>NC_041395.2:116270155-116948488 GCF_900747795.2 Erpetoichthys calabaricus
ATCATACATTCCATCACCATATTCATCCATATGAACCTTTCTTTGTGAGGACCGGCGGGATGAGCAAGTAAACCACATGATACAAAAGTGGTGAAAAGAGTGAAAAAAAAGTCACAAAAAAAGGTTGCATCCTTCAAGAAGGTGTTTTAACCTGTTTGAAGGTCATGGGGAGCTTGAGTTTACCCACCCCAGAATGAGTGCTATTCCATGACATCAGAAGACTAAACCTCTTTAGGAAGACTTAAACATAAGGCTGCTTTTGACTGGGCAATGTTCTCTTCACTGAAGGAGACAAGCATTCTGTGGTTACAGCTGCAGGATCATGGCCACTTGAAGAGGTGCAGAACACAGTACTGTATTTTACATTAGGCTTCAAATTGCAGTTTTAATTATCCTCTAGTCAGGCAGTCTCCCTCAGGATTGCCTGGAAGCAGCTCAAAAATCAACTGAATTTTTTTCTTCTTTACCTATCTTTTAAAATGCAGTTTCACCAGAAGAAATGCCAAAAAAAAAATGTAGTTTTCATGCCTGCGGCATGTATGGCCAGTCACTGGCATGTAACAGCAATTGCTGCTTGCTTTCATGTGTACAACTCTGTTTTATAGCAGCCGAGCTGCTAATCTGCCTTAATCTGATGGGATCAAAATGTGATCTGTAAACCTGTGAACACCCTAAACCCGTCTCCCAAACATTCAGGAAGGCTTTCAACTTTAAGGGATAGTGGGAGGGGTGGGGGGTGATTAAGCCTTGCCCGGATTTCATCTCTCAGTTTTTGGAACACAGCATGTGTATGCTATGCGGGGGTGAGTATTATGGGATCGGGATCTTGCCAGGCATAACTAAATATCTGAGAAATACAAAATTGTACACAAACAAACGTGGCTCCATAGCAGCAAAGTATTAGAGCAGCTTAGGAGCTGTTAGATAGTCAAAGCTATTGAGTGAAAAACGAAACAACAGGCAATTGTTACCTGGGACATACAGTAGATAGATAGATAGATAGATAGATAGATAGATAGATAGATAGATAGATAGATAGATAGATAGATAGATAGATAGATAGATAGATAGATAGATAGATAGATACTTCAGTTTTGCTACCACATGCCACCGGATTTCTATCCAGTGTGTGTGTGAGACTTGGCAGTGGTCCTGATGCCATATCTGGGGTTCATCCGTGCCTTGCACACAATGATGGCTGGATAAGCTCAAGCCCTCATGACCAGACTTGGACATGAATAAATAATGTGAATGGGATTTTTAGTCCTAATTGTGATATTGGGAGGTATGTTTTTGATGTTGGCAGGTAATCTGAAAAGTGCATAATATTAATTGCAAGTGCAGCGATTTCTCTGAATTTAATTGGATCATCTTTAGACTCAGGAGATCTTGAGTAACTAAATTAGTATATAAGGAGAAGGAAAAAAATGGTCAAAAACTGAAATATTACACATGCCAAAATATATAAAGGAAAGCTTCTTGATTCGGGCAAACTTAATTCAATTCCCTCTGTTCAAGGCAGACCAATCTGTTTGGCAATAAATCAGAAATTTACAGAAATTAATGTTTGCTCCTTTGTAGCTTGGCATCAAGTCTCTCATTTTTTTATAAAGTCTCATGATTGAGAGCTGTCACATAAAGCTTCTGATCCCCAAGCTGGTGCCAGGACATCTACAGACACTTACAGACATTAGTCTCTAAATGAGTCTGGTCAGAAGAATCTCCACTTCCATCATGTTAATAATGAACTTGGTATACCCATGAAGCAAAGATGAACACAAACCTCACATATCATTCATTGTTGAATAGTTGAGTACAGTCATGCAAGACAATGTTAAGGGTCATTGCCAACTTTTCCATCATTTCCCATTTTCAAACAACTTAATTAGTCAACTATCATTACTACTGTCTCTTCTTAACATATTGCTTCATCATTGCGGCCATTAATATGTAATGGAGACAAAAACTGCATTTTTAAAGCTTTTACTGTCTTCTAAGAGATGAATGTTCCATCTTTTTGTGATTACAGTAAATGTACAACATGATGCCATAATGCAATGTTATTTTTTTTAACATTAACTTTATTGGATCCAGCCAGATAGGTTCCACAGAAAAAATGTACACTAATAAAACCTGGATATTGATATTGTACATCCTTAGGAGTTATTAGTCAGTCATCTCCCTTTATTTCTCTTGGCCTGTTTGAATCCTCCAAAGTAGAATACACAAAACTGACAACCCGAAACCTGCCCTTGTCCACTTCATATCTTACCTGTTTGGAATTTTAATCATAGTATTGTAGAGATGTGCCATGTGAGTTAAAATAACCACCTCTTTTTCTTCAAAAGTACCCCTTGCATGCTATTTTGGGTTTCCCTTCTCCTCTTCACATCAATGCCTCTGCCTCCATTATTGTCTCACATATTATCTCTACCACTTCTTCCCTAATAGCAGTCAATTCTTTCAATCTTCTTTTCTCATCATGTGCATGGTGGATGCCTTGGCATGGATGGTTGAAATTCACCTCCATCTGAACTGGTCTACTGTATATACAAACAAGACTTGTTGCGCTGTGTCTATTCTATTATTTTGGATCTACCTATCATAAGGATGTCAAGAGTGTGTGGAATGTGAATGTTCTAACTAGTGGTTAACTCACCATCATCAAGAACATCACAACTGTTCTGTTGTATCCTTTAACATCGAGAGCAGCAGGGGTTCTCAAATTTTATATTCCTAATGAATCATGGTAACCCATCCTCACTTTATGCATGATTTGTATAACAACTACAGTAGCATATGACCAACAAAAGTCTTTAAAATCAAACTGAATAAATATTAATCAAGAGTAAAACAATACTTTAGTGCTACTAGTAACACCCCAATTATATGAAATGATACACCTTCCCAGAAGTGGTTTGTCGTGTGGTGAGTGCAGCAATGTGCTGTATCATGCATGCTCCCAACCCCTCTCTCTCAAAAGGAGGTCTTGTGGCACATCCTCTAAGACAACAATAGTCTAGGGAATGTCTAAAATGTCAGACTCATATTAAGTGACTTTTCCATAGATTTTCAGCAGTAGCCTTCATCTACATAAACTTAGCGAGTCAGAGGCAGCTGCTAGCCTGCTCTGTCTGCAACTTGCTTTGAGGTTTGATTTTGTCTTTAGTCACAGAGGTGGACTCGGTGTGCATTAGAGCTGAGAACCAGTGAATGCTCATTCAGACGTGCAACAAATTAAGTACAGCAAAGAGCAATAAGGAACATGAGTGTTTTGGACCTCACAAACAAAGGAGAGATTCCTCTGTCTAATGTCTAATGTTGAATGTACTAAAACAGAAACAGCATCGTATCTGTTAACCTTTTATTATATTGCTGGCTCTCTCAGGTGGTATGATACTGGATGTCATATATATATATATACATATACACATCCACATATATATACATATTTATATATACACATATCAACATATATATACACATACATATACACACATACATACACACACACAGAAAGCGCACGTTTCTAATATGCTTAATTTCACAATGCTTGTGGGTATACAATATTTTTTGTTGTTCCATTGTCTGTGCAGAATGTTAGACTGAATAATATTATTAAGTTCGTAGACGTCTTTGTTTTTGGCCGCAAGAATAGCTCGTTCACTCAGCCAATCGTGATTCTTATAATTGGTTTAAATATTGGGAAATACTTTTTCAACCAGTTCTTCTTTTGACGTCACTAAATTGCAGAAGTTATGAGGCAATGAAATTCGTCCTGAGGTCAGATCAACTGGCACCTTTCCGTTCCCAGTTTCCAGATTTCTCCAACCCCGTTATTGACAGTTTGCATTATTTGATTATAAATGCCTTTTTGCCGAAGCGTTAGCTTAGGAATATTTGATTGCACATACGACAAAAGATCACCCGTGTTGTAATTTTGTTCACGACGCAATTCTACATTGGACGAAGCAGCAGCAGATCGATTCGGTGATGGCATTCCCAATTGATTGAGAACTTTGTTTGCAATTTCTAAGCACAAATCTTCAATCATTATCAACGCTTAGTTGTAGATGTCTGCTGTGACATCCATGTTTATATTTGAATTTTACTTGCGTATTCGATGGAAAATATCTTCAGCCATGTGCGATTTATATTTCTCCCATAACTGTGTTGGAGAAGGAGAGCAGGCGGTCAATATGATTGCAAACAATGCAGGAATTTGATTTGGATGTGACGTGTTGCACGCGTCATTAATGTATACATCCCAGTATCGGTCGTTCTCCAATAAATTCAGAGCTTGACATGTACTTCGGAAAGTGGCATGGGTAACGCCGTTGACAATTCTCAATTGCTGGAAAGACATTGGACCGGGCACATTTACCAACAGCATGTGAACAAAGTAGCATTCATCTTGATTGGGATGCACGGTGTACAGTCTGCCTATCGTAGTTTCTTTGAATATGCCAGGTTGTCCGTTGACTCGCTCTCCTCGTTTGCGTTGTTCAAATGATTTTCTACTCACATTCCATGTGTAATACGTAGGCACTTCCGAATACAGCAGTGTTTTCGCAAACGCGTCATTTTGACATAATGTAAAGAAAGCAGTTAACGCTGTAGCCGGTGGATTCAGGGCTATTTGTTGCACATTTGCAGCTGTGAAATAAACGCGTTGTCCATTTTGTAGATGTACTGCTAAGTGAACAACATCTGGACTTCGTTCATGTATGGGAAATGAAAGAATTCGCCATACAGCTTCATTGCTGCTTATGTATCTTCCAGCCTAATACTGTGCGATTTCATCGATATGTATGACTGCATTCCTATCATTTCTTTCTGGTTGCACGCCAAAAACTGCCATGTCGCTGCCTTTATTCACGTACTTACAAATGTATTTGATCGAAACATTGAAATAGAATCGTAAAATATTTAGTATGGCGTGTGTTGCCTTTACGTCCAACAGATGGCGCTGTGTTTTTTTAAAAAAGCATGTTTTTACCTGTCACAGGTGTGACATCTATATAATATGTATATAAAAACACGCGCGTATTCGAATGCAACGTTGTGTCAAAATTTCAAAGCAATCGGTGAAGAACTTTTGTAGATTTAAGGTTTTGAACAAACGAATATCATGGTGTATTTTACTATCTTGTGTAGGGCAGGGTCAGTCTGTGGATCAGGAATTTCCACACGGATGACTTGATCGATGAGAGCTGGTTTAATCCTATCGTTTAGCCACAATAGAATGTGTGCATGGGGAATACCTCACTTTTGCCACTCTATGGTGTACATGTAGCAATTTGTACAGCCGAAAATGTTACTCTTCGTGAGCAAGTCTATCATTTAGCGAATCTTGAGATGAAATACACGACTGATAAGGTTGTGGTGATCATGAGGTTTTTGACGTGGAAGGAGAATTTCAGTGATGTCAGGCAATTTAGGAGTAAATGTGATGAATAAGTCAGGGCGGCCATAATGACGTACGTATGTCATTGCGTCTTGTGTACGGTCGTGCATATAGTGAGGTCCTCCAGTGAAGGAAGATGGTAATATCACAGCTTGACCAAGTTCTATTAAATCAGTGTCGTTTTTGTCAATAGCATCTTTTAAGTGAACGTAATTAGGTCAGGAAGCTTACGTAAAAGAGTGACAGAGATTTTACCACCGTTACAGCACAAACCAGGAGACTTGCATTTCCACTGCTGAGCTTGACAATAGTCACAGTGAACATCCATGGATCCAATGTGTACTGTTTTGTCAGACTCATAATGTATGTTTGGGTCGTATGATCTGCTTCTCACAACTGAAGGCACCGTGGCTGATGTTAGCTGGCCAACCATAAGCGTTACCTGGTAAGTAACCACCCACTCACTGCACTCCCTTACGGGAATCGAACCTCGGTGCTAGAGGCGAAGCCCCTAACATTGCGCCACGGCGTGTGGTTCGTTTATTTGACAGCATGTAGATCGGGGTAATTGCATTCACGGCATTCGTAGTCTGAATCACAATCTAATTGTATGGGTGGTTACCTACCAGGTAACGCTTATGGTTGGCCAGCAAGTCAGCTAATATCAGCCACGGTACCTTCAGTTGTGAGAAGCAGATCATAGAATGTTTGAAAATAGTTTACTGTCAAATAATGCAAAGAGTACGCGACACGTGTTTCGCCCTAATTCTTGGCTCATTAGGCGTACACACTCACTGCACTTGCTTACGGGAATCGAACCTCGGACGTCAGCGCTAGAGGGGCTTCGCAGCGGTGAAGTATTGCTTTTAAATTTTAATTAAGAAGAAAAGAAAACCTTTTTAAATTGAGGAAAAATATACCAATAACAATTTGTTAAGGATCTGTTTTTTTGTGAAGCCGCTGTTTTATAAACGAACGCCATATAAGGCCATCCTTTCTCCTTCACAGTCAGTTCACGTGATTACGTGGGAGGCGTGATGACGCGATACGCAACTCTGCCTCCCACGGCCAGCGAGCTACAGTCCATTATAGTATATGGACAAAAAATAGGTTCCAGTTATGACCATTACGCGTAGAATTTCGAAATGAAACCTGCCTAACTTTTGTATGTAAGCTGTAAGGAATGAGCCTGCCAAATTTCAGCCTTCCACCTACACGGGAAGTTGGAGAATTAGTGATGAGTGAGTGAGTGAGTGAGTGAGTGAGTCAGTGAGTCAGTCAGTCAGTCAGTCAGTCAGTCAGTCAGTGAGGGCTTGGCCTTTTATTAGTATAGATACAGTATACAATTCTGGAATATATGCAGCTGTCTTTGCTATTATTTTTATTTAAAATTGAATTTTGCAGGTCTACTGTTGTGATGGTTTAACTAGAGTTTTTTTTCCCTTCGTTATATGCCTTTGATTTATTAATTGTTTTCCTTTGTTTCTTTAGAGAACTGAGCCCAAGGGGGTGGGGCCTCCAACCACCATCAATTATTCAGGTGTGCTGCTGTTTATGGCAGCCATTTCAGGCCTGCATAGCAGTGCTTGCCACAATTGTGTTCAGGCATTGAATGTTCCACGCCTAGCCAGCAGGCCTCTTCTAAGAGCATAGTAAGTTTCTAGCTTTCTGGTTACATGTCTGGTGTTCAGATTTTTGTATTGTTTCATGGTATTGTCTTGTTTTGGATCAGGTTATAGGATAATTATAGTCTTTAGGGAGTAGTTTAATTACTATTTATTTCAGGGTTTTTTGTATTAGTGTTTTGTGATTTCTGTCTCTATTTAATTTCCTTGCATCCACATTATTTCTTTATTCTATGCAATTATTACATATTTTTCTGTTAATAGTCAATAATTAATTTGACTAATTTATGAAGTTTAGGGATGTAGTTAGGGTATCACTTGACTTAGGAGGCAATTTCTCACAATCACAAAGTCACACAGACATACGGCCAATTGGATTTGCATCAGAGGCAATGGTTCCTTGTGCTACTATTCTGGTGCCATGCTGTCCGGAAATGTTGTTCAAAATGCATTGTTCTCAGCACCCTTTACATGTATGAATCTGGTAGAGGTCAGCTTTAAGGCAAAAAGGGAGAGTCGTTTTTGAAAATAGTGTTTTGTCATTTTAGTAGCTCTAGGCTACATGTGTTTGGCTCTACTTCAGATCCAAGTTCTGATAGTAGTGGTCAGTGAGAAACATTGCAATGAATATCATGAATGGAGTCTCACCTCTTCAAACTGCTGCTTTTTACTAGTTCAAAGCATTACTATGGCAATCTATGGTGGATTTAATGTTGTTTCTCTACTCCTGCTCTACTTCAGATCCAAGTGTTGATAGTAGTGGTCAGTGAGAAACATTGCAATGAATATCATGAATGGAGTCTCACCTCTTCAAACTGCTGCTTTTTACTAGTTCAAAGCATTACTATGGCAATCTATGGTGGATTTAATGTTGTTTCTCTACTCCTGCTACACCAAATAGGTGTAAGAAAATCCCTGGATCCACAGTATGACTTCCAGCTTCATCCCACTCTCTTATTTATCTGGGGTAACAGGTGACACCATATGTCTGAATGACAATTCACCCTGATAAATGGAAATAATTCAGTCCATATCAAAATCATTGTTCCTGTCAATGATGAATGCATCATTAAGCATCCAATGTCTATCATTGTCTTCTGTTTGATAGTTGGTTAGTACGATTGAGTGCCATTTTATTCTATTTTTTTTTATTTTTTTGTTTATTTAATCAATGCCATTTTCATTCTAAACCTTTAAAAAAGTAAATTCCAAAAATTGAAATTTCAGCAGTTTGTAAGTATTCATCCCCTCGTTCTGTACTTAGTTGAACAACTTCTCATAGCTATTACAGGTAGTAGTATTTTTGGATACATTTTTTTCTTTTTTTTAATTTTTCACAATGTAACAGAGCAAGATGTGTTCATTACTTCTTGCAAAACTGAACAAGCTGTGCTGGGGTTGTTAGGGCATGGCATTCAACCACCATTTTTACTTCTCTCCATAGATAATCAATGGGTTAAGTTCAGGAATCTGACAAAAAGACATTAATTTTCTTCATTTTAAGCCACTCTGTTGTTGCTTTGGGTCATTGTCCTGTTGAAAGACAAACTTCCATTCCAGTTTAAGCTTTTGGGTAGAGAAGAGAAGGTTTTCCTTTAGGACTAGTCTGCATTGTGCAGCATTTATTAATGCTGACAAGACTACCAAGTCCCAACTGCTGAAAAACTTACCTGCAACATGTTGCTGTCACCACCACATTTTACACCTGGCTAATATAGTGTTTTAGATTTTAGCCACATATTCCATTTAGCATTCAAGCCAAAAAATTCCAGCTTAGTCTCATTGGACCAAAAGCCTTCTACGAAATCTTTACAGCAACTTCCAAGTGACATTTTATAACATGTTGGGTTTTTAGCCACTCTACCATAAAGTCCTATTTTGTGTAATGCCTTGGAGATTGTTGAGCCAAAAATATACTCTCCAATAGCAGTCATTTACTTTTGCAACTCAGTCAAAGTGACAAACGGCATCACAGTAGACTCTTTGACAAGTGCCATTCTTCATACTAACCTTCCAACTCAAAGTTCCCTAGAGATCTGACTGTCAGACGTTTTAAACCTCAAGGCTGGGACTACTTGTGGAATCATTCTAACTATTGTTGAAGCTTGGAATGCCCTGTGAAACTCCTGGTGCTCTCTTTCTTGAATTTCCCCTACTGGCCATAATTGTACCTGCACCTGTTTAACAGCCTCTCAGGACTCTCTTCCACTAGACATGAAGAGGATTTTCAAGGCAAAACCTACATTTGAAACCAGGAGCACAAAAACAAGTGACTAAAACCTGAAATGCTGAGCAAAATCAAACTCAGACTTTCAGCCACAAGATCCAAAACACAGGTTGGAGTCATCTGCCCTCACTAGACTTTTCAATGCTGTGGGTGAAGAAAGGGATAACAGTCTTAGTGATAGTGCCCCCTTTCATTCCAGGGTGATATTGCTTACCTCAGATACTGTAAACTTGAAAGGTGATCCTCCAATGCACATGCTTGACATCACCTGGTTTCAAATGGGGTGATTCTAAATTGGCCCATTGGAGTTCAGTATGTGAGTAGTTAGTGTGATATCAATCGGGTATCTGTTGTTCTGAAATTAATCAACTTCTAAAACATCTTAAAACTCAGATTATAATCTTTGAATAAGGGTTTAAAAATCTGATTACCTTGGGAATTTATATTTCCAAACAGAGAGAATTTCACATGCAATTTTGTAAATGACAATTTTGTCGGGAAAGCAGCAGGCCCTGAGGGCTACCCTGCAGAATTTTATAAGAAATTCTCCGCTCAACTAGCTCCCCTCCTATTAGCAACATTTACAGAAGCTAGAGACAATCAAATTCTACCTCAAACGTTTCGCCAAGCATTAATCACCGTCTTTCCTAAACAAAATAAGGACTTATTACAATGTGCATCATACAGACCAGTTTCACTTCTGAATAATGATGTTAAGATACTCTCAAAAATCATAGCTAGAAGGATGGAGAAAGTGCTGCCTTCGGTAATATCACAAGATCAAACTGGATTTATCAAGGGTCGACACTTATCCTCCAATCTTCGATGCCTGTTTAATGTAATAAACTCACCAACAAAGTCAAACACCCCAGAAATATTATTATCATTGGATGCAGAAAAAGCATTTGACATGATTGAATGGAAATAGCTTTTCACTACATTAGAGAAATTTGGGTTTGGCCCGAACATTTGTGCATGGATCAAACTACTGTATACCAATCCAGAAGCTTCAGTTTGTATTAACAACATTTGTTCAGACTACTTTAAACTAGAACGTGGTACCAGACAAGGATGCCCCTTGTCACCACTGCTATTTGTAATCGCCATTGTACCACTGGTGGTTCACTGTCGAAATGCTGATCAGATAAATGGGATTATCAGAGAAGGACTGGAACAGAAAATTTCTCTATATGCAGATGATATGGTACTATAGATATCAGACCCACAAAATTCTGTCCCTGCAGTCCTAACAGCAATTACAGAATTTCAAAAGATCTCTGGTCTCAGAATTAATCTGAATAAAAGTGTACTCTTTCCAGTGAATTATCAAGCATACAATATCATGTTGGACACCTTTCCTTTTATTATTGCAGATCAGTTTAAATATCTAGGGGTAAACATCACAAGTAAACATAAAGCTCTTTATCAACAAAATTTTGCCGTCTGTATGGAAAAAATTAAGCAAGACTTGCATAGATGGTCAACCCATCTCACTCATCTTCATCTCACTCTAGCTGGAAGAATTAACATTGTTAAGATGAATATTCTTCCTAAGCTTCTTTTTTATTTCAAAACATTCCAATATACATCAATAAATCATTTTTAAGCAATTAGATTCAACAATAACCTCATTTATTTGGAACTCAAAACATTCACATATCCAAAGAGCGACCCTACAAAGACCTAAGGCAGAAGGTGGCATGACTCTGTCTAACTTTCAGTTTTATTACTTCAGTTTTATTACATACAGACTATAAAAACTTGGACACAAACAGATGAACATACACAGGCCTGGGGGGTATTTTCTGTATGTTAATTAAATCATCCAAAATCAGATGCCTCATCTTGGATGAGTTAATGCCAGTGAAACTCATCCGGGATAAGTCAGTTTTTCAAACGCAGCCGTGTAGTAGATTAGTCTAGCTGGATCTAATCATCCGAGATAAATGCGCGCGCCCGCGCTGAGTGAAAAGCCCATATATATTGAGTCTAGAAAACATGATCAGCAAGTCTTTGATAGTCTGTAACAAAATGACGAAAGAACGGGCGCATTTTTTTTTTTTCACACAAGCGGAGCAAGACCTTTTATTCGAAGGACATGAAGAATTTCAAGATTTAATATGCACAAGGGGTAACACTGCAAAAGCAGCCCAAACCAGAAAAGATGGCTGGCAAAAAGTGGCCGACAAATTAAACGCGTGTGCATTGTACTTACTAAAAGCAGCGTTTCATTTCCTATGTGTCAGATTAATTATTATTTAATATGTCATAATTCCAGATCAAACGTGAGCGCAAGGAGAACACGAGAGCAGGTAAAAGTGAAGTACAAGAATATACTTCAAACTGGTATATATTGGTATATAACTATTTAAAGAATTGTTGACATAAAGAATCATATATAATGTAAAGAACATTAATTTTAAAGCTAATAAGAAGGCAGACAAGCAAAAACAGGTGGAGGTTCACGCGGTCCAGACCTAACCCCTGCAGAAGAGTTTGCTCTCCAGCAAAATGGCCATCGCCCTGTTTCTGACGGCATTCCAGGGGGAAGCTCCTCACTCAGAACCAGTGGCAGGATGCAGTGGTCACTTCATTTCAGGTAAAGGATGGTCATTGCCTGCGGTGGGTTGGCACCCTGCCCAGGATTGGTTCCCTGCCTTGTGCCCTGTGTTGGCTGGGATTGGCTCCAGCAGACCCCCGTTACCCTGTGTTCGGATTCAGCGGGTTGGAAAATGGATGGATGGATGGATGGTCATTGCATATATTTGTCCTCAATGTGTGCCATAGGTAGGTTCCATATAGCCCTCTTTTTTTGTTGGGTCAGTTGCACGGAATGTCATATCCCTAGAACCTGTGTCTGACCAACGAGATATTGACAAAGGTCAAATATTTGATGAAGACACTGTGTCTGATTATTCATCAGGAGGAGAGGTACATTTTCCAAATAATGTTTGATCAAACTCCACTGTGATCAGTCCCATGTGCCCCAATCACATTTGGAAATCCTGGGTAATGAGAATGTTAGGCTGATTGTGAGATTCTTTATGGAACTGTGGGTGTTTTTACCTGTGTATTACCTACCTGCAATGGCTATGAAACGCCTCTTTTGTCTGTACATGCAGGTGTCCAGGAAACACTATGAAAACCTGAAGGAAATATTTCACAGCCAAACAGACTTTACGAATTGCCTGGCAAACTGCACTTTTAGATAGATTTTCCGCATTGCCTACAGTATATAAAAAAGTGCCGCTTGAAATAAACCTCAAAGCAATGCATACTGTCTGTGTGGTTGTGAGAGCCCGACTTCCCCGAGTTTGATTTCGAATATAAGGTCCTAATAAATTTTTGAGGTACAATATTCCCCCTCGGCTAAAGCGGTATCTTTCGAAAAGAATTTCCTCCGGGAGCAATAAAGGATCTTGCCGATCGCGCAAAACCCTCTCTATATGAAATTTTCTTCTTATAATTTGCATACCGATATCAATTGGTCGCTCATTCATGAACGGCGAAGTCATGACTAAATGAATTCCACGCACGGACACTGACTAAGTGTGTGAGCTAATCCTTGTTTACATCGAACAAACCTGCTCCGAGCAGGTTTGAGGATTAGGATGTGTTGCTATGAGAACACATCCAGCAAGAGTTTCGAAAAACCGACAGATCCAGGATCAGGCCAAATCATCAACAATTACATCTGGCTAAACAAGTAATCCATGTACGAAAAATACCCCCCTGGTCCGCAATAGAAGTAAAATCCTGCAGTACTTCTTTATATTCCCTGCTTTGTGCCCCAATAAATGCAAGGTATCGGCAATATACTAATAACCCAATTGTGCTTCACTCACTCAGAATATGGAACCAATGTAGAAAGCATTGTAAGATGGAGAAGCTTTTATCTGTGGCACCTGTGCAAGAGAACCACCTCTTTCAACCCTCGCAAACATATGCAGTTTTTAATATCTGGAAAAAATTTGGGATTAAATTGCTCAGAGATCTTTATGTAGACAACATCTTTGCATCCTACGAACAATTATATTCCAAATTTAACTTTCCAACTACACATTTCTTTCACTATCTTAAAATCAGGAACTTTGTTAAACAGAACCTGCCTGATTTTCCTCATCTTGCACCCTCGTCCATGCTGGAAAAAATATTGCTTAATTTCAAGGACTTAGACACCATCAATATATAAAATTATTTTACAGTCCCTCCCTTTCAAAGATTCAAGAGGACAATGGGAAAAAGATCTCTTAATCAATATATCAGAAAGGGAGTGGAAAGTAGCAATGCTCCATATGCGCAAAGCATGCAATTATTCAAGTTAAAATTATATATCGAGCACATCTGTCTCTCCTAAAACTGTCCAAAATGTTTCCAGGACAAGATCTAACCTGTGAACGCTGCAATCAAGTCCCAGCCTCACTGGGTTACATGTTCTGAGCCTGCGCCAAATTAACATCATTTTGGACCAAAATTTTTAAGTGCCTTTTTGAAAGCCTTGGTGTCACAATTACTCCTAACCCATTAACAGCTGTGTTTGGTGTTCTTCCAGATGGGCTTAAAGTGGAGAAGGACAAACAAACTGTGATTGCATTCACTACACTTTTGGCACGCAGACTTACTTTGCTAAACTGGAAGAATCCTAACTCTCCTCTTTTAAGTCAGTGAGTAACCGATGTTTTATACTATTTGAAATTAGAAAAAATCAAATATTCAGTTAGAGGATCTGTACAGAATTTTTTTAAAACCTGGCAGGATATAATCAATAAACATTTTAGAATTAGCTCTTAAAGCAGCGAGGAAGTAATTATCTCCACATTTCTTTTTCTTCTCCATTCATCTCTCCTGGCCTATTAAACTCATCAATTTAGGTATGTTTATAAGCCTTAAGTTTTACCCCGTTGGCCATGCTCTCTCTCTCAGGGGTGGGGGTCGACTTGTTTTTTAATCTTATTTTTTGTTAAAATTGATCAATTTGTATGAATGATTGCAATAAAATTAATAAAATTTTGTCAGATGTTGACTTCTGCACCACCACCACTTGATCAAAGTCCTGTGCAGCCACCTGTGATGTTTGAATGAAAGCGGATCCCCCAACTTGCTATGAAACCCACTGTGCTGAATCCTCTAGGATGAAGCCAAAAAAAGAAAAACAGTAAAAAACTACTTAAGAACATTTATATTAGGTAGAATGCTCAGTGGGGCTGGGTGGTCTTTTGGCCTGGAATAACTACAGATTTTATTTTTTGTCTCCAGCTTAACTTTTTTTTTTTTTTTTGCCCACCTTAGCCACCTGATCTTATCATCAGACTTACATTTAGAGATTTGAAAAACAATTCTGTATTTAAGGACTTACTTCTCTTAACGATATACCTGTCTTATATACAGTAGATGTGCATTACAGGGTGAGTCAAAATTATGTTAACATTTGAATGGCGGAAACCATTTATTCACAAAACATGCTTTATATGAGCAAGATGATTTACAGGAATGTCTCAACCTATTCACCATCATGTTCAACACACAAAAACAAATGAGCAACAGTACCATTTAAAGCCCGGACACACATTTCGTGGGGAATAGATGATACCACAGTCCGTATTGCATTTAGAATTGACTTTAAAATACTGCTAATGGTTTCCAAAGCTTTAAATAATCTCGCTCCATCTTATATTTCAGAATGTCTTACACCTTACACTCCAAATCGTAACCTTAGATCTACAAATGAGTATCTACTTATGATTCCAAGAGCTAAACTTAAAAGAAGTGGTGAGGCGGCCTTCTGCTGTTATGCACCTAAAATCTGGAACAGCTTACCAATAGAAATTCGCCAGGCTAATACGGTGGAGCACTTTAAATAACTGTTAAAAACACATTATTTTAACAAGGCTTTCTCATAGCTTCATCTTAGTTTAATCCTGATATTCTGTATATGCATTTAATTATCATTATCATTCATGGTGGCTCCGAAATCTGTACTAACCCCTTCTTTCTCTGCTGTTCTCTTTCCGGTTTTCTGTGGTGGTGATCTGTGCCACCACCACCTGATCAAAGCATTGTGCAGTCCCTACATTGATGGATTGAAGGCCAGATATCCACATGACCATCATCATCTAATTCTTCAACATGTAGCCTGAAAACCATGATGGCTGATTGATATCATTTATGTTAGGCTGGGTGGTCTCGTGGCCTCGGAACCCCTGCAGATTTTGTTTTTTTCTCCAGCTGTCTGGAGTTTTTTTGTTTTTTTCTGTCCTCCTTGGCCGTCGGACCTTACTTTTATTCTATTTTAATTAGTTTTGCCTAATTTTATTTTTTCATTTTGTCTTTTTTCTCTTTCTTCATCCTGTAAAGCACTTTGAGCTACATTATTTGTATGGAAATGTGCTGTATAAATAAATGTTGTTGTTGTATTCTGTCCTTCAGGTCACTGATATCATGAAATTTCCTGTTATATATGTGCTGCTTCACTATATCCCATAACCAGAAATCACAAGGTGTTAAATCAGAGGGTGTGGCAGCCATGGCAATGGTTCATTGACCTGGAAAGGTGTGGTCATGATAAAAATAATCCATTAGTATTAACATAATTTTGACTCACCCTGTATTTATTTGTTGTGTGCTATTTATTCATTATTACTCTTATCTAATTTGCTTTTTCTTTGTAACTATTACTTTGACATGCTGTAAAACACTTTGAGCTACATCCTTTGTATAAAAATGTGCTATAGAAATAAGTGTTGTTGTTATTGACTATAAAGCTGAGTGACTGTCCTGGAAAGACACCTCAGATGTGAATCCAGTAACCATGAAAACATTCAGTGCTCTCTGATCCACTGTACATGAATGGCCTTGGTGCAGAGCTGATTCCTGCCTTGAGCCTAATGCTGATGGCATTGGCAATGGCAGCTCATGACTCTGAATTGAAATAAGCAGATTTCAGAATATTTTGTTTTATGAACTGTGCTTATATGAAGTATGCATCCAATGACAAAAAATGTCAGTCACTTCTGTAAAGCCTTCTATCTGCACTGAGGTTTCTTCTTTGTCTGATACTGTATATAGCTTCAATCTGAACTATAATGGAATTATGGCTGCTGGAGCAATGCCTGCCACTTATGAAGTGGAGGAAGCTTGCACAATGTCTTGGGCACTTCATTTTGCATTTAGGCTAGAAAGTTGTCTGTAATAACCGGCCACCCAGACAAACTGTACTGTAATCTAAAGCAATCAGTCCATGTTTCATTTGGTTAGAAAAAATCTCGTTTTAGCTGATTCTGATATTTTTATATAAACTGATCCTTGAGTAGATGCCAATAAAACCTCTAGTGGAATGGAACGTTGCTGTATTTTGGCCATAATAATAACATTTGTGGAAGATGAAATTCGGATAACCTGTATCTTCCACTAGTTCTGCTTCATGTTTCACAGTATAGTGCTGCCAATATACTTTGAGAAGACAAATAATGTAGTCCCTGGTGAAAACAAATAATAAAAGGAAAGCATTTGGGAAATAAAAGTTTAAATTAGTGGAAAATCTGGCCAGCTGTATAATGCGTAAAAAATAGTTAGGAATTTTTTTTTCTTTCTTTCTATTTTTTTTTTCAAATCCGCCTTCACTGGGTTCATGAAGGATTTTAGGAAACAGATGCTTTTTGATTAAACATGAAAGCTCTGCCAAGATTTGCCACATTATTTACTTTGCTTTTTTTTTTTACAATTGTTTTTAAATTGGGAGAGTGTTTTAAATATTCTTGTTGGTCTCTTTATAATGCTTGCTTGTGTCAATCACAGGTTTAGTTATCAGCCAAAGGCCACACATCTGCCATTTCACTGGTCTGTGTGAACAATAAGAAGAATAATTTATGATTAATAAAAAAAGACTTCTACTGGCCAAGCTTAAAAAATATTCTGCCTACCACTTTGTGCTGCCTTGCTGGTGACTTGCGCATGAGGTCAGTCTTGGTGACTGTAATCATGAATCCAATTTTGCTTTGTGCGTTTTGATTGCAGGACGATAAAACTGTGCAGCTAGTGTGTTATTTTCTTTACATCATCAGACTTATGTCTCAAGTGCCAGCAATTGTTTCAGATTTCAGCACAGTCTATTAAGAAGTTTATACTTGTGGCAGGTGGGACCCCTGAAATGGGTGGATGTGAAGGATGAGAAGGAAATGCTTTTCTTATAAGAATAATAATAGATCATTTGGGCATTAAAGGCTATTGTAGAATGTTTGTGAATAAGTGGCATCAATTGCAAATTAATTGGGTCTCTCTATTTATTACTGTAGCTTTACAATTGTGTCTCCTGAAGAGGACAGCAGTGGAATGCAGGCAGCCCATAAAAGGTGCCAAAATGGTTCTTCTGAGTGATGCCATAGGGGAACCATTTTTGGCTCCCTAAAGAACCAGCTATCCATCCATCCATCCATCTTCTAACCCGCTGAATCCGAACACAGGGTCACGGGGGTCCGCTGGAGCCAATCCCAGCCAACACAGGGCACAAGGCAGGAACCAATTCCGGGCAGGGTGCCAACCCACTGCAGGACACACACAAACACACCCACACACCAAGCACACACTAGGGCCAATTTAGAATCGCTAATCCACCTAACCTGCATGTCTTTGGACTGTGGGAGGAAACCGGAGCGCCCGGAGGAAACCCACGCAGACACGGGGAGAACATGCAAACTCCACGCAGGGAGGACCCGGGAAGCGAACCCGGGTCAGAACCAGCTATGCAAATCTTTATTGATTTAGATCACTAACAGGTTCCATAATCAAGCATGAATAAATGATAACAAATTTTTTAAATACCAGTTGGTTCATAGTTTATGCGGACTGTCGCTGCACACAGCAAACAGGAAAAGTTCAGGTGTTCTTGACCAGCTAGCATCCCTTTAGGTAACCTTTAATACATTCTTAAAAATTAAGGTGCCAGAGTGGTTCTTCAGAGTGATGCCATGGGAGAACCATTTTCGGTTCCCAAGTGACCCATCCACATGAAGATTCCAGGAAGATCCTTAATTGATTTAGATCTATAACAAACTCCATACAGCAGATAACCATGAATAGATGGAAACAGATTGGTGAAATGCCATAAGTCACACAATGGAATCAAAATTTTCAAGTGGTGTTTTTACAATTTGAAAGTATTTGCATTGCTTTCTCAGTAATATCTGGTGAAGTATATAGACAGTTGTTTGTGGTAACAGCTCACTTTACTATGTTTACAAAACGGTAGTCCTTGCTTCTGAATAATATTATTAGTTGTCCTAATGCATATTGCTGTGCTCAGATTAGATCAAGTCAGTCTGGAAAAAAATGCAGACAGAGGTCAAGATTTTGGACTTTAAACCCTGAGGTTATGGGTTTAAATCCCACTACTGACACCATTGCATGACCAGAAACAAGTCACTTCATCTGCCTGTGCTCCAACTGGAAAAACAAATTGTAACTGATTATACGATAAATGTTGTAAATCACCCAATAAAAGTAAACATATGAAGTCTCAAAAGAAATGAAAACATGACTAGAAGGAGATCGTACAAAACCTAACATACTCTTTACACCAAATTCTCAATTTTGACTCCTTTTACCTCAGTTGTATCTCATGTCTCCTTTTTTGTCTGAACCTATGTCTCCTAAGGAATTTTAGTAGAAATATCTGTGATGACATTGATTCTTAAATGAAATGTAGATGAGAATCTCTTTAAAGTCTCATGGGCCATCAACCTTTGAGCAGTAAGGTTTTCCTAAGGCTTATCTCTGCATTCAATAATACATGCTAAGTCCAGGTTTTCTTAGTCTGTTAGCGTCCTGCAAAGTAATCTACCACACATTAAAGATCTCATTTTTATACACATACTAGCAAAATACCCGCACTTCGCAGCGGAGAAGTAGTGCGTTAAAGAGGTTATGACAAAGAAAAGGAAACATTTTAAAAATAACGTGATAACATGATTGTCAATGTAATTGTGTTGTCATTGTTATGAGTGTTGCTGTCTTTTATATATATAATATACACACACACACACACACACACATAAACATATATATACATATACATATATACATATATATACATATCTACATATACACATATCTACATATATATACATATACATATCCACATACATATACATATATATATACACATATCAACATATATATACACACATACATAAACACACACATATATATATATATATATATACAGACACATATATATACATAAATATTTACATATCTACATATATACACATCTACATATATATACATATCTACATATATATATATATATCTAGACATACATACATACATAGATTGACACATATATATATATATACATATCTACATATATATATATGTAATTGTGTTGTCATTGTTATGAGTGTTGCTGTCATATATATATATATATATATATATATATATATATATATATATATATATATATATATAGCAAAATACCCGCGCTTCACAGCGGAGAAGTAGTGTGTTAAAGAGGTTATGTAAACATATATATATACATATACATATATACATATATATACATATCTACATATACAGATATCTACATATAGCAAAATACCCGCGTTTCGCAGCGGAGAAGTAGTGTGTTAAAGAGGTTATGTAACCATATATATACATAAACATATATACATATATATACATATCTACATATACACATATCTACATATACATATATATATATATATATATATATATATATATATATATATATATATACACACATCCACATATACATATATGTATACATATACAAATTTACATATCTACATATATATATATATATATATATATATATATATATATATATATAGATATAAATATATACATACATATATACATACATACATTCACATATATATATATATATATATATATATATATATATATATATATATACTGTATATATACATATGTACTTATTGGCTCCTGTATTTAGGATATAGCGGGTTGGATAATGGATGGATGGACATCTGTATGCATAGCCCTATTTGCCCATTTTCGTTTTTTTTCTTTCTTCAGTAATATTTCAGTAAACCCGGAGCTTGTCAGTTCAAATCCTGGTACTGACACCACTGTGTGACCCTGAGGAAGTCACTTCAGGTGCCTGTGCTGCAAAAAACAAAAGTAATGTAAGAAATTGTATCTCAGATGTTGCAAGTTGCTGGAATAAAGGCATAAGTAAAATAGATAAATATATATTATACACATAGGAACTATTCATTTATTTTCAGTTAAGTCATCTGCAGCAAACTTTTATAAATGAGGGTTTCTCATTTTTAGATAGTGCAAACTGTTTCTTCTTCATTGACGTTTTCTCTTGGAGAGGTTTTTTCATTTCATTGAAAATTAAAGCAGCAGCTGCCAAAATATGTAGCTTTCTTATTAATTTTTCAACATTGTGTAAAATAAATGTATAAAGTAACATAAAAGGTTTAAATACTAGTTATCCTTTTACAGTAAAATATTACTAAAGAGGTACAAAAAAAGTAAAATGGATATGTTCTTTTTCTTTAAGGAGATTAAATATTACTGAAGAAAGAAAAAAAAAATAATAAAACAGCCAAATGGGGCTATGCATACAAACTTAAAAGGTTTAAATAAAACAGAAATATATATTTTATTTTTACTTACTTAACTTGTGGAGGGTGTATCCTGTAGCAAAGCCCTAACTTTTTTCGTGAAAGCCCGTTTCAGTCAATAAGTCTTAAAAAAAGGTGTAAAGATATTGACAATAAGCTAAGCAAACCCAGGAAGACATGGAATCGTTTAAATCAAGTATCATTACATCTTCCTTTCTTAAAGAGAAGTAAGGCAGTACTTACAAGCTTACATATTTATATATAGACATACATATATATATATATCTATATCCGAAGCCGTGCAAGCACACTCTTGAGAATGCAACGTATAGTTGTACAGAAGAAAAGCAATCTTGCCTCAAATGAATGGCAACCTTTTGTAGGTCTATGAACTTAATTTAAACTTTAGGTTTACACGGTGCTTTCTTTCCGAAGTACCTGCACTCATGAATATGTCTGTATGTGTCAGTCGGTCAAATCCACGCGCTTCGCACCGGCGAAGTACCGCTTTTAAATTTTTATTAAGAAGAAAAGAAAACCTTTTTAAATTGAGGGAAAATATACTAATAACAGTTTGTTAAGGATCTGTTTTTTTGTGAAGCTGCCTTCACTCGAGTGATCACTTCGAGCTGACTTGCTGGCTAACTATAAGCGTTACCTGGTAGGTAACCACCCATAAAATCAGATTGTGAATCAGACTACGAATGCCGTGAATGTAATTACCCCGATCTACATGTTGTCAAATAAACGAACCACACGCCGTGGTGCAATTTTAGGGGCTTCGCCTGTAGCGCTGACGTCCGAGGTTCGATTCCCGTAAGGGAGTGAAGTGAGTGGCTGGTTACCTACCAGGTAACGCTTATGGTTGGCCAGCAAGTGAGGTAACATCAGCCACGGTGCCTTCAGTTGTGAGAAGCAGATCATAGAATGGTTGAAAATAGTTTACAGTCAAATAATGCAAAGAGTACGCGACACGTCTTTCCCCCTTATTCTTGGCTCATCAGGCGTACACAGTCACTGCACTCACTTACGGTAATCGAACCTCGGACGTCAGCGCTAGAGGGGCTTCGCAGTGGTGAAGTATTGCTTTTAAATTTTAATTAAGAAGAAAAGAAAACCTCCGAGGTTCGATTCCCGTAAGGGAGTGAAGTGAGTGGCTGGTTACCTACCAGGTAACGCTTATGGTTGGCCAGCAAGTGAGGTAACATCAGCCACGGTGCCTTCAGTTGTGAGAAGCAGATCATAGAATGATTGAAAATAGTTTACTGTCAAATAATACAAAGAGTACGCGACACGTCTTTCCCCCTTATTCTTGGCTCATCAGGCGTACACACTCACTGCACTCGCTTACGGTAATCGAACCTCGGACGTCAGCGCTAGAGGGGCTTCGCAGCGGTGAAGTATTGCTTTTAAATTTTAATTAAGAAGAAAAGAAAACCTTTTTAAATTAAGTCTTAAATAGAGGTGTAAAGATATTGACAATAAGCTACGCAAACCCACCAAGAAATGCAATCATTTAAATCAAGGCGCGAGTCGAAAAACACCATCCCATAATATTAGTTAACGATTAACACATTTCTATATGTATTGTGTATTGTAAGCATACAATACAACTGATAATATGTTGCGCTTATTTATCTGGTGTACCGACATTTTTGCGCGTTTAACGTCTGAAATCTAACGTGGTTTGTGCCCTTCAGAATGAAAACAGTTTGCATTTACCTTTTTAATAAAAGGCGAGCTTTTAAGCCTGAGAAATCACCCCGTAAATGCACACGTTTAATTGCACATGTGTTAATATATATGCTTACACAGTATTAAAAGACACTCAAAAATTAACGTCATTTACCTTCGTTCCCGCGTTTGACTCGTGCTGTAAATCTCTTCCTTGTTTTTAGTTCACGTGATTACGTAGGAGGCATGACGACGCGATACGTGACTCCGCCTCCTCCATTAGAGTATATGGACAAAAAACAGGTTCCAGTTATGACCATTACGCGTAGAATTTCGAAATGAAACCTGCCTAACTTTTGTAAGTAAGCTGTAAGGAATGAGCCTGCCAAATTTCAGCCTTCCACCTACACAGGAAGTTCGAGAATTAGTGATGAGTCAGTGAGTCAGTCAGTCAGTCAGTGAGTCAGTCAGTCAGTGAGTCAGTGAGGGCTTTGCCTTTTATTAATATGTATAGATTAGGAAGTTTTTCAAAGCTTAAAGAACCAACTTCATATGCACAGAACCCTTCCCAGAATTAAATTTTGCTTTGTCAAGAAATGGCTCAATGAGGAACCACACAACCCAGTAAAGAACCATGAAATGCTATTAAAGAATCAGTATTTGTAAGAGTGTGCATTAAAGATTGTTGTGGTTCATGTATGGAATCTTTTCAAAGCCCAAAGAGCCAACCTCATATGCAAAGAATCTCTCACAGAATGAAATGGATCTTTGTCAAACTATGGTACTATGAGCAACCACACAACCCAGTGCCATTTAAGGACAATTCATTTTAAAGTGTAATGAACTTTTAGCCCATCTTCTTCATCCATTTTGTGAAAAAATGTCTTTCATTTAAAATGTAGACATGGTAACAAGGTGAGGAAAAATAATCCTGAATGGAGTTTCATCAGTTCATTGTACTTTTGTAGATATAACCCTCACCCTTACTCCTACCAGGCTAATCTGAAACATCAATAAACCTGACATTCTCATCTCAAGGATGAGAGAGGAAATCTAAAATACCACAAGAGAAGCATGCAAAATCTACACAAACAGTGCTTGGGCCAGAATTCAGAATTAGGAGTCTGGAGCTGTACGGTAGCCCTGTTAACCATCTTTACATTTGATCTATTTTATGTTCTGTTTATTATTAAGATGTGGGATGATGATAAACATTGCATAGATCTCGGTCAAGTCTGTTTTAGGTCTCTAATTAGTCTCATTTTTCTATTTTTCATTTGTTTACTGATTCATTTAACCATATAATTTTTTGATTAAGTTATTAATGGTACAATTTTTGTTTTATATATGATGGTGGTATTCACTATCTGTTCCTCTCCTTGCTTATAAAGGACAGCTTTGTAAAGTGAAAATTGAATTGCCAATAAAGTACAATATAGCAAATAAGTTAAAAACATAAACATAAGATGACTTAAATTGGACAAAATGGCACATAAAGATTGCAATTGAAGGAAATTGCCTAAATAAATTGGAGAACACTTGGTAAGCTTATTCATCTATATTTACCTGGTGCTGCAGATGTAATGAATTTGGGCATCTTCTCATTCTTTCTTGATTCTCTTTAATGTATTTTTGTAGTTTCTTCATCTGTATAAATATTTTGCTACATTTCTTTATTTATGTCACCATTCCTTTTAAATATTTTGCTACATTCTTTACTAACACCACCATTTTGGGTCCTGTTATTGTTGCTTGAGACAACCAGAAATCACACTTCCTGACATCATCATCATCATAATGGTGTAGCGGTCTAAATTGAACATTTCCCGATTTGCCAAGAATCACGATAATACCAAATGGACTTTGTGGTATGTGTAAGTTTTTTGGGCTTAATGTCTTGTGAGAGTTTCTCCAACTGAGATTTTTTTAGTTTTGTATGTTGGACAAAGTTTCTTTTGTTACTCTTTTTGACTTTGATAATGACCTCCGCCTCTTATATTGACATTGATTTTTGGAACGCCCATCTTCCAGTTCATATTTTCTTTCTGCTTCTGCCTAAATAACGAAGTCTCAATAACAATTTCTTCATCTGGAGTGCTGAATATGTAACAATAACAACCTGAACGTTTTAGAATATAGCAATCTCCAAGGGAAAATACAATACAACAGCAGAGAAGGCACAACCTTTTAAAATACCTGGTGACCTTACTTGTTGGCAACAATGGCCAAGACCTGGAAAGAGCATGTTTGTAATCCAAGACTGCCTCTTGTTTACATATCTGTGAAAATGCCAGCAGCAAGTGTGCTGATAGCCAACATTCCCCACTGAATGCCATAAATCTAAAATGCCAGCTTGCTGTACGTTGCCTTGTGTAAGATCTTTAAAAATCTGAAATACATGATGCAGTCTCAATACACGAGACAGTTCAAGAGCACATTTTTCTTCAAATATGCCAGGAGAAAGAGATAGATAACAGAACAAGAGAGGAATTTAGTGTAAATAAAAATAAAGTCACAGATTCATCTAAACATTTCTCACTGCATAATTACAAGTAAAACAAAGAAATACAATGAAATAGCAGCAGCCTTTGTGGAAACTACAATTATTCATTGTAAATGATAGGAGGACCTTGTCAGCTGGCATTGCGGGTATTTAATTCTAGGAAGGTGCTGCTGGTTCAGCTGAATACTGCAGTAAATGAGGGACCTGAAGCTGCTTTGGAGACACTGAAAGATACAGTCCATAAATAATTGAATCCTGCATTCTAGAACAAATTATTGCTCCCTTTATGGCGCACAAAGCTTTTAAATCTAGTCTTTTAAGAAAAAAGATACTTCTTCATTTCTGTCCTAATTCATTATGCCTTAAAGCTTTAATGTTATATTCAAAATTCTGTACACTTGCATTGTCATAAGATCTGTCTTCATAAATACATATTCACTATGTGCAGTCTGCATCTTCCCCTTGAATCAGAATTTTATTTCCCTGAGTTTATCCTAAATATATTTATGTTAGGTAAACTGCTCTCTTTTCTGTTTCTTTTTTCAGTATCTTGCTGTGATATTTGGTGCCACTGCTATAATGCCAAGCTTTTTGCCTGCTCATTAGAAAGGCGCCTCAAATATTCGTTAGCCCTAGAATCCAAGGATGAAAGGGTTTTGTCATCTTACTAGACAGCTCAGTCCAAACTTACGTAACACTATAGCAGAATACCCAGGAGGGAGTGGGAGGCCTGTTGGCCAAGTTCTTCAGTGCTTTGAATGTGTTTGACTTTATCTGTGACTCTTCTTAATAACTGACTGTAGACCCTTCCAGAGGTTTATTTTCTCCATTGTATCCTACTGATTGGAATTTTTGATCTTCCTGCCCTCTGTCGTCATCAGTCTGTATCTTAATGAAAGTATTAATGGATATTACGTAGATCAGTTTGAAGTCAATTTGTTTTGTTGTGTGTTTGACCTAATCTGTATTTTTATGTGTGGACATTATATATTTTGTAAGAAATGTAATTTGTATTTTACCCGTAAATTTGTTGCAGTGCTCTGAACCTGCAATCAGTGAAGAGTGTTATACAAACACATAAATT
This sequence comes from Erpetoichthys calabaricus, assembly GCF_900747795.2. NCBI lineage: Eukaryota > Metazoa > Chordata > Cladistia > Polypteriformes > Polypteridae > Erpetoichthys > Erpetoichthys calabaricus. The sequence goes on from NC_041395.2 coordinate 116,296,288, forward strand.
GAACTGAATTGGTAACTTTCCTCTACAGGAGTGAGTTTAGCTGTGTGCATGAGAATGCCCTTCTGTGGCTGGCACCCTGCCTTGCACCCAGTAAATGCTGACATGGCTCTGGACCACTTAAGAGAAAAACTGGGTTTACACAAAAGATATATTGCTGCCTCTAGCATTTCAGTTTGCATTGTTCATAATGCTTATCCCACCATTTTCCACAAAATATGTGCTGCTCCAATGACCACAAACCTCTGGTTAATCGTCTTCCCTGCTGTTGCTATAAATATTTCTCAGGCCCTTTTTTAATGGATCCTAATGATCCAATAGGGACTGATGCCATTTAGATTTTTCATTTACTTTGCAGGTCTTTGTTTTGATAACTTTTACTAATTTCTTGAAAAGTATATTTAAGCATCTGGAATCGCTGCACCGATAAGGATGTATTTTCTAGTGTTAGGGCAAGTTTGCAAATTATGCAATCTATATGGATGTATCGATTTTTCCCAGGACATGCTCAGCATTAGAAAATGGGGGGATGGATGGATGGATGGATGCTTATGGCACTTGTTAGGTATTTTGCAACTGCTCTTATAGCAAATCAGTTAATAGAGGTCTGGCTATGATATAAAGTCTGCATCATGACTTAACAGAGCTAGAACTGATCCTTTGATAAAATTATCCATCCATTATCCAACCCACTATATCCTAACTACAGGGTCACAGGGGTCGGCTGGAGCCAATCCCAGCCAACACATGGTGCAAGGCAGGAAACAAACCCCGGGCAGGGCGCCAGCCCACTGCAGGGCACACACACCCACACACCAAGCACACACTAGGGACAATTTTGGATCGCCACTGCACATAACCTGCATGTCTTTGGACTGTGGGAGGAAACCGGAGCACCTGGAGGAAACCCATGCAGACACGGGGAGAACATGCAAACTCCACACAGGGAGGACCCGGGAAGCGAACCCGGGTCTCCTAACTGCGAGGCAGCAGCGCTGCCCACAAACTATAAATCATGAATTTCATCAAGCAAGAATATCAAAATAAATGGTAAATGAGAAACTATAGATTCTTTACAACATCATGGAGTCAGGGAGGTGCCACATTTTGCATGCTGATTAACACATGTAAGTAAGAATTTACAATCTTTAGACTTGGTGTCACAGTGGTAGTGCTAATGGCTTGCACCGAGGAGATCAGGGTTCATATCCCGGATCCTTCCTGTTTGGAGTTCAAAAATTCTCCCTGTGTCAGCATGGATTTCCTCCCACAGCCCAAAGACATGCAGGTTAGGTGGATTGCCATTACTAAATTGGCTTGTATGTGTGTGTGTTTGTGTGTGTGTGTGCGCGTGTGTGTGTGCGTGTGTGTTTGCCCTGCAATGGACTGGTGCCCTGTCCAGGGTTTGTCCATGTATTTGCGCACTATCTTTGGTGGGATATGCTCCAGCACCTCCCATGCCACGTTCATGAATAAGCAGGTTAGACAATGACAAACTGTCATTTAGACATTAGCAGGTATTAACAGTTGTATAGACACTGGCAAGCGCAACATACATATTGTTTTAAACTGTAAAGCTGTTAAGATAAATACAGTAAGTATGTTATTTACAAAAACTTTCAAATTAAGAAAAATCTAAAAAAAGTCTACCACTTCTTTATATTAAATTCTGGGGCAACACAAGACTGTTGAAATGGCAACTTGCAACATCTACAAATATGTGTAGACAGGCAGTTTAATAATTAAATATAGCAGATGGCACAGTGAGGTAAACATGACACAGTTAATGCAAAACTGTGATTATTATCATTATTACTATTAAAACTGACATTACATTCAATGCTGGTCTTTAAACTACACACAGGGTAACATAAATCACATGGGCAAGATGAGGATCATCATCGAATTATTCTTTTTATTGAAATATAATGAGAAATTACAGAAATATGCATCCCATACCTAAAACATTAGAAACTTTGGCTATGTTTCTTTACTGTTTACTGCAGAACTATTTACTCTTTGACCTGCATCAGCCTCTCATCAGTTGTTTCCTCCATTACTCTCTACTGTACATGACCTGCCTCTCCTCAGCATCTTCAGAGTGCAGTATAATGACATACTGGTTAGCACTGCTTCCTCTCAGCTCCATGGCATTCAGATTAAAACGGGGACTTGCTTCTGTTCCTTGAAGTTTGTAGAGTCGCTACATGTTGGTATTGGGTTTTTTCTTCAAGCGTGGGCAGCTGTTCTTATGTTCTTATGTATTGTATGGTTGCTTCTGTTCATATTCAGTACTGTCAATTTGTCTTTTCTATATATATATATAAAATCCAACGTCTGTCTGTCTGTCCGCTTTCACGAGAGAACTACTTAACGGATTTAGATCGTTTTTTTTCTATAATTTTCTTGAACATTCCGGTTGATTTTACAACATCGCGCTAAGAATGACAGTCCGCTTGCAGGAGCGATATATTTGCACTAATCCGAGACAGAGGCTGTGGGTCGAGGGGAGGGGGAAGCATGACATCAGGAATGGGGAGCCAGGTGGGACCCTCCTCACTGTCCTGTTTCACTACTACGTAGGGGACGGCTAGTTATTTAATAAAAAGTTAATGACAAAAAAAGAATTCTGGTTTTATGTTCGTATACAAAGATTTGAAAATTTGAAAGAAGAATGAAAGCGGGTGTTGCTGTGATGGCCTCCAGTCCCCAAAAACTTGATTGATAAGGTTCAGTAAATGAAAGGATGAATGTGCTAATTACACTTAGTTCTGCATGAAAGTTAGTTGACTCTGTTTTCTTCAAAAATGAAAAAGCATCTTTTCAAACTCAGTGAATGTCAGGGACGTTAGTCCAAAATCAATGCCAGTAGCACAGAATAACATCAAGGACCCGTGCAGAACCCTTGGAAAAAACAGAAATCTCGACTCTTGATTTTTGGTCTTAGATTCTTACAAATACAGCATGGCTATCAAATTCGATGGTCAGCCTTGAAGTCACTAAATAGAATGAAGGGGTGTTCTGGTACCAGCATCCAATCTCAAAAATACTATACACTCAAGCAATGGAAGAAATAAGATCTATAAGCAAAAATTATTAAAGCATTCCAGGAGGGTAAGACACAAGGAACACACTCAAAAAGGTTTAACAAAGCAAAAAAAAAAAATACACACAATGTCCTCTTTGTATAAATATTTATAGTCCACCAAACTAGCTTCAGAACCTTTCTTCAGCACACTAACTGACCTCCTATTACTAGATATTATCACCACTTTTCTAATAACTCCAGGCTCAGTCCTGTTTAAGACATGGCATAGTGCCACTCTAGCCTACCAGGACATCTTTGCAGGTTCTCCTGGCTCCAACAGAAACTCCTGTGGAAACTACAACTCCCAGAGCCTCTGCTGTTATTTCATTTAATGGTGTTTGTCAGTGTTGCTGCCTACTGGCAGCCTGGGTTTTACTACTTCCTCAAGGCACTTCCCCAGCTTTGAATATCTTGGCATCCTGCCCAGGTAATGGCATCCCTTTGCTGAACGTGTATGGTCTTGTCACATCTTTCATCCATGTGCTTCTGCTCACAGTATGTATTCACTGTTATGCTGTAGGCTTTCTCTGTTTAAAGGTTCATTTTGTCAAGAAAGCCTTAGTCTATTGTGACTTCTCTGACAGGCAGAATTGTTCAAAAGGAAAGAAGAAAGATTTTTTTTAATAACTGGTACCTGAGGAGTCTTTCAGAATGAGAAACTAGGAGAATAGTCATTAGACAGGCAGGAGCCTCAAGAATGCTGATTCTGAAAACCAAAAGTCAGACATTAAACAAACATATTAATCCAAAAGCTATCCTGTAGGAGATCTTCCAAACTACAGGTCAGATCAGGTTGGGGAGCATGCATTGGTGCAGTGCGTTGCTGCATCCAGCACATAACATAACAGGTTCTGTCCTACCCTCCAGAAATGACCATCTATCTGCTGCAGCCAGGTGTTACAAGGGCATCCCCTTGGCCTGGTCCAGCCATTTGAGGACCCTGCGACCCGGATTAATATGCCACCATTGTTTGTAATGGTGACTCACATAGCTGGACATGGATGTTATTGCTAACAAAAACAACAAAGGGAAAAACATGGAACCAGCAATTAAAAAAACAGTGCTCTAAATGGCAATACATTGATGTTCCAAGCATAGTAATAAAAGTAAATAACAATAAAAATACCAAGAATAACACATCCAAAAGCAAAAATTGATTCAGGATGGAATTGCATGAGTTCTTGACACATTTTTTAAAGACAATGAATATTTGTGGAATTAAAGGAAATTCAGTATACCGCAATGAGCTATTATTTCTAAGGCAAAATATCTGCATAGTAGTAAATTTAACAATATTATAATTTTCTGATGCTGCAGCCCATTAAACACCATTTTGTTACGCATATAATAGAGCTTTTTGATCTAATGCCCCACTTTATCAGACTTAAAACAAAACAAAATTGCTAAAAAAAGGACTAATTGTAATAACTAGTTGGATAAGTGAAGGTAAAGCAGGCTCTGCATTCTTAAAGTGTGCATGTCAATTCTGTTTATATAGCTGTGCAGAGCCATAAACATTTCATTTACATCAACTTAAAAAATGTGGAAAACGAATACAGATTCATTTCACTTGCTGTCGCTGGTCTATAAATGCAGTCTGTGTGAAACAGATATCAAGTTTTGTATTGCAGAAACATGAACCACAGCATGGTCTGTTCACTTCAATTGAAGCGAGAAATGCAGCAGCCAAACCAGCAACTGCATTTGATTTAAATACTTTGCAAGCTCAAACGTTTAATAAACACATCTTGATTACCATGCATGATTCTGCTGCCAAACTGTTACAGTATATGCTATGTAATCAACCCAACAGAAGGAAAGACACAAGTTTGTCATGGTTTGCCATTTAAGCAGTTCTAACTAATGCAAACATGTTAGCATGTAGTATTCTGTGCGCGTTTCCAAAATAACAACAATATTATACAGTGGACAAAACACAGAGTTTCTTATTACAGATTGAAACAATACAACAAGTTTGGAAAGTACTTACACATATACAAACTTCTAGGAAATGGAATCAATAATATAAAGTGAAAGTAACTTTTTTGCCATATAAACTGATGCAGCAATATCCACTCTGTTATTTTTAAAGTCAATCAATGCACAATGTATATCAAGCTTTTTAACAACGTGTTTTTGAGTCTGTAATGTCTGTAAGTGCTTACCGTAAGAGAGGCCCATGAAGGCGTACAGTATGATGCAAGTCCATGCATAGCATAGTCGCAAGATGCAAGATGGCAGGTGTGAGAACTGAGGCAGGACAACACTCTAACCTTGCTATTTCTTTTGAAATGAACCTTGTGGCACAGCTTGCTTTGAAACTCACAGCATTAAAAGAAGACTGATTGATTAATTAATTGATTAACTTTTCATGTAGGACAAATCAGCTTACTACAGCATTATATACTAAAACAGCTCCATTCCCCCGGTTCCAATGCTTATCAATTTCAAGGTTGCACAGCTTAATAAGAATCATCCATCTATCCATTGTTAGGTTCAGTTTGGGGTCAAGAAGAAATGGAATCTACCACAGCAGCATCAGGCACAAGGCAAGACAAGAACCAGTCCATCACAGGGCAAAGTCAGCCCTGCACTCACTGTTACTCTCTAAAGGTTCTCAGAGAAAAACTCACACAAACAAAAGGAAAATATGCAGACTGTACACAGAGACTGACTTGGCCGAGATTCAATCCAGACAACAGAAAAATAAATTTGATCATGCAAAAAATAAATACCTTTTCAATGTTCAACATTACATTATATCTGAACTTGGCAAAATGGAAACATTTAATGAGCATTTTTGATATACTCAACAAACCATACTGGCATTCATCCAGTTAATCAGAGCTCAGGAAAGGCCAGATCAGTGCTTTCAAACCTGTGTGGGCAATGATCCAGCCAGTATTAGAAGTATGAAGCCGCAGGTGCCTGCAGCCATTGGCGTTGTCCATCTCCTGGTACACTGATAGTCATGACTGAGGATGGGCTAGGGTGGATGAGGACAACAGATATCAGTGCAAATGTGCATTGTGCAAGTTTATTTAAGTAAACAGTGCTCAAAAAGTACAGAACTTTAAAGATTTTAAAAATAATCCAAAAAATAGTGCATTGTGGAAGATGAAAAAACAATGAATAGATACAATTAAGTGGTTAAGAACAAAAATAAAATCAGTGTGAGAATCAGGTTTTCTTATTAAGTCCCAGTGTATCTTTCTGCTCACCCTCTGGGTCTTGCATCAGGGCTGAGGTGCCACCGAATGTGGTCCCAAAGTGTAAATGAGCAATTAGCCAGTTCCCCCATTAAGCCTTCTGTGGCTGCTCATCTCTCCCATGCACACCTACACCCATGAAATCTGAGCTGCACTAATCTGAAGAAGAAAGCACTCAGCACCTGCACTGGTCCTGTGGTCATACTAATCTTGCCACAGACCCTGGACACACATCGCTAAAAGTAGATAAACTAAAATATTCCAATTGGTTTTAGTTATTTGAATGTGCAGAACACTGTGAACATAAAACCTCTGATAAGAAACACCTAAGCTTCATGTAGCCACATGGAATAGTTAATATAAAGTAACAGCAAGTGAAGAAAGAGATTTCAAAGTTGTTTATCAGAGTTACATATTTAACATAGTTATAGATAGATAGATAGATAGATAGATAGATAGATAGATAGATAGATAGATAGATAGATAGATAGATAGATAGATAGATAGATAGATAGATAGATAGATAGATAGATAGATAGATAGATAGATAGACAGCAAAATGCTTTATAATAAAGTGATGACAGCTAATCCAGAACAACACATTAAGAATAGAATCAACAGTATTAATCATAATGCCTGTGATCTTTCCACTTTTCTCTTTGTAGCCAATCTCTTATTAGCTATGGGTCAGTCCTGCAATGCAGATGGCTCTCTTTGATCAGTTTATTCTGATGTTTGGCATCCAGTGAGTTGGTGTTGCACCTCCAGCAGACCACAGCACATAATAGTACAATAGCCACAATGGTCTGAGGAAAGATCCTCAGCAGTCTGTAGCACACATTAAAGGACCTGAGCCTCCTTAGAAAGCCTCCATTTTGACACAATACATCTGTGTTATCCATCTAATTCATTCTACTGAACTGACGGATCCCCAAGTATTTACAAGTCCACCTCCACATTATGGAGACTGATTTTAGATTTTCCTTGACATGCAGAATGTCCACAAACATCTCCTTTTTTATTTATACATAAAGTTCAGCTTGTACCACTTGACAAAGTCCTCATTGACCTCCTTCCTATTCTCATCCTGACCCCCGTTGTCAATACACCTAAAAATTCAATGTTAAGAATAAAATAACTACTCTGTTTGCAAGATGGGGGCAAATGATAAACTTGTTAGAAATGATAACTCACAAGTCCAGGAATCAGGTTTTGACCTTTGACCTGATTATTTTCTTGTGTCCTCATTCATCTCACTGTCCAAAAACAGCACCTTTGGATAGCTAGTAATTATAAGTTTTCCATCCATCCATCCATCCATCCATCCATCCGTTATCCAACCCGCTATATCCTAACTACAGGGTCACGGGGGTCTGCTGGAGCCAATCCCAGCCAACACAGGGCACAAGGCAGGAAACAAACTCCAGGCAGGGCGCCAGCTCACCGCAGATAAGTTTTCCGTGTAGGTGTTTATTTGTGAATGTACCCTACAATGCACCAGCAGTACTTGGTATCTACCTTGATCCTGATAGTACTGTCACAGGCTCCAGCAAACTGCAATCTAATATAGGGGAAAAGAAAATTTAAAAATGGAGGGTATACAATGTTACTAACACAAACAAAAACAAAATAACAAACTTCCCAAAGGAATTCCAGCTGTAGGATCAACATAATAAACCAAACTACTAAAAAATACATGGAAATAAATAAAAATACAAGGAAATTAAAACAGAAAGTTCTATTTTGTTTTATTTTAATAACGACAAAGTCAAGTTTACATTTCATTCTTAAGGACAAAAGACACAAAACTAGAACAAAAGATAAAAAGGGAAAAGAAGGTATTGTACATCCTAATGGCAGCAGAACAGATTGGCCAGAAAGGGTCTGAATAACATCAGAAATCACATTTCAGCCCTTTTCACTGGTACACTCTTGATAAAGATTACAGTGCAGCATCTATCTGCTCAGAGCTACAATTTTTTTCAATCTGTTCCAAACGTATAAAGAAAGAGATGAACCAAAACATTAAACCAAAACTGTAGATTCTTTATAAAACAGGCATAGAAAGTTCACAGGACAGACTGATTCATATTTAACCTTTTTAGCTTATGGAAAAACATTAAGCTTTGTCTGACGTTTTAAAACAAAAGCTTCACATGGTGCCTGAATGCTTATATCTCTCCATTCATTGTCTTACTTGATTATCAATAGTTATTAGTTTAACTTTAAAAATGTTCTTCCACTGCTGATAATGAGTTATTCTATCTTACTGACATTCAAGACCAGAAAATGATTTTTACACTACAGTGCAAAATTAACCACTGCAGCCTGAAGTCATGTCAAGGTCAGTTGTATCATCAGAGTACTTTAATAAATAAAGTGACATCTATCTATCTATCTATCTATCTATCTATCTATCTATCTATCTATCTATCTATCTATCTATCTATCTATCTATCTATCTATCTATCTATCTATCTATCTATCTATCTATCTATCTATCTATCTATCTATCTATCTATCTATCTATCTATCTAAACAGGAAAATCTATAATTATCTGTGTGTAAGATAAAGGGACCAGGGAATTAGCAGAAGACTAAGCCTTTTTACCTTTGAAGTAATTTAAGTCTTATACCACTTGATTATATTAAGTCAGAATATTAAACAAGGGAGATGTGTAATAATTTGCTTAATAGTATGTATTAAGTACAAGTAGATCGGTCAGGGTGAGATGTGAAGAACAAATGTGTACATCCATTGCACAGTATAATGCCATGATGTTAAGGAAAGGCACCATATAAAACAAAGAGTAAGTGATCTGTATCAAAATGTCAGTTATACTGTAATTTAATATTGCATAAAATTAAAATATGTGAACTTTCAGAATACTTTTCATATATATATATATATATATATATATATATATATATATATATATATATATATATATATATATATATATATACTGTATATATATATATAAAAATACATAATTCCAAACAGTGGTGTGAGGTGGGGGCCATCAAGCAAATGTCTGTAAGCAACCCTGACGTGGCAGAAGTTAAATTGTGCTTGCACTGTTGCTTTAGAGGCCACATTAACTCATGGTGGAAAATGTCAAGGGAGACATGTGTTTTCCTTTAGAATTTTGCTAATGATTTGTAAAAGGTGGTCATTACTGACCCTAAAAATTTATTAGAAAAAGTAAAATTTTAAGATGCTTAAGATTTAATGTTTACCTTGTACTTGTAACTAAACAAATATACTGTGGTTTCAGCCAAAATCGCAAGATAGGCAAAAGGGCGTAATATGAATTGTAGCTTTTCAGTACTATTACTGTACATACTGGACACGTAGAGATTATAATCACCCTTTTCTGTTATTTTTGCATTGCTTTGAATGATATTTTTCTTTGTTTTCTAAAGTGTCCTGTAATTGCCCTCCCTTAGAAAGCTACCATGTACAATGAAGCCTTACTGAATGATTGATGCCAATGGTTATGCTGTTGCCTCACAGCTCCAGAATTCTGGGCTCACCTTTTTCCAGCTCATTATTAGTGTGAAGTCCATATCTTTTCCTCATTTTGCACCTTCATCCCAAAGACCTATAGCCTTTGAGGTAGTCTGACATGAGTAAGTGTTCCTTGCAATGGAGTTGCTTGTGCCGGGCTCCTACCTGTTACATAATAGTGGCACTTCTTGAGACCCTTGTATTAGAGAAATGTGTTATAAGGTTGTGCCCCCCATGAATGTCTGTTTGTTCATCCCGCTTCTTTTCACCTTGCTAAATCATTACTGTACTGTGATGTACAGCTCTACCAGCATTATTAAGCTTGCTGATGGAACAATAGTAGTGGGTCTCATCAACAATGATAATGAGACAACGTGCAGAATGGAAGTGGAGCAGCTGGTGCAAGTGCAACAACCTATCAATGTTGATGATCGTGGAGGAAGGCCCACCTTGCTAACACTCCATTTCAGATCAAGAGTTCTGTGACAATCATTAAATTCCTTGGTGTACATCTAGCAGCAGACCTGACGTGGTCTATTAATACCTCCTCCTTGATAAGGAAATCGCTTTTGTGCTGGCTGAAGATTGCAAGCCTTCCATGCCATGTGCTCTCCATATTCTATACTGCTGAAGGCATCCTGAGGAGTTGCATTACTGTCTGCTATCCAATCACAAGTCCATTTAACAGATAGTGTGCACTGCAGAGACTATCATCAGGACTTCTCTTCCTTTCATCATGGACGTGTTCACAAGTCACTCTATCCGTAAGGCCTCCAGCATTGTGGGGGATGCCTCCCACCCCTCCCACAAATAAGATATCAGAATCTGCAGACCAGCACTACAGGACTGAACAACAGCTTCTTCCCACAGGCAGTCAGGCTTCTGAAGACAATGTTACACCCTGTCCCTGCATGTGCCCCCTCATTATAGGCTCTTATCTAATTACTGTTCTGTTCTGCTTTCCTTTACATCCCTTGTCCACTGTACATCTCTTGTCATCATTGATTGCTGTTTGTCATGATGTCGATTTGTACAGATGCTGTTCCTTGTTCCATATTCTCTTATGTAAAATTGCCCACCCTCTGTATTGTTATATTGCCATATTTCATTACTTTGGTAATTTCATACTACTCTATAATATATCATGGTGTGTGTGTAGAAGGTTCGACAATAAAGCCCACTTGACTTGACTTGAATTATTGCAATAAATCACCACACACAATTTTACACAACAACTACTTTATTAGGAATGTAGTTATCCACAATCTTTATTTTAACTATTATTTAACAATTTGTAAACTAGGTATAAAAGACCATAAATAAATTACATAAGTTATATGTACCTACAATTAAAAAATAAAATAAAAAATTAAGGTATGTCTAGCTTCTATGTAGCACAACAAAAAAAACCAAAACAAAACAAAACATTTTGTTAGGAACCAGTGTTAACCCGAAATTAAAAGGAGTCATACAGTACATTCTATTTTTTATTTCATAGTCTTTGCATATTACAATCACATTGGTAAAGAAGTGTTGGGAGTAAAAAAACAGCTGTGACTTGGGTTTTAGGACAGCCAACGTTTGAAAATGTGAAAATGAACAATAAACGCATCAATATGACGAACGGTCAGGTTGGAAGGTGTCTTTGAAGACATTTGGTTTAAACACAAGCAACACCCGAGGTTTCTCCCTGATCCCCCCCAGTCCACTTGAAGTGGCTTACTTGAGCACCCTGTCCTCCCAGCCTCCCTGTTCCCCAGCCATTTTGCTACTCCTGGCGCTTCGTCTGCCTACCAGCGCTATAAAACAAGCAGGCACTGTAGGTGCTTCCATGAAGAGTTGGCACACAAAGAGAAGGAGGCAGGGAAGCTTTAGATCCATTCCAATTGAATCAGTCTGAAGGCAGATGAAGCACTAATAATGTCATATTGATCCACACACACACATCAAGGCTTCGTTTTTATTTAATAATGGCACAAATTGACTTGATAATTCCAAGGAAGGTTTTATCAATGCAGCATAAATGACTGTTTTTTTTCTTTTTTTCTTTTTCCTTGAAACTAACAGTCATGACACATCTTCAAAAAAAAAAAGGCGCATTGACATGCAAAGAAACTGACACAAGAGAAAAACCAGTGAAGTTTGCAATGTTTTCTTTCTTTTGTGTTACATTCCTCTGGTGCAATTTCTAAAATAGACACTGAACTTTAGATACAATTTCTTTCTTTTTTTTTTTTTTTTTTTTTTAGTTTCTTTGCTGAACTTTGGCTCTTTGGGGATTCTTGCTGTTAGCTTGCTAGTGCCGCCCCAGGATCCAAAAGTCAAGCTGGCTCCTTTGGGGTAAGACATATTTTGCTTTTATCATTTTGCTCTTGATTTATATATTCCCTTTAAGAAAAAGAAAAAGAAAAAAAAAAAGAAAATTGCATCAAATGTGGGGCTCTGGAGTCGATAGGCCCAGGCAGTTGGATTAGTGTTCCTGCAAGAAAAGAAGCAGAAGACAAAAGAATCCATTAGGCCTTACTGTACAGCAAGTCATCAAGCGTTGGAATGATTTCTACAACAGCAGGGCGAAGAAGAAACCGGACACTGGAAAGCAATAAGCGCTTTGAACGAGGGGCATAATTCAGGTCAGAACCTCGGTGCTAGAGGGCTGTGCGGCTTTTCGAGGCTATCAAACTCTTAATCATGTCTCTGTATGAGCTGCTTTTGCTTTTTTGTTGCTTCAAGATCACCAGACAGTGTGGGTTTTCTTTTTAAGGCATTGTAGCACCTCTTAAGAAATACATGGCAGAATTTAGTGGTTCTATGCTAAAAGGAGCAGTTAAGATGGTGAAAACACACCAGTAAGAACAGCAGTGGATTCATTTATGTGCCTGGGGTTTCAAATTATGTGAGGGCACGTTATCACTTGTATGTGCCATTTTTATTGTGGATTCATGCGACTCACCACAGGTTAGGTGTCCTTTCTGTCCTGGAGATAAAGCGGGATGGCTTTATATTTGTACAGTAAATGGACATGGGACAAAGCTTCCTGTCTTGTAAATGTGCAGCATTTGCCAATATCAGAGGCTGATACTGTAAAAGGACCACCAGTTTTAGCAGAAAACAATTCCTTATTAATAGCAGCAGACTTCAACTTTTCTAATTTCATTATCCATCTGTAGCCCTCTTTCACTCGTTTCCTAACCTGCTTATCCAGTTCAGGTCTCCAGGGAGCTGGTGCCTACTCTGCCAGCGCTGAGTGCCAAGCTGGGCACAAACTGTGGACTGGGTGCAAATCTCTCATAATTACACACACACACTCAGATCATAAGTAATGATAGTAGCACTTTCAATTACAATATTAAAAAAGAGTTTAACATCCTTGTGTGATGCTCATTGCACCCTTCGCTGCTACTCCCCTGTCAAGAAGTGGGAATCTTTTTTTGCCAGCAACTGCCAGTGGTTTTTATGGTAAACCAAATGAACATTTAAAGATATCTCATAATGTATTTTAAGAAATGCATTAAATTAATTTTAAGATGTCTTTAAATTAATTATAGATATGAGATAATACATCTTAAATGTTTTTTTAGAGATATATTTCTAGAGATCTTAAAATGATACCCTGCTCATTTTGAGGCGTTGTGAAATGCATTTTAAGATATCTCAAAAAATATCCTGAAAAAAAAAACAAGTCTCAGTCAGATTGGAAGACATCTTAAAATAAGTACAAGTCAAGAGAACTCCTCTAAATGAGGAGAGCATGGTGGTATTGGCATGTTCTCCCCATGTCTGTGTGTGTCCCCTCTGGATGCTCTGATTTCCTCCCACAGTCTAAAGACATGCAGGTTAGGTGGATTGCTGATACTAAATTGCCCCTAGTGTGTGGTTGGGATGTGTGTATTTGTGTGTGTGTGTGAGTGTGTTCACCCTGTGATGGACTGGCGTCCTGTCCTGGGTTTGTTCCTGCCTTGCACCCTATGATGGCTGGGATAGGCTCCAACACCCTCTGTGACCTTGTTCTGGACTAAGCAGGTTAGGAAATGACTGACTGACTGGCATCTTGTAAATGTCCTGTGTTTTGAAATAGGATTTCCTGTAATTTAAAGTTATTGTGAACTACATTTGTGATAACTTGAATTACACAGAATGTTATTCAAGATATATCAAAACGAAATTTCTAGATATCTAGAAATGTAATCAAGATATCTTAACATACATTTGCGATATTGTCAAATCGACTCATGTTTGATCTAAAGGGTACATTTCCTAGACACCTCAAAAACACCTTCTGCTATCTTAAAATAAACTTCTCCTCTACTGAACATACTTTAAAAATGTATTTCATGATATCTCAAATTTGATTTCAAGATATCTGAACTGCATTTTGAGACATCTTTAAAAAGACAGGAAGTTATTTCAAGGTGTCTGAATTTCATTTTAACAAAGGGTTTCAGATCCCTCACAAACAGCTTCATGTCTGTTCAAGAGATCTTAAAACCAATTCCAGGTGTCAAAAGCCATTAAGAAGGCTAACAGAATGTTAGGTTATATAGTATGACGTGTAGAGTACAAGTCCAAGGAGGTTATGCTCAGGCTTTATAATGCACTGGTGAGGCCTCATCTGGAATACTGTGTACAGTTTTGGTCTCCAGGCTACAAAAAGGACATAGCAGCGCTAGAAAAGGTCCTGAGAAGAGCAACTAGGCTGATTTCAGGGCTACAGAGTTTGAATTATGAGGAAAGATTAAAGAGCTGAGCCTGTACAGTTTAAGCAAAAAAAGATTAAGAAGAGACATGACTGAAGTGTTTAAAATTATGAAGGGAATTAGTACAGTGGATAAAGACTGTTATTTTAAAATGAGTTCAACAACAGCATGGGGACACAGATGGAAATTTGTTAATGGTAAACTTCGCAAAAATATTAGGAATTTTTTCCTTACAGAAAGAGCCATAGATACATGGAATAAGCTACCAAGTAGTGTTGAAGACTTTTAAAACTGGACTTGATGTTTTTTTAGACAAATTAACTGGATAGGACTAGTGAGCTTTGTTGGGCTGAATGGCCTGTTCTCGTGGAGTATAAACAAATGTTCTATATTGGCACTTTACTTACACAAAACCACTGCTTGGCCAGAGACCATTTCATTTAGGGAAGGGGTCTTTGCGTATGAAATTGGTTCTTTCCCTAATATTTTGAAAAGTAAGGAAATATATAATGTATTGTGGGTTGCCCAGCAGGATACTGACAGATCAAGAAGACCTGAACTTAACCTGTGTTATTGTATGCAGGACGAGTCCTTTTAAAATCAGGAACCCGTTGGTATTTCACAAATATTTTATAATCCATTCATTGTTAAATACTGAACCTGTTACAGATCTAAATAAATAAAGGTTCTTTCTGGAACTTTCATGTGGTTCCTGTACGGCATCACTCTGAAGAATCACTTTGACATCTTTATTTTTTAGAGAGTAGAGCCATTGTTCCAAAGTATAGTCCCGGGGGACCACTTTGCCTGCAAGTTATTTATTTCACCAATTTCACAAACAACACATCATTCTTTGTTTTTATTGATCTCATTGTTCAGTCAACTGTCTATTTGTATTCCCTTATTGTACAAAAATAAGAAATATTTTTTATTGTTGTCAAAACTTGAAATAATAAGAGTCCATTGCCATTTTGTGTGCAATTTGCCCTTTCTGCAAAATTTTCTCCCTAAACTGGGTTCAAATGCTGATAATCCTGAATGCTGAAGAGGAGCGACTACTTCAGTGCCACATTCACTTGTCTGCTCATTTGGAAGTAATTGCTGACCTATCGCATTTAATGTTATCATTACCTGTGTCTGCTGTGCTTATTGCTAATTGCTAATCAGCACTTGAGCACAATTAAAGGAACAAACTGCAGAAAAAGATAATTAAAAAGATAAAAGCAGAAGAAACTTAAGCACTTAAAGCTATGACAAACGAATATTTATGAGATTTGTAGAAATAATTCAGGCTAGATAACAATGAAATCAATAGAAAGAAAAAATGATTGACTAATTGTGAAATTTGTTTTTAGTGGAAACCTGCAGCCATAGGGGACCCCAGAGACTGAGTTTGAAAACCACTGCATTACAAATATCTCAACAAGTTTGCAGATATATGACTGGCATATTTAGAGCTAACATGAAAGCTGAACGGCATTTTAAGTTGTCTGAAAATATTAATCCAGCTTGACATATTATCCACCTAAGTTTATTTATTTATTGCACTCTCACGCTCTATGGTTCTTAAATGGCACTTTCCTGGGTTGTGTGGTTCCTCAAATACCCACTTCATTCTGTGAAGGGTTCATTGCACCCTGAAATTGGGGCTTTTTGCTCTCAAATAGTTTTTAATGGGACGGCGCAGTGGGTAGCGCTGCTGCCTCGCAGTTGGGAGACCTGGGGACCTGGGTTCGCTTCCCAGGTCCTCCCTGCGTGGAGTTTGCATGTTGTCTGCGTGGGTTTCCTCCGGGCGCTCTGGTTTCCTCCCACAGTCCAAAGACATGCAGGTTAGGTGGATTGGTGATTCTAAATTGGCCCTAGTGCGTGCTTGGTGTGTGGGTGTGTTTGTGTGTGTCCTGCGGTGGGTTGGCACCCTGCCCAGGATTGGTTCCTGCCTTGTGCCCTGTGTTGCCTGGGATTGGCTCCAGCAGACCCCCGTGACCCTGTGTTCGGATTCAGCGGGTTGGAAAATGGATGGATGGATAGTTCTTAATGTTTGGAGAAAACAGAAACTTTTAACATATAGTAGGGAATGTAGAAGGGTATGACAGATCAAAAAATCCTGAACTTAGCCTCTGTTACCGTATGCAGCAAGAGTCCTTTTAAAATCAGGAACATATGAGTATTTCACAAATCTGTTGTTTTCAATCCATGATTATTTATTGAACCTGTTACAATTCTAAGTAAACAAAGGTTCTTTCTAGAACCTTCAAGTGGATGACTCGCATTGAAGAACCACTCTGGTACCTTTATTTTTAGAAGTGTAGAAGGCACTTAAATGTGAACAGCAGCTCCTGATGCTGCCTGCTTCACGCAGTATTATATTGCTAGTCATTCATTAGTTTACTAAACAAGCAAATCTATAGTTTAGAACAGGGGTAGGCAACGTCGGTCCTGGAGTGCCACAGTATGTGCAGGTTTTTGTTCCAACCCAGTTCCTTAACGAGAACTCAATTATTGCTGAAGAAGCACATATTGCTTAAGTGACATTTTAATGCTTCATTTTAGTGGTCTCGCTTGTTAAGGTTCTCCAACCTTAATTGCTTATTTCAATCTTAAACTGCTGCATTCAGTGTTTTAATTGCTCCTTATTAGCAATAAGATGTAAAAGACAAAGCAGCCAGCAGTTCTCCAGCTAGCTTTTTTCCAATTACATCTGTGTGTGTTCATCATGCACGGTTTGATTTAATAACACTTAATAGAAAAATGTGACAGACTGAAACTGATCTGTTTTAGGCTTCATATCATTTGGATGATATCTTTGGAAAGGAAAAAAATCTACGATATAAGAACCTTACATTGCACAGACTAACAAGCCATAAAATTAAATAAGGTCTGAGATTGGCAATGATTGGTTTCTAATTAAGCAATTGGGTTGGAATGAAAACCTGTAGCCACTGCGGCTCACCAGGACCGACATTGCCTACCCCTGTTTTACATCTTATTGCTAAAAAGGAGCAATTAAAACACTGAATGCAGCAGTTTAAGATTGAAATAAGCAATTAAGGTTGGAGAACCTTAACAAGCGAGACCACTAAAATGAAGCATTAAAATGTCACTTAAGCAATATGTGCTTCATCAGCAATAATTGAGTTCTCGTTAAGGAACTGGGTTGGAACAAAAACCTGCACATACTGTGGCACTCCAGGACCGACGTTGCCTACCCCTGGTTTAGAATATCAAGAAGCCATACCATTATTTGAGTACAGCATCAGGAACAAAGTGTCTCAGTATTGTTTACATATTTCTATTCACATTAAAAAAACATACAGTCACTGCACCCCTAAAATGGACAAAGTGGGCATATACTACAAGCAGAGCTAAACTGAAAGTGATAGAAAGTGTAAAATCCTCTGTGGGCTCGGTTTCCCACAACACATTCAGTGAAAATCTGCCTTGATGACAGTGATTCGATGCATTTCATGTATTTTTATGTATCTAATTTTCTTTGAAATCTGTGGATGACAAAATACACAGTTTCAAAAGTCCACGTCCGTCAATGGATCTCATCATAAAACGATTTGTAAAAAATACACATGAAGAGGCGATTATTCAGTCTCAAAATTATGAAAGGCAGTACAACCTAGGGAGAAGAAAATCTCGAGACAACACAGTGTCCTTTTTAGGATATTGTTTTATTTTTTATTCCAATTCCCCAGTTGTCGAATATCTGTATTGATTCATATAACCCATCATTTCCACATCTTATTCATCTCCTAAAAGTACTGAATCCACTGAGCTACTGACCAGTAGATGAAATCTTGCTGCCACAGTGGTCCACACAATTATATACCATTTTAGTGGTATATTTAGTGGGTAAATTTTAATCTCGATAGAACTGCCTGATGTGAAATTTAACGCCAGTTGTGAACATTAAAAAAATGTAAACAGGTGACATATAACAAAGCAACACCCTAGTTAACAGAGTATGCATTTAAACGATTAAACCTAACTGACCACTGGGATTCTGAAGGTGCCTCGTTCGGTACTGTAAGGAGTGGTCTAGCTTGGAATTCATTTAAGACAATGGCAATAAAACTAAATAAACTTAGCTCTGGATCAGAAGATATTTAACTGAGAATTCTAGCCATTAAGAGCTTCTTGGTTGATCTTCCCTCTCAAGTTACTAAACCAACTTTAAACACCACTCCCTACGCCCAGTCTTAATGGATCTCTCAGCTGTAATCCATTCAAGTAGCCTGCGCTGGTTCACCACAGTCAGTATATTTATATTTACTTATTTGGCTGATAATTTTATCCAAGGTCACTTACAACATTTGAAATACAACTGGTTACATTTGCTTTGTTTTCCAATTATAACACAAGTGGGTGAAGTGAATTGCTAATGACCACACAGTGTCAGTAGTGGGATTTGAGCCCACAAATTCAACCTTATTTATTATGTCACATTGTCATTGAAATACAGAAAATGAAGACTCATGGAAAAAAAATCACATCTGTCAAGGAAAAGTTTGTCTTCTACAATTTGTAAAGTGCCTTTTGTATGAATATGTATAGCACTATTTAAATAGATAAATTAGCTCTTGGTAGTTTTGTAGGTTGCCTGCTGTAATGAGTGGTAAACAGAATTAAAAATGGTTAAAAGTTTGTCTAATTTGTTTCTAGATATTCTCTCATGAGATTATGTAATAGATCTTCTATTAAAGGCACTATAATAATAATACATTTTATTTATATAGCACCCCTTCTCATGGTCAAAGTACTTACTATATAAAAAAAAAATTGAATGTAAGTATATTATTCAATGTACTTGTTCATTTCTGTTAACTGGTTGTGTAGAAACACTCTGTTAGCAGCCAAGTCACCAAATCAAAGCTAGGGTCACTGCTGGAAGAGGTGTTAGTGATGCCGCTAGGGCAGTGGTTCTCAATCTGTGGGGCGGGCCCCCCTAGGGGGGCGCGAAGTAACAAAAAGGGGGGCGCGAAGATATGAAAAAACAGAAAACAAGAATCAAAAATATGAAAAATACATCTATTGAAACCAAAACAAATTAACTTAAACTGCATTCTGATACTAGAAAAATAAATACATGTATAGAGTTAGATAAATGTCGATAAAAGTTAAGTAGGTATAATAAAATATGCATCTATGATATATCATTAATTAAAAAAGAACAAATTGGTATTAGTGGGCTCCTTTCAAAAAAATGTTGGGGGGGGGGCACGATTAAAACTGTTATGAAAACTCTGGTCGCAAATACTTAAAGGTTGAGAAACGCTGAGCTAGGGGATGCTTACCCTGTGATCTGTGTGTGGAGTCCAATGCCCCAGTGCAGTAACAGAGACACTGTGCTTTATATTTGACACAGTCCTTTGGATGAGATCCATAATTGATAAAAGATACCTGGTCATCATTCAAAAAGAATAGGGTTTACGACGATGTCCTGGCTACACTGACCATTGTCTATTCTGGCCCCCTAATCATCCCTTGTCTCTACTTTGCTCTCTCTCATCCCTTCATCATCCAATAGCCAATGTGTGGTGAGTGTATTGGTGGATTAATGGTACCCGTCGCATCATCCAAGTGGTCGCTGCACACTTGTGGTAGTTGAAATAATTACTCTGTCTACGTAAAACGCTTTGAGAAGCAAGGAAAGTGCCATATAAATGTAATTAATAATAATTACTATTATTAATAAATAAAGCAAAAGAGTGCTCTTTTGGTTGACATTCAGTATTCACCATAATAATGCACCAAAATAATGATATTGCATGGACTGTGAAAGCTGCTATAAAAAATAAAGGCCTTTTAAAATAATTTGATTGAATTTCATTTTTCTTTTTGGAAAAACATGATGTTGCTTACTTTGAAAAGCATTATATAAAACAGAGTTTGATTAATTTGGTTTCTAGTGCATTTGCTACCATCTGTCTTTTCCTCTTAAAATTATCATTTATGCAGTGTGTTTATTACTCTCTACTTTTAATAAACAAAATGCATATAAAAAAATCAAAAACATCTAAATAAAGGACTCCAACTCTTTATTCATCTGTTTTTAAAAAATAACAGACTCAATGGCTGTCGTACATTTTTTTTACACTTCATGAACGAGAGCCTTGGTGTAAATGAAATTATGGACCTGTACAAAAAATAATAAAATAATAAAATACATGTATCGCTTTCTGTAAAAAGAACCAAACATTTTTTCTTCATTCTGTACCATTACTCAAATGCAAAGACAAGTGTTGTCAAAGAATAAATAAACTTTTTGCTTTTGAATTCCACAAAACAATATAACAAAAGAATGTACATTACATGATATCAAATATTATTCATTATTGGCTTCTCTGGAGATTGTGTATTAAACACTGCATAAATATTAATGGTTCCAGTAAAAATAATCAGTAATTCAAAAATCTATTCTGTACACACTACTTTACAAACGTATTTCTCATGGAAACTGCTCTAACGCACCCTCATCACTTGTAGCCTTTTCCCAACATCCCTCGGGATGTGAAGTAGGGGGTACTCCATCCAATGAGGAATCCTGACAAGTCCCAGTTTTAGTAGACAATGTGCTGAAGACCTTTGAGTTTCAGTGGCCTTCAGTGTGTGTACTGCAAAAACAAAGTGGGAAGCCCATCGAAATAGAATCAGTATAAAGATGCACTCTTTGAGTGCAAACTGTTCTGAGGTTAAAGGGACAGTCAAAGAAGAGTTACTGACTGGATAGCAGATCAGAGAAGTGACCAACCCACTAAATGCAGTCTGTTAGAGCAGGCGTTCATTCCTGTACCTATTAGTTACCTGACACAAACTCACCATTCACATATTTTAGAGACTCTTGAAGAAAATCAAATTGAGAAAGACAATTTTAAGTTAACATTTCATCTGACCTCCGAGGTCAAGTTGCTGGGTGTGGCTAACACCACCAATTTCCTAGGGAGTTTTTTTTTTTTTCAAAATAGGTATACTTCACCTAAATGTTGTATGTACCATCTCGTATGCCTATGGTCTGTGTGAAAAGTGTACAGGATGCCCTAGAGCTCACCTTCTCATCTTATAATAAGGACGGTACTTTGCGATTTCAGTGCCAAGCTATCCAGTCAGCAGGGGTTTGAACGTGCAGGCCACAAGCAGATGGATGGCTTTGACCCTTGTGATGTCCAACAAATGTTCTTTCACAAAGGGTACCTGGCTGCTTCCCACATGTTTCAAGCTTCTCTTTCTGTCTATAAAGAGTTTTTTTTTTTTTTTATTACAT
Source organism: Erpetoichthys calabaricus (assembly GCF_900747795.2). NCBI lineage: Eukaryota > Metazoa > Chordata > Cladistia > Polypteriformes > Polypteridae > Erpetoichthys > Erpetoichthys calabaricus. The sequence goes on from NC_041395.2 coordinate 116,318,054, forward strand.
TCCATGAGCCAAGTTAATCCAACTCCACCACAGGAAAAACGGCAAAGGACTTGAAGCCAGGCGGTAAGACTTTTCTGAATGTCCTGAGGAAATGCTTTTCATTCTAGAAACGTGCTGGAGCTTCCGTTCCAAAAAAGAAAAATAAAAAAAAGCAATCGTGTTTTAAAGTTCTGTGAAACACAACGTATGGCAGCAAAGCAGAAATAAACATTTACAAATAATGTTCATGGTTGGTTCACCAAAACACAACGACAAGCTGACGAGAATGCTGTCCCTGCTTCCACCATTTAGCTGTAGGTTCACCCAACGCTGTGGCCCTTGAAGGAGAAACCTCCATTTGCTTGCCCATCAGACAGAGAGATTAAAAAAAATCCTCGTAATTCAAAGGGCCAAGGTGAAGAGTTAAAAGTGCCATATCCTTTCTTTTGATATTCAATTTAAAGTGCATGGATGAGGTAAACTAATTTTTTTTCTTTTTAATATTATTATTTTCTTGAGAGAGTTTTGAGTTTTTTCAGCAGCAGTTCAAACAGGAACCATCCGGCCTTGCATCTGTTGCATTTGGCTCCTCATTCCTTGAACGCTATTCAGAATCATGCTCTGTTGTGTTGCCGCCGTGATTCCAATTCTGGCCAGGTCACTAAAGAGTAAAAGAAAAAAAAAATAGTCAAAAACTCTGTGAAGGATTCCACCTCACTCCATCCACTGCTTTCAAGTACAACTTTTAAAACTGAATGCTTCATACTGACTGAAATAATAAACAGGTCTAAGCGGGGCCGACACCAGACTAAACAGGGACTGCAATACTTACTCTTGGTTCATTAGCACCACAGCCTCTAGACTAGTGTACCCGGCTGCCGTGAAGTTGTCTTGATACCTTTCCATGCTGATAGCCTGCAGCCATTCCGCCACAGTGCCTACTGAGGAAAATTCAGGACTGCTGGGATCGAGGAGAGTTGTGTTCGGCCTGCAAACAGAATAATAACAATACAATAAAACGCCAAATTCCACTACATCAGCATTAGCCCAATAATCAACTTCATGGGCTCACTATTATAGCCACCTTTCAAATTTGCTTATTCCAGGATAGAGTCATGCATCTGTTCAGGCATCACCAGGCTCAAGGCAGAGATACATTTACGCAACCTTGCACTTCACACAGCAATAACATAGAGTCACCAGTCAATCTGGCCTTCTTGCCTTTAGAATGTGGAGAAAATTGGAGCTCCTGGTGGAATCCTGCACATGCAAACTTTAAAGAGATGGTAACCAGACTGGAATCTGAATCCATATCTGTAGTGTTGTGAAGCTGTTGCACTAGCCATATTGCAAGAATGCCAACCCATTTTACTACAGTATTAGTAATATTTGTTCCCTGCTGTAAACAGCTGATCTTTAAATGCTTTCCAAAATAGTTGGGCTTCCCCTTTATGTTCCCCTCTATTCCATTATAACAAATAATTATGATATAGACCTGGTATTTACATAAAGATTGGTGTTTATGAGGGGAAATTAGTCACCTGGTGTTTTCCATCAGCGACTTCTGTCTAAAGGCGTCTAGCTTGTATCTAATCCCCCGAAACAACGGAAAGCAACTGCTCCAATGTTTTGGCTTCAGTGCTGGCTTGATAGCTTCTGTTTATTGTCAGGAGTCTTTTTATTTACATTTAAGATCAAGTCTCAGAGGCTGGCTTGGAACCAGACCTTCCTTGGATCCAGTTTCTATTTCTGAACACAAGCTGGTCTTTTTTCAAGTTACATCAATCTGTATGCTTTTTATTTTACTCAAACATTGAAACAAGAATGACTTGTCTTACATGTAATTGCAGTAGCTAGCTACTGACTGAATAACAAAACAACGGGCAATTGTTACCTGGGACATACAGTAGTTATGTTAACACAGATCAGATAGATAGATAGATAGATAGATAGATAGATAGATAGATAGATAGATAGATAGATAGATAGATAGATAGATAGATAGATAGATAGATAGATAGATAGATAGATAGATAGATAGATAAAACTTCTTTTGTCCCCAGGTGAAAACTTGGCCTTTTACAGAAGCTTAGTAGATAAACAAATATACACACACAATATGGTATAAATACACATGAGTGACAAAATGGAAGAAAATTAAAAAAGAAAGAAAAATGTCTGACTTGACAGTCACAGTGAGGCATTACACAGGTATATTGCTGTTCATATAAAGGAGTCCAGTAGTGTTTCCTGACACACCTATGCTGAATAATTCATTGGCTGAAAGTACTTGGTATTAGTATATCAGAAAGAGGATGTGCAGCTTGTTCATAGTTACACTCAGTTTTTTTTTTTTTTTTTTCACACCTTCGCTACTACCTCTAGGGAGTCCAGAGTATGTCCCACAGCTGAGCCTGCCCTTTTAAATAGCTTTTTGATTCAGTAGACCTCTTTTGAGGCGATGCTATCAGCCTAGTTATGAACTAGTGAATTATTTCTGCAATTATATAAAATGTCAAAGGGCAGGCAAAGATTCCAAATAGTTACCCATCCTTCCAATTTTTCAATTTGTTATCTCCACTCCAGGGTCATGAGCAGGATGTGCCTATCCCAGAAGAAATGGGGGGCAAAGCAGTAACTAGGTTAAAATGTTCCAAGTGAACTTAATATGCACATGCTTGCGATGTGACTGGAAAGCAGTCTCATGTACAGAATATTCTCACCGCACACACTAGGAACCTACAGCTGTGAGGCAATGGTACTAAATACTCGGCCACTGTGCTCTCTGCTAAACATCCAAGTTGGTACTAAATGCAAACTGCCAAAATATTTTCAATAGCAACTCCAAGTTAAATTGCATTGTAAGCACTAATTTATTAAAAAAAGTAATATATACTGTAACTAGATAAAAATATAGCAGTACATAAAAAAATACTTCTTTGATCTATAATGAGGGTAGGGCAATGTCATGACTAAGACATTTCAATTTGAACTCTAAAGGTTTAAGGTGCTACATTTGAGTGACCTGCTTGTCCTTCAAGTTAAAAAAGGAATTTAAACAATTGTAACACCTCCTGATCTTGTAAGTTGCCTTCAATAAAGCTAACTGCTAAATACACAAGAGTAAAAGGATATGAAAAGATAAACATCTTTAGAAAATCTTTAGAGAAGAAAAACCTACTCTATAGATCCTTTTTGGGAATTACAGAGACAGAGAGAAGCAGCCTACCTAATCAAGACGTACAGTTAACAACATTGTCCTCAAGTGAAAGAAAACCCACTGCAGTGTGGAACTCCAAAAATAGCATTGCCTACACTGATTCACTTATTAAAGTGCTTAAGATATGGTTTTGTATTTTCGCCTTCATGTTCATGTTGTTACTGTGGCAGGTAGGCCCTTGCCTTGTACCAGAATACTATAAGGATAGCATTCAGTCCCTCAACCATAAATTTGGATTAAATAAATTCAGTAATTTGTTGGATTGATGAAATTTATTTTAAAAAATATTAAGTAGATACTATGGCAACATATCAGACAGCCCAGCACAGACTTTACTGTAGAATGCCCAAGAAGGTTGGAGAGCCAGTTGGCTGAGGCTTCCAGGATTATAACTTTGTCTGACTTTGTCTTTTGCATAGGATGGAGAAAGCATGTTCAAATAATGGATAAATGATTGATTAGCAGTACCCACTAAAAGGCTGGGCAAATACTGGATAAATAAATCAGCTTTAAAAAGTGCAAACTATTTTTATTTTTAATGGTTTTGAGATTATACACTGCTGACTTGCCTTAAGCCCATCATTGCTTTGTCTCCATTACCTCAGCCCTCATTGGTTTGGACCAGGAGACAGCATGTTCTCAATCTGGATTGATAAATTACTGTTTTTATTATTGTGACTGTATCTAAGAGAGATAGTCTGGCAGCTATTGCACTTTTTATGGTCTAACTCCTGTTGACACTATTGGCTAAAGAGTTATGAAAAAGGGTTGATATCTTATATTCTCATTATTAGGAGTGGTTATTATATTAATTAATTAACTAATTAACTTTATTAGAAAATTGTTTGAAAACAGATATATTCTAGCTGAGTATCTAAGAATTAAAATGTGTGCCATATTTAAAAATAATTACAATGGAAATTGAGGCGAACAGGCTGATTTATGGAGCCTTAAAGCATCTTATGTTTTTTCTTTTTATTTTTTTTTATTCTCACTAAATGTCCCAATTACTTTTATTGATCAGATTTTTTCCCCAGCCTTTTTTTTCTGGAAGGCTTACAAAAGTAAACCATTCCTCAAACTGATCAAGTATTCTTTGATCTGATATGAATTTATTTTTTTTAATGTCAGGCATTCTGCCACAAGGGCATGTTTTTTTATGTATGTTTACAATGATTATTTCTCATACAACGAGTAATTTATTTTTCCAACATAACAAACATAAATCCAGTATCTGACTAGAGTGGTCTTTACATTTACATCAATAAAATGCAATTTATTTAATTAACTGAATAGAAAAGTCCAAGAGCAGACAGCCTCAGCAAAACCTGTGTGCTGCCTGGGCATTGGTAAGGAATCAATGCAATGTTTTCTCTGGTCAAATTAACTGCGGCTTTCAGACACTATAACTTACTTAATCTCACAAATAATGTCTCAGCTACAGATCTGTTGATGCCTGTTTTATTGATGGGGTCTGATCTGGCTCAACATTTCTCAGTTACAATGTAAAAGTCCTTTACAACACATAATGTATCACTCCATTAAATATTTAGAATAAGTACAGTTCACAGGGTAGTGGGAGCATCTGACAGGGTCAAGCTATGTGACTTTCTCTTTAACAATTTAACAAACTCAATGCATATTTAGTAATCTAAAATTCCTGTTCTGTTATAAAGACACTAAAAAAAAAATTGGTATCTTCCAGGATCCATTTGTGCTGCAAACAGTCAAAACAAAGTTGTATAGAAGTACAACTGACATCAGCGTCTGGTTATTGCAATAAAAATTAAACCTACAGTGTAAAACACTAGGCCTCAAACCTTACAATTACCAGATCAGACTGGATTACATTGCAGATATAAAAAATATACTTACAATTTGTATTATAGTTCAGCAAATTTTTAATGTGTCTTGAATTTGCATTTTCTACTATATGTACTACATTGTTTCTTTACGTTTCAAAGTATAAGAAAAAAGCCTTTAAATACTTTTTTTAAAATAAAATATAGCCATATATTTTAGTTTACGTAAAAAAATTTTATATAAAAAACTATGTTTTCACAGTATTTATTTAATTTCTTTCAAACTTGCAGGGAAGACTTGGGGGTTGGGTTGGCACTCCGTAAAGAAAAAACCTCAGTGTTCCAGTGTGGTGATGAGATGTCACCTGATGCACTCAGGTCCCAATCTAGGTTATTCGTTGTGTGGTGTGTGTGGCTCAAATAGAAACTGAGCAACATAGTGATACAGTAGTTATTGCTGCTTCAGGGATCAACATTCAGTTCTCTTTGGAGTCTGCATATTCTTCCCATGGGTCTCGTCTGGGTAATTCTGTTTCCTTCCACATTTCAAAGATATTTCTCCTGGCTTAAATGGTCTCTCTAAATTGTAATCATATGAGTGAGAGTATGTGTATGCTTGTCTGCATGTGTGGATGCTTGACTATACCTTGTGGTGAAATCCATGTGGGCTCCCAGTTTTGTTCTAATGCCCTTAAACCCTATACAAGGAATAGATTGTTTCAGAAAATAGAAAGGTGATACAAAAAAAAAACTATAACGAAGTTCTTGGAGGGTTTTCAAAAAGCATTCTTGAACTAGTAGATTCCCCTTTTAGGAATCATATCTGAAACTGGGTGCAACTTTGCAATCTGGTAAGTAATGCAGCAGATTTTATAAACAGAGCAATTTAGAAACATTGTCACATCTCATCCACACTCTAATACATCACAGTTAGCACACTGTCCTGATAGTGACCTTGTGTTCTCGGCACCCGTCCTCTTCAGGCTGTTAGGGTTGCGGATCAGTTTGTCCAGCATGTTGACAATTTGCCCAAACTTAGGTCTATCACTTCGCTCTTTCTGCCAGCAATCCAACATCAGTTGATGTAAAGCCACGGGGCAGTCCATGGGGGGAGGGAGACGGTAGCCTTCCTCTATTGCTTTAATTACCTGTGGACAAAATAAATAAACAGCCTGAGACACACATTCTCAGTACAGCAGTGAGCAATGTACACTGCATTAAAAATTAGACATTGAAAGCGACTCTCATAACAAGTGGTATTATTAACAGAACATCTGATGTATGATTCCTTCTTGGCAGCACAAAAACAAAACTCTTGATAAACCCTGTAGTGCTTTAATTTCCTAATTTGTGAAGAGGTAAGAAAAAAGGCTAAAACAACAAACATTTTACTTAACAACCAATAATCAAGTACGCACGTCTCTTTTTCTTTTACATTCAAATATACTGCGCAAGTGTTAATAAACAGTCACAGGCTTTAAACTTAAAAACATTATTCTGGCTTTCTGTTCATGTTTCCTCATTATTACCTGTGCCTTTATGCATATGCTTTAAGTTTTCTTTAATTGTCACTTCTACAGTATGTAGTACTAAGCCTCTCATTCATTTTCTTATTAGCTTTACCCTAAAATTTCCTTTCACCCTCAAAATCTTTCCTAATTATTATCTTTCCAAAAATATAGTCACCAGTATCATACTAGCCTGTTCTGGTTATATAACCTGTTTAAAAATGCATCCATTTAAAGATATCAAATGCTAGAATTAATAAAGAATAATTAATTGAATGAACCATTATTATCTATATTGGCTTACACAATGAACATCACAAAGCAAATACAAGCACAACATAATGAGGTATATTATACAATCATTCAAACACTTTCCACATAACCATTCCTTGGCTAGCTGTAAATTTCATATTCCTTTAATAATTCTTCTGTTTTTGTACTTCTTCCCTCATGACTGGTCCTTTTCACTGTCAGCTGCAAGACTAAGGCTCCATAGTATTAAATTTGTGCTTAGTGTATGCTGGGACTAGCAAACTATATTAAACAAGGATCATTCATAACCTCGAGCAAACCAGTAGCGTCCAGGCAAGTCAAATGGCAATATTTTTTAAAGAAAGTAGGCACAACAAAGAACACAAAGGGGCTACCAAAAAGCTGTATTGCTACTATATACATTTATGTAAATGTATATTCTGAGGTAAGTATTTCAATATAAACAAAATTCAACTGCAAGCTAGAAAGACCTATGACCCAGAGTTTATGGCACTCTCTTTTAGAGAACTTTTGGTTTTAGAATGGGTGGGAGGAAATGAATGGAAGAAAAATTGGTGTGATTTTTTTTTATTTGTTTGAATGGGGTTTGGTGGATAAAGCAGGCTTGTGAAGAGAATGTTGTGTGGTATACTGCAATCTGAAGGGTGCTGGGTAAGCCTTTGGCAAATGTGTGAAGGACACAGTGGCAGGATTGGGTATTTTATAGAGAGCTTTGTGTTTTACATTAATAAGTGGTGAATGAATCTGTAGGTAAGCATGTATAGGCAGGTGTGGCTGGATGAAGTAGGGCTGGACGTAGAGTGAGAGGGAAGAAGCTGTCGGTGGTGGGTTAGCCTTTGGTGGATATTTATAGATCCTAGGGACTTGCTGAAATCTCATCAAATACTGTAAGTGTAGAGGGTGTTCTGGACAGAATGTTATGGGGATGGTATAAACAACCACATCTCTACAACTCATTTTTTTCATTTTGAAATCCCATATTGTAACTCTGTTAAACTTATAAAAAGGTAATCATCAAGAGAGTAAAAAAAAAACTTCAATATCTAATGTTGATGATTAAGATCATGAACTTTAAATCTCAATCTGTAAGCCTGAGCAAATTGCCTAATTGGCCTGTGATACAAATTTAAAGAAAGAAAGAAAGAAAGAAAGAAAGAAAGAAAGAAAGAAAGAAAGAAAGAAAGAAAGAAAGAAAGAAAGAAAGAAAGAAAGAAAGAAAATTCTACTGCATATAAGTCACTGTACCTTGCAAAACAATGTCAACCAGTCATAATAATAATAAGTACAGAAAACGCATTGTGCAGAATCCATCATACCATAAAGCAGCAACAAACTTACGTCTTGATTAGACATATCCCAGTAAGGCCTCTCTCCATAGGACATCACCTCCCACATCACAATTCCATAACTCCAAACGTCACTCGAGGAAGTAAATTTACGATAGGCGATGGCTTCAGGTGCAGTCCATCGAATTGGAATTTTGCCACCCTACAATTTAAACATGTGTTACCTGAACTGATTATGTCTCAAGGAACTACATAAAAATGTACACCAGAAATATTACAATTAGCAAAAATAACCAAATTACAAAGCAAACAGCAAAATTAGTTAAGAGTAATTAAAAACATACATTCATACATTTATATGTCCATGTATCCATCATTAAACCCTTTTAAACAAGTTGAAGGCTGTAGGAGGCTGGAGCTACTCCTGAAAGTATCAGGCATAATGCAGGAACCAGCCATGGACTGAGTAACAATTCATGAAAGCACATTCACAAAATTACCCACACTCGCTCACATGAGTCATCAATTTACCCAAGATACTATAAATGTTTAAAGTAATTTCATCTTTTCAGAAAAGCAAATTATTGTCCTAAAATAAGATGTGGTCACTGAAGGAAGGCCGAAAGCAAGTAAAAAAAACACTCAAGGGGCATATTTCAGTAATTTCCTGTTGCTGAATTTTTCAGTCAATGCATCTGTTATGGTTTACACTGGGAAGTATGGTGGCACAGAATGAGTACTAATATTTTACAGCTCTGGAGACATAGTTTCCATTACTAATGCAATTACAACTCGTTTAGAGTTTACCTGTTCTCCTTGTGTTCACAGTGATTTTTTTCTGGCAGTCATGTGTTCTCTCATATCTCAAAGAAATTCATACTAAATTAACTGGAGGTTCTAAATTGGCCTGGTGTCAGTGTAGGTGTGTACATGTCAATGTGTTCTATTCTGGCATCTGCCTATTGTTGTCTTTATTGTAGAAAATGCCAGTATTCTATATTGGAAATAGCTGGTTCAGAAAATGGATTGATGGACGTATGCTTTTATAAAGTGCCATAAGGAAAACATAATTATATAATAAAAAACGCAATAAAAATCTTAACAACTGTCAGGATTATAGGGTAGATGTAAACATAATTCATCAAAAATAACTGAATTACATTAATTCATTTTCTAATAAAACTTGTACATGGGCATGGTTGTAAGGATTCAGAATCTATCTCAGAACAGTAACAGGATGTAGATGGTGCCCCTTACCTTCTCAAATCAATTGAGAGATTGTAGCTAACCTGACAGTATTTATGGAGTGTGATGGCAATCCCGTGCAAAACAAATGGAGACCATGCAGACTTCACAGGCAGCTAGGATCTAGCCAATGCAGGTGATACGGGATGGAAATATTACTCATTGTGCTGTTTTGCCACTACAAACTAATTACAACAGGAGATAAATTGATGTAAAACATTAAGGGGGTCTGAGATGAGCTGTCGAACCCCTAAACTCTATGAACAAAGTGTCAATTGTTAAGAAGAGCTGACTGATAGTATAGGATGACTAACAGCACAGTAAAGCTGGCATGAGCACTATAATGTAAGTCAGGTGTGAGCTCAGGAACAATGCAGTGGTCACTTGCCACATTGATAATTGTGTTGCTTTTGGTTTGCACAACATTGTTCTTTAGCCACTTGTCAGCTTTCTCAAAGCCCAGTGCCAACATCAGCTTTATGCCTCACTGATCTCTGACACTGTCTATTGAAGCTTCAAGGGAATGTCTTGCCAGCCACAGGAAACATAGCCATCCACCCTCCTACTCCTCTGGACCCCAGCTCCAGTCAACTGGAAGCTGCACGTGGATCTGAAAGATTAAAATGCTCTGCACTTGTTTGGAAATTCAAGGGCTCTTGAATGTATTACAAAAGATATTTGGCATAGATTTCTAAACATTTTAAGATCACTAGATGTATATGTAGATTCGTGCATTGCTCTCATTTAGCTCACTTCACTTTAAAGCTAGATTTATCGAGAGTTGGCTCACACCTCTGTTTATATTGCCTAAGATTTATTCCGCTGGGTACGTCCCATATCACAGATGCACCCATTCTACTGTAGCTCCATTTTCCACTGCCAGCTCATTTTCACTATTTCGTTGCTTCTGCAGAGCATTAATATTTTTCAGTTTAGTGAGCTGTAGCTGTGAAATGTTCACAAAGACGATGTTTATGTGAATTGCCAACTTGCTGTCGCCTCTTTCTTTTTGGCAGGGAGGTAGTACAGCAGTACATTTCTTGTATGTGAAAGCCAGTTTTGCTCATCTTACCCAAGTTAGTCCTTTTTTTTTACTGTGTTACGCCTCTCATATTTGACATTCAGCGTGAATAATAGCTCACATCACAAGTCTGTATTTGTTTGGTTACAGCAGAATGTCTGTTTTTGTACACTTTGATGCACTGCTTGTGAATCTGAATCCACAAAGCACACAATTAAATCTGCTTTGCCCAAGACGTTTGGCAATAGTCACAGCATTACCTATTGGTACCACCAAGAATCCATCCATTTTCTCTATTCAGACTCTTAGGTTGCCCCAGGAGGAGTCAGACCAAAGTGGGTGCCTAACAACTGTAGTATACACACTCAACCACAACAGACCTATATAGAATGAAACAGCAATCTTTGGAATCAAACACAAGGAGGGCAAGCAAACTGCACACAGATGTCCCAGCTCACTTTGCTCATATATATAACCTTTTTCATATATGCATAAGATCACAGGCTATCTGAGAAGCACTGGTCGCAAATCAGAAAAAAAACATTGGGCAGGGTAATAGTCTACACATACAACCCCACACATCCATATTTATTTGGGACAATTTAGACTTGCCAATTCATCGACTACACTTTTCTTTGGGGATGTCCCTGGTGGAAAACCAATGATGACATGGCAAAAAGCACAAGGACAATGACTGGGAGGAGAATTTGAACCCAGAACAATAAGATCTATTGCTAATCACTATGTGACCATGTTGTTCTCTGCCCATGAGCCTAATACTTAATGACATTAGTGCATAAAAAATGAACAAAATAAAGGTAGTGCTATATTAACTAAAACAGAAAGAGAATGTCATCAAGTTAGAAAGAAAAGAAAATATATAATCTATGTTTACTTGCTAGCTGTTACTTACTGAAATTACTTAAGTTTTAAGGTTGCAGGGATCTGCAGCCTATCCATGGAACAGAATATAACCCTGGACAGGACATAATTCCTTCACCTAGTCATGTCAATCTATACAGTAAGTGGTCAATCAATGTAACCTGGATGTCTTTGTAATTCAGCAAGAAAACTGGAGGGCTCAGAGTAAAACCAGAATAAAAAAAACAATAATATGCCATTTTATTTAAATGATTAGCAGCATCTGTGGCACCAATTTGTTACTCAAACTAAGTGACTTGGCTTATAGTGCAGCATAAGACTATGTAGCAATTCCAGAAAAATGTACATTGAAGCAAACAAAGAGTGAGACAATGACTTACCCGAGTGGTATATGCTGCTTCTGGGTCATCCTCTAGTACTCTGGACATCCCGAAATCAGAAACTTTGCAAACTAAGTTACTGTTAACAAGAATATTTCTTGCGGCAAGATCCCGGTGGACATAACTCATGTCTGAGAGATACTTCATTCCTGATGCAATTCCACGTAGGATTCCAACGAGCTGGATGACAGTGAACCTTCCATCATTTTTCTAAAAAAGAAATCAAACACATGTAGGTCACAGAACACCAACTCTTATTTTATATCCTCATGCAAAATGTTCAATGCCACCTCAAGCCAAAGCTGATATTTTTATTCCCAACGTTGTTCTCCTTCTTTTAACTTAATTACATGAAAGCAACATCTTTATGTATGACTATCTAAGTATGAAAAGAAGAGTGTCAATTTTCAGCTTTTAGGCACACAGTTGCAACAAGCTCTGAACTGGACCCCAGACTATTTTATATATCCATCCATCCATTTTCCAACACGCTGAATCCGAACACAGGGTCACGGGGGACCGCTGGAGCCAATCCCAGCCAGCACAGGGCACAAGGCAGGAACCAATCCCGGGCAGGGTGCCAACCCACTGCAGAACACACAGAAACACACCCTCACACCAAGCACACACTAGGGCCAATTTAGAATCGACAATCCACCTAACCTGCATGTCTTTGGACTGTGGGAGGAAACCGGAGCACCCGGAGGAAACCCACGCAGACGCAGGGAGAACATGCAAACTCCACGCAGGGAGGACCCTTGAAGCAAACCCAGGCCTCCTAACTGTGAGGCAGCAGCGCTACCACTGCGCCACCGTGCCGCCCCTATTTTATATATATATATATATAAAAGCCTAAAAGTGCAATGATTTTATGTAACGTTTTTATGTGATATTTTTTCTCATGCTTTAAATCTGGTTTATTGTAAAACCTACATATATATGTTTGGTATCATTCTTTTCAGATTTTATTGAACTTTAATGTGATGTTGTTAGATTTTCAGATTCTTATTCCATTTTTAAATTATAAACTAAAAAATATCAAGAACTCACATCCAGCGAGACAAGACTTTGTGCCAAAAGATGTAACCATGCCCAGGGCCGGAAATAAAAGACAAAGAGTAGGACAGCTGCTGTACAGGCTTTTAAATGTTCAAAGTGTCGTGTGAGATGCAGATCACGCGGCACGGCAGCAGCAGCAAGCTAGCAGCTGATTGAGCAGAGAGGAGGTAAAAAAAAAAAACTATTTGTTTCCCATTGTATCACCGTTTAAGAGGGTGTTTCGGAGGAGCGACCGTGTCTCCTTGGGATGCATTCAGCCCCCCTCATCACAACACGATTGGCAGAGATGCGAAGTGGCTGGCGCGTAGCATAGACCAGGGGAGTTTGCGAGCAAAGTGAGCAGGGGGAACCCCCTAGTATATATTATATATACATACTGTATATGTATAAATTTGTAGGTCACTATTAGTATCTGCATGTGTCTGTTTTCCTGAAGATACCTTTTCCTCCTAAATCCAAAAATGTGTAGGTTTGGTCAATTGCTGACCAAATAGCATTGTATGAGTGCGTCGGCCAAGAATGGATTGGCACTTGACAGGCGTTGCTCTGCCCATTGACCCTTAATTATACTAAGAGATTCTAAAAAAAATTGATATATATTTTACATTTTATTCATTCATTTTTCCTCAATCCATTCATTCACTCAACTCAATCCAATTTTTGAGTTCCATTGAGCCAGAGTCTATCCAGGAACATACTTCACAAGATGCAAAGCAGGGCACACTAAAGTACAGAGAGTGTTGAAAATCTACATAACCTGCAAGGCTTTGGGATGTTTGAAAAACCCAATTACTTAGTGAAAACCAGCATTTTGTATGGGGAGAACATGCTAATTCCACACATACAGTGCTTATGCTAAAAAGATATGTAGCTGATAGGCAGGAAGAGTTCTTCATGCTGGATTTGTTCCAGGCCAAACAAAAAAACCTTCTAACACCATGCCTCACATGTTCCCTTCAATAGTTTTTTGAACTACATTACAATCCTCTTTGTACTTTCTGGTACCCCTATCCAAAAACAAGTCTGCTTGAAATAAGAATTTAAACTGTAAGGGCCACTGAGACTTTTAGAATTGTGAGATTGTGCTTTCTAAATGCAAATGAACCCTTACGGACAAGCTTCATTACCTCTAGATTCAATTTTAAATATATTCCAAATACAACATAGTCGTGTTTATTTTTATGACACACTAATATTCGCAATGTGCAAATCTTTTATAGGTGTTTTGTGAAAGCAGTTATATATAGAATATGATCCTGTAGTCAAACTGAAATGTACATCTTTTTGTTCAGTTTCCTGGGCAATGGAAGTTTCAGGTACTGTAAAAGTAGTAATGATTTTGAGATAGTGCAGTGATGGAGAATCCATGGAAAATAAAATGCATTACCCAAATCTATATGATATATGTTCATTAAGGAGGAGATTTACTTACTCTGAGAAATGCATCCAAAGAGCCATTCTCCATGTATTCTGTTATAATCATTACAGGTTTACCTGGAGTTGGAGAAAAGAGATGACACAATTATATTGCAAACAGCCTATGCTAATGAGATGAAACTGTAACACTTATATTACATCAGTCTTGCATAATTTAATTTAATTAAATATGTCAATGTTGCACCTCAGTAGGATATGAATTATTAAAGGCAATGTTTGCACCCATCTGGATGATTAACCCTTGGTGTTTTATTCTTGAAAATTTACTTTCCACATGGATTTGAACTGCACTTGGTTTACAAGCACCCATCGCATGCACCCCATTCCTTTATATAGTGCTTTCATAGTAAGAACTATAACAGAGCTTTTTATAAAACACACTGCCATTTATCAGGTTTCTTTACCCATTACTTAAATATTAGACAGTGTCACTTCATTGTTGTGCTAATTTAGAACATAGCCTACTCAGAAATCCCAACAACCTCTCCACATAGACAGATGGATATACTGATTGATAGCTCACCAGAAAGTAACAGATCTATCTATCCATCCATCCATCCATCCATTTTCCAACCCGCTGAATCCGAACACAGGGTCACGGGGGTCTGCTGGAGCCAATCCCAGCCAACACAGGGCACAAGGCAGGAACCAATCCCGGGCAGGGTGCCAACCCACCGCAGGAGATCTATCTATCTAGCAGGCATATTGATAATGTAAGGTATCTGCTAGATATAGAAGGTATGCTTTGGTAAGGAATTAACAGCTTGTCCTTATACATTTATTTCTTTTCTTTATGATTCACTTTCACTTGTGTAGTGCATGTTGCTAACTCTGAGGATTTCCTACAGATCATACACCTAATCTAATTTAATTTCAATTGGACTTTTGTATAGAAATTAAGAATTACAAAAAGAGGTTCTGAACTTTCTCAACAACTTCAGAAACCATGAGAAGTTTTGTAAATGCACAATTTTGGCAACTAAAAAGCAGCGTAATATCACTTACCCAAAACAGAACTGACTGCCTGATAATGCCACCACATAAAAGTCCACTGAGACTGTCATCGATAACTAGAAGGCTGAATTTTATCCAACAAAGTTCCTCAGCTCTGCAGAACAACCTGGTGTGCTGCTGCACAACATAATTTAAAAAACTGAAGCCTCCATAATGTTACTTCACAGTCTTCACCTGTATAAACTGTGAAATGGAACAAGACTATGTGTGACGAAATTTATGCCAAATGTTATAGAAGCAAAAATATTAACTGACTGTGCCAGAGGGGAAGATGTGTTCATTCCACACATTCTTCTGATACCCTCCAAAATGCTTTTAAGTTTCAAGCAACTGCAATATCCTGTGTGAACTGCATTTGCTATGACTATAAACAAGGCTGAATGGCAGTCACTTGAGGTAGCAGGCATTAACTCACACAGACAACTATATATTGTTTGGTTACTCAAGAGTGGGCACACCAAGGAAATGTATTCATTTTCGCACCTCATGGTAAAAACAACAAATGTTGTTACCAAAATGCACTGGAACACTAACTATACTGGGTCTGTGGCAAATGTAGAAATAATAAGTACATATTAAACAATGTAATCAATTATATGAATTTTAACTTATGTGAACAAAATGAATATACACTTTGAATTGTTCATAATAGTGTAACTTGAGTCTTTAATCTGAAGAATTCTATATGGTCTAAGCTTCTATAAACTATTATTATAAAATGAAACAATGGTGGGTACTTCAAGGTGGTAGAAAGTAAAAACCCTTTTAAAACACATAAAAACAAAGTGTAAACTGTTACAGGTGAAGTACAAGCAGGACACGCTATAAATCAAGCAGCGGGATCTGGTATTACTTCACACACACTCTCAGATTCACAAACTGCTTTGCAAAAATAAATCAATGTGGGTTCAATTTATTTTTTCTGATGTGCCCTTCTTTGTCCAGCAGATTATAGATCCATATAGAAACTAAATAATTAAAAACAAGATATTTTTATTAAATGAAAAGATACACAGTGTTCAATGGCTCTTTGGGACAGTTAAAGTGGCACACTTCTCTTACTATACTACCACTTTCTAGGTAGCTGTCAAGACATTCGCTGCAGAAAGTCTTTTCTTTTAATTGAGGGCAACAACAAGGCTATCTGTAAAGGAGGAACCTAGACCATTTGCATTAAAGCCACAATGACCTGTAAACTGTGGACACACAAAACATGTCATTGGTAAATGAACATTTTTATGCTTTCAGAATTTTAGGTTGACTATAAAAAAAATGAAAAGATGCCATTGTTTCATTGTAAAAGGAAAATTTCCATCCTTCTTTTATTCCCTAATAGTGCATCCATCTTCTTGAATGATTTACTGGCAACATATGTAAACAAGTTAACCCATACTTTAAAAAAAAAAATACACCATGCAAAATATTAAGCAACACATCAATTTCTAACCTCTTTCTAAAGATCATGAGGACTGTAATGCAAGAACAACTTGTAGAAAGCATTCCTGCACAGACATTTTGTAGCAGTGTTTACTGGGTCAACTTTTTAGACATGCACGCGCACACACGCCTCTAATTTGCATTTAAATTTTTTTGTTTGCTAAATATATCAATTTTCTTGGATATCCAGAGGCAGCCAAGGAGAAAGGAGACGTAAGTCTTATTACCCAGCTGTGAGTGGGAGATACATAGCGGTCCATGCCTATTAGGGCTCGCTACTGCCTGCTGTGCAGCATACAATGGCCCGCAACAGGTCTGCCCCCTGATATTGGAAATTTAAATGATAATTTTAATTTAGCAGCTTCTACATTATGCAAATGAGCCAAGTCATTTATCACAAGAATCTCAGACAGCGCTTACAGTTGTTTTTTTAATGGTTCTTTGGGACGGTGAAAGCACTGCACTGCTCTGTTTCCTCTGCCTCTATATTTGAAGATTATCAAACATTATTAAGAATTAAACAGGTTGCACAGAGAAACATTTTAAAGGGTACAACCCAGGTATTTTAATTCTGCATGACCATTTTTTTAATCACAATAATGACATCCTAACAGATTCCACCTATAGCTGTGACAGAATTGGACTAATTTACCTGCTTAAATAAATATCAAACACACAGACAAGCCCTTAAGAATTTAAAAAAGGCAAAGACAACACCAAGTAAGAAAAGCAAACACACGGCAAAGACCAGAGTGCCCACAGGAACGTGCTTTCTTCCAGCTTATTTACGTATTTATTTATTTAGCTATCTTAAATAATTCATTCTTGTGACCGCATAGCACTGCCAACATACAGACTGTGTAGTCTGTGCGACTGCAGACCTCAACACTAACCACTGCCAGCAGACCTGTGTACCACAGCACTGCTCTTTTTAGGTAAATTAGGCAAACTTGCAAAATGTTGATTGTTTCTAAGAAACAAAAAAAAAAGAGCTATGCTGATCCAGCCATCTGCTCCCACCTTTCTCAAGAGAATCAATCAGATTTCTCACATGGGAGAACATGGCTGGCAAGTATACAGTCATCGGGTATTCATTTCATGACCATGAGAAAAAAAGGAATGCAGCACAAGCTGCTTTGCAGATAGAATATCCCTTTAAACCATAAACTCATTTAAAGCTGACAACAAGATTAATGACTGGTACTACATGTAGATTTCTACATATTAGTTATCAATAGATCCACTCCATCTGTCATTCCACACAGGAAAACCATCATAGAGTAGCTTATGTGTTGGCACCTTGAGTAGTTAACCATGTCGCAGCTGCCAGTTTCACTTACATTTTGTCACTACACCCTCCAGGTGGATTATATTTGGATGATCAAATTGCCCCATGATGCTGGCCTCACTCAAGAAGTCACGCCTCTGCTTTTCTGTGTAGCCAGCCTTTAGGGTCTTGATGGCCACACATATCTCTCTTTTGCCTGGCATCTTCAGCCGTCCGCTGCATACTTCTCCAAATTCACCTGTTACAAGGAAACACACCTCTGTCAGCTCTATCTGTTCTCACAGACTACTGACTTACCCAGAATACTTAAATCTCTGATGACAGGATTTCACATATAATAGAAGCATGTGCTTTTACTCTTTCCACTGAATAAGTGATTGGCACCACCTCCAGAAACAGGTTTTAAAACAATATTTTAGAATACTCCTAGAACCACACCAAACAAAAGCAGACAAGATTTGAAGGCCTTCTGAAGGACATCTTTTGAATAAGGGTGGTATGGATGAAGGTAAAAGGCCTGGTACCAGGTTGTATTTACTAGATGCTGCACAATAAAGAGAAGGTCTCTCCTGCAGTGTAAAAGGGTATGTAAGTGGCAGCTTCCAAACCCACTGTGACTCATTGACTCAGCCATAGAATTCATAATGTAACAACTCAGCATAGGTGAACTGATTCTTTCAACATGGAGTTATATACTATGGTCACATTAAACCTCAAACCATGGTTATATAAATATTTTAATGTAACAAATGCTGTTCCATTTTGCTCCATTTTATTGCAAACGCATTGAATTTCAGCCTGATTTTGTCTTTTCTCTTTATGCACCTGTGCAGGAATTAAAAGGGGAGCAGTTTTCTTTTTAACCCTGCATCATGTCCACAGCACACAAAAGCATTCACCAGGTTGGGGATGTCAGTTTTACTAGCTCAAAGAGATTTTTTCCCAGTGAACAGCATGGCACCACTGGCGTGATAAAATGGTATCAGACATGAGGACCAAGTACTTGGATCACAAAAAAATTAACCATTATAAGGCCGTTTTGCTGCCACTCCTTTCAGTGAGTATGTAGGTGAGGAACAGAACGACAAGAAAGATGTAGGGACCCTTAACTTGCCTTGCTGCTGAAATCTATGAAAATGTGACTTCTAAATAAGACACTGAAAGCAAGAAATCACTTCCAAAAGTCTGTTGCATTTCAACAGTAGTAAAACTGTGATATCTACTATTAGCCAATGATGATGCCCACAATATCTCTTCCTGACATCAATATTCAAATCATCCTTAGCAGGTTTACTGGCTGTTTATTTGCTTTTCAGCAGAAGGACAGAAGGACACATATTACATTTTTCAAATGTGACTGATTATGTTTGTTTTACTGCACAGATCATGTGTATGAACACTAAATAATTGAGCAAAAATAAAACAAAAGAATCCAGGTCCACATACTTACCCACACCTATTACTTTTTCAATCTTTATGCAAGAAGCATCAATTTCCTTGGCAAACTCACGGACAGCCTGGTTGGGGTCTTCATAGGTGAAGGGATCTACATACGTTCTCACACCTGCTCACAAACATATTCAGTTACTGGATATCATCAACTGTCAACTACTATTGTTTGTGCAGTCAATCTGCAAGCCGACATGTTTCAGTAAATCAGATTTTTTTTTTCAGCATCAAGATAATTGAATATTTTTATTTCACCCTACCCCCCTTAAGGTATTCTGATGAATTGCTTTACTTTAACCTCTTTGATGTCGACTTTGCCTGCTGCAAGCTCTACATCGAGCGAAATCAAATTTTTCAGTCATTTACCTTGGTGCAAATGCTTCTCTTCATCAGATTCTTGCTTTGCTTTGCTGTATTTGCTGCGTCTAGGGTGAAATAAAATGAAAAAAAAAATTTCATGAATATTGATGATAATGATGAAATGTAAAATGTTGAGCTTGAAAATGCACACTGTGCTTAAATGCATTGCCAATGGGTTTTGCAAAGGCCAGAAATGAGTCCAAAGGGATTTAATGCAGATTCTGGATCTTTTGTGTTTTGGCTACTGGCTGGTAACTGGAAGGTTAATTGAGCGCCCCCTTCCCTCAAGCAAATATATAGTCAGGGATACTATTTTGTTCACTCTATTGAAACATCTCCTCTTTTTCATCACCTTGAAAGCTACAACTTTTTAAAAGAATAGTGCTTTGAAGGTACCAACTGCTTTTGTTTGCACATTACTACATACAGAGTTCTACTGCTTGCAATCCAGTAAACAAACAAAATACTGTATGATCTGCATCCTACATCACTGACTGCAATAGTCTATAGCCTGGACAAATTTATTTTTTATAAAAAGTTGATTTTTTAAAGTCTTTTAACAGTTTTTAAACTGACATGATGAAGTAATAAAAATAAAATTCTGTTGCTCATATATTGCTTTTTAATTGGCATTGTTATGTTCAGTAATACGTGTCTGATGAACTATATCACTGAACTATATACAGTATTTTTATTTGATATTTCTGTAACAGCAAAAGTAGCAATCTAAACATTTCATAGTTCTATAAGATAGAATTACAATTCATTGAATTGAACAGTAACATTAATGTTTATTAAAATGACAAAATTATAAATTAATCACCTTGCTCACTTATCCCGCACTTATTTTCTTTAAGGCAGTACAGTGGTGCAGTTGTTGGCCCTGTTGACTAATAGCTCCCAAGCCTAGTTACTAAGAATGGAGTTTGCTAATTTTTTTCCCATCCCTGTCAATTTTCTCCATGTACTTTCCACATGTCAAAGATGTACCAGTGACTCTAAACTGAATAGCACAAATAAGCATGTCCTGCAAGTGACCTGTCTGAGGTGTTTTTTTCTTTTTGCCCGATGCTGCATGGACACACTTAAGCTTCCGGTAATGCTATATTGAATAAAGGAACGGATGGATGTATGAAGTCTAATCACTGGAAAGACATATCTGCTCCGATGTACTTTTGTGACTTCTCCTGTTCGTCCTATAGGACCATTACTTCTGAATTTATGGTCAGAGCTCAATCCCTTCATTTCACTGACTTAGCAGGAATGGTGATCTGCCAAATTTCTATGAGCTTTGGAGACAATTTTGGGACACATACAAGACATTTTTTCTGATTATGTTTCTATTAATTAATGCAAAATTAACTTTGTTTCCTTTCCTGATTGTGCACTGTTGGAGGTCTACATTCCCTTATACAAACTTGGTTCACCTTAAGTAGGCAGTCACCGCAGACACTGAATTTAAATAAATTACATACAATAATTCTGCTTTGCCAGAGGCCATCCCTAGCAAAAAAAAAAACTGAAATTGATCAAAATCTTCTGGACCATTAAAATTTAAGCCAAAGCAAATTTCCTTCATTTTGGAAAAAAAAATCTTACTAGTGCTATGTGGAGTACATCGCTTGCATTTTGCTTTTTTCAAGTGCCTTTACCACTATGTTTCGGTGTCAGATTGCTTTGGCAACACACGTACACCCTTTTACACTGACCTGTGCAGACATTCCTCAGTATGCGTATAACAACCTGTTTTTTTTTTTAAGAAATACTCAGCAGATCTAACCTTTCCATTGTGCTAAGGCTGTATATATTGTCTGTTAATAACAGACCTGGTTCTTCCCTTCCTGTTCTCCCTGTCATCTAGCCTTGCAACTCACTTACCCCCAACCCAATGCCTAAGGCTACACTCTATTGTCAAAAACAAAGAAAAAGAAAAAAGAAAGGAAAAAATCAGTTTCCAGTGTCCACCATAGTGCACAGAAGAGTTCATTGAAATATGCAGTTAAAGAGGGCAGGAAAGGTCAGAGGAGGTCCTGGAAGTGAATGGACCTCCAAAAGGTAATCCACCTGGTGGGACTAAAGATGCTTTTGAATGTCATTATGAAAGGCCGGAGGCACCCACAGACTTAGTGACAGAGCATGTGTGGGTGCGGTGGGCTAGACTTAGGTGAGATCTGTCTGAAATCCCCAAGATCATCCAAATGACCCGCAGGTGAGACCCAGGGAGTTCACAGCTCTAAAAAGCCACTGTGTGAGTTAAAATAGGGATCAGCAGGTATGATGCAGAGAAAGCAAATTTCATAAAGCTATGCTTTATTCACACAGGTTTAAATCATTCTTCACAATCAAATGGAAACTGCACGAGTTTTAAGAGCTTTCTAACTGTTAACATTTCATATACTATAATGGTCTTTGTCCTCCTACTCTTAGGAGTCTGCAGGGGGCCCAAGTTGATATGCAGGTTTTCTGCTTGGATACCCTTTTGAGTAATAGAAAAACAATCTTACAGAATTAAAAAAAGGAATATAGAGTTGCACCTCTAATTCTTCGCAGTATTGCTTACAAGCTTGCACTATCTTCACAAAATGCACAACTCTTTGCAGCAGCACAAACTCAAGCTACTTTAACAGAGCAGAAATAGAAAAAATTATTGAAAAGCACATTAAAGGCTGAGGCTTCATAGAAAAGATGAATGCACAGTTTCTAACTTTATATAAGACAGCAAGGCAGTAACAGATTTATGCAAACAAGTGCGCATGCCTGCCAACAAATGCAGGATCACTAAATTCTCTGGGTACACATGTAAAAATAGTCCACTCCGCTGCCATATAAATCAAATGAAATATATGGGAATAAAAACACACTGCTGCTCTAGTCTGATAGACCATGGATCTGCCCAAATGTGACTAGGTGGCTCGTGCAACACAAATGTGTGCAGCTGAATTGAGTGATATGATATAATGTACAGAGAATTCTCATGAGTACATGTGTATCCTTTTGGATCAGCCTGGGTATGTTGAGCTGTAGTACAGTATACCCTGGGACCCTCACACACAAGAAGCATCCATCACAAAAAAAATAAAAATCTCTATGGAAACAGAAAAGACCTGGTTGATGGCTTTCTAAGCATTAATTTAAAACAGCAGGATAACTGGCCAGTATGGTAAAGAGGCCTTAGTGTTATTAGAGTTGAATCTCTTACAATGCAGTACACATTTCTAATTTCTTCAGGGTTTTTTATTAGATATGCTTCTGAAATAAAGCAGTTATATTTTTTTATTCACACCATCAGAGACAACCATCACTAACATCAGCACTAAATACTGCAGCAGGCATGACCTCCATTTAAGAGGCTTTATCTTTTTCTTTTGCAAGCAATTGTGTCATCCCCTTGTGTGCTATCGCTCTGTGCATTCAGTGTACACCTAATGCAATTGAAGCAGGACTTCACCTTCCAAATGCAGATAACCAAACAACAACAAGAAAATCCCAAAGCACACAATGGAGGCACTCTTGTCAGATACCTGGCTTCCTGCCAGTTGCCTTTTGACAGGTTTATGGCTGATACTTAAAGACAATCAATATGAGGCTAAGAGGTTGACATTTCATTTTCTAAAAAGTGATGCATGAAGGTCCAATCAGCTTACTCCGATTATCACCCTCTCACAAACGATTTTATTTATCACTGGCCAAAATCATAATACCCTGACACCTAGTCCTGTTAAATTCTCAAAAGGAAAAAAATGAGAGACAATTAAAAACGCCAAGTTATCTGACAATCAGTCTCATCTCAAGCACAAAGCTATCACTAAGGAAAGAAGGAGAACAGCGGTGGTGACTCTGGCATTGCTATTTCCCCTAACAATGCCTTTTCATTAAAAGTTGTCTTTGTGCACCATGTTTTTGTTGTGTTAAGCAATATAATTATGGGTTCTGGCAGTGCTGTCAGTTTAGGAATTTAAAAAAGAAACAGTAAAACGGTAAACTTACTGTGGAAATTCAAAGTCTGTCTGTTGGAACAATATACCTATTTGCATTCCAGCTTCTCTCACATAATCATCTAAAATCTTATCCTCTTTTACAGAATGCCCTGAGCCACCAATAGATCTTATAGAGCAGAAAATAGAAGCACATCTTGACTCTTAACTAATGACATTACATGATTGATTTTATACTCAATATTCTTTTCAAACACTCACTCAAAAGTGGAGTTTTAAGGGAAAGTATTTATACAATGACACTTTATACAGGTCAGAGACTGAACCTAAAACACGGTACTTTAGATGTCAACTTCTTCCTCATTAGGATAGTACACTGCCTGCAGGTAGCTTGCATACAGTCATGAAACAAAACTTTTACCTAAAATTACAGGCCCTTAATAATGGCCTTTAGCATTAACGGGGCTTGACAGGCACTGAGCCTCTTCCATTAAAAAAATTTTATGCATCACTGCTCAGAATTAGGAAGGGCTTACTAAAATCACGTTTGACGCTTTTTACATGCTGCACCATGAGTGCTATATAGAGGATATAGCCGCTAAATTTTGTTTTAATCTCCACACAGAACCACTCTTTATTTAGTATCAATAAAATAGAGGCAGATATGGTGCCATGAGTTACACAGCATGACAGCACAAGCAGAGCGCCCCTGGTGAATGGCACGTTGACTTGTAGAAGAAGTTCAACCATACTAGAATGGTGGCATTTTGATGCTCTTTTCTCATGCAAATCACTGATTTGAACAGGAAAACTTTTCATTGCTCAGAGGAATGAAAAAGTGCTTACATGGAGAAGAAGAAGGAGGAGGTAGGAGGAGAAGGAAAAAGAGGAGGAGGCAGGATTTACCTTCTGCTGATTATAAAAGCGGCAATGAGAATGACTAGCAATGCAGCACTTCCAGCAACTGAAACCAACAGCACTGTGGGATTGGCGCCATCTCCAATGATTGCAGAGGGCACTAGAAAAAAAAGAACAAAAGCAATTCCAAGTATAATTTTAGAAGAATTACTCAGATTACCTTCATTAATTATTAGCTGTACAAGAATTTTATAAATAAACTGGATGGTAACAAATTACTTAGCTGTATAGAATTTACACAGAGTTTTAACTGGACAGATTAAAGAATAATTTCTTAAAGTACATTACAATTTCAGTGTAAAGCACACTGTAATTGAGTGTTTGCTAAGTCACTGTACATGAGTAAAATACATAAAACATTAAGTATGAGCTATGAAAAGAAAATAAATTTTAAAATAATGATTCATTCACTGTTCATCTTCAGAGAAGATGGGAGAAGAAAAGAGCTTTTTTATTAAAACATAACTCTTAATTGTGCTTGCTTTTCACAACGCACATTCAATAAAAGGCCCTTCTGCAACAGTCTCATGGTCATGGGCATTGGTTGAAGGGGGGAGTTAGAGCAGTGTGTGATGTTAGGATAATCCCTTCTCAAAAAAAGTCAAAACAACTATTCTGTATCTTCATATGATTACCTTTTGACATTTTGCCAAAAAGCATGGTCAAAAAGATGTGAAGCTTGGTTATTTACTTATTTGCTTTCATCGCTGATTAACGCAGCTCCATTCTTTTCATTGTACTCTCTATGTTGTTTTTATATATGAAAGAGATTTTTTTTTTCAACATAAACATATAATATGTATATATACATATATATGTATAAATTTAATGATGAATGAAAAAGGGTAGCATGATGGCATAGGGGATAACACTGTTACCACACAGCTCTAATAGAATAAACTGACACTCCCTGTGCACTACTTGTGTATTCTCCACATGCCTGCATGTGTTTTTGTTTAGATGCACCAGTTTTATTCCTGTATCTGAAAGATTTGTGCACTAGGTTAAATGATGACTATATCTTTGCCTAATGTGAATGATTTGGGGTGTGTGAATGTGCTCTACAACAAAATAGACCTTATTCCAAGGTTTCTGCCTTGAGCTCGAGACTACCATTTTCTAGCCCACAATGCTAACATTTGATTAAGCAGATTCATAAAAAGAAATTGGTGAATTGAAATACGATTTAGACAGATAGATAGATAGATAGATAGATAGATAGATAGATAGATAGATAGATAGATAGATAGATAGATAGATAGATAGATAGATAGATAGATAGATAGATAGATAGATAGATAGATAGATAGATAGATAGATGAAAGGCAGTATTTTATAATTATTATTTTACAGGTTCTACACAATCATCTTTTGCAAGTATTTTTGTAATTCTATTTGAACACTGGAATGTAGTTTGTTTCTTTGGCAAAAGAAATCAAAGCACATAAATCAATAGCGCAGTTTTCTGTTTCTACAATATTATATTACCTGAGTTGGTCATAAATTCAAATGGCCCGCTAAACTCTCCGTAGCCTGCTGCAGTTCGAGCACGAACGTGAAACATGTAAGAGGTCAAGGGATTGAGACCTTTTATGTCAGTACTCCGTAATGAAGTTTTAATGATTCGATAGCTGCGCTCATTCTGATCCTGTTGGAGATTTTAATGACAATATTTTTAAACACATTTTAGCATACAACCATTTTAAAAGATTACCAAAACTTAAAATGTAACATCACAAAATCAAGGTAACACTTCACATACAAATCTACATGAAAACGGGGGTAGAAGAGTAAAGAATAATTATTGACATTTTTTTTTTATTGGAGCAATAAATATATTTCTGTATGTAATATATAAGACTAAAGTGTTTAGTAATTATATCTCGGGTTACCATTTTGTTTGCCACATCTCACCCTCACAATTAACTAGACAAGCAGAGAATTATACTACATTTTTCTAGATAGACAGTTAAGCAAGTATTTGTATTATATCTGCACTTGCTTATTCCAACACAGATCAAATGATAAAGGATTTTACACAATTCAGAGCATTCTGTTGAGGTTCTTTTACACTTCTCATTGTGCCTTACCTTTTCATAATACTTGACTTCATATTCTAGGATGACCCCATTAGGCCTCTCAGGCTCAGGCCAGATAAGAGAAACAGTATGCCTTGTTATGTCTTTGGCTTGAATATTACTGATCATGGATGGAGCTGGAGAAGACAAGAAGAATAACTCATTAAAGGAAGGTCAAAATAAGCCTAAGGGTATCTAGGGATACAGGATATTAGCCACTTTGGACATACTACTGGTGCTACTCTTCTAGCTATTCAATACTACAGGGGTCAATTCTCAGCATACATTTTATGTATTGGTCGTGAGGTTATATTAGTAAAGAGGCTGTAACAGAAAGATTTCCTGTGACATGTTTCTTTCAGTTTTCAAAGCTGGTATTACATATTACTTCACTATACTGTAACATTTACTTTGCAAAGTGACATGTGGATTTTCTTATAGTTTTTTGATTCACTGACTGATTGCTTAATTGATGGACTGATTGGAAAAACTTAAAAAAACATGAGTATTATATAAACAAGTATTAAGTAAGTATTAAGCTATCCATCCATCCATCCTCTTCCGCTTATCTGAGGTCGGGTTGCGAGGGCAGTAGCTTCAGCAGAGATACCCAGACTTCCCTCTCCCCGGCCACTTCTTCTAGCTCTTCCAGGAGAATCCTGAGGCGTTCCCAGGCCAGCCGGGAGACATAGTTCCTCCAGCGTGTCCTGGGTCTTCCCCTGGGCCTACTCCCGGTTGGACGTGCCCGGAACACCTCACCAGGGAGGCGTCCAGGAGGCATCCTGATCAGATGTCCGAGCCACCTCATCTGACTCCTCTCGATGCGGAGGAGCAGCGGCTCTACTCTGAGCCCCTCCCGGATGACTGAGCTTCTCACCCTATCTTTAAGGGAGAGCCCAGACACCCTGCGGAGGAAACTCATTTCAGCCGCTTGTATTCGCGATCTCGTTCTTTCGGTCACTACCCATAGCTCATGACAATAGGTGAGGTTAGGAACATAGATCGACTGGTAAATTGAGAGCTTTGCCTTACGGCTCAGCTCCTTTTTCACCACGACAGACCGATGCAGAGCCCGCATCACTGCGGACGCCGCACCGATCCGCCTGTCGATCTCACGCTCCATTCTTCCCTCACTCGTGAACAAGACCCCGAGATACTTGAACTCCTCCACTTGAGGCAGGATCTCGCTCCCAACCCTGAGAGGGCACTCCACCCTTTTCCGGCTGAGGACCATGGTCTCGGATTTGAAGATGCTGATTCCCATCCCAGCCGCTTCACCCTCAGCTGCGAACCGATCCAGAGAGAGCTGAAGATCACGGCCTGATGAAGCAAACAGGACAACATCATCTGCAAAAAGCAGTGACGCAATCCTGAGTCCACCAAACCGGACCCCATGAACACCCTTGCTGCACCTAGAAATTCTGTCCATAAAAGTTATGAACAGAATCGGTGACAAAGGGCAGCCCTGGCGGAGTCCAACTCTCACTGGAAACGGGTTCGACTTACTGCCGGCAATGCTGACCAAGCTCTGACACCGGTTGTACAGGGACCAAACAGCCCTTATCAGGAGTCTGGTACCCCATACTCTCGGAACACACCCCACAGGATTCCCTGAGGGACACGGTCGAACGCCTTTTCCAAGTCCACAAAACACATGTAGACTGGTTGGGCGAACTCCCATGCACCCTCCAGGACTCTGCTAAGGGTGTAGAGCTAGTCCACTGTTCCACGACCAGGACGAAAACCACACTGTTCCTCCTGAATCCGAGGTTCGACTATCCGACAGACCCTCCTCTCCAGAACCCCTGAATAGACTTTTCCAGGGAGGCTGATGAGTGTGATCCCTCTGTAGTTGGAACACACCCTCCGGTCCCCCTTCTTAAAGAGGGGGACCACCACCCCAGTCTGCCAATCCAGAGGCACTGTCCCTGATGTCCATGCGATGTTGCAGAGACGTGTCAACCAAGATAGCCCTACAACATCCAGAGCCTTGAGGAACTCCGGGTGTATCTCATCCACCCCCGGGGCCCTGCCACCAAGGAGTTTTCTGACCACCTCGGTGACCTCAGTCCCAGAGATGGGGGAGCCCACCTCTGAGTCCCCAGGCTCTGCTTCCTCATTGGAAGTCATGTTAGTGGGATTGAGGAGGTCTTCGAAGTACTCCTCCCACCGACCCACAACGTCCCGAGTCGAGGTCAGCAGCGCACCATCCCTACCATATACAGTGTTGACACTGCACTGTTTCCCCCTCCTGAGACGCCGGACGGTGGACCAGAATCTCCTCGAAGCCGTCCGAAAGTCGTTTTCCATGGCCTCCCCAAACTCCTCCCATGCCCGAGTTTTTGCCTCAGCAACCACCGAAGCAGCATTCTGCTTGGCTTGCCGGTACCTATTAGCTGCCTCCAGAGTCCCACAGGACAAAAGGGACCGGTAGGACTCCTTCTTCAGCTTGACAGAATCCCTCACCACCGGTGTCCACCAACGAGTTCGGGGATTGCCGCCACGACAGGCACCAACCACCTTACGGCCATAGCTCCGGTCAGCCGCCTAAACAATAGAGGCACGGAACATGGCCCATTCGGACTCAATGTCCCCCACCTCCCTCGGGACATGGTCGAAGTTCTGCCGGAGGTGGGAGTTGAAGCTACTTCTGACAGGGGGCTCTGCCAGACGTTCCCAGCAGACACTCACAACACATTTGGGCCTACCAGGCCTGACCGGCATCCTCCCTCACCATCGAAGCCAACTCACCACCATTTGGTAATCAGTTGACAGCTCTGCCCCTCTCTTCACCTGAGTGTCCAAGACATGTGGCCGCAAGTCCAATGACACGACCACAAAGTTGATCATCGAACTGAGGCCTAGGGTGTCCTGGTGCCAAATGCACATATGAACACCCCTATGCTTGAACATGGTGTTTGTTATGGACAATCCATGACGAGCTCAGAAGTCCAATAACAAAACACCACTTCGGTTCATATCGGGGGGGGGGGGGGCAATCCTCCCAATCATGCCCTTCCAGGTCTCACTGTCATTGCCCACGTGAGCACTGAAGTCTCCCAGCAGTACGAGGGAGTCCTCAGCACCCCCTCCAGGGACTCCAAAAAGGGTGGGTACTCCGAACTGCTGTTTGGTGCATACGCACAAACAACAGTTAGGACCCGTCCCCCCACCCGAAGGTGGAGGGAGGCTACCCTCTTGTCCACCGGGGTAAACCCCAATGTACAGGCTCCAAGTCGGGGGGAATAAGTATGCCCACACCCGCGCGGCGCCTCTCACCGGGGGCAACTCCAGAGTGGTACAGAGTCCAGCCCCTCTCAAGGACATTGGTTCCAGAGTTCAAGCTGTGCGTCGAGGTGAGCCCGACTATATCTAGCCGGAACCTCTTGACCTCGCGCACTAGCTCAGGCTCTTTCCCCATCAGAGAGGTGACATTCCACGTCCCAAGAGCCAGCTTTTGTAGCCAAGGATCAGACCGCCAAGGTCCCCGCCTTCGACCACCACCCAACTCACACTGCACCCGACCTCCTTGGCCCCTCCCATAGGTGGTGAGCCCATATATAAGTATTAAGCTATCCTGATAAGAATAAGGCTCAGCCCCACTGGTCAAGGCATATTGGTTGTTTTATTTTCCTGGTAATTTTATCCAGTTATTGTGTGTACACATGGCATTCACATTGAAAATGACAAAAATGTTTAACCTCATTGAGTCAAATGAACAGAACTCTTTTTAGATATTGTTGCCCTTCAGTTAATTTTAACATCGGAAAGGCAAAGATGAATAAATTCAATTTAGCAGTAAACTGAAATAATTAATGACTTGAGGGAACGGATCTTGGTCATCCCATAGAGCCACATGATGTCCTGTATAGGTCTGTGGGATCATCATCTACACAAAACATATTTGCTGCTAAGTTAAGAAATGAAATCATTGACTTCTTCTGTTGAACTTTGCACACAGTTAACCAGAGAAACAAAGAAAAAAAAACAACAGTAGGCACATACTGTCTCACAACCTAGTTATTTGTTGTGAAATGATTTACTCTACTTAACAAAGAAAGAGTAGTGGTTAGTAGTTGTTTGTTACTAGGGATTAGAAACTAACAGTAAGTTATCCTGCCCTTAAATAAAAGAGTCCATATTAAAATTAATTCACTTCAGGTTGAACTGGGAAAGAAGCAGTAGTTCTCTTAAGTTATCCTGATGTGAGAAAGCACCATCAATCCTTGAGAAAAACAGTGAAATACTACACAGTTGAACTCAGGTAGTCATTCTTTCTGGTCAGTTGAATGAAAGACCACCTCATTTTATACTAAGTGCCTTTTCTTTAAGTAATTATTCTGCAATTATGTTATTTTTCATGCAATTCATATTTCATACTGACAGATTTAATTGTAAATACTTAAACTGGCTTGGCCTGTGTTTCTTTTGGCTACGTTGCTAGAGCTTGTGTATTAAACAGAGATTTTCTAAAGGTGACCCAGTTATTCCTGAGCTTTTCACAAAGTATTAACATTTTCCCATAATTTATTTTATATTCTGCCATGTTACCTTGTTTATACAAATGTCATCTTTTTCTGGTGGCATATAAAAAAAAGTCTTTTTGAACTGAGCTAAAACATTCAAAAGTCCAACACTAGCATTACAACCTTCTCTGATCATTAAGCTTGAACAAAAGCCCCAATACTGAAAACCAAAGTTATACGCCACCCAACATAAACATTAAAACCTTGAAAAAGGAGACTATTGAACACATCATGGCTAAAGAAAGCCAAAAGGGAATCTAAATAAAAACTGAAACGTCAGCTAATACCTTCATCAGCCATAGGATAAGGCAAACCATTTCATTATGTCTGCTTGAAAATCAACAAGGGGTGAAATGAAGGCATTTTTTAATGTTTACAGAGGCTTCTGCAATACTTGGACTACACAATTGCAATGCAGGAATCACCAAGCAGTTTGCCTTCTATTTATTTTTCAAATATTTGTGGCTGTGCTAGGACTTGCTGACAGCTTAAATGAAGACAGACTTGCTGTTCTAAAATGAATCAAGCCATATAGTCTTTGGTGTCAAGAAACTGACAGGTCTTCTAGTAGTAAAAAGAAGAAGTGGCATATTTAATCCCACCCCCACACACGGAACAAACAGTATTCCATTTGCTCACTTCCTGAAGCCGCAGCAATTAAACACCTTGTAGAGATTTATGAGCATCGAGACACTCTAAGCCAGCAGCGCTAACATGGCAAAGACTGAAAAGCCTATGCGGCAACTTATTGTAAGACACCTTCTTAATCACTGGGGGTGGGGATTCAGAACTGTTTTCACAAATGTCCTGCTTCATTAAGTCAACTTAAAACTAAGATAGCAAGAGGAAATAAAGAAAGATAATTAGGGCAGCCAAGAGTGGAATGGATTCAGAAAATCACCAAGCACCTGTCTTAATGAAGGATCCCATTTCAAAGGTAATCATTTGCTAAAAAATAAGTTAGCCATTATGTTAGAAGAAAAAAAGAAATTATAAAAAAAAAAAACCAGAAAAACATGTCTCTTAACATTTACCACTGGCGGTCCAGTTACGCAAAGTCATTTATTACACTTAATAAAGAAGCTGTTTGATTTTGTGCTCATATAGACCGAAGTATGTAAAAAATTAAAACATAAAATTGCTTTGATTAATTGTTCTAGAATGAAGGAAAAAAACCCTGACAGACTTCTTGTTTTGTAAGATATTTTCCCTGTAAGCATTTATGGCAGAATGTTATAAAGTGGAAACTATCCATCATATAAATGTCCTTTGGGAAAGAGGGCACGATGTCGCTACTGCCTAACAGCTGTACGAGTCTTAAGCTCAATTCCTAACTGAGTTAGCTGGAATGTGGCTTTTAATGTGCAGGACAAGTCTGCGTTCCTTCTCCAAGCCTTGGACAAGCTGTCATAGAGACATGAAGTGTTTGCTCTGTCATAACCCTGTCCAAGGAGTAGAGTCCTCTTTGACATAGACTGTGCATTTGGAAGAGTGAATTTCTGTTTCATTTTTTAGTGAATTGCAAGATTATTTTCTTAAAGATATAAGGCTTCATGCATAACATGTAAATTATACAGAGATAAAAACTGATATGATTTGCACTAATAACTGTGATATTTAATAACAAATGAAACTTGAATGTTAGTATGACTGCAACACTCCCAGGAACAATAGTGTTTCAGTGACTAGACTAGAATCCTCTTTGATCTGCACTGTATTCTTCTGGATGTTCTAGTTTTCCCCCAAATTTCAAAGGTGTGGGTGTGTGTTTGTGAGTTACGTTAACTTGTATCTCTCAACTGATATTATGTGAGTGTGGGTGCATGCCAGTGTGTTTGCACACTTGGATAGACTGGAAGCCTCCCATGGTTTGCATCTGCTTTCTGCCTAATGCTACTGGGACAGACTCATCTCCCCACAACCCAATAATGAATATATCAGGTTCAGGAAATGAATAGGTTATACAATACATTATAATGTACTGGTAAGCCCAAGATCCTATTACGTATTACTATGAACAGGAAAGAGTGAGTTTTAAAATGTGGCAGGAAAATATACTAAAGTTTCAAGGAATAAAAACAGTGATTCTAAACTACTTGCTTTTTTTGGCATGGATCAAATTTCACCAACATTTGAAAGTTATTATGTTGTTATTTCATTGTTATATGCTAGGACGCTTGTGACTTAAGCTTTTTCACTTAAGATAGTTAACAAAAAAGCTCAGGAGTGTTTAGTGATTTTAAATTGGTCACATTTATAGCTTGTTAATAGGAATTTAAAATCCTCTCTATTGATTATGTTCAGGATGACAAATTCAAAGTGTTCTATTGTAAGAGTCACACATTCCGCATTGGTAAAAAATCTCACAAATATTTGCAAAGTGGTAACAAGTGTCCAAAAGTAGGCAGATTAGATGATAGGAGATGATAGAGGGGAGGCAAGCGGATATGAAGCTTTCTAGGGTTAGCATTCCACTGTCCTTACACCATGGGGAATACACACACTGCTTTGTTTCATTTCTGTATATTGACTGAGAGGTTCATGACCTGCTTGGTTGGTCTCTTTTTTCCTTTTATAGGCCATACATTTCTGTTTTACAAACAAGGCAATATAAGTACTGCACCACCTGTACAGGCCATCAGTATAGTGTAAGACACATCCATATTGGTTCATGCAATACAGTCATAAAAATAAACGTTGCCTTTGACATCACAAAGTATCAGTCCACTCATTCTATCTTGGTTTCAAACTTGTCTGAGACTCCACTTGTAAAACTTCCAACATTCCATATAATAACGAAAGACTGAAAACGTATTTTACTAATTTAAGAAATATCTTGCACACTTACTGACATCCTCTTGCTGCCAGTTCCTTATGTAAAGATATACAACTGACATAAATCCCAAATGTCACCCCACTGTGGTGGCATACATGTTTTGCCTTTCCTTAGACCCACACCCAAGTTCAACATCATAATGTCCTGTTACTCCTAGTGTGCTATAATTAAGAAGCATTCCTGTCAGGTATAATTAGGGTAAAGTGACATACGTTTGCAAAAAGCAGCTTTTAAAGGAGGGAATTTGCCTAAAATGCTTTCAGGCTCACCAACAGGCAATTGATCATCCTGTTGAAGACACCTTTGGAGTGACAGTAACCGGATTAACTCAATATCAGTCCCTTTGGCTCCTGTTGTGTAATGGCCATGTTAAATAATAAGACTGTGCTGTATGTGCTCCACATATCAATCACATCATTACAAATCAGCCCAAAAATGAATCTGAGAAGCTCTGGGGAGGTTATGATACAATCATATTGTGAAGCATTAATTTATCATTATTTAACAAAATAGAAGTGTTCTATGATTCCCAAATAGCAGCAGTAATTGAGTCTACTTGTTACTGGTGTCTACTATTACATCCATCATTACATAACAATATGCATTCAGAAACAATAGATGGCAAATCTGCTATATTCTATGTAGTCAACCAGTATCAACAAAGAACATTTAATTTACATGTGCATTACTCTCAAACATATATGTCGATATATTTGTGGGTAACCATATATATATATATATATATATATATATATATATATATATATATATATATATATATATATATATATATATATATATATATATATATATAAACAAACATAAGTTTTCAACATGATGTTTTTCAAGTGACAGTGAATATTACACTCATAACTAAGTTGTAAAGAAGGAATTTTTTTCTGTTACTCTTCACTTGAAGGGCATGAAATAAAAGCGATAGTCACTTTAATAGGCCCTTTGTAGCACTCTCAAGAGAAGCTGTCCAGAAACCCCTTGCTATCATCTCTAAGGCCCGAGCCAGAGATGTAAATGGATTGAAGAGTGAAAAGCATGAATTTGAATTTCCAATTGAAATCCCCAAACAGTTCTCCCAACCTGAATTCCTAGAAGAGTTTTGTTCTCAGCATTTAAGCCCTCAGACAAGTAACACAAAGTGCTTTCACCATTAATAATTTACAGAAGTGTGCTGCCTTCCACAGCAATAAGGCGTTAAAAAATCTATCAGCTTGAACAGCATGAAATCCACCAAATACAATACACCCATCTTGAGCAGCAATGAAAGAAAGTAGATCAAGAAAAAGTTAATTTGTGCCAGCAGACTGAAAAACAGGTACCAAGCAGTTGAATATTTTTCTATAGTTCTGAAACTGCTTGTTTACTAGTGTATAGCCAGTACCAGATAATACACTTATCAAGATAAAAAATACGTGAGCATTTTGAAGTCAAGTATGAAAAAAACTTTGCAAATATAAACACCAAGGAGAATATAGATTTTTGTTTCTTTCCAAAAAAAAGTTATGATTTTTTTAAATCAAAGAATATGTTCAAATTTTCTTTGCTGGAATGTGTCTCATGAGGACAGTGAAATCAAAGTGGTGTCTCTGGAATAAGTACAAAAATGCAGTGAAGGAAAACCTGGTCCTCTGGCTTTGGTGCCTGTCTTATGTAAAGATGAACTCTCACCCCTCTTTTTTCTTGAACGACCATAAAGCCTTGGCATTGAGAACAGAAAAAAAGCAATCTAAATAAAGTTTTATTGAATTAGCAACAGGATATGATGAAGCCCTGTAGCTTCAGACCACCAACTAGAATTTGGTTAAGGTAAACTGTGTTTAAAAGGCAGCCGTATGCCAGTGTGCAAGAAAATACATCTAGGAAGAGCAATAAGGCCAGCTTAAAGTACTGTAGGTACTGTCACCTGCTACCCATCATCTGCACTGCTACTCCATCCTTTCACCCCCCCAAAAAAGCCTGGTTTACATCCGGACACACACAGTGCCTTTAAGGAGCTAACAAGGTTCAGTTACAGAAGACATAATGAAAAGTTTTGATCATCAATTTTCAAACTATAAATCTGCCAAGGAAAAAGAAAAGGGAACAAGATCTCTGATCTGTGCTTTTCATCACTGCATTTCTAAAATCAGGCTTTAGTGTACTGTATACAGGGCTTTTCACACTAAGCCACTATAGGAGACAAATCAAAGCACAATACAAAACAATTCAATATAAGAAAGCAATAAACTGATTATCCTTAAAAATACTGAGAAAACAAGATAAATAAGTGTAAAACACAGACAGTAAAAATAAGCAATAACATGAGAAATAAGTTTCAAACTTTCAAAGTCAAAGCCTGCTTTGTTAAAATAACACTTTTCACATTGTCCTAAAAGCATAAGTTATATAGCACAGCAAGCATCTCTGCATGTAAAGTTTAGAACCACACCTTTTTGCACAAAGCACAACAGCCTAAACCTATGTTGAGTAAAGGACAGGTTATACTCAAGATAGAATAACACTCAATTGACAGGAAATACAAAAACCAGAAAGTCTACAAATTTTTGCTTTATTGAAAAAAAAAAGTTCTTAAGTATTTGAAGCCCTTGGTGGCTCACAAAGAAAATACTAAAGCACTTTACTCTTGTCTAACTTCTCTCCTTCAGGAAAGTCTAGCAAGTCCTGTACATACTTTTTTTTTTACTTCTACGAAATAGAAAACATATCAGTTGTACTTGAGAAATTGAGGTAAATACACAGGAAGAAACATGACTCTCTTATGAACATTCCCCCTGGCAAAACATAAAAGGATGTGTTTCCATGCACCAGGCAGAAAAAGGGGGCAAATACTCCCTACTGGTAGTTTCATTCAGAGGTAGAGGACAACATTTTGATTCAGACAAATGGGGTGTCCATTTTGTTCCCTTTTCCAATGTTCTTTTTTCCACTTTTACAATGCCATTGCATTCCAGAAGGCAATCTGATTAGCTGCCATAAACCGCTGGTAGGCAGGCCCATTGTTGCAGAATGGGTGGGGATGAAAGAGACTTGACTTGGCATTCTATTACACACAAACAGTAGGGGCTTACAGATTAAAAAAAAAATCTCTGGTAACAGAAAAGAAGCACACACACTATACTTACAGTACGTATACTATAGCGGGATTGGCTAAGGCCCACTGTGCTCAAATAAGCGGGTATGTTAAATTAATATGTATAAAAATATATAAATGGATGGATGAACGAAAATTGCATACAATATATATACATACCGCTACATGCCTCCACATACATACACATGCAGCATTGGGTGACATATACCTCTATATGCATGGGATGCACAATGATGCAATGATTGCACCTAACATCTCCAGTGATCTCATTTATAAAACTAAGCCAAAAAACACAAAACACATATAAAAAACAGTAATATTTATAAAACATGGTTGCCACCCTGATACAACCATATATGGACTATTCTAATCAACCCTGTACATTTGAAATCACGATACTACAGAACTTTACTTGCTGGTTGAGCAGCTTCCTTCCTGACACATCAAGACACTGCCACCTGCATTCATGAGTATCTATCTGCACTCTACAACTGAGTATGCAAAATCATGCGCTCATTAAAGTGACACTCCTCTGCGTTCTGGGATCTGAGAAAGGCAAGGCTCCAGCATCTGAGCAGGTAGCCGCTATTACCAGGCACATGTAAAGACATGATTGCTGTTACAATGAATAGCACAGGCCATGTGAAAAACTGAGGTTTCAGCTAGTAACCCTTACCAACAACTCATTCATTATACACAGTACCATAATATCTGCCAAACCTATTTTACCTCAAAATGTAAGAATCATGTGCCTGACCTAGGCCACCAAGCTACGGCACATGTCAGTCTCATCTTGGCATCACAGGTGTCTTGTATATTAATGAAATGTAACAGCTTGCGGTTAACAAAAGCAGCTTTACTCTTGCTAGGTTGCCTTATTGCAATATTAGTGAAGTAAATTGCACTGATTGTATTAGAAAAACCAGACACTGCTGCAAATTGACTTTTTATGTTGGCAAAAACAATGCATGCTTTATTGACATTTTATGTTGGCAAAAACAAATGCTTTATGTATGTGCACTCACACCACAATGTGCTCTGAAATAAATTTGCCCCACCCAAGGTTAGTTCTTTCTTTTTCCCTATTCACCCAAAATTTATATTTCACATATGAATAAAATATATTATCAGAAAGGAAGAGATTATGTCCTCATACTGGCATACTCACACATTATTGATCCGTCCACTGCTTGTGCTTGATATCTTCATCATAAGGGCCTGAAGCCTATGTTGACAGTATCAGGCACAGGGCAGGACCTAAACATGTATGTGATTTGGTGATGTCAATTAACCTAACACAGGCACTTTGAGGAGGCAGGAAGAAGGTAGAGTATTTTGAGAACACCAAGTTGTACACAGAGGAATTGTGCAATGTTTATGCAATGTGAGTGATCTGGCTGGGCATTAAACACAGCAAACTGGAGTTTTAATTCAGCTGTGCTAATTACTCTGCCGCAATTGTAGGGCTGGGCGATTTGGCCTAAAATCAAAATCTCGATTAATTGAACATTTTAACTCGATTACGATTAATGAACGATTATTTTATTTATTTATTTATTTTTTGCCCTCATAGTTCACTGACAAGTTTTGTACAGTAAATATGCTCACATATTACAAGTGAGAGATTTTTGAATGAAGGGTGCATTACTTGATTTTAAAATAATTGAAGGAAACACACTATCTACTATCTGTGATTATTTATTGAACATCAATGTTGAACAACTGAAATTAAAGCACACATTGC
This sequence comes from Erpetoichthys calabaricus, assembly GCF_900747795.2. NCBI lineage: Eukaryota > Metazoa > Chordata > Cladistia > Polypteriformes > Polypteridae > Erpetoichthys > Erpetoichthys calabaricus. Next base: position 116,356,837 of record NC_041395.2, read on the forward strand.
CTAAAACGAACAGTCACTTTGTTCTTATAAAAAAAGTAAAAATAAATAACTTGCACTTTTGGAAACAAAATAAATTATTTTCAATGTTTTTCTTATTAAAAGTAGAAAATAAGCAGTATCTCTTCTAAATAAAATAACTCTTATATATCCTGTAAATAATATTTTAAACAGTGCATTTCTTGCATCTTCTGTAAACAAATATTTTAATGTTGTAATGAAAATAGAACTCTCTAAACACTGTTGCATGCACGTGACTCCACACGCGGTAGTGTTTTTAAAGGGAAAGTAATCGAAATAATCGACCTGGAAAAATTTGATCGATTATAGGTTCTGAATGTCGATTTCGATTACTTTTCGATTAATCACCCAGCCCTACGCAATTGTCATACATATACTTTATATTATTGACATAAACATATATTTTGCTCACATGTAAGTGTCATCTTTCTGTAATGGCTGGCATGTGCATGATGCTGTTAATGTAGGCTCTGGCACTGTATAATACTGTAAATTTATAAGTGGGTTCAGAAAATTGCTAGATTCATTCAGTTTATCTAGGTAATATAGAGCTTAACTGACTTAATTGATTGATGAAAGACACAATACACAGTAAAAACAGTTCTGGCTGAATTAAGTATGCATCTCTATTACATGCAGGAGAAATTTTTTAATCCTTAGAAGACTAAATCCATTATTCTGTGGCTGTTAAGCACAAGACATACTATACTTTATAGTAGTTACACCTCTTTAAATGTGACACATTTAAGTCTGAAGAAAATTAATTCCAGAACAGAAATAAAACGCAATTTCGTAACTTTGAAAAAGGATAACAGCAGAAGGTGGTGACATTGCAATAAAATGTTACTATTTTGTTTTATTTGTTGGTCTTTGTCAATTAAGTTTCCACTCAGGATTAGTTCTGTTTAAACTATAAGCAAACGTGAGGTCACCTGGCAATTGGTATTAAACATAACAAAAACCATATTTGCCACTTGTCGCTTTTCAAAGAGAAAAACTAGAGTTTTCTAGAATTTTTCTTGGCCAGTATATGCAGAAGGCATGTAATTTATAAGTGGCACTGTTCACGGTGGAATATGGTATTTCCATAAATCCTTTCTCTCTTTTCAATTATCTCATAATTGTATCCTTGATCAAGGTTTTCAAAAATCAGGTTTTACAAACCAGGACCTTTTCATGTGTTGCTTGGAATGTTGATGAGGTACAAAAAGCTGATAAACTGACCCTATTATGAAAAAAAAAATCCTACTGGAAGAAAACAATATATTCCCTGACAAGCTGGAAAAAAATCCAGTTGTGACTAGTATATCCCAGCATCCCTAGACTATGTGATGGTCTGTTTAAAGCTCACATTTCAGAAGAGTATGATTCAGAAATAAAGACAACAGTTCCTGGCTCCATCTTTCTCTCTATGTTGCAGTGCCAGACAGTATTGGTCAGGATATCCCCTTCCAACCAAATTACTGTCCTTGTTTAACTGTCCAAAGGTTTTCATCATTTTCAGAGAAAAACAGAAAGCAGCTAATAATTCACCACCATTAGAAATGAAGCTGTGAAATCTGAAAATACAGGGCAGTGATCCTCTGTGACCAACTGCATTCTTTTATGCTAGTTTCACCTTCATGGGCAAGCTGCTAATTGTTACACCAAATGTAGCTTTGTGCGAAACGTAATGGACAATTTTTCTCTCTATAATTAGATGGCAATTGAAATTGCAAAAGATAATTATCATGTCAGGACTCAGGCAGGTTTGTTTCTGGGCTTAAGCTAATTTTCTTTTGTTGAAGCTTGGGAGAACTTACAAAAAAGAAGTTATTCATTTTGGTTATTTAAAAATGAGATGGGCTCATGCTAGCTAAACAAGGTAACTGATTTTAGCTGGATTCCTGCTGTGTCACACATCAAAATGAAAAGCAATTCAACAGTTACCTGTGTGGTTTTTCACTAGAACAAAGAGTGGCAATTTACATCACTACCACCTGGCACCATAACACTGTATTTCAGGTATATAAAAGTTTAAAGTTAAAAAGAATACCACCATACAATACTGTCTTGAGTGTCACATTTTCTTTGTGTAATGGAGTAACTGAAGGAATCTGGTTCAAAACCTGCAAAATCCAATGTAAATCTACCTCGCTTCCTAGCTTATTTATTCCACTACAGAAATACCAGAGGCTGGATCCCCCACTAGTAGCATAAGATATTAAACAGAAAACAATCATGAGCAGAAAGACTTTTCACATTCAGGCACACATTGAATTAAATGGGTAAAGTTTAGAATGAACACCATTGGGAACTGGGAGAAAAACAGTAACGTGTAAGAGTGTCCAGAGAGTGACTGGGCCTTTGATTTTATCATCATCTCAACCAACAAAATATAATAACTGTATAATAACTACACACAAGTATACAAGGACTACTATTACTGCCACTTCTACTAATATATATATACAAAAAAAGAATATTTACTATATATATTATATACATATAAAACTATATTATATACAGTATATATATACTGTATATATATAGTATACATGTACATATGCATATTTATTATGAACTGCATTTATAATTTAAACTTTATAAATAGCGTTGATTCATCACTAATGTGAAATAAATCAATACATGGTGAAAGGTAAGAATACCTTTTGTTTTTATTTTAACAGTAAAAAAGCTGAATCTGCCAATTTTGAAACATTACATCTCTACCTTTTTTCTTGTAAAATCCTCTGTCTAGTGAAATTAGATATTCCCTAAGGATGACCACTATTAAAATTAGTCTGTGACAGGAAATTTTACTGAAAGTAATTATCTCATTGTAAGACCCCTCATCAAGTGGCCGATCAACTTAGGAGCTCCATAGGTCTAATTGGAGCTCTCCGTCTTTCTTCCCAGTTGGATTACTTTTCTGAGGTATGTGTTGGCTCAGATCTATACAGCTTCTGGCAGCTTTGTTCTCTAGCTGTTCGAATGGCAACAAATTAGTAAAGGTCACATGTCTTAGTAATATCTCTGATTTGATATAGGTGCTTAAAAGCAGACTACAAGCAAAGCTTAATCACCTATCAGCTATATGAAGCAACAAACTGATTTTACATATAGAACTGCAATAAGGCCCACAGAGAAAATTTACTGTGGAGTCCTAGCATTACATTTATTCATACATGGTTGTTGTAATCTCCAGCTGCAGATGATGCTTGTGATGATAGTCTTTTATCTGTTGTTAGTTGACAATCCTTGCAATTCTGTACCTAAAAACTTTCCCAGTAAAATTAATAGAGCTTTGCATAAAATTTGTGCATGGTTGATCGTTTTCAGGTGGGAGGATAGGATTGGTCTCAGTCAGCATTGACAAGAGAAAGCAGCTGCACAGGGTGGCAAAAATTCCCTAGCAGCTCTCAAAACACATTAATTATGAAGTGCTTCATGTATAAAACATGTTTTATGCAAAGGTTAGGATTTATAAAACATGAACTTAGTGTAAAAACTGTCTTAACATTATGGAAAGTTTTGAACATCCATAAGTCCCTCACAGACTTTTTGCTAATGGAATCTTAGCAACAACCAGGTCACAGAAAATGTTATTTCTTTGTGCATTTCAATATCACAATCCAAAGTTCTTGTACTATTTAGTTAACTGACATGTTCTCTCAATACAGCTGCCCTCAATGTTGGTAATAACATTTAATCCATATGTTTAATGGTAATTGCCTTAGTGTATAGCTTATCTAGCTTTTCTATAAAAAGGGAGTGTTGTAGGACATTACTGGCAAAAGTAATGTTAGTTCTTTCAGAGGATATCACCAAAGATTAGCTATCAGGGATCACAATCATTTTTCGTCTCATGATGATGACTTGATTATAAACCGAATTAGACATACTAGATGAGTGTGTTTAAGTGTGAACTGATCGACGGTTGAGAATCTTGCAGTCATCATTGAGCCGTGTCACTCCATCTGAATAGGATGGTATAATCAAGATGCCACCCAGTTATATCCAATTTCCTTACAGTCAAGGTAATCAAGTTGATCTTCCTAAGGTTATCAGCACAACTGAGTGCATACATGTTGTGATAAAGTCACCATCACAAAATAAATTTGCTTTAGTAAACAGAAAGCACTTTAATTCGGTTAATATACTACTAATATATAATGCTCAAATGAGTTTGACTGACTTTGCTGAGAGTTAGCCCATCAGAACCTATAATTCCTTTATTTTATCAAATAGAAATGTGGGAAACAGACTTCAGGATCATATTATGTGTGATGGGTGACTTATTATATATTCCTAATTGTTAGGATTATAGTTTTGTTTAGTAAATTACAAACAACTTAAATAATCTTTCTTTCAGGTAATAGTGGGTACACCACAAGAGATGTGATATAATGAAAGGTAATCCCGCACATGACCGGTGATAGAAGCAATATATAAATATATAGATATACTGGTGCTTTTGGCGCCCAACCCCCAGTTTCGGCCAGAATATTAGTAAAATCTGTAAATGTACAAAAGAAAAATTATTATTTATTGGAGTCAAAATCACGAAATTCTATAAATATGTAAAGAAAAATTAATTATTATTTAACTGAGTAAAAATCATGAAATGAGGATAAAATATTTACTCTTTTACCGATTGGAGTATTCCTGTTAAACTGAGGTCCCCTATGCTCAATAAGTATTTACAGTATAAGAGACTAAATAAATGATCCATTCGTTTTAACTGACAAAAAACACAACTTTCTTGATATTTTAGTATATAATTTAAAAACAGAATAAGAATCTGAAAATCTAACAACATCACATTAAACAAAAACATATATATGTAGGTTTTAGATGATAGCAAGGGTGTTGACCCTCAGGGTATCAATGCAATGACAATTCAAAGACATTTGAATGTTATATGTTGAAAGTAAAGATACTTGTATGTATTACAACATTGACATATACTTGGCAAATTGAATTCAATAAGAATTTTGTTAATTTCATGAAGTTCTGCACATACAGATTATATCAAATCATGCCGTGTACCTGTGGCAGTCTGAGCGCTGCATGACAGCATGTTGCTATTGCTCTCTCCACTCAGCTGCACCCACTCTTGGTTTTTTCTTTCATTTCTGACTCCCACAGAGAGACCCATCAAAAAGTATGTTTTGGCAGTTCTCTACTTCAGTCATTAATTTCAACAGATATACAAGCCATAATGTCCTCAGCAATCAATGTAAAAGTAAGACGGTACCAGTAGAATAATGGAAATATGCCTTTTGTGTCAGTCCAAGAAGGCAGAGATACATAAAAGGTAAAAAGATTGGGCAAGTGAATCACTGAGGAAACAAACCTCAAAATTAATTGCACAGAGTCTGGTACTACCTGCTGTCTCTACTGTGATAGATCTAGTAGTTTGTGGAGGACCTATCCTGGCATCCCATTGATACCAATGCTGTAAAAGGCCAGCAGAAACATAAGCAGTCAAAACCAGATGGAAAGAAAAACATGCCATAAGGAGACTGAAAAAGTGAAGAGGAAGTAAATGACCTCAAAATGCACCTTTCTCAAAGTGTCTTCATTCTGCCAGCTTTGTTTCATGTCTAAGACTTTTTTGTGGCTTTTCTTTTTATTCGGCATCCTTTCTGTGACTTGTCTTCTTGCTATTGCCACTCTCTTAACTTGTGTGAAAGGCACTCTATGAAGCAACCTTTTTTGATCTTACACTTCTAAAGCAGCTCAGAGAGAAACTGAAGAGAAATGCAGTCTGCAGCAAAAAGAAAAAAGCTTTCTTTTCAAAGTGGCAACTCTATGAGCTACAGTTATTTCAATAATTACATGGCACCACCATGATGATCTGGATTTTCCATCAAACAGCTATGTTTCCCTTTCTAATATGTAATTTAAAATTTAGCAATCAGCTGATGGAATTGGCAGATGTGAGTATCAGACTTTCTTTTGCACAATTATTAGATTCAGCTTCTGTGGCATTATAGTCACAGCCATGCGCACATGACTGAATGACAGCATACCGACTTGAATTAAAGTTAAACCAAACCAGCTCTTGATGACATGTTTACTCTAAGTAAAAGAAAATTAAACAGTACAACTATGCCTTTAAATAACTACCTCTTCAGATGACTATCATTCTCTTTAAGAATTTAGATGGAGGTCTGCCCTATCAGGTAGTGACTCACCAGCTTGGTTAGTTGTGACAGTAACAGAGACGGCTTGCTCAGGGCTGGGATTTTGCTTGGAGACACCATTCACTGCCCAAATTTCAAAGGTGTAGTTGGTATGGGCTTGAAGATCTGTGATGGAGACCTTAGTGTTCTTGAGGCCAGCCTGCTGAGGAATAAATTGAACACCACTCCCACAAGGCCGGCAGCGAGATTGGTCTGGACCACAGCGCTTGCAAACCACATTGTAGGTCACATCAGGACGGCCACCAGTATACTGAGGGGTGCTCCACTCCAAGTTGACTGAGGTCTCATTAACATTTGAGATAAGGTTCAGTGGTGCAGAAGGAGGCCCTGGATAAGAAAACAAAAACATGAGTTGCTGTTAACAAGGTACATTCCATAAACCCAGAAAAATCTTACTCAAACATTTGGTTATTAAAAAAAAAAAACTACACCAGCCATCATCATTTTCTGTTTCTTAGATGAGAGGTAGTGATTTAGACTTCATCAGTGATTTAGACTTTAGACTATGGAGACAGTTGTATTGCCCTCCCTTTTAAAGTGGGGACTGCCAGCATTGTGCTTCTAAGCAAACTCAGAAAAATAAATGTTATTGAGCTCTTCAGGCTTACACACGTTTCACGCTGCACAACAGACATTTAGAGTTTAAGCTGTTGATTACTGTCTACCACATACCAAAGTACTCCTGCTTCCTGGTGAGGTCAAAGTGCACAACAATGTAATAAGGTGCTTCTTCAAGACAACATAAATATGAACAGTGCAAAGAGGTTCATGGAAATCAGATCCAGCATAAGCATGAAAATGTTTTAGCTAGTAAGATATCAGGCTACAGATTTTTCCCCAGGTTCTAGTAGCATTGCCAGTGTCCTTTCACAGGAACACATTTTAAAGTAATGCCATTTTTTCATTCAATTTCTCTACTAACTGAATCCATTACTGGGCTGTGGAGATGTAGGGCCAATGCCAGCAGCATTCGGTGCAAGCTAAGAACCAATACTCGATAAGATTTTAGTAAATCAGAAGGCTCAAGCACTCTATGCCAATTTACAAATATCACAAAAACTAACATGTATGTTTGAGTGGTGCTGCCAGTAACTGTAGAGCCAAAAAATCCACATGCACATAAGAAGAACAAGCAAACACTAAGCAGATGAAGTACCAAACACAGATAACTGAAACTAAGAAGCTGCGGCACTAACCACTCTCACTATACATTCCTGCACTTTATCTGTTCCATTCTCTCTCTACTCTCAGTCTCTTTCAGCCTGTTCTGCTCACTCAAGGCCCTTTAGTCATTTTTACTCTTCTGCAGACTTTCTATAGCAGTGCTGTATCCATGTTTGACAAGGACATCAAAGCTGTTCTTGGCATTCCTGATATGACCTCAGCAGTGCATTTTGTACTGTCAGTATACCCTTATATAGTAAGATATAAATTCAAGATCCTATTCTTTTCCAATCAATTAATCAATAAAAGGTTGTTTTAGACATCATAACCAAACAATGTAATAAGGAGCTTTACAAAAAAGAAACCCACAAGAATGAAGTATAGTATATTATATACAGTATAAATGAATCATCCATCCATTCTGTAATCTTATTATTCACTTCTGCATTGCTAGTAGATGGATTCTTTCCTAGTGGCACTAGGAACAAGGTGACAACCAACCCTGGGAAAAGTACCAGTATCCATTGCAGGACACACTCACACATATACTGACACTCATCTACACTGAGGTAATTTACAATTGCCAAGGAATCTATTTGGAATGTCTTTGGAATGTCTGAGGAAAACCTGAATACTAAGAAAAAAAAAATGCAGACTCAGGAAAAGCAATGACAACTCCTCACAAACAGATGACAAATGACAAATTTTTGAACTATGAGGTAGCAGCTCTAACCACTGCATCTCCTCAACCACCCACAAACTAATTTGTACAATAAACATGAAAATGCCAAGCATAAAAATGTATTACTGAAAGATTGCAAAGGCACATTTTACCCTTCTTGCAAACATTTTAATATGCACTTAAAGAAGAACAAGAACTACATGCATTTAAAATGAAAAAATCTTGAAGTCAAATGCATGGCAAAAATGTGGCAGACCAAGTAACATTGACCTATGCATTTTTTAAATCCGCCTATTTCAATAAACTCACAGTGGATCCAGCAACAGAACAGGACAAATACATTTTACGTTGATTTATATTCTCAATTAATAATTCACAGCAAGAATACTATTCAGTTATTCAAGCAATACATACTCTTCTTCAACATGTACAGAACATGCCAAAATTCAGTTTAAAATGGAATCACATACATTTTTCAAGATAACATTGTCTAAAATCTATCAAGGACAGAATCTTAACAGTAAATGATGTCACCAGCCTAACTGGGTCATACATTTGGGAATGTATTGGATGAAATATTTGTTTATTTTTCTCAATTGCTTCTGTTTTCCTCATAGTATTACTTGGATTACCATTTCTTAGAACAGTAGTTTACATAACATTATACAACATTAAAAATGTGCTCATCTGCACTATAGTGTGTGAGAATCAATTCATTTATTAACTTGGAGAATCCTAACCCACCCTGTGTAAGTCAATGGTACAACACTTTGTGTTATTTAAAACATTAAAAAAAATCTTTCCAAGGAGGGAAGCAAAACGTTATTCATTATTTGTATTGTATTTATTCTATTTTAAAACAGCCTGCCAAGCCACTGCCTCTGTTTTGCTATCTTTATAAAGCTTATTACATATAAGGTTTTTGGCCTATATGGCTCTCTGAACTTGTTAGATACGGGTTATGAACTGTTGACTACGGTTTTTAACACGTTAATTTTGAGGGAATCTTACACTGTGCATTCTTGACTGTTGTTTAATTGATGATTTTAGGCACAATATAATTTTTAGAAATTTCCATTGATAACAGATCACGTTAGCCTACACCATGGTGAAGTTATAATTATCATGGTGAATAAATGGTTTCAAATTTGTAAATGAAGGGCCAGGAATTTAAAGGCCAAGCAAAACAGGTGGGTGGTTTAAATAGCTCAGTGAATATGAGATACAAAAGGGGTTTCAGATACTAAAGAGCCATAACACAGTACACAATTCTATACTTTCTGCTCACTGGTATTGAGAAAAATGATGAATAGCTTTCAGCCATCTTCAGCTTTTCTTGATGCCGTAAGCATTCACTGTTGATTTCCAGTAATTAACAGGTGAAAATCCCAATTTGTTACTGATGTGGCCAGCTCACTATGTTCTCTCAGGTTTGTACAGGTGGGCAAATTCCCATCATGTACTTTATTTTTTCCTCTGTGTAAAAGGATGACTGGATTAATTGATTAAAGTAAAGGCCCATACTATGCATGCTATTTTTTTAGAGTGCCACAATACAATTCTTTCATTTTAAAAAGTGGATGAAAAGGTTAATTTGGTGCTCTCCAATCAAGTACTGTTGTGGATTATCTACCTAGTCTCAGTCTCTGGGGCCACCGTGGTTGTTCACGCGGGAAAATGACGTCCAGTGTTGAGACAAAAGTCAGAACTGCATTGTCAAAACAGCGGACAGTCGAAGCGAAAAACGGGGATGACAAAACTGGGGGTAGTTGAGGGAGCAGGTACAAAGAAATCTGCGGAAGAACTAGCGAGCAGGGGAAAAGTGAGAAGCGGTAATGGAAAAAGTCGGAACCACGAAAGGTACCTGCATGAATCAGAGGACTGATATCTCAAAGTCATTAAGTGCAGAATGGTGTTAACTATGAAAAATATGTCCATAAAAGCTTTTATGAATTTTCTGAACAACTTTCGCCTATCAACTTTTTTAATTTACTAATGTTATAGTAAGTAATGAAGGAGTGGGAATCCTTCTACAATATTCTCCAGTTAAATTAAAGTCACGCTTGATAGAAATGCTGTTCAATTTTCCCCAAGGTCAAGCGGCTAGGTGATTTACTCGAGATGCAGTGTTAATTTAATCACGAGGAAGAGGTAAAAAAAAAAAGATTAATTAAAAACATTTCTCCGTGTTTCTTCAATGCGTCCCACTGTTTACGCTCGTATAAATCAACCGACCAGCCGTAGCAGTTAAGCTCTCTCTACTTCTATCTATGAGACGTGACTTGCTGCAAGAGAAGCCTTTTTGGCGCGTATAAATCACGCGTATTCCTGCTGGGCGCTGACGAGCGCATCGATGCTGCCGGTTTAACTTTCGTTAATTACAACTTCGGCGCGGCGTTACTCACTTACGGGATGTAGGAAATGCCAGCCAAGCACAAGCTTTCCATCCAAAGTGGAAACAATGCATTAAGCAGCCATTCACATCCGTGTAAATCTATCCATCGCTGCCTTTTGTGAGCTCCTAAATGAAATATTACCTGCAGTGTTACACACGGATACAATCCTGCAATATTGCAAAAGATGAGAGGGGATTAAAAAAAAGTTTTCGGTTCAGACGCCAGGTAATTTACTAAGGATGAATTGATTTGCCTGCCTTTCATATTTGAATACTGGGTGGATACCTCCTGCTTTTCTTCTGTTCTCACAAAGAGATTTACCATGCATAAAGTTGGCAGAGAACGGGGATGTTGGACTCGAGATTTTCAGGTTAAGGTTTCTTCCGCGCTGGCTTTGCTGCTTAATTGTTTCGCGTGCATTCATTTGTGCCGTCTGATTGTTTTGTGTTCCCTATGTCTAAAGCTACAACAGTATTGTAGATGAAACTGCAGCAAAATCATGAAAAACGGTCGAGCGAGACCAGCAATGGTGTATGTGGGATCCCAAGCTAAATTTGGTGGACACTGATTGACGGTTGCAAAGACTTAGTGAGTTATGTCTGAAAGTGTTTACTTTAGTTACGCTTTAAATATTAGGTATGCTAACAACTTTTTATTAAACAGAAAGGTACCTGTTTTCTAAGCAAATACTCAACAGACCAATCTTTATTTTATACAGCACCATTGACAGAATACACAAGGCCATTCACAAAAAAAGGAAACATTTCATAATAAACTGCAATTACAAGAGCTGTAACTTGTTGTCAGCTATACAAAATGTACACGATTATGCCAGTGTAGCCTACTGTACAAAACAAGGTGTTAATAATTTGACCATTTAAATTTGTAAGCTAATAAAGTAGTGCTACATCTCAAATGTTCAACTAACAATAAACTATAACATTCTTTCTAACACTAAATTATAAACTTATTTTAAATGCCCACGTTGCTCATTAAATATTAGTAAACACTAACAAATAAAAATCGATGACTATATATACATAAATAAGTATAAACATTAATATCCAAGCCTCATTAAGGGCTGTTCCCTGCCTTGTCCAAGATTTGAAAATAGCAAATATTAAACACTTATGTCTTACTTCTGCACTTTACAGGTACTGTCTATATTTGTATTGATTTCCTCCAGGGGTTTGGGTTTTTCCTCCCAAATCCCAGTAATGTGCCTTGAATTTAAACTGACCCAGTAGTGACTGTGTTGAGTGTACTCTTATGCACTGACATCTATTTCAGGATTGGTTCCTGCCTTGTGCCTAATGCTGTTGTGGTGTCCTCTGGCCTCCCACCACCATGAACTGGTTTAACCTGGTTATGAAAATTAAAGAATGGCTGGGCACACAACTAATGAATTAATTAGTATTCTTGGAAACTGTAAATATGTTAACTTCATTGCCAAACTGACCCATCCCTAACTTTGAAATGCAGAATTTGTGTTAATATTTGAACAATCTTCAACATTAATTTATATTATCAATCTAATTTTCTGCTGAAAATGTGTAACAAATACAGGGCTATCCATAGGTCCATTTCTTGGACACTTTTACAATCACAAGGGAACAGAATGTATGCCAACAATACTAGGCTACAGGCCACATACAATATAAAACCTGGATTGGTGCCAAAGTACTGTATTAAGAATGAATAAATTTCCTACCAGGTTATAAACAATTAATATTTTCATTGTTACACCAGCCCTTTATTAATTATGAACAGTTACGATTATAGTTCTATGTATCAACTTTGTAAATTCTAAACATTTAACTTCCAAGGCCACAGTGGCCTGTGATTAATAAATATGTAATATAGAGCTAAGTGTTAATAATTATCCATTTACATCACACACTGTTAATAATTTCATGGCTCTAAAGGTGATGGTAACTTTTTAAAAACCAAAGCAAACAAAGGACTATATTAATAAATGGTTATAGACTGCTACTATGTACCAACAAACTATACCACTATTAACAGTTAATAAACACAACTAAAATTATATAACATTATAATGAGAGTGATTTGCATACTTTTAACTGAACATAATAGTAATCATTTTGTAAGTTATAATTGCATACTGTGAACTATTATAGATATGTAACAGAGACATATTAAAGTATTAATGAACTTACTAGTATTTGTTAACTAGTGTTCAAGTTTTCATTTTTTTCATTTATACTATTTTTATTTGTTTTTATATACTTTTTACATCCTTACAAATCTCAGTTGACAGGTTCCTTTTTTTGTTTATAGATTGTTTTGTATTAATTAGTTTCTTTTTTTTAATTTCAAATCTCCTCATTATTAGTGCCTACCTGTACCCATATTGAAATTACCAGCACTGTCTCCTTTTCAAAAAATTAAGAACCATATTTAAAAAAATCCAAAACTTGAGACAGTTTTGCATTGGCGCCATATTCAAGGTTTGCTGCAATGTAAAAGACACGTTGTTTGATAGTGTGTTTCTAGTTGGTCAGCCAAGTTTCAGAAAAGTCAGCTTTTTAAATTTGCTTCATATTTGATCAGGTTCCTTACTACTAAAATATAAAATATCTTCTGTACATTTCTATTGAAAAGATGGTATTTACGCATATATATGAAGCCCCCTACAAGAGCAAATAAGAGGAAACAAATGAAAGGTCATCTTTATTGTGAAGGAAAAGCTCAAGATCACCAGAATGGAGCCTGAGAAGCCAGTCTGAAACATAATACAAGGGCTGCAGAGTGAAGATGTCACAGGATGACAAACAACAGCTAAAGTTAACCAAGAGGTCAATTTCCAAAAATATATTTTTGACACTCTTACCATGAGTAAAAATGTAATGCACATAATTTATAAGAACAATTATCATTTTTTCTACTTGTATATATATATTATGAGAGTCACACAGGAACAATTAAATGCTGAGAAATTCCAGGAAATCTACGAGGTATAATTTAAAAAATACTGTTGTGTTTTTAATTTTATAAACTATATGCAGTTGAACTGTGCTCTGAAGTTGAGCAAGGTACAGTGAAGATGAATCACGTAAAATACATAACAAAAAAAGAAAGAAACCATGCTTTAAAGCGGGCTATTCCTCACTCTTGTGACAGTTTTAGGTAATCTAAAGAAGACAAAGGCATCGTAATTCTCCTTACAGCACTGGCCGATATAACTACAAAGTTTAAAATTTTGTGCTGTTCTATATAAATGAGTTTTCTAGTGGCAATGACATCCAGTTTACCAGCATCATCGGGAAACTGTTATGGTTACTTTCCAAATATGTAATAAAGGAAGGAACAATCCACGGTTATTTGGAATGGAGATGTGTGAATTTTACTCTGGAAGCCTCTTTTCTTTGAACTTGAAATCTCCTCCCTTTGTAAGTATGTGGCACCACGCTGTACATCAGCCAGCTTTATCATGCCCAAAGCAATCTCAGCCTCAGAATCAACCATTTCAGCCAGCACACATCTGAGTTTATTGCATTCTGCCTGTCGCTTCTATACTCCAAAAAAGGAAGCTTTATTACCCAAATGTGAATGAACAATATTGCAGGATTATCAGCCAAATAAAACTGCAAATCTACTGGCTGCCTTCAAATAGCGATGTTCCAACTATCCATTCAGTGTGTTGTAATCACTGACCTGAGAAAAATCCAACCAGCAGGATACAACATTTTTAATTGCAGAGACAGTTCTAGGATTTGACCTTGAAACAAGTTAAGGATAAAGCTGCTGCAATGTCTGCATGGGAATTTTCATAAATGAGTCATGCAGAGAACAGGAAAAGAAGAAAGAAAAAGAAAGAATGAGTGAGAGAACAGGGCTGCTTTGTGGTACATGGAGCTGTCTAGGGAAATTGTAGTCTTGTATCATCGTGCAAAGATGATCAGACCAGTTTTTCTGCTTCTGTACATATTTAGGATTTGTTTTACCTAATCACCGATTGCTCAGCAACTCTTTTTTTCTTTAGTTTTCCAAACACCCTGTTTTTACTACTATTGTCACTTTTGGTAAGGTAGATGGACATCATGTTGGAGACTTTCTGGGATGTCACAATTACTTGTTGCTTAGTCTTTTAATTTTTCATTTGCATTTAGGATTATGTATTACATTTTCCCTACCTGTTGTTTAACATGAAAGTTTTGTAAAAGGTGCCCTTTTTTAGATTACATACATTTTGAGACGAAAAGTGAATGAGTGACCTTGGGGGGTGAGTAAGGCACAGAGAGGTTCCCTGTCTTTGCTACTTCTAATACGGTGCCATTCATTACCGTTCATTGGTCTGCTGGGAAAGGAAACATAAGAAGTTGGAGGTCACAGGAAGGGGGCGAAAAGATTATCTAAAAAGCTGCATGGCTCCAAGAATAGCATGCTGTGTCTTTTTAAAGAGATTTTAGCAAACTAAAGCAAAGAATAAGGTACAATAACTATTCTTTTGCAACCACTTTAGTATAATTATCTAACAAGCAGCCAGTAAGTGAACAAATTATTATTGTATAAGTCAGAAGTCGTCTTCTGGAGGATGGGCTTTGGGGGTCCCTGCAGAGTTCAAAGTAAATCAGAATTTTACAGTATAACATTCTCTTCTGCCTTGGAGCTGGTCATTTCTCTGTATTCTCCTCAAGCAAAATAATTAACACCCAGACAATACAGACCGCTCTCAAACCAGAGTGCCACAAAATTCCTAGAGTTATGGATCCCTTAGTTAAGAAAACTGCTTAATAACAGATTTTGATCTGACCTGTTTTATTGTGGTTCACGCACATTTTTACGTCATTAAGACACAAATTAGTATATGGAGAAATAATGTTAAAACGAGTTATCCTGGCAGTAGAGTTAAAATCACTTATTTGGCAGAGGTGGAAATATTTAACAACGCATACATTTTCCACAGCAAAAATCAGTATTATGCAAGCGCAAGTGCATATTTTAAAATTATGTTTTTTCACAAAAGGTGTACCCTTCAATGTTTGGGACGCTGTTGTCTATTTAAACGTGGATCCCATGCTAGTTTCTTTACACTTGTACTCTTTCATGTTCAAAAGTTAACTTTTTTTTATAACAGCTTAACTTAACTCATTCAAGCTCACCAGTTAATTAAAGACAGTGGTTAAAAATACAAAAAATGTTTTGGGTATTTCTTATTTGCTTCCTTCACCCTTTGGATTTTTCTAAGTATATTATGGTACCAAGTGTAATTAGCCAAAATGTAAAGAATCAACATTCTCATGACACTCCAGTAAATAGTATCAGGCTATATATACTGTATTAGTCTGACTTGTATCTTTGCCTTTTTCTTAAGTTGTTCTATTATGCGTTTGTCAGTAGTTTTTAACATTTTATATTCAATTAAATCCTGCAGCTATCCTTTTTTATTATATTATACTAAACATAATTATTACATTTTATTCTATTTTCAGGACTTATTAAAAAAGGAAATTTTCAGGAGTATTGGTGAGTTATTGGAAACACATGTCAAATATAAATTTAGAAAATATACTTTTTGTGTTTTCATGTGCTGTTTATTTTTGTATAACTAATTTTTGTGCATTTTCGTTAAGCATTATTGATGTTTGAAATTTTCATCAGTTTTATTCTTTATGGTGGACTGTTGTGTGTTCCATAAGTTGCAAGAATCGGTGCAACTTATTATTTTTATTGTTATAGATTAATTCACTTTGTGGCTTGGGGTTTTCATTTAATGTTTATTGCCATGCAGTAATTAGGTTTGCAAGCTGAGGCATTTTTGTTAATTTTTTACTGCTGTGAACTAATTTGGTTTGTGTGCTCAGGAGATATTTGTTAATTTTGATCATTAATTTGATTAGTGGGCTGAAGTTAGTATATCTTCATCTTCAATTTTTAGCTGATTTCTTTTTTGGGATGAAAAGTCTTTTTTTTAATTTCCATCCATGTGTATTTATTTGTTTCTGTACTGAAGAAATATTTACTTTTTTGTCAGATGTTGTGGACTAATACAGTTTATGTTAGAAGAGATGTTCATTTCTATTGTCAGGCAGGCAGTATTTCAGTTTATTTGTAAAGGTGTTAACCTGAGAATTTAACATTCTGTACAGAAATGCAACCTAAATGGTTCCTTTTTTAAAAATATTTTGATAGTGTAGCATATGATACAGTACATTATGCACTATTTGGTTTCAGAGATTGTAAAAATGCTTTAGTGCAGCTTTCTTAGCTTTTAATAAATTTCAGTGACTTTCATTACTGTTGTCATGTAAATCAGTTGTTGTGATTAAAATACATCTATCCATCTATTTAATGAATGCTAACACTACAAATCAGGACTATACATAAAAGAGGATCTAACTCTGGATGGAGAATCCATGTCAAAAACATGCCTACACTATGTCACTCACACAATTTGTGTAATTTTTTTTTTTTTTTTTTGCAGTATAGGAAGAAAACTGGAGTATTTAGAGAAACCCTTAAGTGAAACAAAAAGAACAAGCAACCTCTGCACACACATTACCTTAGCCAGATTCAGATTCATTTTCATTTTCATAAAGCTATGAGGCAAAAATCTTAACGACAGTGCCAACCTGCCAACTGCAATTGAAAACATAATCTGTTTTTCACACTTGTAGCCTTTTACACATAACATCCGGTTGTACAGTATTTTACAGTCTCAAAAAAATGTGTGTCCTTCCAAACCACCAAGTCCACATTTCACAATTCAGCCACGTCTCTCTCAAAACCTTACTATCAGAAAGATAAAAGCTCAGTATTTTTTAACTCACTGAAGCAGAGTTACTTTCTGAATCTGTCCTGCAGAGTGTTATTTCTTCATTAGCCTCCTGTCACACTAAGTGATTTATAAGTGCAACTCTTAGCAGACGAATTTGAAAGTTAAAAATATGGTAATTAACAGAAAAAGTGCTTTATTACCAAGGCTACAGAAAGGTAACTTCTCACAAGTGGGAACCATCACAAGTGGGAACCATTTTTAAAACTGACTTAGCTATCACTGATTAGCAGCTGCAGGTTACAACCCACCTGTCCTCCCTTGGAGGCCATAACCCTAAAAACACCAAAAGAAGCTTTATGTCAAACTTGTTCTGACATCCCTTAATCAGTCCTTATAAGGACTGTGCAATTTAACATTAATCCTTACCACACTTTATGGACAATTATTAGGTATGCTAAACTAAGGTAATTTCTTTTGCAATTATGTTCTTAATGATGTTTTAAAGCACTTTGTGGTAGTTTGAAAGATGCTCAGTATAATTGCGTTATAATTTCTACAGGCAGTTTGTTTACAATAGTGGAATAAATAGAATTAAATGGCTTTTAATTTTAATTTTACATTTTAATTTTAAATTTAAACTTTAATTTTAATTCTATTTTTAATTTTTTATTTGCACTTCATGTTACACTGTGGACCCTGAGCTTCGCAATTTCATCTATCTGTATACTTGTATATGGTTGAGATGACAATAAAGTTCGCTTTGACTTGATTTAGTGAAGGAAACACTGAAGCCCCATTTTATCTGACTTTTGGTACAAAACATCAAAAGTGCATCAAGTCAGAGAGTCTTAAAGATGTAGATGAGTCAAATGATAATAATATTGAACCATATACTGCAGCATCAATATACTGTATAAAGGGGCTTTTCCATGTAGATACACTAAGAACACTAATTGAGTGGTACAAATACATTGAACACTGAAAAGATAATTCCATTTATGTCAACCATGGTCATTTGCATAATCTGCAGTCTTAATGTGATAAACATGTTTTTTCTTTCTCATTTACAACTTCAGTGATAACACTGGGGAATCTGCTTTCCAGTCATCTATAGACTGCTCCAGAAGAATGAGCACATTGTGGAAATGAACATGAAAACACCAGCTTGTGGCTGACTGGCATCTTATGTTGAATGCAGGATTCTGGCAATTGCTTGCCAGCTTTTTCCTACAAAAGCTTATTGAAGGTAGCATGGATTTTTAATATGATTTCAAAGTGAAATAGATACCTGCTGTTACTTCAGTAATCGGATGGGGATATGAAATGTCATCTTGAGCAAACCACAGAATAACTGTATATGAGACAAGGTCCTTGTAGATGCAGTATATGCTTCCCCCAGATTACGAACAACCACTATATAAAAATTTGGGTGTACAAAAAAAGTCTTTTAATACAGTTTTCATGTTGTGAACCACAGTGAAACTGAATTTTCATGGTTATGAGGACCAACTCTAGGATGATTTTTAAACACATGCCACTAGTGCTAATACCCAATCTTGTCCACAGTCAATCCATATAAACTTTGCTGCTGCCTTCAGAATGGATCAAGGTTAGATGTTTGGGGTGTAGCTTAATGTTTGAGGTGGGATTAGAACTGATGACATTCTGTCTCAGTCATTATCACAGCTAAGTGCAGTCAAATAGTCACAAGTGTTGTTCATGTGTCTTTGAGCATCACAGCTCCCAAAATGGTTGTGAAATATTTGGGATTACCCAAGAAAGATTGAAAGGCTATTTCGTTGAAGATGAGGCACAGTGCAATTTTAATAGTTAGTGTATACTCTCTTACTGTATCAAGAGAAAGTGCTAAAAACGTTAAGACCATTTCAAAAAATGCATTAAAAATTTTGGATAGTCAACTGTGGAAAGACAGAAGAAAAAAGAAATAAGTGCAATAAAAGTGGCATTTGTTAAAGGTTAATTAAATGTTCTCTATTTTAAGCAAATAAAAAACCCCAGTGGCTGAATGGTGCTTTATAGATTTTGCAGCTACAGGTCAATCACGTAATCTTTAGAAAACAAGTAAGGAACCTTGCCAAACCCCTGTTGATCTATCAATATTGTTTTCAAAACTGCTTTTGCCTAATCACAGAGCCTTATCATTAACACACCATATAAGCCCAGTGAGACAAAAGGAACATTTTAAGCAGTCAATCAATACCATTGGATAGAGCACTGGAACCTAAAGCAGATGTCACTAATAATACCTGAGCACCAATGGCTATGTCAACCAGGACAAAACTCAATTTCAGAAGATCAGAGGAGGTACTTACTAGTGCAGGGCATGGATGCAGGGTCACTTTCCGCCCTGAAGAAGCCCTTGTCACAAGTGCATGCTGTAGATCCTTCCCGGATAGAATAACTGTGCAATGGACACTTTGAACAGCCAGAGTCGGTGGACAGGGCTCGGTAGTATCCACTTTTACAGGCTGAAAAAAAAAAAATAGAGTAGGGTTAACTGCTGTATTAGTGTCAGTGATATAAAATGACTGTTTTGAACAACAAAACCACAGATGATTGCAAGTAACCTGATATTCTCCCTCTTAATTGCTGAATTGGTATAACCCTTTATAAATATCCATCTGCTATGCTAGAAAGTATTTTGCTAGTATAAAACTCTCACCATATAAATACTCAATCAGGTAATTTTAGCTGAATAAACCAGCACCACACCTGAATAGCCTGCTGAAATCCCTGGATGGAGGCTGCACACTTTGCTTCTAGGTCTTGCCTTTAAAAAAGAGAATGTTTGCAGATACTCTCTGTAGCTTTAATACAACATCTTCATTGACCAAGAGGAGCAGATGACAATACATTGTCTCCAATCACAACAAATTCTGAAAATGCACAAATTTTCCCAAAGTGAAAACTCTTGTTTTTTTCTATTTTTAAATTCTGTTTTCTATTCTCTATAGGTTCATTCAAGTAGACAGATTTATAAAGGTTTTTCTATCCCTAAACACTACAACTCCAAGGTTTTCAATGCTACATAATTATATTAGGTGTAGCTTTCAAGCATTGGAAATGGCACAAAAGCCCAGAGGGCATGTTTTAGTATTATAATCAAGCCAAAAAAAGTAAAGAAAAGAAACACGCATGCAAATGCAAAGACATGCTCCACTGATGTAAAGACGAATAGGACTTGGGGCAAAAAGAGCTAAGTTAGGTGCGTGATACTAAACAAAAACAAGTTTTTCCGTAAAACACTTTGAACAATGTCAATAAGGAAGATAATATGTTAATTTCTTTCCCTTTGGCAGCAGCAATTATCTTACTCTGTAGCACTTAGTGCCTCATCTGTTTATCTCATATAACTATTTCAAGTTTTCCTCATTTTAACCAAAGCCCTGTCTCTGGTGCTGTAAAATACCAGATTAAAAGGGTCTGAACCGTAGTTTACTAAAGGAGCTACCCTTGTGGATTTATACCCAACTCTTTTCTCTCCAGCACATGCTTCCATCAAATAAGTACATTAAATTATAAATAAACACTTGCCCAAAAAAGAGTTTCAACATACAACACAAATAACACCTTCATTTTGCAAGCACATTATGAGAGTAAAATCAGATGATCTAATGTGGTGTTTCAAGGTGGGCAGACAAGTAATGTTGTTACAAGTGAATGAGCTACACCAAAAAAGGTATTCATCAGATCACAGTCTTAAGTCTTAGGTTAAATTCAATAAAATGTTCTTATTACAGATAAAGTGACATGTAGAAAAAAATCCTGTAATAGCGTACTGGTAGTCTACGCATAGTGATTATGCACCTAACCTAGTTTTTTGGAGCTAGAACCTAATGAAGTGATTTACCTAGATATTATATAAACAATGGGAGGCAACTTTCACCTTCACCACAGATTGTGTGAAATCTAAACATTCCCCTTTATCTGGAAAGGATTTACACATGCTTCAGTTTTCTCCCAAAACCAAAGATATGTTTGATTATTTGGAGATTTGGAGAAATTTACACACTGTGAATGACTGTATGAAATGCATGGGAGTATGACTTATCCTCCCGAGTACTTTAGATTCCAGCTTCCAGTGACAGTGACAATGGACTGAGCTGACATATACAGTATATATTTGCCCAATGTACTTATACTATATAAAATATTTATAAAAGAGTTAACTCTGAACCAATTGTGCGGATGGCATCCCGACGACACTAACACAAAAGTCTCAATATTCTGCTCTAGAAGGCAGATCAACAGTTAATTACCTGTAACAGAGAAATACAAAACAGATTCCTTAGTTGCAATATAAAAGCATAAAGAAAACCAATTGTCACACACGTGCGAGTAGGGGGACATTGTATGGACCAAGCAAAGGTAATTCCACACCAGGCCAGGGGGTGGTGGGGTGCACTAAACCTTCTCCTGTTATCTCTACAGACCAGCCACGAGAAAACCTATCTGATTCAGTGCTGATGATGCCGGTTCCGGCACCCAGAAGAAGGTCACTTCCGGTTCTGGTGCCCAGAAGAACGTCTCTTCCGGCGCATAGGCTGACGTCAGAAGGACATCACTTCCAGTTTCCCTACATCACTTGCGGTCTGATCCCTTAAAGCCGCCATCTTTTCCAACCATTGTCAGTTCTGTTTTGGACTCAGTATTGTCAACAGCTCTGTGCTATTTCAAAAACCATTTGCAGCCAGGAATATTATACAGGTGGCTGCCCCAAACCTTTTTACGTGTGTTGAGTCTGTTCCTTTTTACACAATGAAAAAGTGATACTAGATCTGAAGGGGTCATTGTTTAAACTTAAAACTATAAGAAGCTCTTGAAAAGTTCATTCAACTGGAAAAATATGTAACACCAAGTGATTTACACTTACACATATTAGTAGATATGGATGTGTTGTGACAATCATTGGTCAGGAGCACTGGAGCTTTTTTTTCTTTTGAACAATTATTTGGATTTTGAACAAGTAGTATTCAGTGCTATTGTGTAAAGGAGAGGATATAACCAGGCATAGTGGTTCTTTTTTGTGTTATGAAAGTATATAACCAGTTCCTTGAGGTTTCTGAGTTGTAAACACTTCTTTTTGCATCAAGAAACAAAGTTCTCCATATGAGTCCTTAAGTCAGTCTCATGCCCCTTGTCAACACTTCCTGTGCAGAATCATCTGAGAATTTCAGCAAGAAACATAACCTACTGTATACAGTGTATATATATATATATATATATATATATATATATATATATATATATATATATATATATATATATATGTGTGTGTGTGTATATATATATATATGTGTGTATATATATATATATATATATATATATATATATATATATATATATATATATATCTCCTATGTGTGTGTGTATACTGTATATATTTCTTTATTACCTTTACAGACAGAGAACTGTCTGTACTAATTGTCCCTCCACTTCAGTACCATAGCCTGTGTTAATATTCATGCATTATCCTTCAGCATCTCTTTAGGTGTTTAAATGCAGCCTGTATATCAATATGTCTTTCCCTTCGACTCACTGATTGACATCCGTCTGCATTTAAATTCTTCCTGCGCACAGGAATCATTTGTTGCCTCTTGTCTATATGTATGCAAATTTGGCAAAAAAGACAGAGAGAATGAGAGAGTAGGAAATGGGAGATGTGCTGGGCTGCCATCCAGACTTCTTGTTTTTTTTTTTTTTTTGGGGTGGGGGGGGGGGGGAGTTCAATCAAACAATGTTTTTAATATACCAAACCAAAGGAACTGTAGGATTTCACTGGAAAAGAAAGAAAAATACTCCCTTGTTTGTTCCACATTAGAGTTCCCTTGTTTTTTCTCTCCCCACAGTTTATCACATAAGATGCAGTTTAAGCTTCTGATATATAATCTTCTCCAGCACTTTCCACTTTTAAGTAGGACAGATTTTTTTCTCGATGTTTTACTTAGACAATAAGAACCTGTCCCTTTATTTAAAAATACTGGGCTATGACCTTTGTCGGCCCTGTCCCATTGTATTGCAGACCCCCTAACTGTTCTGATAATTTCTTTGGCCTGGAGATTTTCTGTGCAAGTTAATTGTGGACCCTGTTTGTCTAGGCAACCTCCTTTGATTATCTCTCACTGCCACAGTGTGAACCCCTCTGAGGAGATGTGTGATTGTACAGCTGTCCACGGGCCTAAAAGTGCAGCCAGGCTTGATAATTGTCCAGCTGTCCCAGTGGCAAGCACTTTTGACCAGCATATCGTTCACCCTGGTCCTCCTTGTCATGAATAGAAAAGACCCACCAGTAGTCGCCGTAATACCTGTGGGACAATGCTTTCATGGGTCGCTGACAGTGCAGTAAGAAATGCTTTCTATTGGAAGTGTGATGAAGGGGGCTGTGTCTGAAATAAACTGATCAGTCCCTTTGAAAATTAAGCCATTCTCGCCTCATGTAATTACTTTCTCCTCTAATGTTATTCAAGGCAATTAATCCCAAGCCTGCTGGCAACAAAAGACACAGTGTATTTTTGAGGCCTCTATACCATTTTCCGATTTCTTCAATCTCCTTTTGGAAGATGTTCAAAAAAGATGTTAATCTTTTCTGGACAATTAAAAAACAAATCTTTAAAATCTCTTAAAAGATAAAGCATTACAAATGCCCCCCCCCCCCCCAACAAATTCAATCCCCATTTTTCAGCTTTTTGTTTCATACAAGATTTTATTGTCACTGCACATGCACTCATCTAAAGTCTGTCATGTTTGAGCCATTTGAACTTTTTTTTCTTTTTTTGTTGAACTGAGCTTAATGATGTGTTCACTATACATAGAATGTAATATAATGAGTGGGCCAGTGAAACTTTCATTTTTTTTCTGTTTACTTGAAGTTTTTTCTGTTCACAACCATGTAATGCATCACATTACATTGGGTGCTTTCTTTCTGTTGCTCATTGAAAAACATTTTTAATGCAAGGCACTATATAAACTGATTGAATTAGCAAGTGATCTGTTTATTTTTTCTGTAGGAAGGAAGGTGGAGAGCTATAGAAACAAAGAGAGGTAGCTGGCTGAAACACATAAAGTATTGGGATCTTCATACATTGGGCTATTTTCTGGGACTCAAAAGGTTAAGGTTTTTGGAAACAGTAAATACAGATTGACAATTTCCATTTGCTCAAATGGATTTGAAAGCAAGGTTTCTAACTTCATATCTCCCTCATAACTAAGTATCTATACACCTGCCTCTGTGCTGCAGTGCCAGAAAGTAACTGTAATCATTTGTGTACAACAAGAAGAATGCTTTGGAATACATATAAAACACACATTCCTAAGTCATTGAACAAAAGTAGCACAGTGTCAATGTACAGGAACCCCTTGTTTATTTATTTGTACATTAAAAGACTCCACATGAAGGATTTTTAGTCTGATAAAAAAATATTACCACACTTATGCATTTTTGTTATGTTGCAGTACCACTCCTTATTGCAGACCAGGATCCTAGCACAGTATCCCAACAATGATCATTTTCTTGTGAAGGTGAGCAGTTCATAATACCAACACACAATGGGAAAGGAAAATGAAATTGTGTTGTAATGGTACAAAACTAATAATGCGTACTTACTCTAAACAAGCCTGACTAGGATATAGGTGCCATAGCTATCCTTAATGCTCCATTCAGAAATTATCTAGAATTATCTACTTATCAAAATCTGACCTCCCTACAATCATTTATTTATTTACTTTTTATTTCTTTCTAGGGTTATGGTAGTAATAAAACAGTATTTATTACTACTGATTACCTAGCAAAATGTAACCCCTAAATATTACCTTCAAGTTACAGAGGCAGGCACCTACAATTGCTTCCTGGCTGCCTGATCCATGCTCTTAGCAGAAGATTTTCACTTTATACAGTGAACCTACCGTCTCATAGTGACAGCAATAACTTAGGCTAGGCACATAGGGACTTTTGTTGTAACTAGCAAGGAACAGAAGCTGTGGTCCATGGTGACTCTTATACCATAGACCAAGTAAAAAACATATGCAACTTTTAGGAAAGTGACCACAACTACTACTGCATGTTTTGCCGGTTCAATTAATTAAAAGACTCTTTATTTACAGTATATATGTATATTAGTAAACAGTAATCTTTACTGTGTAGCAAGACAATAAAAATTATGTGGAATAAAGAAGGAAACTGTGCAAGAGACTTTTTTTTTAAAGATTGACAGGTATAGCTCGCACTTTCTATCCATCCATCCATTTTCCTAACCCGACTATCCAGGGTAGAATCATTGTTCACATATATCTCATTTGTGCCTAGGATGACAGAATTATAATCAAAGGCGTGCCAGTATTCAGTATACACTTGCTCTAAATAAAACGAGAAATTAAAAAATTCTGGTATGTCCTATTTTACTGGGTTTTGTTTTATTTGAAAAAAGAGTTTACAGGCCTCTGTTTTTCACCAGGTCCCAAAGCCCAGAACAGACTTCATAAAACAGTGAATGAAAGATATAGCAATAAAATCCAACAGAATAAAACAGTAGTAAACTGTTTTCGACCTTAAAAACTGTCCAGCAAAGCACAGTGGATGGCACAATGCGCAGCCTGGACTGTGGGACAGAAACATAAGCAGAGCAGACGGAAAGAAATAGGATGACAGCATCTAAGAGTGTGATCACACACTCTGATCCATTACAGCCACAAGAATAAAGGACATTTTAGCAAGTACTTAAAAAATTACAAAAAAATTACAGAACATCTAGGTTGAAATTAACATCTGTAACAAGAACCCCAATTTACAGGGTCCCACTATTTTTTCTCTTATCAAACCATCCCGTTCAGGTCAATCCAATACCCAAGAATCCTTCGCTCAACTTAGTAAATTTAATTTATTCTTCTTCAGATTGTATTCTCAGTTTCCTGTTAAAATGGCACTTTTCAAAAGCTACATTACAGTATTGTACTGTAGAATCCAGAGAAAAAAGTCAATGTTAAAATGGAGTTTCTCTAAGGAAATGCTGTAAATGTTTATTGCTGAATCCAAATTGTCTTGGTGTAATTGCGCCTGTAATGGATTGGTGTTAACACCTCCCTAATGTTCTCAACGCTCTTGAGATATGGTTTAGCAACTGGTAACCTTGACATTGGGATTGCTGGTTCAAAAAAAGAAAAGATGGATAATCATAAGAAAGAATTTCCGGTGGTAACTCAGTCAGCAATTTAAATGCATTTGGAAAATTCTATGATGCAAAATGTCAAAGGTCACTAAAATATTATATAGTGCAGCTTGTGGCTTCTCCAGCAGTACTTGTGCATGAACAACAAGGCCATACAACCTCAATCTATTTTGCTACTTAAGGGTACTTAAATAAGCGCCCCTTATTTGCTCTAATCCTGAAACTGAAATCTGGTGACGCTCAGGTTCTAGTGCCAGGTGCAAAGGTTATCCCATGACACTGAGGAAAAATTCAACCTCACTTCATAGGGGCAATATTTCTGAGTCCAGAGAGGCCCAGAAACCCAAGTCTTAAAAGCCACCCAATGGGAAACCCTATGATGTTGCTGAATGACAATTAGTGATCTTTACAATTTCCTTTGCATCTTTTGCCTTGAGCAAAGAGGGCAACTCAACTATTGTTTTTTTACCTTCCTGTTACAACTGTTTGGCTCTATGAGAAGACACCCAGTGCCAGAAATGCTTGCAGGTGAATTCCTGAGTGCTTTAATGTTTGGATGATTTATACTGATGAGCAGCAAACTTCATTCAACATACTGTTTTGCAAAGAATAAATGAGCATAGCAAATATCTTCAATGATTCCTGACAGATCTCTCACTAAATCACAAGTCTTGCTATAAAGATTCCATTGACAAAATTATTACAGCTTGAAAGTTGCTACAGATTTACAGTAGCCATGAGTGCAGTCCCTCATTTTTAACTAATGATAAAAAGCACAAGTGTAAAAGTGTGAGAATTGCCTGTGGCCACATTGAATGGAAGATTTAATTAGCACTTATATGTGTAACATCTTTCCATCAATACTTATAGCATCTTTCACTGCATTTAAAGCGTTTGGCAATAACAAACAAAATCAATAGTACATATGCAATGACATAAAACACAATATTGACAGTCCCTGATTTTATTTATGTTACTATACCAGAAGCTTTAGGCATCTTCATTTTCTTACTGTCTTTTTTTAAATACTGTATAGTACACTAACAGTTTCTGTACATCATTACAATACCTCTAGCTTTGCATTAAATATTTACATGCCTGGCATATAAATGTATGAAAAACATTTCTTGGATACCATGTAGTCATCACATAAACACATCAGAGGAGCACAGCAGACAGAAGATGCCAATACATAGGCTCATAGACATGTACCAATGCTCTTTAATATTTTCCATATACTGGACTAAGCCAGTTTGTTAAATATATGGACATTTTCTTACTGTTCTCAATCATGCAGCAACGATATATCCTCCTCATATTAAGTGTAGATTTATACAATGCACTGACAATAAAAAAAATGTAACCTATCTGTGTGAATATTTTTGACATTTTCTTGTGAAGCCATGTATTGGATAAATAGTTGATGAAAATAAATGTTTGTCCTTCCATCTACCCATATTTACTCATAATTTCAAGTCATAGGATACATGCACCCATCTTGACAACATCTTGTTTATTGTTACAAAAAACCTGACTGGGACCCCAGTCTGTCACATGGTGCACGTAAGTAAAAAGCCATAACTGTAATTCTAGGACAATTATAGATACCAATTTACTTGAAATGCAAATGTTTGGATTTTGGGAAAAAGGAATATCTGCAATATTCCAAAGCACCTAAAGAGAAGGAAATTAACTAAAATGAAGCAATAACCACTATGTCACTTTGACACCTATACATTATTATGTATTAGCATACTACAAATCCATCCACTCATTTTCCATACCTGCTTACTGAAGTACAGGGTCATAGAACACCAATACCTATCCTAGCAACACACTGTCCATGGCAAGAACTGACCCTTGTTGGGATGTCATTTCACTGCAAGATGTACACATATCTACAATATGGGTCAAATACAGAATTGCAAATTAATATGAAATACATGTCTTTATAATGTGAAAGGAAACACACGTGTCCAAACAATGAATGAAGACAGAATATTCAGCTCTACCAAACTGAGATTTAAACCAGGCCCCTGTATCTATGTAGAAGAAGTACTGCACCATCATGTGCATTTTATTATGATGAAACCCTTAACTGAACTGAGAGTATATGAAAACTGATTATTTAAACATAACATACCTGATGAGTTGTCCAGTTTTACTGCTGCTGACACAGATCAAAGATGTGCCTGTTAGGTTGACTTGACAAAACTAAATTGGCCCGACCAAGTTGATGTGCCATATAATAGATTTGTGTCTTGTATACATGTGGTTTAAGTAGTGTACATGCAAGCATCATGTCACCTTCTAATTGAAAGAAGTAGAATGATTAAATCAGAATCAGTGTTCAAAGGTTAAAAAATCACAAGAAAATGTGCAGCTTCATTTTAGTATTAAAAGCTCATCTAAAACTAAAGACACAAAACACATTTGTTTTGAACCCAGCTTTATGAGAATAGAAAAAGAAAAAACTTCTATTCTTTCAACTGTTGAGGTTTCAATTGTCCTCTTCACTGGCATCTTCAATCATGAGTCTCAAAGAAAGTCACACTCTCGGTGGCTGATTAAATTGTGATAAGATGCAAAAGAACCCTTCTCGGCCAATCAGAGTGGTGAGATCATTAGCACAAGGATACATCTTATCCATCAAGGAGGGCCTCTTGAAATGGCCTAATGATTCTAGCTTTCTCAAAGATATAATTAGTGATTTGTAATGGCTTGCTTATGACACAGAAGGAGACCTCCTGAGAAAATTTTGCCTTGAAATGTTCATTTACGAAAGCTTTTCTTTTTTGTAAAAGTGCTACAAAAATAATGGGAAATCTCTTGAACTGATTCCAGATCTGCATAATTTAAGAACACTAAAATGCAGATTACTACACTTCCTCACATTGTTTAGCACTTTAAAAAACTAAAACGTTTGTGCAGTTTTTAAATGAATGTAAAAAATGCTTGTTGTGACTTTTTGAGCTCAATGAGATCTCCCATCCTCATTCGTATTCTCTGTGAGTTCTCTCTCAATAGCATATATTTAACTTTAATTTATTAGGGCTACCAGGACAATGAAACCACAAAGGTGCCTTTTGTGTCTTTGTAGGTTGACACTGCATAGCCCTGGGATATCAGTAGCAGGGTTAATCTTACATGTCATAAAATAAACAGAATCATCTTTGTTTGCCAAAGAATTGCTCATGGGAGAGTAGATTCCAGTCCTGTGCCCTTGCCAGGATTACAAGGTACTACCTATTAACAGTATTTAGCACAGAAGGCCACAGGGAGCTGTTTTGAAACATGACTGAGATGATGAAGAGAGAGGGAGATCAAGTGAAAATTAGCTATGGATTTACACAATGTGACTAGGCTCATAAGGGTGTAAGGGCTCGTTTATACTTCACGCTCAGAACGCGTACGCGCATGCATCATGGCTGCCACACGTTCCCAGCGTTCATTAGACGAGTCCTCTGAGCAGATCCTCAGAAATGAACGCGATGCGTGCGCGAGTTGCAGTACCAGCAAAAAGTTGGTGGGCGCAGTGTGCTAAAAGTCAGAATGTGACGTCAGAGTTTCTGTTTACTATCTACATGTGACAGAAAGTCGCTATGTGGATCCTAGTAGGTTCGATGTGTGCACTTTGATGTTTGATGAATGGTTCGATGTGGTGAAGCAAAATGCCGACATACAGATGCATTCATGGTGCTTTTATATTCAAGTGTCGCATATTCCCGATCTTAATGACACGATACATTTTAAAAGTCTCACATACCATCTTATGTGCTGTCTTTTTTTTCTGGGGCTTTCTCCTGACCTGACAAGAATGGCAAACAGCAATTGATCGCCACACAGAACACATTAAATGTATGATATTCCAACTCTCTGCACATTTAGAATCCTTAGATTTATACTTGATATCACTTTCATGATGGAATGCATTAAAGTATGTATGTTACATTTTACAGATAAATTGTTAATTTCATTTAAATAATGAACACTGTTAATAATTACACACATGGGGGTGACACGATGGCGGAGCGGTAGCACTGCTGTCTTGCAATGAGTCACGTCACTGATATCCCTGCCTGGAGTTTACATGTTTTCCTACTGGGTTTCCTCAGTGTGCTCCGGTTTCCTTCCAAAGATATGCAGATTTGGTGACACTAAAATGATGCCAGTGTATGTGAGTGCTTGTATTCACCTTGCGATGAGCTGATGCCTCGTCCAGAGATTGCTTCTGCCTCGTGCCCAATGCTAGCTGGAATGGACACATTCCTGGATTGATGGATTTAATCATTAAACATCCTTTTATGAGATATTGCGGTAAGGTGTCATCGGAATTTAATGGGTGTTCCAGGCAATTCACAACACAGCGAAGCCAAACCTGTTCTCACTGTGATAATATCTCGCACTGCCACCTGGTGGATTCCTCCAGATTTACGTAAAGTATGCGCGCAACTATCCATCCATCCATCCATTGTCTCCCGCTTATCCGAGGTCGGGTCGCGGGGGCAGCAGCTTGAGCAGAGATGCCCAGACTTCCCTCTCCCCGGCCACTTCTTCTAGCTCTTCCGGGAGAATCCCAAGGCGTTCCCAGGCCAGTCGAGACACATAGTCCCTCCAACGTGTCCTGGGTCTTCCCTGGGGCCTCCTCCCGGTTGGACGTGCCCGGAACACCTCACCAGGGAGGCGTCCAGGAGGCATCCTGATCAGATGCCCAAGCCACCTCATCTGACTCCTCTCGATGCGGAGGAGCAGCGGCTCTACTCTGAGCCCCTCCCGGATGACTGAGCTTCTCACCCTGTCTTTAAGGGAAAGCCCAGACACCCTGCGGAGGAAACTCATTTCAGCCGCTTGTATTCGCGATCTCGTTCTTTCGGTCACTACCCATAGTTCATGACCATAGGTGAGGGTAGGAACATAGATTGACTGGTAAATTGAGAGCTTCGCCTTGCGGCTCAGCTCCTTTTTCACCACGACAGACCGATGCAGCGCCCGCATTACTGCGGATGCCGCACCGATCCGCCTGTCGATCTCACGCTCCATTCTTCCCTCACTCGTGAACAAGATCCCGAGATACTTGAACTCCTCCACTTGAGGCAGGATCTCGCTACCAACCCTGAGAGGGCACTCCACCCTTTTCCGGCTGAGGACCATGGTCTCGGATTTGGAGGTGCTGATTCTCATCCCAGCCGCTTCACACTCAGCTGCGAACCGATCCAGAGAGAGCTGAAGATCACGGCCTGATGAAGCAAACAGGACAACATCATCTGCAAAAAGCAGTGACCCAATCCTGAGCCCACCAAACCGGACCCCCTCAACGCCCTGGCTGCGCCTAGAAATTCTGTCCATAAAAGTTATGAACAGAATCGGTGACAAAGGGCAGCCCTGGCGGAGTCCAACTCTCACTGGAAACAGGTTCGACTTACTGCCGGCAATGCGGACCAAGCTCTGGCACCGATCGTACAGGGACCGAACAGCCCTTATCAGGGGGGCCAGTACCCCATACTCTCGGAGTACCCCCCACAGGATTCTCCGAGGGACACGGTCGAATGCCTTTTCCAAGTCCACAAAACACATGTAGACTGGTTGGGCAAACTCCCATGCACCCTCCAGGACCCTGCTAAGGGTATAGAGCTGGTCCACTGTTCCGCGACCAGGACGAAAACCACACTGTTCCTCCTGAATCCGAGGCTCGACTATCCGACGGACCCTCCTCTCCAGGACCCCTGAATAGACTTTTCCAGGGAGGCTGAGGAGTGTGATCCCTCTGTAGTTGGAACACACCCTCCGATCCCCCTTCTTAAAGAGGGGGATCACCACCCCGGTCTGCCAATCCAGAGGCACTGTCCCTGATGTCCATGCGATGTTGCAGAGGCGTGTCAACCAAGACAGTCCTACAACATCCAGAGCCTTGAGGAACTCCGGGCGTATCTCATCCACCCCCGGGGCCCTGCCACCAAGGAGTTTTTTGACCACCTCGGTGACCTCAGTCCCAGAGATGGGGGAGCCCACCTCTGAGTCTCCAGGCTCTGCTTCCTCATTGGAAGGCATGTTAATGGGATTGAGGAGGTCTTCGAAGTACTCCCCCCACCGACCCACAACGTCCCGAGTCGAGGTCAGCAGCGCACCATCCCCACCATATACAGTGTTGACACTGCACTGCTTCCCCTTCCTGAGACGCCGGATGGTGGACCAGAATCTCCTCGAAGCCGTCCGAAAGTCGTTCTCCATGGCCTCCCCAAACTCCTCCCACGCCCGAGTTTTTGCCTCAGCAACCACCAAAGCCGCATTCCGCTTGGCCTGCCGGTACCTATCAGCTGCCTCCAGGGTCCCACAGGACAAAAGGGTCCTGTAGGACTCCTTCTTCAGCTTGACGGCATCCTTCACCACCGGTGTCCACCAACGGGTTCGGGGATTGCCGCCACGACAGGCACCGACCACCTTACGGCCACAGCTCCGGTCAGCCGCCTCAACAATAGAGGCACGGAACATGGCCCATTCGGACTCAATGTCCCCCACCTCCCTCGGGACATGGTCGAAGTTCTGCCGGAGGTGGGAGTTGAAGCTACTTCTGACAGGGGGCTCTGCCAGACGTTCCCAGCAGACCCTCACAACACGTTTGGGCCTACCACGCCTGACCGGCATCCTCCCCCACCATCGAAGCCAACTCACCACCAGGTGGTGATCAGTTGACAGCTCCGCCCCTCTCTTCACCCGAGTGTCCAAGACATGTGGCCGCAAGTCCGACGACACGACCACAAAGTCGATCATCGAACTGAGGCCTAGGGTGTCCTGGTGCCAAGTGCACATATGAACACCCCTATGCTTGAACATGGTGTTCGTTATGGACAATCCGTGACGAGCACAGAAGTCCAATAACAAAACACCGCTCGGGTTCAGATCGGGGGGGCCATTCCTCCCAATCACGCCCTTCCAGGGCTCACTGTCATTGCCCACGTGAGCATTGAAGTCTCCCAGCAGAACGAGGGAGTCCCCAGAAGGTATGCCCTCTAGCACCCCCTCCAGGGACTCCAAAAAGGGTGGGTACTCCGAACTGCTGTTCGGTGCATACGCACAAACAACAGTTAGGACCCGTCCCCCCACCCGAAGGCGAAGGGAGGCTACCCTCTCGTCCACCGGGGTAAACCCCAATGTACAGGCTCCAAGTCGGGGGGCAATAAGTATACCCACACCCGCTCGGCGCCTCTCACTGGGGGCAACTCCAGAGTGGTACAGAGTCCAGCCCCTCTCAAGGAGATTGGTTCCAGAGTCCAAGCTGTGCGTCGAGGTGAGTCCGACTATATCTAGCCGGAACCTCTCAACTTCGCGCACTAGCTCAGGCTCCTTCCCCTTCAGAGAGGTGACATTCCACGTCCCAAGAGCCAGCTTCTGTAGCCGAGGATCGGACCGCCAAGGTCCCCGCCTTCGGCCACCACCCAACTCACACTGCACCCGACCTCCTTGGCCCCTCCCATAGGTGGTGAGCCCATGGGAAGGGGGACCCACGTTGCCTCTTCGGGCTGTGCCCGGCCGAGCCCCATGGGTGCAGGCCCGGCCACCAGGCGCTCGCCATCGAGCCCCACCTCCAGGCCTGGCTCCAGAGTGGGGCCCCGGTGACCCGCGTCCGGGCAGGGGAAAACGCCGTCCAAAATTTTCATTCATTCATTTCATTTCATTCATTCTATGCGCGCAACTATAAACAGTAAAATGCTGCGTCCCCTGAAGCATGCATTGCGTCGCGTGAAGTATAAACCTGGCCTTAGAAGTTTTGCAATGCTGATGTGGATGCAGGCTAACAACCATTACAGTTGGGCCACTCTAACTGCATCTTCAGTGCTCTTGAAAAATTTTAACTGTACACCTGATGGGCCAAAATATACATTGTGCTTTGCTTATACTTTGGGACTGTGAGTTTAAGTCAAGTGTTACCACCATAGAGACTATTGGAGGGACATGAGGGAAACTGAGCTGGAAAAACAGGGAACACATGTAAGAGGAAAATTGGTGAGAAACAAGTAGTGGTGTGTGCTTTATCAAGAACAGGTACTCCAATAGTAAGTGGCATTGGGCATTCTTCACAGCACGCACCACCACAAGATACTTTATAGACCAAATACATTTACACTATAGTATTTCATTCTTTAAATTGGCTAAATGTTCCTGGATTCTATTGGCAATCAAGTGGAAGGCCAAGATATAGCAACTTGCTTAGAAAGTTTATTAACTTATACATGACATTTCAACTAAAGTCCCAGGCTACTAATGGAAAACCGAAACCCAACTGTGCACAGGCCCAATGTCCACTTCAACAAAATTTTTACTTTTTCCTCTTAGTTTAGAAGATACTATATAAATGCTATTACTGGGCACTATTTTATGTGTCTTCCAGGACATGCTGCAAGAGATATCGTGTCATTGCCATGACTCACCGTCTCATGCAGGAAATGATTCTGGAATGAAATAATATTCTCCTTCTGATGAGGACCATGAATGTCGTGTCTGGCCAGGTTGAACTATTACAGCTGTTCAAAACAAAGGCTTTGTTCTGCTTGCTTGTTTACCAGGCTGTTATCTCTTAACTTGAAAAGCAGTGTTGTTTTGTCTGTGATAACAGTTACCACAGAGAGCAAAAAAGACATAAAGCATTCCCTACCATGGCCAAGAGATGAAAGCATTGCCCTACAGGTCAGTAAGCAAATCTCATTGCACCCTGCCTGAATCAGGGATTTTGCTTGTCTGCACAGGCATGCAGAAGGATACACGACACTGAGCTCAGCCTCTA
This sequence comes from Erpetoichthys calabaricus, assembly GCF_900747795.2. Lineage (NCBI taxonomy): Eukaryota > Metazoa > Chordata > Cladistia > Polypteriformes > Polypteridae > Erpetoichthys > Erpetoichthys calabaricus. Next base: position 116,391,991 of record NC_041395.2, read on the forward strand.
ATCCAATAGGAGCTACTTTCACTATGAAGCATGGCCTCTTTCCACCTGTCAAAGCACTTGCTCAGATTCAGAAATACTGAAAAATCTATCAGCTGCCTTTGTCTAATTTGAGACAAAGCTTGAAAGTTATTCTAATAATGAATGTTGACATGTGTGGGTAAGATCAGGAAACATAGAGATATTTAAATACAAAAAATATTTTAGTAAAACATTTAACTGTTCTTTTTAGAAGGCTTGCACTGTTAAAGTGAAGTGATGCCAGCATGTTCTATGTAAAAGAGTATCTCAGTTTTCTCACCTCTTTTATTTCTTACAAAGCCCCATATCACAGTGACCTACCTCATATTTGTTTCCACAGTTTTTTTATGTCCTTGTACCATCACAATGAGTGTGCCCAAGTCATTTCAAAACACTGTAATGCTGCTGATTAAAAAAGGAAGTACAGTCAATGGAGCAACAAGACAAAAGGAATGTAGCCGAGGACCACATTTCAGTCCCCAGAAAATTCCTACCATAAAGCAATTGCTTGACAGGCAATGTGAAAATCCCGGTTAAACAGGTGCCCTCGTGACACTGCGGAAGAAAATGATTTGTATCTGTGACAGATGTAGAGGAGCCCCGTAACTCCCTCCGCCCCCATGCCAAGCCTCAGGCATGCCTCTGCAGACTGACTCATGGACTTTATAGATTGATATTCAGATATTGTTCTACACAAACTAACCAAAAGTTTAAAAAGAATGGTAATGAAGGACTATATGATAGATAGATAGATAGATAGATAGATAGATAGATAGATAGATAGATAGATAGATAGATAGATAGATAGATAGATAGATAGATAGATAGATAGATAGATAGATAGATAGATAGATAGATACTTTATTAATCCCAAGGGGAAACATTATTATTGAACCCTGTTAATTATGAATGTGTGACCAAGTGTGCCCTGCAATGGATAGGCATCTCCTGATGTCTTGTTACTACTCACATGTACATCATTGTATAGACATTCCCTCAAGGTGGCACCTTTTTAAACAGATCTACACATGTTATACTGTCACAGTATTTCAGGAGTTAAATTGGTGAAACCAATGAATGAAAGTACTACATTCATGAACTTTGGGTAACCATAAAAATCTGTTCATGTAATTCAAATTTAATTCAGTCATATTTCTATAAGGATATGACTTTTGATTACTTTAAAAAGGCTCATCTGTATTCTGAAATAATAGCCTACAAGAATGTAGGAGCCCATCCTATAACAATGGAGATGAGGCAGGCACTAACTTTAAATAAGATGCAAGTCCAGGAATCAAACAAATAAACCTTGCTTATTTGGTGTTAAAATTAAGTTTATTTGTATGTTTCTAGCATGTATGACAAAACCTTAAACCCATGTCTGCAGTGCTAGCTCTTGTAAGACCCTTTATAAAATATGATTCAAATAAAAGAAAGCTGTTTCCACATTATAATTTGGTCGAGTGTAATAACATTTGTGAGGGCATTTTCCCATTGTACTGACACCCGAGATTAGGCCCTTTTGCACACCATGACTTTAAAATGCTCTATATATTTAGGTACAGTATTCTCTTCTTTACTGTAACTGCGGCTCATATGAGGCACAATTCTCCCTGAGGGCACAGTGATAGGCAGTCACATACAGTACTGTATATATGTTGTTTCTCTTTGTCACATATTTGACCACAATGATAAACAGAATGTTAATGTTGCAATACTTGTACATTCCTTTCATGTTCATTCAGAAAAAAAGATGAAACACTGAACAGCAGGCGCTCCCATCCTCTCTCTAGTCCATATTATTTTACGTAACATTTTGACACAAGCAGTATCAGTAATTCAAAACACAAGAAGGTTACTCCACTAGTGAAGCTTTCCATCACTTCACCTATTGGTGAAACCTGAAGCAGCTCCTGCCTAGGAATGATGTTTATTTTTTTTATCTCATTTTATTATTAGAATTAAGATATTGCTGCTGCCTTACAGCACCATAATCAGCTGGCTTTGAAACCAGCACAGGCATTGCCTGTTTACAGCTTTCATGTTCTCATGCCTGTGAAAGTTGTACTTCACAGATTCTGTTTACCTATCATATATCATAGTCCTGTGTGTGTTCTTAATTGGTTATTAAAAATTGCTGGGGTATGAGTGAGTGTGGGGGTATGCCTGAGTTTGTCCTGCGATTGACTGATGCCCTCTCTAAGGAAGGTAAACAGATAAATAGTATAATTACCACTTGTTAACAGTTTTCTGTCAAGCCATGCTGAAGTTGCCTCAGCTTCTTTTTTGTCTAAAGTCAATAGGGGGTCGTTTGTGACTGCTCTTTTTTTTACTGCTTTACTAATGGAATGACGATCCATGTTTTACCCTCCTTTTCTATCAGAAACCCTGTGGTTTCTTTTCATTTGCCATAAATGCACCTGAGTGTATGGGTTGAAATTCTATAAAATTTTGAAAGATGCTATAAAAATACAGTTGCTACAAATGGATGAAATAAACTATTTTTTTTCCAAAGTGACACACAAATATAGCCATCCATTCTACTTTTGAGTAAAAGTTTAATTAAAAATAAATACGTCTTTCAGTAGACTAGTTGAACTGCCACTGCTTAAGGACAAATTTTCTTATTTTTGCTTACCCATGAACCTCACAGTGTGTTTGCTCGCTAGTGAATACTAAACTGCATAAAAGATAGACTGTCACTCTGTAGAAGGTCAGCATAGCAAGCAAGGGCACAGATATAACCTGTGCAATATAACTTTTTCTAGGGGATGTCACATCCCAAATCAGAACACGAGATCAGCAGACATTCTTGATTATAGGTTTATTTACCAACAGAGCTCTTAGGTGGGCCTTTCAACCTCTTAATTGCATTAGAAGGTTGAGTGTTTAGGCACACCTCCATGATTTATGCAGTTTCTGTCTACAGCTTTCTCTGGCATGGTTGCATCACATTAACACTGCCCTCAACAACATCAAATTTGAGAAGATAAAAAAATGAAAAGGTTACACTGGAGCAAAGTGATGTTTTATATTGGTATGAATTATTCAGTGACTGAGTATTCTATGGCAGCAAACAGCAGAGTCCATCCCAGATCCCAGATCACCTGTAGGTGCACCTAAAGCTCAGTGGTGCTATAAGCAGGCATACCTCTAGCAGTCTTCCTGACGAAGGGGGATGGGGCACAGTGAATAGTCCAGGACTAGACTGATTTTGCCAATGGGATATTAATTAAGACTAAAACAAGCAGTGCTGTCGAAGTGTAATAATCCCACATGGCAGCTGGCAGTACGAGTGCTAAGAAACCACATTATATATCCGCAATGGAGATTAATCACAGTGTGTGATTTGGCAGCAACTCAATAGACCCGTAAGCTGTTCACAAACGGGTTTGTAATGCTGCCTCTTTTTGATTTGAAATGGCCTTAAATATGTTCTTCTACCTGACACACAACTGAAAAGCAACATTCTTCCATTTTCATACATTCTGTTTACTCTGAGATATGGCAAAGCAGTGTTTATTATAGAGGTATCAGATTTTGGGTTTAACTGTTGCCATTAATCTTTGCCTCTTCCCTGTCCTTTTCTGTTCAGTGCAGCATAGCAATAGATATTGCTTAGTGTCCACCACTTATTTATATTATTTTTCTTGATCTTGAACATAAACAGCACAGAACAGACTTATTTTCAATACATTCGCCAAAAGCAAGATGTAAAGCCTCTCTTAATCACAAGTACAAAACAAAGCAAAACATAAAAAACACTGCACACACAGCAACAGATCCCACTGATGATGCTGGTAAACCGCTGCCCTTGGGAAATCACTGTACATTGATTCCTCTTCAGAAAGGTTATGACTTACAAGGTAAATGTTTGCTAAAGATACCCTGGGCCAGCAAACTAAAACTTTACTGTCATCTCCAGAAGAACAAATTGCTTCTATGAAAAAAGATATTCAGACGGTATGCTTCACATTAAAAAAAACAAATTGGTTGGCTATTAATTGGACAAAAATAATTTTCAAACACTGAGAATAAAAGAAGGGGAAAGAACCTTATAAGTTAGGAACACACATTTTCATTGCAAGATAACACTAAAGAAAAAGAGTGTTATTCTCACCTCAGCAATATAAGAGCATAATACTCCATTTACCTCACCTATCTATTGAATCAAAGTGTCATTTTACCTTCTGCATCTTCCTCATTTCCCCACAGTCTGGAAATTGCATTTATTACTACAACCACAACTACTTACTTGTCATAAGGAGCCAGCTACATATAAAACTCTCTAGCCAGCCTGACCAGTTAACAAGCAGACAGAATCACATTTAGTCTCAGACAGCATCCTAACAAACATTTTAAAAGTTTAAAATTGCCTAAATGTATCCAGGGCAACATTGCAATTTAGCTCCAGCCTCACTGGGCCACATGTTTTGGGCATGCACCAAATTAATATAATTTTGGACAAAAATCTTTGAATACCTATCACACAGACTTGGTGTCACAATCACTCCTGACCCTTTAACAACTGTGTTTGGTGTACTCCCAGATGAGCTCAAAGTAGAGAAGAACAAATTGATTGTAATTGCTTATACAACACTACTAGCATGTAGACCTATATTGCTCAAATGAAAGAATCCCGTCAGTTCCCATTTACACAATCAGTGGGTAGATGATATTTTATACTATTTGAAATTGGAAAAAAATAAATTCTTACCTTAGAGGATCTGGCCAAAACATTTTGAAAATATGGCAAAATCTAATTAATCAAATCTTAAAATAAGCATTTATATTAGAAAAACTGTTTTTAAAGATTTACTCATGTTGTAGTCTCTCCTCTCTTTCTCTCAGGCAGGGCTGAATTTTGGTTTGTTAAGTTTGACATGTTTGTATGGAATGGTGTTTTCCTCAAATAAAATCAATAAAAAAGACACAAACAGCTGGCCCCAATATTGCTTATTCTCATAAACTGTACACATTCTAGATAATACTTCCCAGGGATCCTTTGGATGTATATAATGGGTCCTTCTTGTGTCCATCTGTCCACACACACCTTTCTTACTGTCTAGACACACCTTGATATTATATGTGGATTTTCAACTGGCTTCTCCTAAATGGCACAATCCACCCTAATAAATTCATCTTTCTTTCTGTCACTGCTTCATCCCACCATATAAATGTTAACAGTTTAAGTCAGATATAATTGTCAACATATCGTATTTACTCAAGTACATTATGCAGCCAGGCTGGGCCAGGTTCCCCCGATTAAAGTCTTTTCTTATTAAAATGTGCATCCAGTTGAAACGTTAGCCGATCAGATTAGGATTTTTTTTTCTCTTTTTTTCATAAACCAGAGACTGATTTACGGCAAAGCCTTTGATTCCTGAGGGATTTCATGGCATGAAAGACCACCTACAGCTTTGCAGGATTTATGCAGCTTTGATACAATCTGCACAGATGAAACAGAGCCACTTGTTAACTGGTTTGCAATCAGCATCCCCTGTTAGGAGAGGTGGACTAAACGACCCATAGATAAGGATGCCATGCAAGTGGCACATCTTTGCACCTGCAGGCCTGGACATACTGTAAATAAGACACACACAGAATAAATTTTGGGGCACCTGAAGAAGAGATGGGCCCATGAAGAAGTAAAAGGCCCATGAATGTGCAGATCTTTTAAAATGCAGTGAAAACAAGGCTCAAACAGAACATCTAAAATAAAATAGTGGCTAAGATCTACTACGTAGAAAATTTTAGGCTTTTGCTGTTAGTTTTGGGAAAAACTCCAAAGGGACTTAAGTCACCCAGCATGAGGTACATCTGAGATCTAACAAAATGAAATATAAGTGGTGTGACTTCCATTTCCTACCAGAGGCGATAAAAAGAGATTCTGCCTAAACCAACCAACTGTGAATTCATTCAAGTGTGCATCCCAAAAAATACTAGAACCTACCTGAAAATAAAATCTAAATATGAGCACCCAATCCAGTATTGGTTTATGTACTGCTCATGACCATAAAGCTGGATTAGAAAAGACCTCTGGCAATTAATGGGTGAAAGGAATAAGAATAAATTGCAACAAACACATTTGTCTTTTCCATTCAAATTATCTAGTTCTTTCAAATACATGTAACATACTTTAAACTCTTTGAGGGCTGAATATTTTTTCCAACAAACTCAGTTTTCTGAAAAGCACACATAGCAATGGTTTCACACATAAGTCAACATAAAACATCTGTTGCTTTGTGCTGTGGCTGCTGTTGGCGTATGTTTGTCATCTCTGGTGGCAGTGGCTGCGTGGGGGCATGTCGATGGTCAGCAGGAATGCACGGTGGGCCAGCTGCCTGGCTGTCTTCACACAGCAGGTGGGTGGTGGTGGTGGTGGCGGTTGCAGTGTGACGCAATCTGGTTTGTACCTCTTGACATCATAAGTGGTGGTCCTACCAAGCAAACGCTTCTGCAGGTGCATCAGGTGGTGGTGGCGGTTGCAGTGTGACACAATCTGGTTTGTACCTCTTGACATCATAAGTGGTGGTCATACCAAGCAAACGCTTCTGCAGGTGCATCAGCTACACAAAAGTGTTCAGCACCACAATCAACTGAGGACCGATCAGATGATGCTGGTACCTCACTTTCGCTTTTGATATCCATCTCCAGATCACTTGCATCATACTCAGAGTAACAAGTCAGAGTCCTATTCAACGAAATTACATAAAACGTCCATGGAGTATTTTGCTTTGCATATTCACTTTGGTTTCTCGCCAGGTGTCAGTACCATTTTAGAAATTGTTTGCTCTTCGCTACTCATGCATGCTTAGGGAATCGAGGTTAAATCAACAAACCTATGTAACTTTCCTTCTAGCAAAGAGAGTTAAACTAAAACGTAAGGGTGAGTTTTGTTGCAGTTTTTGACAAAAGTCGATATCAGCCCTGAAAGTTAAATTGCATACATATGAAAAATGTAGCCTTATGAATGCTGAACTCCATTCACACTATTAAACTGACAGCAAAGCTGCACTAATTTATTGACACCTCTCTAGTTTTTGAAGTACCTTAAGCATGACAGCCCAAGTCTGTTTTTCTGGATTATTATGAAATACTCTGTACATGTGACAATACTCCAGCTATAAGCTAAATACTCTCACTTATTGTTCCACATTCTGAAGGAAAAGCAAGGCTACTGCTGCTTTTTTTTCCTATCCATACAGTTTTTTTATAATGCTTTGAATACACATGGACGATGGCCTTCTTACTATTACAGTATCTGCCATCATGAAAAAAAGCCATTTACTTTTATATAGCTCATTTTATCACAAGATTCTTAACAAAATTACAAAACAAATCTCTCTGGTTCCATGTTCATATTATTCAGCACTTTTATCTTGTAAAGAAACAACAGAAAAAGGAACACTCTACAATTTGCAGTGCATAAGGGAGCATGTGGACCATTATATACTGTTGACGCACTTGAAGTGTGCCAGACAATCAACATGTTGAACATCATCCACAAATCTTTTGAACCTGCATAGTTTGTTACCAGGTTATAGAAAGCCAACACTTACAATGTTAGCATCGGGTGCAAAGGAGAATAAACTCAGGAAAGGACAACAGCCCACTTCAGAACATCTACCCAACCATTCTTTGATCAATTCAGTGACACCAAATAACTTTATAAACACATATTTGGGATGTAGGAGAAAAGCAAAGTATCTGGCTAATATCATGAGGAGAATGTGCAAAATCCATCCACAAATCCCCAGTAAATTTAGAGATACCTGTTACCCTAATACACATATCTTTTGGACATGGATGGGCATTAACATTCTGTACTTGTTATCACAGAAAGAAAGTACAAAATCCACACACGAAGTGCCAGGGCTGGCATTTTACCCCAAATTTCTGTTGGTGTGAGGCAGCAGCACTAAGCACTGGGGCACCACTCTGTTAAATTTGGAATATGCTGTGTGCCAGACTATACAGAGTGAAATAAAAGACTAAGGGCCCAAAAAGTCATTCTAAAAATGAAAACACCTAAAGCTAGTACATAGCGAAATTATAGTCATGAAATTAAGTACACTGGCTTGAGAAGGTTTTGTATTTTATTTAAATCTTCAGCATTTCAAACTGACTTATGCAACACAAGACCCATCTTCTTAACTGAAAATGTGAATGTATGAATAAATTTACCAGTAAGGTATACAGAGATGCCATGATGGTTACCACTGCTGCCTCACAACTCCAGGTGACTGGCTCCAAGTCCCTGCCTGGTTATAGTTTGTGCACAATTTGCACATGTTTCCATATGTCTTGGTTCATGCCTTTGTGCCTGATTGTTTCAGCCCAAAGTAAAACTATATTTTAAGTGGATTTGAAAATGATTACATATTTCTTACTTTTATATTAATTATCTAGAGTTATGTTTTCTTGGCCGAGCATCACAGGAAATGATAATAGTAGAAGTGAACTTTGGAAGTCTTGAATTTCATTTTGCTTCAAATAAAAATCATGGAGATACTATTAATATCAGTGGAACTTCTGCCTTCTCCTTACATTCTGCTCACGCCAGGGTGTATTTCCACCTAATCATCTCTATAAGTGTAGAGATGACCCTCACTCTTTTGTGGGGATCATTTCCTTTTAAGTCACTTTCAAACAAACTACTCTAGCCTCGCCGGGATTAGCACTTTGCAGCTTGATCAAGCCGTCTGTGTTTTGTGCTGCTATTGACAGAACCCATCCCCCCCACCTCCCCAGCCTTCGCTCTATCTCTCTCTCTCTCTCTCTCTCTGTGCCCATTGGCTCCAATTCGTGAAGACTCAAGGCCCACTGAAACCAGTGTACAGAGAAAAGGGAGAGGAAAAAAAGACAAAAAGGGGCCATTGATTTGGAGCTTTTGACATGCTAATTTGCCTGGTGGCTATCTCAGCATTGCTTCAAAGGAGTGCCGCTTTCAAGGTGGGAATGTGGGTTTTTCAGATGCAGAGCACACTGATTTATCAACTAGGCACACCAAAGCTATCCAAAGGCTGAAAATCTGAAAAGTGAATATTTTCTGCCAGAACTGTTTTCATGTGGATCCACTATAAAACAGACTTCAGTGACTAGACATAAAATTCAATTATTATCCTCAATTTGTAATTGTGTCCATTTTGCAAATATCCTGACAATGGTGAATGCTTTTCAAGGTGCTACAAAAAAAAAAAAAACAATGATTTATTCATTGCTTGATTGATTGATTTATTGGCAACTTAATGGACAAGTCTCATTCAACAGAAATCACCTGAAACTGAAGCATCTGAGTTACTGTCTATAAAATAATACAGTCTATTGTCTGAAAATTGATTGTGGGCATCAAAGTGAAATCCAGCAAATCCTTCACCTTAATAAAAGAGCTGTGCTCATTTGACAAAAAATCAAAAATGCAGAATGGGCAAATCATTAAATATCAGAAGCAACAGGGAAACACACACAAAGAATGGCACTAAAGAGGTAAATTTATTTCAGTGATTAATATAAAGACGGCTTATGGCTTAAGGCTATCTTTTGTCTATGATTGTTGGGAATTTCACAAATAGTAATACTCCTTAAGGACAGAGACTTCAAATAATTAGCCTTCTGAACTTTCTGTTATAAGATTTACAATTGAAAATGTTGGTCCTAATCTCATTAGCAACAGTGTTGAAGAAGATAAAACTACAAGATAATGTAAAGAAATTATTAAATTTGGATTATTTTATTAATCCTTTATAAAAATGAATACATTAATATAAAAAACAGGAAATCAGTATTAACTATTTTTTAGGTAATACCTTGATAATATTGTACTTTCTTCTGTAACATTATGTAATTAACAGGAAAAGTGCAAGGATATTTTATGGATCCTTCTAACCTTCTAACATTTTGTAATATAACAAAGAAATTCAAGTATGCTATCTCAGAGTACTTAGTTTCCAAGACTTCATTCCTTTCTGTTTGGGATTTCCAGATTTTCCAGTGCTTTCTGCCAGTATTTTGTATTCCGTTCACACTCAAAGCACATTTTGTCGTTTATGACAAGCTTTGACGAGTGCTTGATGTAGCTTGTGCTTCATATGAGGTGTAAGTCAAACAACTAATAATTCTAAACTAAATGAACAGGCCCATAGCTCAGGAGAACAGTATACCATTGAACTGTATCATCAGTTCACACTTGGCATTGTCAGAATTTGTTCACATTAAATTGCACTAAAGTTTTTTTTTTTTTTTTTTTTTTTAATCCCAGCCTTGTTTCCAAAGATAATATGATTGGGGACCAACTACTGAAAATGGGAATAGTATGTGGCTGATTTCATTAGACAAATACAAATTATATGCATTTGTTCTTCTTGAAACAAGGGCAGTATACTGACACACTGCTTTGCACTACCAGTTCCAGGAGACTGGACTAAAATCACACCATGGGTTTTTCTCCAAGTGTTCCAACTATATTCTAAAATTAGATTAACTACCATCCCAGTTTGGTCTTTTAGGAGTGCAGTGGGCTTTGCAGTGGACTAGGGCATCACCCAGGGTCAGTGCCTGTCTTGCATTCAATGCTAGCTGCATATTAAAAACCAGATACATATATATCTCACTATATTTATTTATTTATTTATTTATTGTATGACAATAATATAGGATTACACGTTTTAGTTCTTTATCACAATTCCACACACCAGACTGTTGTATCTGACTTGACTTGAATTTTGTACATCCATTGTAACCAGAAATATCAAAGTATCTTTTTGATTTTCCTGATACTATGTAAAGTAACCCTATAAAGCAGTAGATAGCTTCTAATCAGAAAGAATGCACGTCAGCAAACATAATAAACAAGATGTGGAAGGTTACCTGAAATAACTTTTGTGCATGGCCACAAGCACAAATGAATGAGTGCTGATAAGTTAGACCATCATTAACAGGAAATCCTGTGACACTATTGTGTCGTGCAATAACTTTCTATTAGCTGTAATAACCGTTTGTCTGTTGTTATAATTATTGTCAAGCGTACCATTTGCCTTCTGTGGGGGCCAGTAATTAACAGGCGAGCTGGTGTGGGGTTTCATCTAAGACTGACGTACAAACCACAAAGACAAATAGGATTAGATGGGTCATTTAAATAAACAGACAATGAGTGAGGAGACAGCTGCCACGTAGCCCACTTGTTTTCTGGCACCTGAAACTCTACAGGGAAGGAAGTACACCTAGCTGTGGAAATGCCAATGTCTGCAGTTTCTTCTGGGATGTCTTAGACCCATAACACTTTAACAAACACTTTATACAGATCAGTGTTGTCACAATAGCATGTGTGGGGATTGGGATATGCATACTTAAGAAAAAAATCTGAGTGATCCACCAAAATGCAACATGACAGACATTAGGCAAGACTCTTTGGGGGTCCACGAAGTATAGCAAATGGGATGCTGCCAGAAATATGCATCTTTTAAACAAAGCAGTTCAATCAGAGCAGAATTCATTTGCATGCAATCCAAATCAGACCCTGCATAAATAACAACCCAAGAGCGGGGAGGCGATGCTTTCCAAAAGGAAGCTCTTATCTTCTTTGTGAAAGTGGAGATGGGCGTGCTCGTTTGCATGCGGGGATACACAGCCGATGCAAATGAGGAATCTGCAAGGACTGAAGGGCAAAACTTTTCCAGACAGCTGACAATCCCTATTCAGAGCAAAAGTCTCATAAGCAGAAACGGAGGGAATCGTGAGGGGAATCAACATCTCCTGTTCCCATGGAGCATAAAAACGGGGGTTTGAATATTCATAGCGTGGCACGTTTTGGCAGAGAAGGATGATTGTTTCAATGGAACAAAAGAGAATGAACGAAAAAATAAAGATATGTATAAAGTAAAATATCATGTATATGCTTAACTTTGAATATTATATATTAGTAAGCAAGAGTCACCATTGACATTTTTAAGAAGCTGTAGCAAATGCATTTATCATCTGTATAATTAAAAGTATGCACCGCAGACATAACAAGTGGGGTAATGTCTGTATAACTGATTATCAAATAGAAAGTTACGAATAGCCTCAAAGCTTAAAGTCTGTTGCTTCATTTTGATTTAAACCATATTTCACCTAGATGTGCAAATTGAAACATTAATAAAAATACATTTTACAGTCATTTGTATTTTTATTATATAGCACCTCATACAGCAAGTATATCACAAAGCCTTTACTAATTAAACTAAACTCTTTAGACTTGCAGCCTTCTGTTTGGTATTACAACACCATTTGCAGTTTGCCTTGTAATGTAATGTACACCTTCATCTTCAGGAGTACATTCTAAAAAAGAAAACTACATATTGCACTATCAAATACAACTTTCAAACATTTATTCATTTATATATTGTGACCACCATTAAAAAGAGTCCAGTTAAAACTCACAGATCTACAGTATATGCTCCACTTCTTATACATCCCAGATCTACATGCTAAACTTCATTTTTTTGTCATATTTCCCATTAAACTTTGGAAAAAAGAAAAAAAATCTAATCACACACCAACCATAATTAAACTGTGTTCTTCTGGTAAAAATGAATTACTCCTCTCAATGATCACAGTCACACTTCAAAGCATCCAAGATAAAAGCAATCACATCGTTCAAGTGATTATTTTGTAAGGAAGCCCTTATCAAAAGGTACGAAGGAGCTCCTTCCCTGAAAAGAAATGCTGTATGAACACATTGTTTAAACAGCTCTGCGCCACACTCCAAAAAACCAACAAGCCCATTGTGCCAGAGACAAGTGCAAGTAGCCTTCAGCACATTGCTAGTGCTGATCAATCAGGAAAGGCCCAAACCCATGAACTGTTATACTAAGCAGCTGCTGAAAGACCCTCTTTTTTGCGAGACATGTTTGCAAACTGCATAGTTACTTGTAAAAACCTGACTCCTTGGACTGTGTTAAGAGAAAGTGCTTCTAGAAACATAACGTGTTTCAAATACTTAACACTATCCCACTGGAACAATGGAGTCTGCCACCTTGGACAAGTTGACACGTCTCCCAATTCTTTGCAGTCATTAACATGTCCGGCTGGAGGTGACGACTACGAAAGGAAGTGCCATTCTCCGGCTCACGGTCCCAACGACCCCAGCAGATGACCAGCGCTAGTGCCGGCTCGGAAAGCCTCGCCTCCTCTTGCAAACCCCTGTCTCTCCAGCCTGCCAAGTCTTTGTCAGGCGTTGAGATCTTAATCAATCTTCTTTCTGACCTCTTCTGACAGGAGAAAGATGGATGAGGAAGTGCCACACCTTTGACCTTCTTCTCTGTTTGTCCTGTTAGACCTCTCCTATTCGCAAACAATAGATGCGGGACCTATTCAGAGCTGTTGGAGCCTGGGCTAGGACCTTTCTCAAAAGGCTTGGCAGGCACTGGGGGCTCCCTGCTGTGCAACCATGTCACTTGCAGTGCATTGAAGGTGAACTCGTTCTTGTACACCGACACTCTATAGATGAGCCGCACATGGAAATATTAAATAAAAGAATAAAAAGTCACCGCTTTTCAAGCTGGGATAAAACAATGTTTGCTTTGAGAACATAGCACTCTATGAAAGCAGCCAAAGTTTTGATACTTGATGGAAAGAACAATGCATACAGTTGCTTTGAAAAGTTGTTTTACTTCTACAAAGGATCAACATAATGCATCAGCAATTTGTCACAGCCAACTCTGCTTTTTGGCCAACTGCAATCAAATTCTTCAGTGTAGAATTTGGCTTCATAAAACTGAAAATGTACAAATTACAGTATTATAATACAAACCATTCTCCCATGCAGTCTTTGTAGGTCAATCTTAGTACTAGGGTGTTGTACCGTGTTAGCCATTATGAATGTAGAGAAAAGCCAAGCAAAATGACACCTTTTATTGGCTAACTAAAAAGATTACAATATGCAAGCTTTCGAGGCAACTCAGGTCCCTTCTTCAGGCGAGATGTAATGTTTACATCTTGCCTGAAGAAGGGGCCTGAGTTGCCTCGAAAGCTTGCATATTGTAATCTTTTTAGTTAGCCAATAAAAGGTGTCATTTTGCTTGGCTTTTCTCTGGGTCAATCTTATTAAGTCACTTTGTTTTCAGTCACCATTTGTTACATTTTTTACAAAAAGTTATCATATCTTAGAACACCACAGTATGTCAGTTACTCATGTAATTATGCAAATACCACCTGAACAGATCTCCCGTGATCCATCCATCCATTTCCTAAACCCACCTTTTCCACAGTAGGTTTGCAGACACAGTATGGGATATTCATCCCATACCCACAACCAATCTCACACTGGGCCAATTTTGAGACACCAGTCAAACCAATCTACACATTTCTGAGAAACTGAATGGTCACTTACACGGTAATGATATGAACATGTAAACTAAGTAAGCACAAACAGCAGCTAAGACTGGAATGAGGTTCATACCCCAAATGCCTTGAGGTTCTAAAGCACCACCCTGTTAAACAAGTTAACAGATGAATAAAAGTTAAATATTCATGTTGTTAAGAAAAGTCTTGCAAAGCATTGGCATTTCCTGGGCATTATTTAAGGAGCAATTACCACTCTGTGACCTCCCATTACTAATAAGACATGTCACTTCTGCCAAAAGTATGGAATTCTCCTGTTCTCGTAGTTAAAGAACATTCCTCTCAATGTTTTTTACTTGTTCCACAATTCCATTGAAGGTGCCTCATGAAAAAGGTTAGTATTCTGATCTTTCTCTACTTACAAAAACTGTGTATAAAACTTTTTTTTTCAGATTGCTAGTATATGTATCTTATAATTTTTTAAAGTTATTTTCTTTTGAGGACATTTTTGAAAAGCTGTCCTATTTGCCATATATGCACAGGAACATATACAAGCCCACAGTGGAGTCTTTCATTTCTGAAGATGTACACAGAACTGAAAGAAGAATGATCGATGAAGCAAGTTAAAAGCCACCCTGCTGTCTGTAAAATCCAACCAGCAAGAAAGTAAAAAAGAAAGAAGTTAAACTCACTAATTTTCACCCCTGAATGACATTGCATTTACCATGTAATTAGCCTTCCAGGTTAGGGGAGCCCCCCAAAGAAGTAGAGTGGGTCTATAAATCAGAATGGCCAAAAACTGACCCCCAAGCAATACTGCCTATTTAAAAACAAAAGAGGAATGCAAGACCTCACCAAGACAAGCATCATAAAATATTTTTTCACAATAGCATTAATCGTCCAATCACACTGAAAATGTGGGCGGTGACCATTCAAAGCCAAAAGTTTTAGCAACTGTTACGACCCAGTATGCTAAATGGTGTGAACTTTTTGCATGATAAGAAAGTCCTTTTTTTCAGCTGGGGATGGAAGGGTAATATATTAGCCATCCTTTGAAAAGCAATAGCAGCTTTATGGCTGTAATGAAAATTTCTTCAGCAGTAAATGCCATACTGTTCGCTTCATTACCAACTTTCATTTGATCCTACTATTTTTTAAAATTCTGACATTATAAGAAAAATAGAGCTTAAACATGTTAAATTATACTTATTTCCTAGAGGGTGCTGATGTCATTAATATATATTTTTTTGGAGTGGCAAATCTTAAAAATGCCAACCAAATACAAATACGATAAAGCATCTAATTACTGGAGGTTACCAGATGTTATAGGATAAAGCATACATAAAGCCAGTAACTGAAAACAACTGAAAACACAGATGGCTCAGCCCTTGGTAGCAGAATATCATTTTAATCTTACCTGTGTTAAACCCATCATCTCTATAAGCTTAATTTCATGGAAATTCTATTCGGGCTCTAACTTTATACATCCCAGACCCTTTGCGTTGCATATATTTTATACTCTTGAAATCCATCATAATATGAAACAAGCTATTGGTGGCACCAACTGTTGGCTACAATTTAGCATTTGTACTGTCAGGATCAGACAGGCTTTGTATAAGCCACCTGGAGCTTTTGGAATTGTTTATTGCACTTCTCTATCTCATTTCTTTATCCCAGAGGAGCCACTAACAATTTGGCTTCAGTCTTTTTAGCCTCATTCTGGATTCAATTAATCACAACCTTCAACAAAATCAAAAATAAATAAGCTGTTAATAAAATGTAACCTTACCCTGGCACTCTCCATTGCGTTCCTCGTAGCCAGGATTGCACAAACAATTTCCGATAGGCACTAGCCATTCGCCATCTGCACCACAGTACATCTTTGGCACATCTTTTTCCTCTGAGTTGTTAACACAGGAGCCACGCACTTCCACCAAAGAGGAGGTGTCAGCTCCAGTGATGGTGTCAGGGAATTGAGCCAAGTTTCGGACAGTCAGAGGGCACTTCTTGTAAAACACCCGAACAGAGACCAAGGCTATGCAAGCTCCCACATCTTGAAAGGCCAAATAAAAACCCTTCCTGGTCAGCGGTCCTACATCTCGCACTTCAGTGTTCAACTTCATGATCCTGTCTCCAATATCCACCTGGGTGAAGCTCTCATCTGCAGCAATGGTGTCAATCTTTCCAAATTGGTTCTCCCGGATGTAACGTTCTTTGTCATTATTGGACTCATAATAATAAAGGTTAAAGGTCTCCTTGCAGGTTCCCATGACACCGGGCAAACTGTTACAGTCTCGAAGTGTAAACTTTATTTCAATATACACTCTCTGTGCCCCACCTCGGGGTATCCAGTCAGTTCGAAGCCAGTTATTCTGATTGGGTTCCATCACATTGCACACTTGGTACGTTCGAATGGGTGTGTTTTTCTCATCCATGATGCTTACTTCTTCCCACTGAAACCAATGAACAAAAACATAACAGTTATGAAAGCTGCTCATCTTGATGACATTAACATGCTAGAAAACAGAAAGAGGATTTAGAGTAAAAGTGCCAAATGATTACAAAGTGTTCCTCACTTAAACCAATTTTATTGCTGCCCTAAGACATTCTGGCAGCTGTATTCACTTAGATGCTGTTGCATTTAATACATTCAAACCTCTAACCTGTGGTCTACCTCAGATGATGGATCGAATCACTTATATATTCTGAGATAGCTAACACCACAAAGTTTGGCCTTCAAGAAGATGGTGCTGTGGTGATTGCTTAGTGATACTAGGGAATATAAAAATCAATACTCAACATGCCAAGCTATATTTCAGGAAGCTTAAACAGCAGAGTCTCATTAATCAGCCCAGAACAACAGCTTGTTTTCAGAAAATAACTTAAAGGCTCCCTTGAATATTTACAACAGCATCATGCCATCAATCCTAACAGGATACGCCACAGTCTAGCAGGTACTTTAATGTACCGCAAAGACAATGCAATGGCATTTTTCTAAATTTTTAACCAGGAAGAGCGAGTGACCAACTGTATCAGACTATATGGCCTGATTATCTCATTTCAGCCACCTAAATTAAAAGAATTCAGCTTCCAAAGTAAAATAAGTCACGATTGTGGGTACAACTGGCTGGCGCACTTGAAATTTGTTCATGCCAGCATACTTGTACAAATATTTAAATGCAATGCATTTCAATGAAACTAGCTACACCTACCCAACATCCTACAAGAAAGACATTCATGAGCTGTAAATTAAGCTGATAACTTGACTTTACACATTAGCAATGTAACAGTTTATTCTTCGGAACCACTGATTAGATCATTAACACACTTATAAAAATTTTATAGTGATTTCATTGAGGAAAAAGTAGGGAATGGGAGAAACAAATTCATTCATTACTCAATAAATAAAAGGCCCAGTCTAAATCAACAGCCTTTTGTCACTGCACCCCTGATAGGAGCATGCTATTTAACAAGTTAAAGCTGTACCTTTCCCAATTGTCATCAAATAAGGGCAACTGCTTGCAATCAACCCTAAATGTTGGCCGTCCATACTGTCAAAGATCCGTCAATCAATTCAGAAACAGATAAAGGAGCTCAGGAGATGGTCGAGTGTGCACAGACAGAACACAAACTGGAACTACGGCCAAGTTCATGAAGGCATAACAAAAGACACAGACAAAGCTTTGTTTTCAGCTTTGCTATTAATTCAACCACTGTACAAAATGCTGAATGCATAAAAAAGGATTATATCTTTTCCCACTTTATTTTTTTTTTATCTGTAATGCCTTTTCTAAAATTGTTAATGTGTTCAAAATGCAGAGGACACTTAAATGGAAAGAAAATGACTTTTACTATTCACTGTTCTAAACTACCAGCTTACAAGCCCCATACAAAGAAACAATATCTACTGTATAAGTTGCTTCTTCCAATTAGATTACTTTTTGAAATAGTAAACAGAAACCTTAAAGATGTATTTTCATTAAACAGTGTATTAAATTCTGTTTCAGTATTCCATAGAGTTCCACATAATGTGGGCATATAGACGTTACATCTTTGGGAAGCATTTTAGAACACCCATATACTGTAAACCTTGTGTCTCTCTGTTAGAAGCCGAGTGCAATTTGACAATATCTTTACAATACCTACATAATTAGATATTACTTATAAATCAAGGTAATAATATTTAATTCTTCATGTTTTCAGCAACGCTACAAAATAATTATCTTACTAAGATTCTTTATGGACTCTGAGCTGATACAAAATGAAATCTCCATAGGATTGGACCAAAGGCTTAAAAAGTGCTGCCATACAGGTACACCATTAAGGGATGTGTGCAGGCCAGAAATTTACAATAAGAATATATTTCCAAATTTAAAAAAAAAACAGCAAACTCTCTTTGCAGATACTAATGCTAGCAAAAAAAAAGTTTCATTATGTATGTGGTTGTATTTACAGTTGCATTGTAATGAATCAAAGTTTTGATTTTAAATGGTGTCTAATGATTTCTGGTAAGAGTTGAAATATGTCAATCTCTACACATGAAAAACACTCTCCTTACATATACATACACATATACATATAATGTATGTGTGTGTGTGTGTGTGTGTGTGTGTGTGTGAGTGTGTGAGCGTGGTCATGCGTAAAAGTACATTAATTCTTTTAACAAAACACAAGCCCACTTGGATTGCAAACTGGTAAAATGTATGTCGGTAGGTCATTATAATATACTCAAATGTAATTCTTTACGACCTGACCACAAATTGCAGGGCTGACAAATGATATACATTTCAGTTACTTAACGACTGTTTTCCATTTGCTTCCGGTATTTTCAAGGCATTTTTAACTACTAATTACACCTTAAATATTAACGCAGCGAACAACGACTGTCTTCAATCAGCACACACCTCGGAGCGCCTCTCTTTTAGACGCATTTCCTGGGAATCCAAGAGCGGAACAGTCGTACTATGTTGCTTATCGCGTCTTTTGTGGATATACTAATTAGACGATCTGATAGCCGATGTTTCTCTCCGCTCCTATTTCACATTGTTATCTTAATCGCCTCTGAAAACGTCTTTCGCGATACATTTAAAGTAAATACGTGCTTTCTTAGGCATTCGCTCTTGGATCCGCGAGGAAAAAAGTGCATCGGCTGTTGCTTCTCAGATATCGCCGGAGAGCAGAAACACCGTCCATTTTAATTTTGGCAGTGTAGATGAAGTGCACAAAACATGTAACATTTACTCGTTTACTGTTCAGATACTTACCCCTCCTTCTGTGGGACTTGCTACCCATCCTAGTTCCCCTTGTACAGATCTGGAGTCCAGTAACGTAACTGCCAAAACAGACAAAAACAGGCAAAATTAGTGAGACAACATCACTTTGATGCAGGAATATTTCGCGTCTTATTTGTACTACACAATGACATAAATGGCCCAGCTTTAAAAATATCCGTATGGTTTTATCTTTCACTGAAAAGCTTTACTGTTCAGATGTTGATTGTTAAACTTAAAAGTATTCTTTCCCGTTTCCTTATTTTACTTACGTTTTTAAAAAGCAAATCCACATCACTAAAGACTACTATCTTCTATTATGGTTGTTCCTGTTCATCAGGGTTCTAAATATGGTCAAATCCAGGAATTGCCCCATCTTATGAACAGACTTGTGGTCATCCGCAAGGGTCTGTTTCTGCGTTGATGTGGCTAAGTGTATCTGTGTTTGCGCTGGCGAGCTGAAAGACACTCGAATTACTGATGGGGTGTTTAATCGTGCATTTAATGACTTTACGAAACTGATGTACTACTATAATTTTAATGCGGTTTGGTAAAACAGTTTTTAACACTTTAAACTCATGATGTTAAAAAAGCTGTAACAGTAACAGCCAAGATAAGGAACCGTCTATTTAAAAGTTTAATGGTAGGATTCACTAGTTGACTAAATCGCGTAACTGCTACTGCGAATTCTTTTTTGGTTGTGTACCAGCAGTAAAAATTGTAATCTCCCGAACTACTAAAACAACGGCGGGATCTCAGTGCTAAAAGCACAGTTTGTCTAAGAGTCCATAACCCGATATTATGCGAAAATCATAGGTCACTGGCGCTGATGAACATTAATCGCCTCTGTATTGCAGGATACAGAAGATAATACCATTATACTATTAATTTAAACAAAAAAAAAAATTAATGTCTATTTTTTTGAATCAGGCCAATATTAACAGGCCATCACCCGCCACTTACATGAGCCGACAGTCTGCTGTGCCAACATTTTAATGATTTCTGAAAATGTATATAATTGTGAAAAACATAAATAAGCAAAATATAGTGTCCCTCAAATAAATATTTGTGATTGACACGGTTTTCTGACTCATTAATGAATTATTAAGAGCAAAACTAGTTCCTGAACTTTTGCATTGATTAATTTAACGCATTGCTGTTAAATCATATTGCACTCACCTGACAAAAGCGGTCCGATACTTTGCATATGACAGTATTAATTTATTATAACCCTGTTTTTAAACATACGGAAGGATTTCATAATAAATTTCGCATATTCCATGTGTGCTGCTTTAGTTGCTCGTTAACTGGTAGCGTCTGTAATTGAACAAAAATATTAATTTGACTTCACTCTAATGAATCCAGTAGTCAAAGCCGACCACTAATTACTGTGGCGTATTAATATAAATTAGGCTGCACTATTTATGTCGGTAAAACTAATAAAACACATAAAACGGAGATCTGCTTTGTCACCTGGGAAAGTTGCTCTGACCCATTGCGCACTCACTAGGCATAAAACAGCAATACATTTTTCTTGAGTCTTATCTTTAGGTGTGACATAATGATCTCAAATCATTTTGAATAAAAATATACGCGAATTATTAGTGGGCACAAACAAAAAATAATAGGAAAATACTGGAAGTTTTGGTCAGCATCGCATATATCCGTGCTTTTCGGCGTGATCTTGCTTCTGTTTTTGCTTGGTAAACTGCACGTCTTTCTGGACGAAATGCACCTGAATTGAAATGTTTAGGCAATGCTAAACCTTGTCACAGTTAATAGAAATATGCGTCGTTTTGTGCTTATGGACGTTTTTTTTAAACATCCGCCGAATACAGGCAAAGGACAGGTGGAGTACGGGCTTCTCCGCAAGTTCCGCGAAGCGTTAGTCACCAGATGTATATATGTCTTGCCGGTAGTGCCCAAGCGCGAAGCCTCCGATGGAGAAGTCATGACTATATCAAGGATTTTTTCTCACTAATTTTGAGATACCACTAGTTTGCCATGTAAAGGCGAAGAGCCAAGCGTCGTAAAATATTTCCCTTGTGAACTTTTCAGCACTCCGTCCTCCGATATTCTTCGGGAAGTCTCTGTTTTCTTTAGCCATATCTTTAAGACTAAATAAAATTGGTCACATGCTGTAACAACTACATCAAGGAACCTTAATCCATTTTTGCACCGACTTCCCAGAATTAATATTACAGTGTTGGTTTCCCTTTTACTGAGAGATCTGCGCGTACGTCCGGGGGCTGAAGTCAGCAAACTCCTTAATTCAAGCTTCTTACCTTCGTTAGACGGATAAATCCGCGCTGTAGAAGTCAAAGTGACAATTCCAAAGAGAACAGACGCTGTATAGTATAAAATCCAAGCCATTATTTTGGTTCCGTGGGTCCGTGTTGCTCCTGCTTGCGTTGCTTTTGATATACAGCTCCAGCTCCGTCTTTCCCAATGGAATAAGTGATTGAGGCTGTAAGAGAAGGCAGGCAGCAAGACATTGCCAAGGGGCGTTTCTTAGACCAATGACGTAGTTATCGACAAAAAGCCAAAATAATCATTAACAACCCCCTCCCCTGATCCAGCAACCCTCGGCTACCACCAATTGTCTAGCTCCTCGATCGGGCGCAATAAACATTACCAAACCGATGTATTTCAGATACGTTATCATCATTAAGCTGCATCTACGAAAGACTGCAAAGCCATCTAATGACGGTTAATTTATGGCTTTTCGGTCTGAATTAAAACCAATTTTTGTACGCACATGCCAGTTAGAGTTGGACCTGTAAAAGATGAAAAAAATTCAGGTAGTTTCGAATGCTTGAACTTCGGGTTTTCTTTGCACCAGTTCCCAAATATATTTATAGGACCCTAATTTGAATATCTGGATTCAGAAAAAGAATGGATACCGGGATGCATACACCAAAACATATATATATATATATATATATATATATATATATATATATATATATATATATATATATATATATATATATATATATATATATACGTATACATGTCTTGATCTATGTATAGCTTCATTTAATCCATTAATAATTGATCGTGTATGTTTATTATATAGCTAATCTCACGCACCATACAGTATATGTCCACGATTAATGAAATATTCAACACGATTTCCTATCACACGCACTAATGTGTGCCCTTGTTTTATGACATGTACATATACATTTGCTGAAGCAATAAGCTGAACGCGGGCTTGACATGAACTGAACACACTGTTGCGGGACATCTCATTTAAGTTTGGTCCCGAGGAAGACAGCATCAAAAATATGCCAGACGCGTATTCTTTACCCACTGTGCTGCACAATTTAAAACATGTATAAACTCAGCCGTAGTCCTAAATCTCAAACGCCTGTGGCATCAGATACGCTGCAGTTAAGTGAGACTGTTTAGTCTATGCTATATTATACTTTATAACCCGCAATATGAGGAATGCAGTTTAGAGCTTTTTAAAATTTGCAAAATGTGAGTTTTGAATGCACATTACTCAGAATGATCAAGGCTACAGACTTTAAACGAGTATAATAACTAGAACAACTGAGTGAGTTTAGGGAGAAGATGCCAACGATTTTGCTTTAAAGACTTGGAATATAGTGTTACTCTTTTATGAATGTAATCATTCTATGTGAAGCAGGGTTTAAAAATGGATTAATAGTGGGATGCATCGGATGGTATTAAAATGTGCATCATATTTTGCGTTTAAAAACTATGCAATATTATGTTTTAGTACTTGCATTTGAGTAAACCTGGATTGGAAACGATTTGATATTATTGACAGTAGAGTAATAAGAATGATATATCTAATTTTACTTAGTATAAATTTAAATCTGTTAGTAAAAGCAGATTACAAATTTTGTATCCAGATCCTGGATTAAAAAACGTCCAGAATTTAAAAGGGTTGGGGGTGAATTTAATGAGGAAAGTTACTTATTTTGGTTTTTAGGCGGTAAGTCTTTAGACAATATCTCCACCTAGTGGACACGAATGACAGAACTATCGAATATGCAGACACGTCCCCTGTTTAAAAAAGAATGCTATGAACGTTAGGCTGACTTGGTGCTATTATTATTATTATTATTATTATTATTATTATTATTATTATTATTATTATTATTATTATTACTACTACTACTACTACAAGACAGATATATGGTTGCGAGACATGGATGCTATCCAGTGACCTGAGACGAAGACTGGACTCCTTTGGTACTGTGTCTATCCGGAAAATCTTTGGATACCGTTGGTTTGACTTTGTGTCCAACGAGTGATGGCTCATGGAGTCCAGAATGAGGCACATTACCTGCATTGTGAGGGAGCGTCAGTTACGGCACTACGGCCATGTGGCGCGATTCCCCGAGGGTAATCCTGCTCGTAGGATCCTCAGTATTGGGGACCCGAGTGACTGGACCAGACGAAGTGGTCGCCCACACAACACCTGGCTGGGGCATATAAAGGGTAATTTCCAGAGGGTGGGAATGGACCGCGTGTCAGCCTGGTATGGTTGCCAACCGGGATCCCAAGCTGTTTTGTCATGTGGTGGGTGCGGCAATGCACTGTATCAGTGCATGCTCCCCAACTTGACTAGTAGTAGTAGTAATGCTAGCAGTAGTAGTAGTAGTCGCAGTAGTATTTAAGGTAATTTACGGAAAAATAACTATGCTATTAAGATAAAATACATGTGCAGAGTGAAAAAGTTTCCTTTTTCTTATGATAACATAGATAGAGCCACAGAAAAGATAAAGCGCACGTTACAATGCAATGCATTGTCTACTCCAATACATAAAATATACTTAGGACTTAAGTAACTAAAGTACAACAAATGAGGTGTCTTCTGACGTCAATATGGTCACTTTTCGTTGTGTGATACATTATTTTAGAATTTAGCTATTAATGTAAACTTCTAGCTACAGTATCAGTCATTGTTCTCATTATTTCGTGCCACATATAAATTCATTAATTATAATTTTAAAAAATAAATCTAATATGTTCTTCTCTTTACCTGTTTGAGCTTAGTGCCCATTGGTACTTCTCACCCTTTTGATCTTAGCACTCAAAACAAACAAATCATGTAGAAAATGAATGCTTGTGTAAATAAAGTCAAACACATACAGTACATTTTATGGATGAATTCTGTGGACTAATGTATGGACATGTGAATATTAGATGATTAGGACAATTGTGATGAGAACAGGTTAGTTTATTCACCTATAGATTCTTGAGAATAGCTTCCAGTCCAGATATGAAGGTCCCTAAAGTTCTACTCTGCACCCACTACTTGGTAATTTATTCCACGTGTCTGTTATTTTGTGTGAAGAAAAACCTAACGTTTGGAAGAAGCTTGCACTCGATACATTGCATCTAAAGTCAACTTTTTTTACTTAAAGAGTTTATTTTAAATTAATAGCTGGGGACAACTGTACTAATTTTGTTTTGAAACACTTTAATGAAGTCATCTCTTAATCTCTTTTTGAGTAAACTGAAATGGTTCAACTCCCTAAATCTCTCCTCACAGCTCATATATACCTCTCAAACCGAGGACACAGTACTCCAGATGAGGCTATAGTGACAAGTCCACTATAATCTAGATCCTTTTCATAAGATGTACAGCCAAGTTTCAGACCTCCCATTGCGCACTCAAAAATGGTTTGTTGGAGAAGCTTCATTGAGTCACATATAAAAAATCCATATGAATAAAATTATTAATTATTGGCCACAAACGAACCCAAAGCCACTTCATAACCACACAAATATTTGGTACTTAAAGTACTGTTATTTTTAGACGTTATCATTCTCATTACATTAGACATATGGGTGAAGATTTTTGAAATTCTGCAATATTTTTACAAAAAGGGTGGTTTATTAATGCAAAATTACTAAACTTATGTTAATAAGGCTTTTTTGCCACAAAAAATAATCCAAAACTGCTCAGACATGATGGACAATATCCCCAAAAAATAGCACTCTGTCCATTACTCTTTTTTCCTTCCCACAGGAAATTCTGTAAAAAAAAAAAAAATCACCTGATTTGGCAATATTGCAGTGCGACATCAGGTAATTTTATACCAGTGAAATGCATTTACTATAGAAATATGAACTAACCAAGTTATTATAACATCCAAATAAATTATGTCAGCCTGCAAACACAGTCATTTTCGGTTGGATCGACTTAAAGTAGCTGTGTAATAATAAATTTCTCTCAAAAATAATTTTTTAATGCTTTAAAGCATATTAAGTTTGTGTAAAATCAACCTAAGCTAATTTAATACTGGTAATATACGTTATGAATTATATGAGTGGTCCTATAGCTAAAGCAATTATATTCACTCATATTGTTCATATGTAAATTATATGTCTTAATGTGACACCCAAGAAATTTAAGCAATTTCTACTATAGAAATGGTTACATAAAGTTTTACAATCTGCTCATTAAGAGTAAAGTCATTTTAAGTTAGCTGAGTAATACTAACACAAGGATCTTTTTTTCTATGTGCACGTAAATCGTACGTTATCACTTGTAATACTTTACATTTTCTGACATTAAATGTAATAAAATTTAAAATTTAATTCGCCACAAATCCTTTCAAGGCCGTATGCTGTCCAAGTCCATACAACAGTTGAGCTCAATCAGTATTATCTGCCCTTCCACCTTTGAATCATCTGCAATATTGGAATGGATAGTAAACAATCTGTTCCACTACTAAACCAACTCATTTTTGTTGTATAGTAATCTTCCATAATATAAAACAAATTGCATATAATTAGCAAAACTAAAGCAAAAGTTTTTGTTGGTAAAACACGCTTATTCGGCAGTTTGAGCAGAATCCACGTTTTTTATTGGAAGGTGAATCTTGCAGAAAAAAATGTTGTATGGTATATGAGAAGTACTCATAAAACGGATTATCTTGTGTAGTCCTTTAAAAAATATCCCATATCTTAATACATAGTCATTAAGTGAGTAGGATCCTAATCATATCAGATTTTTCTTTTTGTGATTTCCTGAATTTTGTCGAACAGCTAATTGCGTAATTTATAGCGAAACAAAGCAGAGGCTATTGAACATTGCGGCATAATTTATAAAAAATAGTAAATCTTCTTTTGCCTTGAAAGTAAAAATACTCGGTATAAAACGTACACACGTTGTGTTATTGGTGTAAGGTGTTTTTCCAAAGCGCATAAAGCGAGTAAATCGGTGACACTAGCTAAGCTGCAACTTTAATTAAGATACATGTCTAGGACTGAACAGACTTAATTTAACGGCAGAGCAAGGTTCTCTACTAGTTGGATTATTACCTAGTCTTTTGCTTTTACAGAGATCCATGTAAAACTAAACATTTTTTATTGTATTTAACGGCACTATAGGCACGTCTGAAAGTTTTCGGTTAACTGTTATTTACATGCTCGGATATGTATAAGAGGCCTCAGGCCCCAGCATTCTTATGAGAGACTAAATAGATTTAGGAAAATTGACTGATGGGTGGATGGATATCCTATTTGCTTTAAAGTTTTCTAAGCAGATGTTTCATTAGGGAATCACCGTTTTCAGTGCTTCATCCACCTACTCATGATTCTGTTGTCATAAAAGGTGCAGATTTTTTTTTTTTTTTTGAAAGACTTTCAGTTGCTCACGGAGTTTAAAAGGGAAAGTCCGTGGGAGGCAGTTTACTTCTTCCCACACTGTAAAATCCAGAAGCCCTGCAGAAAATCACAAAACCGAATCATTTACAAAATACCCCAATGGCTACATATTCGACTCCCACATATTGCGCGCCATATCCTGATGTGGTTAAAAAAAGTTTTTACCATCCTGTCATTCCAAAGAGCTGTACATGAATCGAGCTTGCTGACACTAACGAAGTGCTTTCAACCCGCGTTGACTGCACAGTTTGTCAGCACGCAACGCAAGTATAACTTTTTAAAACTTTCAAGCCTCTGCATGGTATTGTTTTTAAGTCGGTCGTACACCGACTACTCCTGGACATTTTAATAATAGTAAGTACAAAATATAATTAACTGTCGTGGTAGTTTATTTCATACGGTATGTTAAAAATGCACCTGTTCGAGTCGCCTGTGAGATTTGCTAGGTTTACAGTACCGAGCAGAAAGCGTTCTGTTCGACGTGTTTTAATTTCTCGAAAGGTGCATTTACATTTTGAAAAAATCGACAAATGAGACAACATGCATTATATTTATCGCACGCTTGCTATGTGTTTCAAAAAGTGCTGAGTAAATAATGATTAAAGCGCACGAGTTGTGCAAATTGGCCTTCACAAAGATGCATCATTTGTTTGGGATATGGAAGTCAGAATATGTTAGGAGTAATCGTTTTTCAGCTACCTGGGACCCCTAAGGGGCTCACTGTATGACACTTTCGGGATGAATACACTTTCCTGTTAACAGGAAACAGGCATTGTTGAGCAATTGGGAACATCTATCTATCTATCTATCTATCTATCTATCTATCTATCTATCTATCTATCTATCTATCTATCTATCTATCTATCTATCTATCTATCTATCTATCTATCTATACATAGATACATATACCTGCAGTACATTCAGAAAGACACTTAAAAGTGCAGATTTGCAGACTATTTGCTCTTTGCTAAACTCAGCATAAAACCTACAAACATCCTACCCAATACACATTGTTTACAGACAAACCACTTACAGTGTAAACAGTAGAAACTTGTATATCATTTATGCTTGTATGCACGTTGAAAGATAAAAGTAAACATTTCGTATTTTTTCACTCTATACACACCCACATATATTGTTTGTGTATGTACTTATTTGCACATACACACACACACACACACACACATACACAAATATGTATATTTGAGTTTGTTAGCTTGCATACTTGTGTGATCACATACAGATAGATAGATAGATAGATAGATAGATAGATAGATAGATAGATAGATAGATAGATAGATAGATAGATAGATAGATAGATAGATAGATACTTTATTAATCCCAATGGGAAATTCACAAATTCACAGAGATGCACACATATACAAGTAGGCCTAATTCATTCAACCATTCTCTGATTTAGCTTTTTTTTTTTTTTTTTTTGCAGAATGCAAAGAAGCACCAGGCAGATTGAACACTAATAAAATTTTTAAATATGTAGTTTTTATTTTGTCTTCATATTTAATTATGATTATTCTTTATTCTAATATATATTTATAAAAGAAAACATTCTACATAATTGTACAAACAATGTTTTGGGTTTAGGAAATTCACAGAATGTTATCAACTTACAGACTTCATTGAAATTTGCAAAAGTGATATGTATCATTTTTCAAAAGTATTACGGTGTGAAAAATAATACTGATAACATAAACTTTAAACCAGTGTCAATTAAGTGTTTTTTTCCTAAAAGCATAGGAGAAATGGCTTAATAGTTTTAATAAGAAACAATGATCATTTTTTTTATTTTATAGCATGTTTACACAGATTTTCTTTGATTTTATGGAAAACATCACAAAATGTCAAATAATACAAAATGTCAATTACATTACATTAAAATTTTTCAATAAATGTTCGAATTAAGCAAAAATGGATATACACTGAGTTCGTATGGGATTTGTATGTGTACAATATACTGTATATTGTGTATGGGTGGGAGAGAGACAAAGTGATTTTGTAAAGTGACTCTATAATTGAAGCAATAGTTCAAAGTGTGATATTAAATCAAAAAGAAAAATAATGTGTTCCTGTAATCATGTAATGATAGTCACAGCACAGTAGATTTGTTCTGCGCCACAGGAATATGATTAACTGTGCCAATTTCTGTAATAAAGATAAATAACATGTTTTAACTCAGACAAAAAGTTAATTTAATTCAAACTAAAACAGTCTATTTGCAGTTTATGATATTGGTCATGGATATATGTCAATGAAGTATTTTTCTATTCTTACATTCTTAGTCAACTTTTGATAAAAGGATGTTAGCGATAGTAATATTTCTAAGATTCATTGTCTAATTGGAACAGAATATGTTTCATAGATAATATTTTCTGCATCAAAAATCTTGTTTTTGATTATCACTAAATTAAAAAAAAAAACAACTGTTTCAATTATATTAATTGACTCAAATTACAATTCATATTGACTTTTTGCATTTGGACAAACAATACAAAATTTAATTATTATTATGATGTGATCTTTTCTATAATAAGTTTCGCTTTATTTTGTTACATATTTTATTAGTTTTACAGCTCAATAATTTCTTGAAATATATTATTTAAAAAAAATTGTAAATAATTTCATCAATGATAAATAAGAAGCTTCACATTTTGTTTTGTTCATAGTTGATTTAAAATGAATACTAAAATAATTTATTTTTAGTTATTTAGTGTATATTGTATACTAAACATATATATATATATATATATATATATATATATATATATATATATATATATATATAAAGGGGAGAAATTTAGCAAAAATTATAGTTTTACGTTTAGTGTAAACAGCTTTTCAGAGGCTTTTTGTAAACAAATTCCAATTCATTTGAAGAGTCAGTGACCAAATCTTTGAGCCATTGTCACAGAGATTTGACTTTATTGTTACCGTACGGTTGCTGAGATGATGCAATTCTGTCTTAATTATAAGATCACACAGCATATGGCAAACTACTGAATTTCCCTTACCATCAACTGTCAGGCCGCTTCAATTGATGAATGCGCTTTACGTATACGATAGGTTGCGCAATAATAATGCCCACATTAACGCCAAATGAAGTCGCTGCAAAGCGGTGTTGCAACAACCAATAGGAGCTGAATAGGAGGCGAGAATCGATGGCAAGGCCTGTTAAGTGAGGGTACCCGGAGGAGTGACACGCTGCAGGCGGTGATGACATTTAGGGCGCCAGCCATATCAAGGCTGTTGTTTTTGGTTATTTGTGTCACCCTTTTGATTGATTACATTCAGATAATCTCTATTCTATCATATATTTGAGAAATTTCCATCGACCATCCTTTTTGTTTCTTGAAAGACCAAGCGCAGATGGCATCTACCCACACATCTACATTGTATGGTGCTAACAGAGGCCCCTACTGTTTAAAGGTGTGGGCGCTTCTTTGCTTCTGTCAGCGGCATTCAATTAAGTTGTGAAAAGTTGATCGCTTTAAACATTTCAGTAACCTTTTTGTTTTTTACTTTGTTTTGTTCACTTTCTATTCCAATGGATTGTTACTTTTTGCTGCTTTTAACTGTCACCTTTAATTGTGCCATTTTTTGAAGCTTTCATTCTGACTGAGCCATTTCAGATTAGTTTCTTAAGATAACAAAGAAACGGTACCCTATAACCTATAGTTTTATGGATGACTTAATGTGGCACAGATCTGTTGTCATTGTTGGGATTATATGGAAATGCAGTATTTTGTTTAAAATAGATACCATATAAACTTACCAGTGAGGCTGAAAATATTTTAAAATGAGCTTTAGGAATCCACAAGACTTTTGCTTTAAATTTGGTTTCTCTGTTATATTATTTTATTTTTGTTTGTAATTTCTCATTATGAAATCTAAATTCATTATAGAATTACACAAATGTAGCAATTATTGAATGTCTTAAAAAATCAAGTTTAAAACAGAAGAATAGAGAGGAATTTTCAAGTTTATCTAGCAGTCTCTTAGGAGAAAGGACTTCAACTTATTCCTTATGTGTTTTCTGTAAGCTTTATTTATAAAGTTTACAAGACATTTTCCTTTTTACTTTACTCTTCTCAGGCTCCAGTGCTGTTTATTCTTGTACATTTTCTTCCTGATATTTCCTTCATTTAGCAACCTCCTAAGATTATTTACTCGTGTTGCCTTGTTATTTCACTGTATTTCTTCTAATTGCCTTGTCTTTGCTGCCTTTTAATGTGCAGGTTTGTATTTCTCTGGCACGTCCTGTTTTATAAGTTTGGAAACAATAAATATTTATTGTAGAATGTGTGATGAATAAATACATTTCCACAGTGGAAAGCAAGATAAAATGTTTAGAGTTTATATGCTGTAGTTATTTATTTTTTACAGGTACTCCCGCTGAGCAAAAGGTACATCCTTTTGCCTATGTTGATGTAAATAATGAACATTGTTAATTTAATAGTATACCACATAGACTGGTGACTGGCTGGAAAACTATATCCCTAATGGCCAAGATTACATCTTGCCTGAAGAAGGGGCCTGAGTTGCCTCGAAAGCTTGCATATTGTAATCTTTCTAGTTAGCCAATAAAAGGTGTCATTTTGCTTGGCTTTTCTCTACATTCATAATGGCTAACACGGTACAACACCCTAGTACTCCCTAATGGCCATAAAGGGTAAGTAACTAATGAGTGAAACAATGAAAGTTCAAATGTTCAGGCTTTGATGTGACTTGTAAAAGTGTTATCTGTTGACAGTGTAAACTTTAATGAAAACAGTGCGTCTGCAAACATAAACTGTATCATTAGAGATGTACAAAGAATGAAAATAAATTTTATAAGTGAAATTAATTTGCTGTGTCATTCTACTTCCAAAAAGGGAGCTGGGTGAACAAGCAGAAATATGCAGTTGAAAATACTCTTTATTTAAGCAATACACAATAAAGTAGCAAAAAGAAAACAATTTGAGAAATATTTTTTTTCCAATACACGGTTACGTGGAGCTAGAACCTGTACCAATCAAAACAGACAACAAGCATGAATTCTCTTTGGACAAGACATCTGTTCATCAAAGAGCTAATTCATGAACATCTGAGAACTCTTACACAATAGGCTGATCTAAAATACACAATAATCTTAAAATCATCACCAATCAGAAGAAGCTGGAGTTAACAATAGATCTTTACAAATAAAGGAGAACATGCAAACTTCACAGATAAATCACCCTATCCAAGAAATAGATGACAGCGGTGCTGAGGCACTCTGCAGAGTCAATAATTCTTTATTCAGCATTTATGTAATCAATCGATTAATCACTCATTCATTTGTGAAATCTGTTTTTCCTGTAGTGGGCCACATTAACCTAGATCCTGTATTATTAACAATGTGTGCTAGGGAGAAAGTTACCTTGAATGAGGCTTCAGATCACACAGAGTGGTATCAAGCCACTTAAGAGTAGTAAATGTAACAAAATGTATTGTTTTCAGTAAGTTAAAATAGGGTTTGACATCTTTTCAAACTCCGGAAATACATTGCCGCATCCAAAAATAAGACCATAGTAAGATTTCTGTAAGGAGATGACAGTATCTACCTGCATACTGTGTTTTTTTCAGTCAAAATAATTTTACAAGGATAAAAAAACTAGAATGCCTTGTACAAATTTTAATGGAATTATGTTAACATATGATATCACTACATTAGCAGGTAAATGACTTCTTGAACTGGATTCCTGTATATAAGTAACTCTAGTATAAATGTGACTTTCAGAAGTAGATAATAAATTATTTTCATAAAAATGTGAAAAAGTCAGAACATGATAGATAGATAGATAGATAGATAGATAGATAGATAGATAGATAGATAGATAGATAGATAGATAGATAGATAGATAGATAGATAGATAGATACTTTATTAATCCCGATGGGAAATTCACATTCTTCAGCAGCAGCATACTGATACAATAAATAATATTAAATTAAAGAATGATAATAATACAGGTGAAAAAAAAAACAGACAATAACTATGTATAATGTTAAATATTAACATTTACCCCCCCCTGGTGGAATTAAAGAGTCGCATAGTTTGGGGGAGGAACGATCTCCTCAATCTGTCTGTGGAGCAGGACAGTGACAGCAGTCTGTCGCTGAAGCTGCTCTTCTGTCTGGAGATGACATTATTTAGTGGATGCAGTGGATTCTCCATAATTGATAGGAGCCTGCTGAGCGCCCTTCGCTCTGCCACAGATGTTAAACTGTCCAGCTCCATGCCAACAATAGAGCCTGCCTTCCTCACCAGTTTGTCCAGGCGTGAGGCGTCTTTCCTCTTAATGCTGCCTCCCCAGCACACCACTGCGTAGAAGAGGACGCTCGCCACAACTGTTTGATAGAACATCTGCAGCATCTTATTGCAGATGTTGAAGGAAGCCAGCCTTCTAAGGAAGTATAACCGGCTTTGTCCTTTCTTGCACAGCGCATCAGTATTGGCAGAATACAGAATGAGAAGCAAAGTGTAGTATTCAAAGAGTTAATTTCAAAAATTATTCATCTTGAACAATACAGTGGTGAATGTAACATCCAGTTGGGTGCATTTAAGAAAGAATTAGATCTAGGTCATATGGACAAGGAAAGGTGTTTCTTCACATTTCTAACAAATTGACTTAACCACGCGTATACATTTTAGATGTAATTTGAATTGAATATATTGTCTAAATTGACTTGCCTTAGCTTAGCATAAATTAAATTGAAATGCATTCTTTGGATGCAAGTGTTGTTTCACAAGATTTTTGAAGTTGTTGCCTGGCTGAAGATTGCTCCATTATTATAACAGCTTTTTTATAATTGTAATTGTATAGTTGATAGAGGGAGCGGAATTGCAAAATTAGGTATATTGCAACAGACAAGGTCTCTGATATGCAGGTACCAAATATCTCTTAGTGTTATCAATCTAAAAGTGGTTATAGTTCATATTTATGTATTTATTCATGAGCAGCATGAAGGGGCAGTGATTAGTGATGGAGATTCACAGATGCAGCAGACTACTTCAGTGTGAAGATTATATACTCTTCCCTAATTGGCCCATCACTGTTGGTGTAGAGTTTACATACTCTTCCCATATTTGGTGGATTATTCTCCAGGTTCTCATGCTTTCAACCTTCATCCTAATAGTATATCTGTAAAGCTAATTGCTAATTATAAACAAATCCTCATTTGAATGTGTGTATATTGTTTTTTTAAGTGTGTTATACAATAAATAGGCACTTCACCCAGGGCACATTCACAGTCCTTCTGTGTACCCAACTCTGTATATATAAATGTGATAAAAAGAGAAAAGGAAAGTTGAAAACAATTTTGGGGATTTAAAGATAAAGGCAGCAAAGACATTTGTAGGTTTACCCGTTTAGACATTCAACTGGAGTTATTTTGATATACCACTGTAAAAAGAGATAATGAAGTCAATTAAAATGTTGGGGTTCCCACCAGGAAATTCTTTTTAATTGTTGTGAAGATTTAAGCAAATAGTCTATGAGTACAATGAAGTGAGAATGGTTGCTCTCAGATATTTTCATATGAGGGTACATTACCTGACTGTAATGAGAATATTATGAAAAAGCTTTGTTGATCATGAATAGATTCATAAGCATGTTATACTCCTTGCTAGTGACAGGAACAGCCCCCAATCCTGAGTATATATTGTTGGTCACTTGCATCACAGGCTCTTTGGTTATGCATTAGTCATAGTGATAGGAACTCAGGAGTTGCAAAGGAACACCAGGTGTCTCAAAAAATGTATGCACTCTTTGAATGATTATGAATAAAAGGGTTATTAAGATACATATAAGTTTTATCATTTAAATTAAAGAAGACAAATGTAGAATCAGTTATCATAAGTGGTTGAACTTCTGGCTGTTCTTGTCCAGGCACTGCTGATAACGTGGACCAATGGATTTGCAAACATTGCAGATTTTTTCATTTTGTATTTGGGTGCATTCTTTTTTCATTTACTGTTTTCAATTTAACAATTGTTATAGTTTTCTGAGATAAACCATATCTTTGACATGACCCTATTAAAAATAAAGTCCATTGCCATGAGGTCTGGTAAATGTGAGGGCTACCTCTTCACCCAATCCATTTGTTTGGCATATTTTCATCAAGATAGGCCCTCAAATCATTAGGGTAGATGGGAGGTGCTCCATCCTGCTGGAAATTAAACTGGTCCTCATGGTCCTCATCCCCAAACACTTCTCAATTGCGTGGCATGTCGGATTCCTGCAGCCAGTTCAAATAAACTGAACCAGTTGCAGTGTTGTCTTAATAAATATTGTATTTATATTCATTCAAATTGTGTATACAATTTTTTGGGACACCCTGTGTAAAGGATTCTGTGTATTGTGGACTTTGAGTATAATTTTCTCTCAGGTAGTTGGCATGCTGCATCACAGCTCAAGTTACAGTAATCGTTCCAGCATAATTCACACA
Organism: Erpetoichthys calabaricus; assembly: GCF_900747795.2. Classification (NCBI taxonomy): domain Eukaryota; kingdom Metazoa; phylum Chordata; class Cladistia; order Polypteriformes; family Polypteridae; genus Erpetoichthys; species Erpetoichthys calabaricus. The sequence continues at coordinate 116,427,739 of NC_041395.2, forward strand.
CAGGTGATTCCCTAGCCCTCAGAGACACTTTAAAGACCATTGCAGCAATTATAATCCTCTCAAAACTAGTTCAGATTCTCCTTACCCATTGATTTCATTGCATTTCACCAAAATTACCATTTTTACCAAACTGGAGCTGAAGCAAATTTAGTGGGGTTCACGCATCACTAAAGAGCAGCTATATTAAGGCCAGATTCAATTAAAGCAAGGAATCATCAGCCTAAATTTAAGTGCTGACACTGAATTCATATCCCTTAAACTGGTATAGACCATTCTAGAGTGTATGGGCTCCGTAGCAAATAGCTGCAACCTCTACAGTAGTTTTATTTATTCTAAATAGAAGATAGGATCCAGCTCTTTGTGACTCTGACTCAGATACATAGATTAAAAAATGAATGGATGGTATAGATTTTTAGAACACCAGTACTTTGCAATCATAATGTAAATGATAATACTTAAGATACCTAAAGAGTACTAGTTAAACAAAGCTCATAATTTGAAAATCATGATGATTTCTGGTGGTGACTAACTAAAATTTATGGTCTTATTATGCCAGTGACCCCTAAGCTCAAAATGTTTAGTAAGAAAAGAAGATTCTTATAATAATTATGTTATATTAAAAAAAACAAGGAATGCATCTAGAGCAAAATTATAATATGAAAATGAAAGTGACCCTCTTCTAATTACCTTCTTGAATTTGGCTGTACTGAAATTAGGTGAGTAGTATTTGCAACCTGAACATGATATCTATTCTAAAGGTTTTTTTAAAGAACTAAATACTAAATACAGTCATCTTGTGATATCCTAATGTTCTCCAAATACAATGCTTCATATTTCAGTAGGCAGATTTTCATAAACCCTAATCTTACATTTAACATCAGTGAACAGATGTTATCGTTTGAAGATGAGAATGACTCTTGACTCATATACAAATGGGAAACACTTTACATGCAAATAAAAGAAATTATATTAAAGCGTTAAGAAAAGAAAATTTAGCTAGAAAAGGATGCTGTGTTTCTATATGCTATATGTACTAAATTTTAAAAGTTTTAACTGACAGTATCCCTACATTTGAACAATAATATTAATATATAACAAATACTTTTCAGAGTGTTCCCAATTTGTGGGTGCTGTATTTGATTTTGTCCTGTTGAGTGTTCCTGGAAGAACTTCATGAGAACACATGGAGAACAAGCTGTTGCTAGAAAAGAAGCACACTTGATGACAATCAAACCAGACTCCAATTACTGTGAGGTGGCAGTGGAACAAAATGTAGCCTTACGTACATTTTTGCAACCAAAATTTTCATTAACACAGATCGGGATGTAAAACTGAAACTAGACACAATTGTTAAAAACCTACACCACTTCAAGAAATATAACTTTACAAGCATTATTAATTAAATAAAGTAATGATCTGAAAATCCTGGCATCATGTTACACTGAAAAAAGTATAACCTCCATTCAACTTAAAATAATTAAGGCAATGATTCACACGTAATATTTTCAATCTGAACCAATATAATTCTTTTTATCTTATTGAACCCACAATTTTTATGTTGAGGCAAATCATTTAGAGTGATTGGGTGCAATTCACTTATTTTATACTGAAGTAAATCTATTTTTTAAGTTATTACAAAGTTGTACTTTTTACATTTATTTAAAAATCTAGTGCAAATACACAAGCATTTTGCAGTGTAAATCTTCAATATACAACAAAAAATTATTAAACGTTTCTACAGCTTTCTTGAAGTATGTTTTATTACGAGTTCTTATACTTAAAATTAACAGTTGAGAAACAGGGTTACTTACCAGACATCCTCCATTATAAAAGTCTGTTGCTGAAAATGACCAGACCTATATAGCCACATCCACTCCACTCAGGAAAGTGTTCTTCTTTTTTGGCAGTTGGAAAGCCAGCACGATGGAAGGTTCGACCGGAAGAATATACAAACAGCCCCTTCCACACAGCACACGAACAACCTAAAATATTAGGTTAACTGAAATAGGATTTTTATGTTTATTACCTCCACTATAACTTTCTTTAGTAGAAAACAAATTTTTTACTTTGATTGAGATCTGAAACCAAATATTTCAAGCTACAACACTAAATGACTAATCTTAAGTTGCTTGAAAGAGAAAATTTACGTTGAATGAACAACATCAATGTTATATTTTTTTCAGTGAAATGTCAGCAGTTTGTCTTGACTTAATGACTAATGTCTTGAATAGTTAACCACAAGGTTGCCGGTTAAGTCATCATTAATGACCACCCCATGTGACCCCAAATGAATCATCCATCCATCCATCCATTTTCCAACCCGCTGAATCCGAAAACAGGGTCACGGGGGTCTGCTGGAGCCAATCCCAGCCAACACAGGGCAGGGAACCAATCCCAGGCAGGGTGCCAACCCACCGCAGGACACACACAAACACACAGCAAGCACACACTAGGGCCAATTTAGAATCGCCAATCCACCTAACCTGCATGTCTTTGGAATGTGGGAGGAAACCGGAGTGCCCGGAGGAAACCCACGCAGACACGGGGAGAACATGCAAACTCCACGCAGGGAGGACCCGGGAATCGAACCCAGGTCCCCAGATCTCCCAACTGCGAGGCAGCAGCGCTACCCACTGCGCCACCGTGCCGCCCAAATGAATCATTTAACCTGTCAATACTCCAATAGGTGAAATACTGTATTAAAATATTTGTAATGGACCCTAGTTATTTGTGAGATTCTTTCATACAAATTTCAGCCTAAACTAATAATATAATAAATAATATTTCTGAACTTATAAAAAGAAAGAAAACTTTATTGTAATGAACACACTATGATGGGTCAAAATCTCAGTAGTATTAAAATACTTTACATTGTTTGGCACTAATGCACTTCTTCAAAGCGTACTGAAAAATTAATATTAGATATATCCTTCTTTAACAAAGTGAGCCAAGGTGAAAAATGTATGATACTGGCATTCAGAATAAAATGGATAAATACTGAAATAACACACTAAGGCTTATTACATCTTCTGAAATGAATCTTCTCAAAAATAAATCATTTGCAGAAGAACCTAATGCTGAGCATGAAAATCTAGTAAGTACTATTCTCATGAACATTCTTGTTGTGACATTAGTCTTGTTAAATTTAAAATGTTAGCAATGGGTAGCAAACGGAGTGTGACACAAATTACATAAGTATTTATATACTTACTTTGTAATATCAGAAAAATTTTCTTTAATACATAATGAGATGTTGAGTTTAGCAGTTTCTACCTAATGCTAATTCACCCTTTTTATATATGAGCTTCAGTGTAATGCCAGGATCAGTACTGCATAGTGTTTGATAGATAGATAGATAGATAGATAGATAGATAGATAGATAGATAGATAGATAGATAGATAGATAGATAGATAGATAGATAGATAGATAGATAGATAGATAGATAGATAGATAGATAGATAGATAGTTCAAAGAAAATAACTATTTCAAATCATACTCCCTGTTCAGATTTAATTTTAAAATAATGCCAGGTTTAAAGGAAAATATAAATGCTTTAATAATATAAAAAGACATATGTGGAAAATGGTAGCTAATCACAGATTCAAAGCTTTTATCATTTATAAACACACCCTGTACCTGTAGTAGTCATTATAAATTATATGTAATATAATTCTAAATAATTAAGATTAAACAACAAAATGACAAATGAACCAGATTCATTTTACTAATGACTTTATAACTCATACTGTGCGCTACTAACCTCCAACCCCCAAAGCTTTGAACTGGATTAAATGGTTTCAGTAATGGATAGATGGATGGATGGAGGGATGGATGAATGGATGGAGGTTGAATACTGGCAACTTCATAGACCAAATGCAAAATAAATACTCCAATTAAAGAAGTAGTTCAATAAACCATAAAAAATTTGTCTCTAGGTGCCATAAGAATTAGTTGAAACAAAAGGCTTCTGTCGCATTGGGATTTAAGGCATCAGCCACATGGGATATAAGTGGTGAAAAATCTGCAGTTTTCCCAGGATTGAGTTGTGTAAAGAGAAGTGCTTATATTAATGAGCTCTGTGTTTTTTGTGATACTCTAAAAGATACTTTCTAAAAGAAAGTGTGTTTACTTTTCACTTACATGCATTTCATACAATAACATAATTAGATTATCTTTTCCTGAATCATAAAGGTTTGCACCTTAACCCCAACAGATGTGGGCTTGTAGGCAGGAATTCATTCTAGACAGATTAGCTGTCCATTACTGGGAGCCAGTAACCCTGCAGAGGCCATTTTAGCAATGCCAATTAACCTTAACAGTTCGCCTTTGGGGTGTTGGAGAAAATATATAATATTCATTACTATTAGAGGTTACATGCCATGTAAAAATTAGATGATCGATTTACATTTTAGGAAAATGAGGCACTTAAGAAATAGTGTTTTGTACTGAATGAGTATTATGGTATTTTTTATCTGCATATTTGAAAGTAAAATAGGTTCAGAATTTAAAATATGCAAAATCATTTTTATGTTCTATTTTTGTACAAATATTTTTAACCTTGTTGTTATTGAAAGTTATTCACCAACATCTATCTATCTATCTATCTATCTATCTATCTATCTATCTATCTATCTATCTATCTATCTATCTATCTATCTATCTATCTATCTATCTATCTAAGATTGTCCATTATACAGGACACCATACATTTATCCACCTGCATATCTCTCTGTTTACCCTTTAACAGGGGATTGCTGGATGGTATTGAAAGCACTGGAGAAATCAAAATACATAATCCTCACAGTGCTGCCAGCTTTATCAAAGTGAGAGTAAGACTTGCGAAGCAGGTTTCCATTAATGTGAGGCATAAGTGCATGGGCGTCATAGTGGGGGGAAAAACAGTAATGATTATCCAGGGCCTACTGGTTGGGGGGTGGTGCCTCAAAGCCTGGAATGAAAAGGATGTGTGACAGACATGGATAGAGATGAAGGGGCCCACAGAGACTTCTTATCTATATGCCCAGAGTTCTGTACTAGTCCACTGTGTATAAGTGCCGTGGGCTGTAGTTACTATTTGAAGAGGCGCCTGCCTTCTTTGGAACAGGAACAATGCAGGATGTTTTCCACAGCAGTGGCACTTTCTGATGCCTTAGGTACAGAGGTGACAGAGGAGACCACAAAAGTGGCCAGCATAGGCCCTAAGAACTCGAGACCTGACTCCATATGGTACTGTAGCTTTTCCTGTGTGTAGCTTCCTCACTTGCTTTCTTCCTTGGTCTTCAGTTATGAACAGCCCACACTGATGGTCAGAAGTGAACTCATCACTGGCCATTCCAGGTGATGTGGTAGGAGTTGTGTGTGGAGAGTGTTCATTGGAAGAAGGTGGCAGTGTGAAGAAATATCTATTAAAAATTGGTTCAGGCTTTGGCTTTGTCAATGTCCTCTTCAAGCACCTGGCCTGTGGATTGCTTGAGTCCAGTAATTATACCCAGTCCATTCCAGACATCCTTGCTATTCTGAATTAGTTTGTTTGCTATTTTAGGTTTCTAAGCTTTCTTTCCTTCATTCAGCTTTTTCTTTAGCACACGCTGTACGTCCTTCAGAGCCTCTTTGCCACCAGATTTGAATGCTCTCTTTTTCTCATTCAGAAAAACCCCTTAGTTCCTTAGTAATCCAGGGCTTGTGGTTTGGAAAGCAACGCACTGTCTTTGAGGATACCACTGTGTTGACACAGAAGTTAATATAGGCTGTGATGCAGTGATTGAGTTCCTCAGTGTTATTTATTTATATATAAATATAACATTAGAGCCCCAAGTCCAGGAAAAATCCACACAGTGGAGGTGCAGACTATACATAGACAATGACCAGGAACTGAACCTGAGTCCCAGAAGTTTTTAGGCAGCATTTCTAATCACTTATAATCACTCTAGATGGAGAGACAGATATTTGTTTATTTCAATTTATTTAACAAATTCACACAAAAAGGAAAGCAAACTACAAAATGAATTAATGTTAATTATAAAGGACAAATGCTCACAAACATCAGACATCTTAAAACAAATTACATGAAAAAACATGAACATTAAAATATTTACAAAGAAAATAGCACTCATAAGCTAAGTATTTCTAGTGGATTAATGCAAACCAAACACTTTTTAAAATCACCTTAAAATTATCCTAATTGCACATAAATTAGAAAACAAATAATCCTTAACAACAAAACCATTAGTCTTGTTTTACGTTTTCCTCATTTTGCTGTTTTGTTCTGCCCAGTAATAAAATGTGCATTTTGTTTTTGTTCTCCTAGGTTATACTAACAGGAATTGTGCCTCTGTAAACCTCATATAATAAACAGATAGTTTGTCATAGTGCATGTAATGCAGGTTTTTTTTTTTTTTAATGCATTGCAAGATGGACAGATATCGGACATTTTACGAGTAATAACGGACACAAAGAAATTCAGCACCAGGATGCCATGCAATAGCCTACATTGTAAATCTCCAACTCTCATAGTTACTGATGGCTTGTACAAGAGACTTTATCACGGCCTTAATCCTCTTGTCTGCTAGTTTTCCTTTGTCTGGGGAGTCTTGTATATTATAGGTGAAAACATTAGAAGTCCCTCTAGAACACAAATGTCAGTCTAATGAGATCTTAAATAAAGACTGCATCAATAAAAAAATTGACATAGATAGATAGATAGATAGATAGATAGATAGATAGATAGATAGATAGATAGATAGATAGATAGATAGATAGATAGATAGATAGATAGATAGTCTAAAACAAAATTAAATGAGCTGCTTATAATCCATCTTCTTTTGAATATTGTAAAGTATATATATGATGTTTCTCATTAAAAAAAATTGATAATACTATATTGTAATGTAAATTTTTTTTCAGTTTCTTCATTACCTTTTAATATATTGTATATGTTGTAGTGAACAACTTAAAAACATTTTAATATATTAATGATAATGCATTTTAGTGAAATCTTGTATCTTGTAAATATTTTTTGGAATCTCATTTTTTTACCATATGCATAAAGATCTCTGATACATATACATATACATCCATTCATGCAAATGCACACGTTTTCACAATTTTTAGGGAATAATATTTTTTGTCATCACTTGAAACACAAAGGTGCATATACTATAACACTTTCATCAGATGCACTCTTAAAGCAGAACACTAAAGCAAAACAGAAGAGGGCCTTGCTAAGTTTCAGATTTACATTCAGCCCTGCTGGTTTATTTAAAAACAAGAAACAGGAAAGCCTGTAAGGTACATAGACTGCTTGTGAACACAACTATATCTTCTCAATAGGAGGGCACTTTTTCCCCAGCATGCAATTAATGGCTCAGCACTTAAATTTCCAACTATGAAAGCAGTCTGCTCCATCAAATTGACCCCTTTTCCCAGCAGAAGCAAACCATGTAATCAACATTTGCACAAGATTCAGCATTACAGTATTTTTAAGATGAGGCATAAAAATAAGATATTTTGCCTGTTCTGTAAGATACAGTAAGGAGGATGCTGCTTTTGTCCTACTTGATTTATAAGATCATTAATAGAATATAGTTCTTCTATTTTGCTGAATACAGATGTCAGTAACTAAGATTCTAAATGTCTATAAAATACCTAGTTTCTTTTCTTATGGTATGCAAGTATATGTGTAAATTCTGATGCTGACGCTCTGATCTCTTCTTATTTAATCAGGTGGTGTTCTCAAGGGAAACTCATCCCCTGCTATGAAAAAGTAGAACAGATTTTATTTGGGCCTATTCATGATGTTACATATTTGTGAGATTATCAAGGTAATCAACAGAATTTGAAACCTAATGTAATGTCAAATGCTGGTTTAGCACTTCATTTGTTGTGTAGCCTTAAGGAACAAATGTTGCCCCTCCTCTGCTTTTGCTTTGTTCATCTCTAGGATACTTTGAAGAATTGTGTTCTTATGAGGACAACTGTTGTGCAGATTTTTAGAAAAAATTTATTTTAACAGCACAGCATTATTTTACATTCTATTTGTTTTCAGGTCTATCAGAACTTCAGTCTACAAATTAAAACAAAATCTCTATTGTGAGGCATTTTAAAATAACCACATATAGTGCATTATCTAATATGTGTTTCAAAACCTAGTCCTAGAAATATAGAACACCAAAGTGGTTACACATTGAATATGGTAGGGCCATTACAGCAACACAAACTTCTGCATTTTTGACACAATTCATATACTGTAAATCATGATTTCATAGCCAATACCCAAAGGACTAAAGTAACTGCTCATTTTTTTACTCCAAAAATACTAATTCTAACTAAAATCCTTTCCTATTATTTATTTGTTTTTGAACTCAGAATGTGTGATTAAACACAGGCTATGTGTCTTTACAGTTTTCTTTTTTTTTAAATATTTATTTTATTAATTTTCATTGTAATCATTCCATACAAACAGATCAATTTATAACCCAACAAATTTGAAAACAAATCAAACCCCACCCCTGAGAAGGAGAGCTTAGCTAAAGGAAAATTTCTTTAAGCTTTTTAATAAGGCAACATTAGACAAAAGAAGGGGAGAAGTAAATATCTATATAAATAAGAGATGGAGAAGGGAGTTAAATGCAATAATAGTTATTTCTCTTATTCTAAAATAATATTCATTAAATCCTGCCATGTTTTGAAAAAATTTTGTACAGATCCTCTAACTGAAAATTTGATTTTTTCCAATTTCAAATAATATAAAACATCGGTTTCCCACTGACTTATAAGAGGATAATTAGGATTCTTCCAATTTAACAAAATAAGTCTGCGTGCCATGAGTGTAGTGAATGCAATCACCGTTTGCTTGTCCTTCTCCAATTCCAGTCCATCTGGAAGGACACCAAACACAGCTGTTAGTGGGTTAGGAGGGATTGTGATACTAAGGCTGTCTGAGAGGCACTTAAAAATTTTTGTCCAAAATGATGTTAGTTTGGTGCAGGCCCAGAACATGTGACCCAGTGAGGCAGGAGCTTGGTTGCAGCGCTCGCAGGTTGGATCCTGGCCTGGAAACATTTTGGACAGTTTTAAGCGAGACAGATGAGCTCGATATATAATTTTTAGTTGAATAATTCTATGCTTTGCGCATATAGAACTCGAGTGAATTCTCTGCTTTGCTACCTTCCACTCCTTTTCTGATATATTGATTAAGAGATCTTCTTCCCAATGTCCTCTTGGGTCTTTGAAAGGTAGGGACTCTAATAAGATTTTATATATTGCGGAAATAGTGTTTGTTTCCTCGGAATTGAGCAGTATTTTTTCCAGCATTGTGGAGGGTGCAAGGTGGGGGAAATCGGGCAATTTCTGTTTAACAAAGTTTCTAATTTGAAGATAGTAAAAGAAATGTGTAGCTGGGAGGTTAAATTTTGAACGTAATTGTTCAAAAGATGTAAATATGTTGTCTATATAAAGATCTCTGAGCATTTTAATCCCAAAACTTTTCCAGGTATTAAAAACTGGATATACTTGCGAAGGTTGAAAGAGGTGGTTCCCTTGCAGAGGTGCCACTGATAAAAGATTTTTCCATCTTAAAATGCTTCCTAATTTGGTTCCATATTCTGAGTGAGTAAAGCACAATTGGGTTATTAGTATATTTGCGATAACTTTCATTTATTGGAGAGCAGAGCAGGGAATATAAAGAAGTACTACAGGATTTTACTTCTATTGCAGACCAAGCCTGGGTATGTGCATTTATTTGTGTCCAGGTTTTTATGGCTTGTATGTTTGCTGCCCAGTAATAAAACTGAAAATTAGGTAAAGCCATGCCACCTTCTGCCTGAGGTCTTTGTAGGGTCGCTCTTCGGATACGTGGGTGTTTTGAGTTCCAAATGAATGAGGTTATTATTGAATCTAACTGTTTAAATAACGATTTATTGATATATATTGAAATGTTTTGAAATAAAAAGAGAAGTTTAGGAAGGATATTCATCTTAACAATGTTAATTCTTCCGGCTAGAGTGAGATGAAGGGTTGACCATCTATGCAAGTCTTGCTTAATTTTTTCCATACAGACGCCAAAATTTTGTTGATAAAGAGCTTTATGTTTACTTGTGATATTTACCCCTAGGTATTTAAACTGATCTGCTATGGTAAAAGGTAGGGTGTCTAATCTAATATTATATGCTTGTGAGTTCACTGGAAAGAGTATACTTTTATTAAGATTAATTCTAAGACCAGATATCTTTTGAAATTCTGTTAGTGCTGTTAAAACAGCAGGGACAGTGTTTTCTGGGTCCGATATATATAAGACCATATCATCTGCATATAGAGAAATTTTCTGTTCCAGTCCTTCTCTGACAATCCCCTTTATCTGATAAGAATTTCGGCAGTGAACTGCCAGTGGTTCAATAGCGATTGCAAACAACAGTGGCGACAAGGGACATCCTTGTCTGGTACCACGTTCTAGTTTAAAGTAGTCTGAGCAAATTTTATTAATACAAACTGAAGCTTCTGGACTGGTATACAGTAGTTTGATCCAAGCACAAATATTCGGGCCAAACCCAAATTTCTCCAATGCAGTGAAAAGGTAATTCCATTCGATCATGTCAAATGCCTTTTCTGCGTCTAATGATAGTAATATCTCTGGGGTGTTTGATTTTGCTGGTGAATATATAACATTAAACAAGCGTCGGAGATTTGAAGATAGATGTTGGCCTTTAATAAATCCAGTTTGATCTTGTGATATTACCGAGGGCAGCACTTTCTCCATCCTTCTAGCTAGGATTTTTGAGAGTATCTTAACATCATTATTCAGGAGTGAAATTGGTCTATATGATGCACATTGTAACAAGTCCTTATTTTGTTTAGGAAAGACGGTGATTAATGCTTGTCGAAATGTTTGAGGTAGTATTTGGTGGTCTTTAGCTTCTGTAAATGTTACCAATAAGAGTGGAGCTAGCTGAGTGGAGAATTTCTTAAAAAACTCTACGGGGTAACCATCAGGGCCTGATGATTTCCCGCTTTGTAGTGACTTTATAGCGTCTAGTAATTCTGTTAGCGTTAGAGGTTTATCCAGTTCCTCAGCACTTAAAGCATCTATTTGTGGTATTTGTGAATTATCCAGAAATGCATTAGATTGCGTGTTGTCTTCTTTGGGCTCAGTGGAATATAAAGACTTATAGTAATCTCTAAATGTGTGCATTATTTTATTATGGTCGATGATTTCTTCTCCATTCTTGTTGGTGATTACTGGTATTGCATTGTGAACTTCTTGTTTATGAATTTGTTCATAGTAATGCTGTCTAGACTTATAAATAAGTTGTTTAGTTTCTTTAGTTGTTAAGATGTTAAGTTCTGTATGCAGGGCCTGCCTTTTCCTGTGAAGAGCTTCACTTGGACGCCTGGCTTGTTCTTCATCTATTCTAGTAATTTCATTTCTTAGCTCTGACACTTTCTTGGTTTCTAATTTATTTCTATGGGAAAGATATGAAATAATCTGGCCTCTTAAGAAGGCCTTTAGAGTTTCCCAGAGTGTTCCTGCAGAAACCTCTGTGGACGTGTTTGTCTCTAGGAAGAAGCTGATTTGTTTGGATATAAATTCTGTGCAGTTCTCGTCTGCCAATAAAAGAGGGTTAAGACGCCATCTGCGAGGTGAGTATGAGGGGCTTATTGATTTTAGCTCCAAGACTAGAGGGGCATGGTCAGAGATAACAATTATGTCATATTTGCATGATTTACTTGTAGGCAGGAAATTATTATCTATAAAAAAATAATCAATTCTTGAGTAGCTATAATGCACTGGTGAGTAGAACGAATATGTTCTTGAGTTTGGGTTAAGAAACCTCCAGGGGTCTGATAAGTTGTGATCATTTAAAAACGGTGTAATTATCTTTGCAGTATTAGATGTCGTCCCCCCCTGTCACAGGAGTCCTATCTAAGAGTGGATTTAAAACACAATTAAAGTCCCCAGCCATTATAATTTTATGAGTGTTCACATTGGGAATGGATGCAAATAGATTTTGCATGAATTCCTTATCATCAACATTGGGTGCATAAACATTTATCAAAATCATTTTACTGTTATATAAGTTGCCCATGACCATCACATATCTCCCTTCAGGGTCCGACACTACCTCTGATGCTACAAATGGAACTGTTCTATGTATGAGAATTCCCACCCCTCTAGTTTTCTTTATAAAGCTAGAATGGAACATTTGGCCAGTCCAGCCTTTTTGTAATCTGAACTGATCCTTGGTTAGTAAGTGGGTCTCCTGTAGAAATACTATTTTAGCGTTTAAGCCTGTTAGGTGAGAGCATACTTTCTTTCTCTTTAATTCGTGATTCAGGCCTTTAACATTCCAGCTCACAAAGTTAACTGTCCCATCATGGAGACATTGATTCTGAGTTTTTAATGTCATTTATAGTTTTAATTGGTAATATGGCAGTTTTAATCTTAGTTTCAAGATTCCCCATGAGTTGTTGCATTTTAGCCTGTTGTTGCATTGATATTTATAATTATAAGGATTACAAGAATAGATTAGATATAACCTGCTCTCCTTCTCTCCCCCCTTTATCCCCCCACCCCCCCCATTTTGCCTCCCCACATGAGGCTAGATCCCACTTCGCGATGTTCCAGTCCTCTGACATACGAAGAGACAGAGCACGTCCAAAACAAAACAAACCCCACCCTGCAGCGGCGTTACAGAATTAAAACAGAGATATCTTTTACAGTTAAATCCTTAATACTATCTGCCGAAAATGTTCTCATTAATAATATTTAAGCTTGAAATAATCTTCAGCGCTTTTAAGTTAAGATATTAAGATTTAAAAAAAAAAAAAAAAAAAAAAAAAAACAACCCTGGGAATGATTTTAAAAACTAGTCTAGAATAAACCTGGTAATTCCTACTGTAATAGTATAATGGTAATTATATAAATAGTAGAACAAGCAATAAACCAAGGGTATGAAGTTAAACAGTCTACTTTAAGGTATAGTGATATTAAAAAAAATAAATAAATAAAAATAAATAAATAAAACGAATCCTACTTTAATCACTTCCACATTTTCACACTCACGTCTATAACTCTATAACTCTGATTAAAACATAAACATATAACATATAAAGTCCAGATTAAAAAAAAAAAAAAAAAAAAAAAGAAAATAAGGGATGTATAATTATAATACCAGTCTCTTTAAAAATGGATCCAGCGATCAGATCATAGGTCCTTCCCGTGCCTTGATAGAATACGGCTCTTTAATTTTAATTAACTTTCAAAAAAGTGTCGGAAACAGCTTCTTTAATTCTTTTTCAGCTTCTTCTTTGCTGAAGAAAATATAATGTCGATCTTGAACTTCCACTTTCAGTTTGGCAGGATACAAGAGGCTGTATTTGATATCGGCTTCCCGTAGAATCCTTTTAATGTCGATGTAGGATCTGCGTTTTGCAGCTGTTGATGGTGAGAAGTCGGGAAAAATACGAATAAGATTATTTTCGAATATAATCTCTTGCTTGTGTCTGAGAAGTGCCATCACATCAAGCTTACATCTTAGTCGTTCGAAGCGGACAATAAAAGACCTAGGTTTAAAGGCGCTTGGTATCTTTGTGCGATAAGCCGTGGCTATCTCATTGTCGAGTTTAAAGTCATCTCCAATTATTTTAGACAGTAATTCTACTGCAAATTTCACTGGGCTTGAGCTTTCTCGTTTCTCAGGTATACCCTCAATTCTTATATTATTTCTTCTGCACCCATCCTCCAGGGCTGCAAGTCTGTCTCCAATTTTTTTGCATTCCGAGTTCGCAGCTGTGGCTTTTTCATCGGCGTTAGATGCCAGTTGTTCCGCTGTTTCCACTCGAGCCGTGAGTCCCTGCTTAACGTCTTCCAGCTGATCTGAAACGTCATTAATATGATCATCAAGCCTTTTCAGTTTGGAATTAGTTTCTTCAATGTGTTCCACTAATTTCTCCAACATGCCTTTAAAGTTCACGTCGAAACGTTTAAATAGACGCATTTCCTTATCTTTGTTATCCTTCTTGAGCTCAATGGCCACCTTCTTAAGATCATTTGTGTTATCTTTCTTAAGCTCATTCATGGCCGTAACCATCGCAGTTGACTGTGTAGCGATCATCTCTTTCTGTGTAGCGATCATCTCTTTCAGTTCGGACAGTTCGCTTCGGCTTTCGTGCTCCGCAAGTCAAAATGCAGCTCCTGTTACAGGCTCGCGATGAGTAGATGAGAGCACGTCCTGCAGAGCCCTTTCTAGTCTCGAATGATCCTCAGAAATCGGCGATCCCTCGCGACCTGTATCACTTGCGCCTTCGCTCCCATTTTCACTCTCGACTGGAGACGATACAATGGAGCGGGGTCCCAGTAATTCTGCGCACTCTTCTGCCTGTTCCAGGTCAGTCTCCGTGAGGCCATACCTTACACTTGCACTCAGGCCGGAAGTCTGTCCAGACTTTGATGCAGCTTTAAGTTTCTTTTCCGGTTCCTTCTGACTTTTCTTCTTGTTACTCATGCTTGTATATTGTAGTGGAAGTTCCTTGGTCGGGTTAAATACAGGATACCTCTAAATAATATGAAATACGTGGGAAAATAAAGCCGCTGCTAGCGGAGCTCTGCTTCAGACGTCCATCTCCTATAAACGGACGAAACCTTTACAGTTTTCTATTCAGCAGATATATTTGTATTGTGTCTTCAGTGATCTTGCTTTGAAGACGTTTTCGTTTTTCCAGTAAAATGCTACCACAATGAGTTGGATTAAGCATGTTTAAGAATGTATGTATAATATGTACTGTATATTTTCTTACAATACCATAATAGTAAAGTGTGCATACTAAGATATACTGATAATCAACACCTGAGAAGACAACATATGCAATGCCCGTTTATTCATCTTATTTAGAACTATTTTACTTTGTACAATTGGTACAATCGTATTTGCTCAGACCCGACAGACCGGGATCAACAACTGCAGGAGCTCAGACAAGATTTCATCAGACAAGGTTACACCCCCAAAACAACAGACACTCAAATAAGAAGAGCTACTGCCATACTCAGAGACAACCTTCTGGAATATAAAAACAAAGACAACAAGAACCGCATCCCCCTTGTTGTCACCTACAACCCACATCTTGAAACACTTCGAAAAATTATAAAAGAACTTCAGCCAATACTAAACAATGACCAAACACCGAAAAGTGTATTTCCTGAACCTCCCCTCCTGGCATACAGACAACCACCAAACCTTCAACAACTAATTGTCCGAAGCTCCCTAAGTGAACCAACAGAAAATGGCACATCTCCATGCTTACAGAAAAGATGCAAAATATGTGCCCACATTTATAATACAGACCGTATAGTTATACCACATTGCCGACTTGAACATCACATAAAGGGATCATTTTCCTGCAGATCATCTAATGTGGTCTACCTAATTTTCTGCATGAAATGTCCTGACACTGCACTCTATGTGGGATAAACTGGACAAACACTCCGCCAGAGAATGAATTTACACAGGTTCCACATTAAACATGGCAACACAGATGTTCCTGTAGCGGCCCACTTCAACAGCCATGGACACTGTGAGAGGGACTTTAAAGTCACAGTGCTTATGGGCAACTTCAAAACACAGCAAGAGAGAAAAGAATGGAAAGTTAAACTCATGCTAAAATTTGATACATTACAACATGGATTGAATAGAGACAAGAGTTTAATGGCCAGATATGAGGATTGTTTACATCTCTCAGAATGACAGACAACCTATCTACAGATCCACATTGATTTGAAAAATTCATTACAAACTTCAAAAGACTTTGTTGGACAGTTATCTTATCCAGAGATCTTGACCATACATTGTTCTTCTCTCTCTTGTTAAATTAACCCTAGCCTGAATGAATCTATTAATTTTTTACATTTAAAATTTCTCATTTAAAGATTTACCAATGTTGTTTCTTGTCCTAGAGTGTGTATATAAACACAGGGAACTCCAGTTTCTGTATTACATCTTGCCTGAAGAAGGGGCCTGAGTTGCCTCGAAAGCTTGCATATTGTAATCTTTTTTGTTAGCCAATAAAAGGTGTCATTTTGCTTGGCTTCTCTCTACTTTGTGCAAGAAACCCTTCAATGCCAAGGATGTCACAAGACATAGTATATCACACCATGGCTGTACATATGTACTGTAATGTCAAGGTACCTCTTTAAGGAATTAAACAGCAGTACAAATATAACAGTTATTGTGTATCTACTGATGTGTAAAAGAACAGTCTAACCTATTTCAGTGAAGATTTGAGAGGCCTTTCTGTAGTTTGTGGCAATATTGAAAAAGAATCAATTGGACACCCATTTACTATAATAATAATAATAATAATAATAATAATAATTCTTTACATTTATATATGTTTACAGGCAGAGAAATAGAACTAGAAAGAATTGTATTTAAAATCATAATTAACCTTTGAATTAAAGGTGAAAAAAACAGCAGCTACTGCGGCCCTACTAAAGCCACGTTAGAATTTAAATGATTGTAATGCATATTTATACACTTGCAACTAAACATATAGTTATATTAGGATTCAAACTGACTGCTTAGCCAGAATGCAAGGTTTTTCTAAGCATGTCCTGAGCTAAATCAATTTTGGAGATAGATAGTGTCACACACGTGTGCATGGGAGGCAGCTAAAGGGCTCGAATGAGGGCAATTCTATGCCAGACCAGGGGATGGCAAAGAGCGCTAATCCTTTCCCTCTTTACACTGCAGACCATTTATGAGAAATTCTGCCTGGCCTCGATGACGTCACCTCCGGTCCCAGCTCCAACAACGTCACTTCCTCTGCCTTCCTTTAAAACCTCCATCTTTGCCTCATCCAAGGCACTTCTGTTCTGAACTTGAATCTGTACTATTGTGCAATCAATTTCAATTTTATAGCCAGTCTTCAAGTATACGGGAGGCTGCCCCAAACCTTCTTCTAGCTCTTGTCTATTCATTTGACAACTGGCATAGTTGGCAGGATGGATGGCTCCAAGGAATACCAGGAGCAGGACCTGAAGAATACAACATCTACTAATATCCAGGTGGGAAAGTATCGTACCTGAGTTTCCAGGTGCGAAGGGCGTCCCATGATTCAGAAAGACCAGGTGAAAGCTCCATCCCCAGTACACATATCTGGGAAAACTAGATACCACAGTGAGTGTGCCGGGTGGGCCAACAGGATTGGGCTGGTCCAGATGGAAGAGGCAAAAGGGGCTTATTATGCTTTCTCAAAGGAGAGTGCCTGCCTCCCCACCAAGGCAGAGCCCTTGGCTAAAAGTGGGGTTGCCCCAGACCAACACGTGTATAAAGTAAAACAGTGGAAGATTGACCCAGAGCAGCCAACCCACACACAGGCTTTCGCAATATGGGCTAAGGTGGGACACTGGCTAAGGCCAGATGAGAATAACCCCCGCAAGATAGTAGAGCAGGTTGTCTGCTACTTATTTAGAAACAGCCTTCTGGAACATCTTGCCCATCTGGTTTGGGAATGAAGATATTTCAACATGCTTGAGCTTATGACGCTTGTTGAGACTATTAGGGTGGCCTCGCCGGCTGGGAGGGCAAAACTGTCCCTTAGACAAACCTAGACAGAGAATGTCCTGAAACACAGGCCCGCCCTTCATCGCTTAGAACAAGCACCGAAGTCCCTGGATTTGCGGGCGTGCAGTCTGCCTGGTGACAATGGGGAATGCAGATGGAGAAGGAAGGAAAGGTATAGTGCACTTACGATTCCACATACAGGAGTGGTAATTGTTAATGGGTATAAAATCACGGCCTTATTTGACTCCAACAGCAACATTTCCATTGTGGTTTGCTGATATGTATTACCTCAGAGTTAAGACCAGTCTAACCTGCATCCACAGGGAAACCCGCTGGCACAGGTCTGCCACCTGTTTCATCAGTTACGAAGGATTGGTAAAAAATATAACTGCAGCAGTCCTTGTAAATCCACCGTTCCCAGTGATATCTGAGGCGGGCCTAGTTGTGGACGGAGACGATACGTCTCAAGCTGCCTCCACACCGTGTAATCAGCTGGCAGAAAGGGAAGATGCAGCCACTTAGTGTGACGTGGCAATCCCTGGATCGTCACGATCTGAGATGTCATCAGCTATAGCCGCGGCAACACAGGAGAGAAACTATGCCCCTTGAGATAGTTTCTGACCCCCTCTTCCAGTTACATTATCAGTTCAGAGAGACACCGGCTTCATTTAAAAGGGATTAATGGAATGATGATTCCCTTAAATTCATTAAGACTGCAGTGGTTCTTGTCAATGGCCAACACACTCATCAGCCCAATATCAGGTAGCACAGCATGAGGGGGAGGTATGGAAGCTGCTGCTAATCCCACGGACCTACCAGTGGCAGGTTTGTGAATTAGCACACATTCACCTCCTAGGAGGCCATTTGGGCACCAAAAAGACTCTGGAACAAATTAAGCTTCGATTTTATTGGCTGGGAATTAATGAGGAGATTTGTCGCTTTTTCACGTCCTGCCCAGAATGTCAATTGAGTCAAATTCCTGGGAGGGACCATGCTTCTCTCATTCCCATTCCCCTTATTGATGTCCCATTTGAAAGAATTTCAGTCGACTTGGTAGGACCCCTGGAACCCTCAGCTAGAGGGCATAAATATATATTAGTCCAAGTGAATTATGCTACCTGGTATCCTGAAGCTGTTCTATTGCGCTCTGCAACTACCAAAGCCATCACACAGGAATTGGTAGGGGTCTTTGAGTGAGTTGAATTTCCTAAAGAAGTTCTGACAGACCAAGAGATGCCTTTTACCTTGGAGACATTCAGGGAAACAGCCAAGTTACTTAAAGCATCTAAAGACAACAGTGTATCATCCTCAAACCAATGGTCTAGTGAAGACGTTTAATCAGACTCTCAAACAAATGCTTCGCAAGGTGGTCAGCGAGGATGGAAGGAACTGGG
Source organism: Erpetoichthys calabaricus (assembly GCF_900747795.2). Classification (NCBI taxonomy): domain Eukaryota; kingdom Metazoa; phylum Chordata; class Cladistia; order Polypteriformes; family Polypteridae; genus Erpetoichthys; species Erpetoichthys calabaricus. The sequence continues at coordinate 116,446,686 of NC_041395.2, forward strand.
ATCATCTTCTCCCCCTCATCCTTTTTGCATATCGAGAAGTCCCACAAGCTTCTACGGGCTTCTCATTTTTTGAATTGCTGTACGGACGACAATCCTGGGGTATATTGGCTATTTTAAAAGAAGGATGGGAGAAAGAGGCTCTCCTCTCCACATATATATTAGAATATATTGCACAATTATGTTATAGATTTGAAAAGATTCATCCCATGCTCAAAAGTCACATGGAAGAGGCATAAGCAGCTCAAGCCCGATATTTTGAATGGAGCACATCTCTCCAGGATTTCCGCCCAGGGGATCGTGTCATTGTCCTTGTCCCTACCTCACAATCTAAATTGCTAACCCATTGGCATGGCCCTTGCGAAGTTAAGGAGAGGAAAGGAGTCATTGATTATTTGGTGAAACAACCCAATCATCCACTGAGGGAGTAGGTCTATCATTTAAACCTGCTGAAGCTATGGAGGGACAGGCTCGCAAAAATGGCCGTAACTTCAGTTTGGATTTGAGACCCAAACAAAGACGGGAACTGGAAGCAGTTATCCTATCTATTCCAGAGGTAGTGAGTGAAACATCTGGAACGACCTCTCTGATTGCACATGATATTGTGACAGAACCCGGGGTTTTAGTTTGAGAATGCCCGTATCACCTTCCCGAGGCAAATAGAGCCGAATATAAATATTTGACCACTCTTGATATGACAAAGTGATACTGGCAGGTTCCTTTAACGAACTCCACAAAGGCTAAGGCTGCGTTTAGCACCCCGACTTTCCATTGCCTGGTGCATAAAGTGCTCCTGCCTCAAAACTCATATAATGTTGCCTACCTGGATGACGTGGTCATCTATTCCAGCAAAAAGGAAGGAACACCTACAGCAGGTCCAAGCAGCATTACGGACACTTGGTGAGCCCGGACTTCTGATTAACCCTAAAGAAATGTTTCTTTGGATTGGACGAAGCCAAAATTTAGGCTACCTAGTGGGCCGGGATACCGTGAAGCCACAGTGCTCCAAGTAGGTGCCATATTGAAATGGCCCCGTCCAAGAACCAAGGGGTAAGTCCAAGCCTTTCTCGGCTTAGCAATTTGCTACCGCTGATTTGTACCCTGATTTTCTCAGAGTGGCGCCCTTGACTGCTTGACAAAGAAGTGGGCCCTGAACAATGTGGTATGGACTGATAAGGCAGACACTGCATTTGGTGACTTGAAGCAGGCCCTTATGTCAGCACCAGTCTTGAAAGCTCCTAACTTTTCGTTACCTTTCATTCTCCAGACGGATGCTTCAGACACAGGTCTTGGTGCCGTGCTGAGCCAGAGCGTTGATGGTGTTCAACACCCCGTCATGTTCCTGAGTCGGAAACTGCTGGAACGAGAAACCAGGTATGCGGCGGTGGAGAGGGTGGCCTTGGTGATCAAATGGGTGATTACTACCTCTTGAGCTGGGAGTGCACCCTTGTTACGGATCATGTACCTTTATAGTTGATGGCCTTTTACAAAGAGTCGAATCCATGGGTCACCAGGTGGTGTCTTGACCTACAGCATTAAAAGTTTTTGCTTGTTCATCGACAAGGATCCCTCCACACTCTTTCTCAGGTTCACAATCTCTCAGTCAGGAACTTGTCACACATGGGAGGCAGCTAAAGATCTCGAATGAGGGTAATTCCTCGTCATACCAGGGGTGGTGGAATGCACTAATCCTTTCTCTCTTTCCACTGCAGACCAGTTACAGGAAATTCCTCCTCCCCGATGATGTTACTTTCGGTCCCTGGCCCGATGATGTCACTTCCAGTCCCGGGCTCGATGACATCACTTCCGGTCCTGGACTCGATGACCTCACTTCTGGTTCTGGCCTCAACGACATCACTTCCTCTGCTTTCCTTTAAAACCACCAGTTCTTTTCTGAAACTGAATCTGTACTATTGTACAATCAATTTTCAAATTTGCAGCCAGGCTTCAAGTATACAGGAGGCTGCCCCAAACCTTTTACTGGCTCTTGTCTATTCATTTGACAATATGATGTTCTGTATAATGGACAATCTTAGATAGATAGATAGATAGATAGATAGATAGATAGATAGATAGATAGATAGATAGATAGATAGATAGATAGATAGATAGATAGATAGATAGATAGATAGATAGATGTTTTGACTCTAATAAAATTACATAGAGGAAGCAACAGAGCTTGAATTAAAAAGTGAGTGTCAAGATTTCAGTTGATTTTGTTCTGTTTGCTTTTATTTTTAATTTTTATTTATTCTTCTCAATAAGATCTAAGTAATGTTTGTTTGTATTTATTATTTTTGAACCATGTTTTCAGTAACATCAGTAACACTTAATCAAGCCCAAAGTCACAACACATATGCATAGTGCAGCGTGTGACATCATGGCAGCCATGTTATAAGATCAGCTCATGGGCTTTATTTTACAACTATGGCTGTCACTATGACTTGAATTGTCCCTTTTCATTTTTTGTTTGGTGATTCATCCTTTCTTACTATTGTTATGGATCTTCCCAAATAAATACTTAGAAATACCTTTTCTGTAAAATAAATAATTACTCTTCTGAGCATTAATTCCACTTTTGTTCAGACTTTTAATAATCAATAAATCTTTTGATCTAACTGAGGAAAGAAAGCAATTTTTAATTGTGTTTGCAAACCTTCATTTAATTTTGCTTTATTCTGTGCTTTGTAGTTACAATCAGTATTAAAGATTTTATATTTAGTCAAGGCTTACTGATAGATAATACCTGTCATTTATTAATTGAAGAAGTAGGAGTATGAGTACTAGTAGCATGGAATAGTGAATGGATAGGTAGAAATGTGGACAAATGTACTGGGTTTTATTCTTGCTTAACTCTATTTAGGGAAGTGGGAAGTCAAAGCCTATCATTACAGCACTAGTTTTTAGGCCCACTCACAAACAGAGACACACGCACAAGCAATCATCGTTTACAAATCCGATTTTAGCATACGGTTGCACTGTGAGCTGGAAATTGTGTGTCCTTGAAATGAATACAGGGAGAAAGAAGAAATTCTAGTTCAAAGACAGCCCTGTCTGTATTCAACCCTAGGTCCCTAGGACTATAATATGGTTCTATGCAAGGTTCTTTACTAGAATGGAAAAGCAGTGACAGCAATAAAAAACAATTTTGTGGCACATCCAACACAAAGTAGCAGCTTTGAGGCTTTAGCAATAAACTGGCTGTTATCTCTCAGTGTTGCAATATGTTTTGGGAACAATGGGACAAGGTTTCAGGGAATGATGTTTTGTCAAACATCTGGTGCCTTAGTTGCTAATGACTTCATATCATAATTTTTCAGGATAGAAAATGTATGAGTGGCACTCTGGACATTTAAAAAAAATAATAAATGAATAACTGCCAACTGCTCTGAATTATATTTAATGGAGCAATGCAGAGGATTACTTTGGGAGGAAGCTTTAACAGCATTTAAAGGAACTTCATTTGACTGTTGTTAAAAAAATCTGGCTACCTTCCATAGTAAAGCTTCATAGAGATCTGTAATGAAATGAAGAAGTGGCAAAGCATTTGTGGTACAGACTCCATGCAGTGTGTGAAAGCACTCACTCACACTGAGCGCCAGCTGTAGATTTATTTCTAATTCTTTATTTCTTGTTCCTTATTTGCTGATAGTTACATTTCTAGAGTGTTCTTCGACTCTTTTATATATCCGCTTGGCCTTTAACTATCTCGAATATATTGCTTGTGGAGCCTGTTGGCAGGCAGTGTACCTCTCTTGGTGGACTTTTATCCACCCTTAACTATTCCAGTCTGACTCATTTTTAGAAATTTATAATCAACTATTCTTGTAAACCACCTTTCAGTGATGTTTACTTTCAAAGGCACTATATGAAGTAAGGTTTTTCATTTGATGGTCTGACCCATGACTCCATGACCTGGAGAAAGCATATGACAGGGTGCCTCGAGAGGAGTTGTGATGTTGTATGAGAAAGTCGGAAGTGGCAGAGAAGTATGTAGGAGTTGTACAGGATATGTACGAGGGAAGTGTAACAGTGGTGAGGTCTGTGGTAGAAGTGACGAATGCATTCAGCTTGGAGGTGGGATTACATCAGGAATCAGCTCTGAATAAGATCTGTGTAAATGAGAGGGAGGTCAATGGAATGGTGAGGATGCAGGGAGTAGAGTTTAAATACTTGAGATCAATAGTACAGAGTAATGGGGATTGTGGAAGAGAGGTGAAAAAGAGAGTGCAGGCAGTGTGGAATTGGTGGAGAAGAGTGTCAGGAGTGATTTGTGACAGACAGGTATCAGCAAGAGTGAAAGGGAAGGTCTACAGGACGGTAGTGAGACCAGCTATGTTATGTGGGCTGGAGATGGTGGCACTGACCAATAAACAGGAGACAGAGTTGGAGGTGGCAGAGTTAAAGATGTTAAGATTTGCATTGGGTGTGACAAGGATGGACAGGATTAGAAATGAGGACATTAGAGGGTTGGCTCAGGTTGGACGGTTAGGAGACAAAGTCAGAGAGGTGAGATTGCATTAGTTTGGACATGTGAAGAGGAGGGATGCTGGGCATATTGGGAAAAGGATGTTAAAGACAGAACTTCCAGGCAAGAGGAAAAGAGGAAGGCATAAGAGAAGATTTATGGATGTAGTGAGAGGACATGCAGGTGATGGATGTGACAGAGCAAGATGCAGAAGACAGGAAGACATGGAATAAAGATCCACTGTGGCAACCCCTAACGGGCGCAGCCGAAAGAAGAAGAAGAATGTATATTACTCTGTACATTACAGAGTAATGTTCAGAGCGAAATTGTTACTTGCTATAACCTCTCTTGAAAAAAAACTCCTTCTAGGCAGGTGATGTTGCCTGGTGGCTAAATAGTTCTTGTTGGACACCCACTTAAAACAGGACTGTGGTCTATAAGGTACTATACTGTATATATTCTATACTGTAGTTTTTTTCCTTCACTAAATGTCTCTGTTAAAATAAGTGACATATTGTACATGTGTGCTAATAATAGAATTATTATAACATTTTCATTGTACACCTGCAGCTTGTTTTGAAATTTTGGATTAAAGCATTAACCAGATAAAAGTAAATGTATGTTATTGTTTAAGTTACACATGAGAAAAATAAACTTTTATGTGCTATAGTCATAACCTGATTCTCAAGAAGGCAGGCTTTACACTATATCCTTATATATTTATATTTTCTTATACTTTTTTTGTAATCTAATGTATAATAAAACACTAAGGCCTGTGTGTCCAGTCCCTCAGAGCAATCTGATTAGTCAGTTTGGCTTTGGTGATGTGAAGAAAGAGGAGTAAAGGCACATGCTTCAAAGACGGGAAGTCAAAAAACAGACAAGAGGCGAGAAAGGGGCCTTAAAAATAATAGTAGAGTCTGTGGAGGAAGCAGTCTTTATAGGAACACGCTCGGGAAAGAGAGCACTGATGAAGAGAGGTTCAGACAAATGTGAATACAGTGGAAAGGTACTGAAAGTACACTTAAGGCAAGAGACAGCAAATATTTTTAAATTATTCTATTACCTGTTATTGACGAGTACCATGGCTAGTAACCCTATTATACAAAGGATGTTCAAAAAGTTTTATATTTTCGTTGGAAACAGTGAAGGCAGGACGAGTAGTACCTGGTCGTGTCTGAGAGTATCATATGACTGGGAAAACTGCATCACAAAGGAAGGTGACTATGTTGGAATGTGATGTAATTTGGTTTTAAAATTCTTAATAAATAGAGTTAAAAAAAGTGCAGAAATGTATTGAACATACCTCGTATTTATATTTATATTGCATTTTTAACATTATTTTACTTGTTCTTGTTGTTTCTGTCAGTTTACTAGTCACATGGTCTCTTTCACATCAAACAGTACCTAACAAAACATTACAAAACAAACGAGATGCAGTAGTAAGCCTCTTAATATACTTAAATAGATAATTCAACTACACTACACCAAGACACACTAACACCCAGTCTAAGTCTGGGCTCTAGGCCCTATTATTCTCAACTGCATTAAGCAGGTTTTGGAAATACTGTAGACCAGGGGTGTCAAACTCATTTTGGTTCAGGGGCCACATACAGCCTAATTAGATGTCAAGTGGGCCGGAGCAGTATTCATAACATAATTACCTATAAATAATAGTAAGTCCATGTTTTTTCCCTTTGTTTTCGTGCAAAGAAGTACAAGTACATTAGAAAATCTTCATATTTAATGAAATGTTTCACAAAACATATCAACATATCAAAACATATAAACAACCTCAGATTTCTTAAAACAAGTGTTTGCACAAATACAAACAAAACTTTAAGTCAGAGGTATTTGGAACTGAAAAATATAGTACTGCACCTTAAAATTTATGGCATTACATGAACAATAGGATTCCACCAAACCAAACTCTTTTGTAGTGAAGCTGTTAACTTACATTAAATTTAACATTTTTTAACTATTTCTACAGCAAGAATTCATTTTCACAGAACTGAATTCTTTAAGTGCAATCGGTGTCTGAAGCAATATTTTAAAGGAGTTAGTCACATCTAGACTACTTTGTTTTTGCTCCTGAAACTTGGCATCTTTTGGTCTGCACAAGTGCATCAATATCAGGTGTCATGTCCTGACTAGTAGCCAATCTCAGAATGTCATCTAAGTGCTTGTTTGTGAGCCTTGAGCGCAATTTTGTTTTATTGATGTTCATTACTGAGAAAACTTGTTCACAAAGGTAGGTTGTCCCAAAAATGCACAAAATTTTTGCAGCCAGGGCTGTTAATTTGGGGTACCCTGGCAAGAGATATTGATAAAATGTGTCCAAGCCCACTGAGGCAAACTTGTCCTTCAAATCTGCATCACATTGCAAATCAATTATCTCTAGTTGGATGTCGACAGGGACATCAGAAGCTTTGACTGTGAAGGGTGAGCGAAAAACTGCAAATTCTTTCTCGAGTTCACCAAAGATCTGAAACCGTTTCTCAAACTCACACAGCAATCCTGCAATCTTGTCTTTATACTGTTTCATGTCAGCATTAATGCCTGCTGCACATACCTCTCTTAGGCAAGGGAAATGTGCAGGGTCACCACTTGACAGCTGTGTCTCCCACAAAGTCAGCTTCAACTTGAATGCACATATGCTGTCATAAAACTGTGTGACAACTTTTTTGCGGCCTTGCAACATTTTGTTCAGAATATTCAAGTGCTCTGTAATATCCACCAGAAATGCAAGGTCCTGAAGCCATTCCTGACATTGTAATTCCATCACTGGATTTCCTTTTTTCTCCATGAATTGTCCGATTTCCTCGCGTAGATCAAAGAAACGCCTCAGCACAGCACCTCTGCTTAACCACCTTACTTCAGTGTAGTATGGCAGGGTATTAGTAACGTGATTGTCACTGAGAAGGCAGTCAAACTGACGATGATTCAGGCCTCTGGCTCGGATGAAATTAACAGTTCGGACAACCACCTCCATGACGTGATCCATTTTTAACGACTTGCAACACAATGCCTCCTGGTGCAAAATACAGTGAAATGTCCAGAAACCATCTCCTCCATTAGCGGCTTGTACTTTCTCTCTGAATTTTGTCACAACACCTGCTTTTCTTCCGATCATTGATGGCGCGCCATCTGTAGCCAGGCTGACGGCGCGGGACCAGTCCACCCCGACTCTGTCCAGCGCGCCAACCACAGAGCCGAAAATGTCCTCAGCTGTTGTGGTGTCACTCATAGGCACCAACTCAAGGAACTCCTCAGTGACGGTCAATGTGTCATCAACTCCACGAATAAATATGGCCAGTTGAGCAACGTCTGTAATGTCAGTGCTCTCATCAATTGCAACAGAAAATGCAAGAAGTGACTTGACCTTGTGTTTCAACTGCCTGTCTAAATCAGCCGATAGTTCCGATATCCTCTCTGCCATAGTGTTTCTCGTCAGACTAAAGTTGGCAAATGCTTGTCGCTTCTCAGGACACACGAGTTCTGCAGCCTTCATCATGCATCTTTTAACGAACTCACCGTCGGAATACGGCTTTGATGCTAATGCTATTTCGTTAGCAATTACGTAGGTGGCTTTTACTGCTGCTTCACTGACCTCTCGGCTCCGAATGAAAATTGACTGCTGTTTTCTCAGACCCACCAGCAATTCATTTATCTTCTCTCTCCTCAGTCGTCCTTGCAAGACGTCGTATTTTCCACCATGATGAGTCTCATAGTGGCGCCGAATATTATATTCCTTGAGCACCGACACTTGTTGATTACACACCAAGCACACAGGTTTCCCATTTATCTCTGTGAATAAATAGGAAGTGGTCCATTTCTCTTGGAAAACCCTACACTCGGTATCCACTTTTCTCCTTTTTGACAAAGACATTTTGGCTAATGAGGGTGTCAAGGTGAGTAGAAAATAAGGTAGCCTACAGAGTGGCAGAGTTGTTGCTTCTTTTACTCTAATTAAAACAGTGCACCCCTCCCCTTTGACTAACACAGTGCGCCCCTCTCATCTGACTAACACCCTAGCGGATGATTTAGGAATTGCATTTTATTACGAATTTCGAGTTTGTGTCTTTTATTAATTTTTTTACTTTCAAAATTCATCCAGTGGGCCGGATTGAACCCCCTAGTGGGCCAGTTTTGGCCCGCGGGCCGTATGTTTGACACCCCTGCTGTAGACCAATGGATAACCAAAAGATTATCAATGAACTGAATATAGCCTGTAAATGTTCTAGCCGCAATCTGGATATTTGACATTAAGCAGTCCATCTGTGATTATCAAACAGCAATGACAAATCTCATTGTGAAAAACATTGCTTTCTGTTTATGACACATCAGCCATAACCGATAAAAACTTTGGACACCAAGGGCAGGTTGCCTTGGCAAGACAGAAAGAGTGAAGTTACCAATGTTTTTCTGCACATAATATGCAGAAGGGGGCCTAGACAAGTAAGTGGATTGCTTTACACACATTTCAGGCCATCTGGCTGCAGCAGGATTGTGCTGGTAGCGTCACTCGGCATGTGAAAGCACATTTTTTTGTTATGATACCATTTTCATTTACGGGTTGTTAAAGGTCTTTGTCAACATATCAAAACAGCTTACATCTCAAAAGAGCTACAGATGAAATATTTTCTTCTCCTGTAAATGTTCTCAGTTTCGTCCTCCAATGAATAGGTCTTGGTTATGGTATGTGGTAAAATTGTTTTATTGGGAGAGCTTGGGGTAGTTATAGCAGAGGAATATCAATAAGGGACAGCAGATGATAAGTGTGATTCTTAGTTTTCCCCTAGAAACACAAGGAGTGTAATGTTATTTGCATGAATAATTGCCCAGCTGTAAATTCATCTGAAACCAAGTTATCCTTGCCATTTTGAGATATTTTGCATTCTTGTGCACCTGGCTTACAGCCCTCAGTAGAATTACTAAGTCAAACGTTTTAATGTTCATATATATGCTATTTTTTCTGTTTGTGACAAGGTAGACCAATTCTAAAAATGGTGATTTTATGTAAATTAAGATGTGCTCCAAAGCAAAGGGATTAGGTGATGAAGTTGAAGTGATTCAAAAGCTATTTAGCTGAAGGTTGATGCTGAACCTTCAATTAGCACGCTCAGAATTTTCCACCAGGGAGCTTTTTTATTCTGCATACACAGCTTAAACAGAATCTGCTTCTCTGTGTTGTTTTTACATTCCTGCCATTGCAAGACTGAACAGCCCTAGCATTCATGGTTTCTTCATCCTCACATCTGGAAAGTCTCATGAAGATGGCAGAAGGATTTTGGCTATTGTTCATCTTGACCATGTTCATACATATGCCAATTTGATCAGAAGGTTGTCTAGACATTTGCTTGGCTTCTCTTTTTGTCTGATGTGGCTTGTTGCAGTTCTTCCTTTTTCTCATACCATTTAGTTTATGATATTGAGAAGTTTTCACTCCTATTACCTTTTTGTAAAGACCACAAGTAGAAGGCAACAACATTCTGGCTCACCTATAAAGTCACTGCTCGATGTGGTAACCAGAGAGTACCTCTCCTGTCCTTCTGTTCCAAAAGTCCTTTTTGGCCTTAGAATAAATGTAAGGTTTTTCAAATTTTCTTTCCCAAGTCAGTGATCAGACTGACCCGGTGAAGGTGTACTGTAGTTGCAATAAAAGTTTTTTAGTTGACTCCCCTCAAATATGGCATGACCGATTAAGCTTGCAAAACTTGAAGGTGCCTTTATTCCCATTGCTCTCCAGCTACCTAGTGTGCTAGTCTGGGCATCAAATAGCAGAAATATTATTCCTTTTTTTCTATTTTTTTTAGTTGGACTAGTTCATAAAGAAAAAAATAGTACCTTATATATTTCTCCTAAACCCAGTTCTAAGCAATGTATATGTGGAAAAAGCTGCCGCCCTTGTTCACTTTATATTACAATTTAGCTGGCTAGTTTGTCTAGGTAAGAAAGGAATTTGTTTGATGAGCTCACTTTGACATGAGACTGATTTACCAGCAAAAATGCAGTTGAAGTTAACCATTTGGCACCACATGTATTTGTTTTTTGCTTCCCAATTTTCAAAGTATCGTACCCTGTGTAGATAAATTTTCACTCAGCACACCCTGCAAATGTGTGACAAATATAGCACGTTAGGAGTCATTCAAAGGGTCATAGCTCTAGTCAGCTGCAGTGAAAGAGTACCCACATGTATAGTGTCTGAAAGATATGTAAAGGTGAGGCATGACTCATCCATTCTATATAGCTATTCATCCATACATTTGCTTAACTTACATTATTAAGCAGAAGCAAAACTAACACAACATAAAAACTAATTTTGCATAGGAAATCAGTCCATCTTGAGGTGCATTCGTGCATGCGTCCAAACTCACTCAGAACAGGACAATTTAAAAAAGAAACTGTCATGGGGCTGTGAGAGAAAACTGCACAAGGCACAACTCTAGGCATTGTTACATACATGTGCATGGGGTGATGTTTTAGGGCTCTGGTGATGGTAATTATACCCTTCAAACAAGGGGTTGGCACTGTGGATTATTGCCTTCTGTCTTCCTCCTTTTGCAAAACAGAAGACCAACAGCCACTCCACTGCTAACATCATTTCCTTTTTCTGTCCTCCTTGACCCACCCTATTCTGCCAAGTCACCACTTAACTCAGAACCATGCCATACCTACTGTCACACATTTTCTCAAAATACTTAAATCTATAGTAAAATGACAATTGGTATCTTATTTTATTACCAAGGGTGCTAAAAAGTGTAATTACATGTAGACTGACAGATAAAACTAGATATAATCAGCCATACTGCCCCTGCTTATAAGAAAATGTGTAAGAATACATTACTGCTAGGGTTAGACTCTTGGAATAGTCCACCTCCCATTTCCATCTGAGGACCTTGGCCATTTAGTCAGTGACCACTGCTAATTAAACTGTTTCTCTTCAATCACTTTCTAAGTAACACATTTTAAAACAAGTTAAAGCAATACTGAATTAATATTTCGCCTGATATGTAAAATAGCTCATTCCCAAATTGTGGAGAAGTTGTGCTAAGAGTACAAATGAAAATAATAATTATCTGTTTTACCATAAAACCTAATGGTTACTACTGCAGCATATTTTGTCACTGTATCACTGATTTATCTGAATATATAAAATATTTTGAATATGAAGTCAGTTAATTGTAGAGTCTAAACTGGTTGATTGTAAGTGTAGTTGTATGCGTCAGAGGTCTCTGGTGGACTGATGACCTGTCCAGAGTTGTTTTCGTGTTGCACTCATTGTTGCCATTATAGGCTCTATACTTACAGGGTTGAGAAACTATACACTTCATGTATTTTTCAAATTAAATATTAAATATTAAAAAGATTTACCACTAATAAACTCTATGTGTCATCCATAATATCTACAGTATTTCAATAATATAAATTTTAAAAGTAACATCTGTCCTAACACAGATGTCCAAATTCATTGATGACATTATTGCAGGATGACCAATCCCTTTTACCTCTATTCACCACATTCTGCTTATCAGGCAGAGTTTCAAGTATATAGTCAGGATTTTTTTCCAATGATTTGGCAGAAACGCAGTGTTTTATATGCTGTTTCTTCCACAACTAATTTGGCCAAGTATGGAAAATTATACGTCAAAGGAATTTCTTCTTAGTTTCACCTGTACAGGCCATTCTCAATGACAATATAGCTAGAAACAATTTGCTATTCAGTTTTTTCATATACCTGAGCTAAGTGGTTGGGTTGATTATAAATATGCTCCATATTTCAGTTTTGGCCTGTCTTAACAAATTTCAGCCACTGGTCTGTTCGTTTTATATTTTAACTTTCATTACTCCCTTTGGAAAATTGTCTGCCACAAAAAACTTTCCTTGTTTACATGTAAATTGGGAAGACAAAAACAGTATATAATGAAACAGAAATGTGGTGGAAGTGTTTAAAGAGTAACTGAACATACTGAGGCTCTGAAGGGAGCAATCAGTAGTTCAAAGTCATCATTCACATTTTGGAGGATGGATATTAAAAACCAAAATATGAAATAAAAACATAAACAATAAGTTGAAACTGTAAAGAAAATTATATTTAAAAATGTGTATATACTGAATATCTAGACAAAAACTCTTCATACCTGACTATAGACTACAGGAAATACATTGCTTAGGGTGAATTGTTCTTCAAGACACATTTATTATCCTTGAATTTAACTAGCAAAGTGATTAAAATGTTGAGGACATAGCAATGTGTCCCCAAGCTCCATGACAGCTGTCACGAGTTATTGAACGGATGTGCAGCGCTAAGAAGAGCTCTATCGCAAAAAACCACGCCGTTGTTTCACAGAGGCAATTTCTCAGAAGCATCTGTTGCAGTTTTTTGGCCTCCCCTCCCCCATCTGTAGCATAATCACACTGACAAAGATCCAAAATTGCTGCATCTCCTGTTTATTTAGGATATATTAAAAAAAATAATTACTGGAATAGTGTGTGTTCATTTGCCGATTTAATTTTAGATTAGCAAATCTAAAAAAAAAGTTTTGGCAGGTCAGAATATTTACTTTCCATTTTAATGAAGGCTCAGGACATTAAACAGTCATTCAAAGTAAAGAAACATTGAAAAAACAATAAAATGTTGAGCCAGTGCAATATAATTTATGTGGTCATTTATGCACAGACATGATAATCTATATATAAAAGAATACAATGATACAGGACATGAATGCACAGTCAATATCTTTGTCATATTTTTCACTTCACTATTCAGTGTGACTGGCATAACAAGAAAGCAACCTAGAAAATAAATATAAATTTTTTGATGTTGCAATAAATATTTATGCATTAGGCCACTGTCTGCATTTAGATACAATACATAAATATTTTAATGACTGGTTTAAAGAGATCACATGTTAGTTGGAGCTGCAGTGTCCTGAACATGAGTTCAAAAGTACAATCATAGATGAACTTTCTCTAGGAAATTAAATGTAGAGTCCAGTAATGTACGGGGCAATACTTTTACAGACTGATTCAGAAAGGGCACATGTTGCTTTCTAAAAAAAAAGGCTTGCTAGCTAATTAAACCAGATCTATTTGTACAAGATACCTTAGGAAAGACGAACCAGAACTGATCAGCAATTTCCTTAATTGCACCACTTGGACACTAAAGGATGTGGTTAGCAAATTCATAAGTGCTGCTTTTTTTCTCTCTTCAGACCTCAAGGATTTGGAGAAGGAATGGGACAGATGTCATCATTAAAACAGCTTTGGGGAAATATACAGATGAAATACCATATGAGGAGCAAGAGTTTTAATGTTGATTTTTTTTCCTAACCTATAAAAGTTCAAACACCTTCTCTGTAATAAAATAAATTGCCCATTTTTTTATTAACCTCTCTAATATGCTTTTATGGAGCATATAAACTGACAGGAATTCATTTGCTCTTGCTTGTAATCGCTTCCCCTAATGTATTTCCACTTTACAACACAACAGTTTTAGGCTCCACAAATCATGCATTTTCTGACATAGTTCCCATCTTGCTTCAAAAGCATTCAAACAGATTAACAGAAAGGTCAATTACATGTGAGCCCGAATATACCAAAATCAAAAGGCACAAGAGTGGTTTGACGCTTATTACCACAAGAATTTACAGAATAAAGGCTATCAGCCTTTATCAGTCCATCTTTATTTTACATATTGTGCCTTCAGAGGTTGCTTTAGAAAACTGGTGATGAAAAATATGAATGTTCTACTGCTTCTTCCAAATTTTCTGTTCATCTCACTGTTCAGGGAGTCACATTTATTACATGATCTTTTTCCTTAATTTAAAGGAGTGGCTTCAGTAGGATAATTGCTTAAAGTGAAGTCTTGATCTTATGATGCATATTTGCAAATTTTCTGTTAATCCAATAAACTTAATGTCACTGCTGAAATACTCCTGTTTCCATAAGGCATGTCATATATTAAAAGGAAGTTCCTACTTTGAAAGCTCAGTCAGTGATAAACAAAAATCCAAAGAATTAAGAGGGGTTCCCAAACTTTTTCATATGACTGTATCTTAATAAACATTTCATTTATAATCATTCAATGAATGTATATATTTTTGTGGTACTCAATGTTTAAAGAGAAAGTACAAATGAAGGTTAAAAATGAAGGTTAAGCACAATATCTTTCAGTCTTTCAAATGGCCAGGAACTTACCAGAATACACTACTTATGGGTGATGGACAAAGATAGTGACAGAGAGGTAGGCCATACTGTATAATGTACTACATTACATGTTGGGATAGTTCTGGTAAATTGCATTTGAATAAAAACATAAGCGAACTCATTGCTTCTTCACTCATTCTATCACAAATGAGTGTTGCATTGCTGGAAGTCATCCAAAGCAACTTATCCATGTTTGTGTTCAGCGTAAACTTTTATTTTATGATTTGTTACCTTGCCGTGACTCCTAAGCTCTTTGTTCCACGGACAAACATTAGCTTTTAACTTTGATTTATGTGCTGCTTTATGTTCAAGTGTCTTTTCCTCTGCTTCCTGTTTTAACTGGGTGTTTTTGGATTAGCATTAGCCAATATGAAAGAACAACCTACTCTTCAGAAAGTGTATGCCCCTGCGAAATAATACACTGTGATGATACTTATAAAGGCTTTCTGAGTTATAAAATCAAGTGTAATGGCTTGTTATCATTTTCAGAGTCGCAAATGTAATGGTGTAAATATTCTCCATGTAAATGAATGAGACTGTGCTCTGCAATAGTCTGGCACCCCATCTAGGGTTAAATCATGCCTAGGTTTAGACCCAGAGACCCTTTACTGGATTCCCCAGGTTCAAAAAAGCAATAGACAAACTGATAGTAGGCGCTGCATCTACTAAACATGTACAGATGCTTTTAAAAGGTTGTATATTTTAGTTATGTACAGGGTATATCAACAGAAACAAGAGAACAGAATTTTTGTTATTTCGCCTTCACTATCAACTCACCATATTTCAATAGTTAAAAATATTATTATTATGCTGACATATTTTTGTAATAATTGAGATTAGTTTCTACTTTACTTTTTATTACTATTTACCTAACTTGACATTTGTAAAGATTATCATGTTTAGTAATTCACTGTTAGTGCTATATAGTTTTAAGTTTAAGTAAGTGCTCTGAGCCTGCACTCAGTGAAAAGCACTATACAAAATATATAAGAATAAATAGAATTGACTTGAAGTAATTTAATGATAAAGTCAAAAGTACATTATCTATTTCTACTGCTACAGTGTTTTTGAATAATTATTAAGATACTAGTTTAGTGCCACCTATAAGGTGTCTGAAATATGACAGAGCTAATTGTAAAAGGTGCTACATAAACTAAATCTTGATTGATTGAATGGTTGATAAAATCAAATCTAAATTATTTGTTTGAAATAGCATTGTTTTTCTTTTGATGATGAAGCCCTGCCAGTAACATTAAAGTTACAGTACTAAATAAAGATTGATTCATAAAGTTAATACAGGCTATTTTAATGTTACATGGTTTATCTTGTCACCTGTAAAGTGACTTGTGTTCATGCTTTTCATGAAAGGTGCTCCATAATTTCAACTCTGATTGATAGAATCAAATACACGTTCACTATGTTGAAGGATAAACATTGCTGGGAAAGAGATCTATACCTCTTGTAAAATAACTTGTAGTGATGCTTGCCGGCAGAGACACTGTAGAAAACAAAGATTGATTGATAACATTAAATTGAAGCTGTATGTTTTCCTCTGAAACATTTGTTTTTCATGTGGATAGTGCCACTTGTAAAGTGCCAACAAAGTGCAGCAATGTGGCACTTGCTGCAAAAGTTGCTATAAAACAATAAAAGTCGACTTATTAAGGGACAGTACAGTGATACAGCAGCTAGCACTGTGGCCTCAAAACTCCAGGAACCTGGGTTTGATTTCTAGTCCCATGCCCATTCATGTGGAGTTTGTATGTTCACATGATTTATGGTTTTCTCCCACATCCTAAAGCTGTTCAGGTTAGGTTAATTTGCAGCACTAAATTGTTTAGGTTTGAGTGTATGACTGATGTCTTGTCCTGGACTGGTTCCTGCCTTACCCAAAAGACATTGGGATAGAATTTTGCTTCAAGTGAAAATGGAGAAAAAGATTAAGTATTTAAGGTTTCATTCCTTACACTTATTATACTATTAAGATGAGCTTCTGTCACAAATTCTTTTGATTCATTATACAATTTATGGTGAATTTTGGTTGTGATTACTTATAATTTTTCTGTCTTTTATACTTATATTTTTATTTGAAAATGTAAAGAAACTGTTAAATGTGGAAATATGCGTATTATATAATGTATTTTTTTATGTCTTCAATCATCTTTAAAGTTTTCTTAACAAGTTGCATAAAAACAACAAAATAGTGCACTGGAGTGTGACTGCAAGACCGGTATCTGCCAACAAATGATAACATCATATTCCCCATGAATGATATGTTGATGTGAAATAATACAGGCTGGCTTTCTCAACAGGTGTTTAAGACACCTCCAGCATAAAAACATGAAATGGAAAAGCAATATTTTGCAAGAGCAGGATAATACCTTCCACAGTTTAACTTGTCATATTCTGTTTTATTCAGTAATGAAAAATTCTGTCCAACATTTAAACAGCCACAATAACCAGGGTTGTGTAAAAGATTAAACAATATTTATTTGGAATTTTCTTCAGTGGTCAACCTTCAATAACAGTCAGTGACTGTGCCAGTTTTTTTACAACTTCTTGAAATTTAAAGCTTACGTTCCTTGATTAATAGTTAATAAAAGCTTCTTCCTTAAATACTTGCATTCTTTATCTCATGGTTTTATAGTATTTTTACTAGCATGCATTGCAGATGTGCACTCTGCATCACAATCTGTTCTAATTTTGTAAGCAATAATAATATTCATGCATTTAATTATGACAATGCTGACTCTAGAAAAATAAAATAAGTAATATAAAGAACAGTACACTATACTGCTTTAATACCCTTTATTGTATATGGTATCTTTCCCAAAACATTTACATCAGGAATACTGCACACTAGTCTTCTTTGAGATCATCCAGAAGTAGACTGGAATTGACGGGTAGAATTTGAATTTGAGCCTCTGTAGTTTCATTTCCAACTTTAAAAGGCAATATGTGGGATCTAGAGTGACATATTTATTATTATTCATTATCAGTCCATACAAAGAAGTCAGTTAAGTCATCAACATCAAGAAGTCATCATCAACATCAAGCACAAGTTATAAAGTATCCTTTGATGTGATGATGATACACCGGTCAATCTCAGGCTCCTTTTATTCGTACATATCCGCTTTGGAGCAGGTAATTAGTATAGCATATGTGATTTTGGGATATGTGAAAAAATGACATTATTGCAGTAAGAAATGTCAAAATGGACATAAAGTAGGTATAAAAACTCCACAAAGGCAGTAACTTGGCTGAGATTTAAGATCAGCTTTAAAGAGCCATGTAAAAGCAATGCTAAGCATTGTGCCAATATGTTGCCCGTTATTATTATTATTATTACCTTCTTAATTCACTAAGAGTTACACATATTTTAATTGAGATGTTCCCTTAGTGTGTATGATTATTCTGTGTGTGATTGTTTTCTTGCCCAGCTTATGTAGTCGACATTGGTGGTAACTCAGTGTTACCTTATCTTTGGAGCTTGTGTATGTAACCATGTTGCTAAAGTTGGTAATTACAAAGCAGATAAATCTTTTTAGAAAAAAAAACAAAGTGTGGAAATTATTAAATGGTTGAAATCAAACCCCAGCTACTTTAATTTTAGATACACTGAAAAAAAGGCTCCTCCAGAAGAACATGACACAATGCAGCTAAGTGGTTGGAAGTTATGAAAATACATTTTAATGAGAAGGTTCAACTAAAAAAAAGTTTTATTCATCTTTACTGAATATGCCCCATTCACTGTGAGTTATTATTTCCATCTCTCTCCCTCTGCTCTCACTCCACTGTTCATCTTGCCTATATTTTGCATACATGGGTTGTCTGCCTTGGGAACGCTCTGATATGGTCTTGAGTGTGTGATTAATATAGTCTGTAGCATTTGATTAATATGATCTTATATTATGCCAGCAGAGTTTGCTATGGAATTGAAAGCCTTTCATGTGTTTTGGTTGGTTACTGGACTTAATGCTGTTCTTTGGTTAAGTGTAGTCTGAGCAAGAGGACTATTCTGTTAATTTTGCAATGCTGCCACTGATTTCATTTAAATTATTTTGACATTAATACTGTATTAAAATAATTCTCAGAACCAAGGCTAAGATTAAACAGGTTTTATATTGAAAATTTATATTGACTAGTGCAAACCCACAAAAATCCAAATGCCCTGCTTTAGATTTGGTTTGGGTGATGAAACTGATTATGATTTTTTTAAGATCAAATTTTTATGAACATTTAAATATCAAATACAGACATAGATCAAACAACACTATTTTTAAGAAAAATTGACAAACAAAATTCTAAACACTCCCTAATCGAGAAATGACAAATGAACTGTAAGAAACAGATAAGGGAAATTGTGATTGCCTGAATTATCTAGAAAGAAGGACACCACTTGGGAACATGGTAAGGAAGAGAAGTGATAAATTGAAAATTGAAAAATTAGATATTAAGTGTAATATCAGTGCAAGAGTGCTCAGAATGTGATCTTGAACCAGTTTCACCACTGACTCCCACTATTCAATATTGGGGCCCTGTGGCCCATTCATTTGTAATAGAAATAGTTATAGTAACAATAACTTATTGATAGAAGATTTCCAAAAAGTAAAGCAAAGAGAGTCAGGAAATTTCCAGTGAGAAGCTAACATTGTTTTTGTAGCTGTTATTCCTAAAGAGAATAACCTCTGCTGGATAACAGTAAGAGGAAGAGAAGAAAGGTCTAGCAAATGGTGATGATGATGATGATGATAATGATGATGATGATGATGGTGGTGATTATTATTATTATTATGGTTGTTTTTGTTGTTGTTGTTGAAGAAGAATCATAAGCAAAACATGATAGATACACAAATGCCCTGATTTGCTTTTTTATGCTATGTATAGAGCAGTGGCTCTTAACTTTGGTGCTAGAGACCTCCTGTGTTTATTATTTTTCATTTCAGCTTGTTTTTATGTTTTTATATTATTAAAAGTCCACTTTTGTTTTTAGTGGAACATACTATCAGATGGCTTTTGATTGCTTTTAGTTTCCCACAATAGAACATCAATGGATTTTTCTCTACATTTCTAAAATATTCATTGGTTGTTTATAAAGAATACACACACACAGATAAATAGGATTCTGGTTACTGCTTCATTGGCAATAATTTATTTGTACCTCATAGTTAATTGGCTGCTGGTTATAAACTAAATGAACAATTATGGGGTTATGATCCTGCTATGAAACCTGACTAGAATTAACTACAACAACAACAGCAATAATAATAATGATAACAACACTGAATAAACTCCATCAACTGAAATCTATTGTAGCAATTAATACCTTTCTGAAGCTCACTAAAGTGCACAGTTGAAATGAAATAAGACAAACCACTTAATTATATGTTTGTTTTCTTTAATGGCAAGAATTAGCTTTTAATGAAGAAATCTGTTGAAATACAATCTTGCAGGGAAGGGCAGCATGGTGGCACATTGGTTAGCACTCCTGCCCAATACCTCTATGTATCTGAATTCAAATCAGATCTTTAATTGGTTGGTTGAGTTTGTGCATTTTTACACCAATATTTCAAACACACTCATGTTACCATACAGTAAGTGAACATTTAAAAATGAGCATCAAATGGACCCTTCTCCCATCTGGGTTTGATTCCTGTTTTGCAGTCATGTCTTCTATGATGAAATCGGGCTCTCCAGCCATGTAATTAAAATTAATAAAAAAAGGGATTTCCAGTTTGCACACCATAAGTTTATTCAAGGTTCACACACTAGTCGTAGCAAAAGTGGCAGTAGTATATCATCAGCAAATAAATGGTTCTGTCTTCCATGTTAAATTTACTTTTTGTTTTTCACCATATTTGTTGGATTCAGTTTCTCAGTTCCTTTGAGCATTTTGAACACTTGGATTAAGCTCCAATAACTGATGACTGGAAAAAAAATGTAATTTCTTCAGAATACACTGTGCCTTTTGACTTTAGATCATAGTGCAATCATGTCATATTGCGGTGCAGTGACAGAAATGTGATCTCAGCAGAGTTTTTTTTTTAATTTTAAGCTGTAGTTTATTATGCAGTTTCAACAGACCCCTGAAATTTGAAAAAAATTATTTTAGGGATTACAGAAGAGTGGTCCCAATATAATTAAGTATCTTAGTTCATTTAATTTAGAGGTGGGTCACCTCCTGTGAAAATTCAAAGACTGGGGAGGATATTTTTTGAATAATATCTTCCTTATGCAATTAAATAATTTGCTGATTTTTGTTTTTGGATCAGTATTGTCACCAACAGAAAAATTTAGGGCTGGAGGCAATTTCCTGAAGATTCTGGATCACTTCCAGGAGTCACATAGGAGATGCTCTTTTCTTGGAGATTTAGAACGTCTATTTCTTACCAGTCACAATCTTGTTTCCTATGTATTTGTTTTTGCACTCTGCCTCGACTCAGTATTTCCATCTTATTTCATATTCCACAGCACTGTAAATTGCTTGCTAGACTTTTAAGAGGTCATTTTCAGGTTTTGCTAGTATGGAATACTTTAGAATCCCTATTTGCACTTAATAAAAAGGAAAATGTATTAATTGGTGAGTAGCACTTACCTCATCTCATCATCACTTCTTCTCAAACTGCTTTTCAGGGAGAGGGTTGCAGTGGAATTTTACATATATATGTTAAACAATGTAGCAAACAATATATATACCATAGAAAAATAAAGCACGATACAATTGTGTGAAAGTGTATGTATGTAATCAAAATAAACAGGACTTTGCAGTCTTGGTCATAATGTTTTTAACAACTTAAAACACGTATTGTTTCTGAATCTGTAAGCCAGACAAAAGAGGTGAGAACATTTGAATGGAATAATTTATTAATGCCGCTACTGAACTGGATTTTAGCAGCTGATATCAATTCAGATCCTATGTTGCTTCTGAGGACATGACACAACCCTCCAGGTGACCTTTCTTTGGGATCAGATTGCCTTACTTCATGACAATATTATTAGCCAAAACACTTTATCAAGTGCAGAAATAAAGATGTAGGAGTATACTATTACACCCCTTAGACTATCAGAAAGATGTCCCTTAGTTAGTAAGACTTAAATGTTGGGGGTTCAATAGCAGTCAACCATCAGTGTTAACCAGGATGTGGCTTTCAATATCGTCACTATCATTCCTAACTTTACTCAATAGTATGGTTTCACGGGTGGATATTGATGGTACATTATGGAAGCTGGGACTGTACCTTTAGAAACAGTTTCTAGCTTCTACTTAGGAAACATAATGTGTTACTGCAAGATTATATTTTTTGAAGGATACATACTGTACACCGGGTTTATATTTTTGTCTGTAAAGGTCAAGATTCCAAGTCATTTTAATGAATTAAATATAGTGTAAATTAAAGAAGACTTGAATGTATGATTATCCTGCAAGGGGAGCCCTGAGAACAACACCTCTAGTTTATGTGACTTCTGCAGTAGTAGCATATTTTGTTTGAATGATGCACCACTGAGTTACTAGTATTCCTGATAGCTAGTATTGAGTAGAGCTCAGAAAAAAGTACTGTATGAAGAGAACAATTTGAACAAGACTTCATTTTCATGATTAACCATGAAAGCATGGTTTTTATTGCCTTCTGCTTCTTTCCATTATCTCAATGTACGCATATTTGTGACCCAGTAGTATAACTTAAAGTTTGGTGCAGCCCTGCCAACATCTCCTTTATATCTATGTAGAGTATGTTTTTTAATATGTGCTTTTTTGAAATCCAGATTAACAAAGTTAGAATTACATCTAACTTTTTAAAGAAATTATTTATTAACCTATATATCCATGGATATTCTGAAAAGGAGCTTTGAAGGGACATTTATTTAAACAATATTATTATCCCAAATAAAGTATGATGAAGAAATGACCATCTATTAAGACTATTAAGATTTTACTAATCTTGTTTTTTGTTTTTGAATATTGTTTGGTGTTGGTGCTCGTCCTCTTTTTCTTACGACTCCTGCATGACCTTTGACTACTCTGTTGCTTCATCCTATTTGATACAATATTTTCATTTATCAGTCAATTTCTCTACTTTGGGGAAATTTGTGATATATTCAAGCTAATTTTAAAGTCAGAGACCCTATGAAATAGATTTAGTATGAGTAACAATGATGAGTATGGATCTATGATATACATCACTATGTCATCATTACGTCTCATCTTGGATTTTGGAAAGCTTCGATGGTTTGTCCAGCTTTTCTACACACAGTGCATCAAACTGAAGAATATCTGTTTTGTCAAAGAAATCATTGATTTGAGCTTAACTTTTGCTACTGCCTAATGTTTACAAAGACTTACAGTAAATACTGTTTGTTATGTATTTCTTTGTGCTCTCTAACCTTATTTACATCATCATTATTAATTTCTGCACCCATGTTGCAAACTTCCTTTTTTGTACCTGTTGTGCTAAACTGTTATAAGCATTTTCTCCAAGCTTATAATAAAAAGGCATGACTGAAATTGAGTCGCTCTGCATTTTTTCTCGCCCAGACAAATTCTATTTTACAACACTCTTGTTTATAGAGCATATGATTGGGTGATCTTATGTATTTTTAATATGTAATGTATTTTTATGCAAAATATGTGAATTCGTTTAAAAGAGAAAGCAGAAACCAGAGGAAAAAATAGAGAGAAAATATGACTAAAGTACTAAATACTGAATGTAATACTGTATAATGTTGCTAAAAATGTGATTGATGAAACAATAAAACACACAGACAACAGAAACAAATGTAAGAGATATAAAAGTAGTAATGATAAAACAATATCACCACACAGAAAAATTGAAGGTATTATAAAGCGATAACCATTCATAACAACCACAGACCATAAACAAATTTGTATCATAATACCCATTAAGCATTTACAGAACTATTTCTCACACTTTCCTTATGACAGATTACAGTAGTGACTGTTACTTATTTCGACATTTCCATTTTTATTCTCTCTTCAAGTTCTTTATCTCACCCGTTTAAAGATTTAAAAACATTGGAAAGGAGTCTTTTTTTAAAGACAAGTTGCAAGTATGGATGCAACCTTCAACCATGACCCTCAGCTTAATATAAAATGTAACACTTCTTGGATAACTGTGGCATGCAGCCTCTGCTTCTCAGCTGTTGCTACAGAAAAATCATGAAAGATGTGAATTCGATGTTCTCAAAGAGATTTTCTTCTCTCTGGATGGAATAAAACATTTGTCTACAATTTTGACATACAGTATAAGCATTGCCAGCTAAGGGATGTACTCTTTATAATTTCAGGTTTCCCCTAGTGATGTCTCTTAGGAATTTCTTGATTACATCTTGCCTGAAGAAGGGGCCTGAGTTGCCTCGAAAGCTTGCATATTGTAATCTTTTTAGTTAGCCAATAAAAGGTGTCATTTTGCTTGGCTTTTCTCTACCCACATGAATTTAGTAAGATTTCGACATTCAGACCATTCAGGAATTTCATCAATTCTTGCATTTTCTTTGTCACTCTACTTTTAGAATCTGTTAATTTTTCATTCATTTTCTAGGGCACTCACTATTTCGTCCATCAGTTGCCACGTGTTCCAACTGCTCAGTGAAGGTTGTTAACATGTACTTCACATCATCAGGTTGATATCTGAATTTTACTCTCTGTGTTTTCCCATTTTTGATGCAATATTTACTTACAGAGTTTAACTAAGTGTTTCAACTTGTCCTTCATTTTCTTCTTTGTATCATTCAAACTAACAAACAAAATCCCCAACTTAATTGTCAACCTTTTCAATAAGGGAACATTGTGTATGTAATCTTTTGCCTAGTGCTCTGGTGGAGCCATGTAACCTTTTGGTATCGGTGGCATTGGTGGGGATGACAAATGAGCCCCAATTTTGTTTTGTTTTGTTTTTACTACAAGGAATCTTCATCATCAGCTTCTCTTTCAACCACTCTCTCCTTACCATGCTAGGAGCTCGGCCTCTTCTGGAAATGCAGAGCTATGACCATGTTCCTTCCACAGCTGCAGTACCAGGTACATTAACACCTATGCTTCCTCTTCATTTGCCTCAACCTATTGAAAATTGTATCATATCACTTATTCTGGTCACAAATTTCCCTCTTTCTTTTGACATGCCTACCTTTTGATGGCCCAGAATGCACACCACCTTTGCTTCAGCTAGCTATTTTAAAATGATGAGAACATCTGTTTGATCACATAATAGATACAGCAATCATAAAGGACAAACATAATCTGTTTCTCTCCTTTGCCAACAAATGGGAGGCAAATATAGCAGGTACTTGTGGAATAATATTACCTAAAGGTCTATAATGTTAACTCACTGAGCTATGCGCTTTTACCGACACATTGATCACAACCAGCATGCCTTCTAAGTGCCATATCCAAAACTACATTCAGGCTTCTTCTCCAAAATGATCCCGTAAGCTTCTGTCTTGTTGCCTTCCATCTTAATTTTCAGCATTTATATTTGACCAAATATTAGTATAAGGGTGTTTAAGAACAGGTTAAAGTGCTCATCAGTGTCCCATACAAGAAAGTTTACATTTATCAATTTGTTTAATTGATCTTGCATTTGTTCATCTGTCAATTTCTTAAATCCCTTTCATTCAATTCAATTCAGTTGATGGCCAGAGTGTATCCTGGCAGGATTATGTGAAAGGGGTCAACCAGTAATTTTTTTGTTAGGATATAAATACCCATACTCATTCATATTGGACCAGTTTAGAACTACCGATCAGCATAACATATATGTCTTTGGGATGTAGGAAAAAAAAGCCGTTCATTATCAGAAATAACACTAAAACACAGCCATGCGAGAACTTCATACAGTAATTGACTAAGCTGGGATTCAAACCTATACTCATGATAATCCTCCTAACTGTTTAACTACAGTGAATTATGGAACAAAAAGCACAGTAAAATTGCTTCTTTATTTCAACAACTTTCAAGTAACTTACTTATTCATGATCACACACTGAGTTTCCAGTCCTGCTCCATAGCCTCTAGACAGCATTGCTTGCATGAACACACCATAGACTAAAATGCAGAGGAAATCCACAAGAACAACCATGAAACCACACAGGCTGAGTAACATCTGTCTATGCCATTACACTCAATTTGGAAGTGAGACCTTGCATCCTCTCCCCCTCTGTCCTGTAATACTATTTTAAAAATACCTCTCTCTTCTCCAAAAACCCTAACAGCCATCACATTCAGTTTAAATGTATGCAATAACTATATTTTCACCCTTAAATTAATCCATCCATTTTCCAACCCGCTGAATCCGAACACAGGGTCACGGGGGTTTGCTGGAGCCAATCCCAGCCAACACAGGGCACAAGGCAGGAACCAATCCCGGGCAGGGTGCCAACCCACCGCAGCCCTTAAATTAATGCCCTGTTTAAATGGCTACTTATCCCTATATCATTTTCTGTTCTCTTAATGCCCCAGTATTTGCCTCCACATATTTTGTTGCTATCTCCCTCTCCTCTTTTTGGCCCACATTTTTCTCTATTGATATCTTTCTCTCTTTACCATATATTTCTCCACCTGGACCTCCCTGATCTCCTTGTAAGCTCTGTACAAAGAAACATTTATTCCTTGGATATTACTGCTGCCAAATTGACACTGGCCACTTGCCTGAAATCCTAGATCCCTAGAAGTGCTCTTTCTATAGTCCTTCTTGAACTCTCTGAATTGTGGATTATTGGATCATCTAATTCCAGTAAGTAGCTGTCTTTTGTACAGAAGGTTAGGGACTGGATGAAACTAGTCGTCAATTATGCTTTGTTATCTTTAAACCCTTTTTTACTTTTTCCATACCATGTAAGTTTTTGCCCTGCCTGTTAGGTTGCTGTCTTCTCTTATGCCTGTACTGGAACCTTTTATTGTCATGTGTACATAGTACAATGAAGGAATGAGAAAAGCAACAAGGCAGGATGGCTGAGGACTTTAATGATACAATATCCCTTTCCAAGCCAGAAAGTACCATATTTGTACTGAACAGAATACAGCTTGGTGCAGAGAATATTCTGGACAGCCTTCACCACCCACTGTAGCTATTTACAATGTTTAGCCAAGCACCTTCAAAAAAATTATTGTTTCTTGTAAATGCAATGGCTGCTTGCCAGAAATGGAATTATCCGATCAAATTGAATAATTTTTCTTACCTGCACTGCCTAATCCTCATTAGTTCTTAGTTTATATCCCCTAATGCAGCCCCATTACTAGGCCCCAAACCAGATCCTGTCTCACAGGTGGATTACAACAACAACAACATTTTTATTGCTATAACACATTTTCATACAAGGAATGTAGCTCAAAGTGCTTTACACAATATACTGTATAAGAAGAGTTACAAGAGAAATAACAGTAACTTAGAAATAGATAGTTACTGTATATATATGACTAAATAAACATATAAAAAAATAATTGATAAAGAATCAATATGCACTTACATAAAACAGATATACAAGCAGTAGAACCTTAATTTGAAGATACATTTTTTAAGATTTTTAAGGTAAGTTTGATCCATGGTTAGATGGCCAGGGAGGACAGAAAAAAAATTAAACATTAAAAAGGTGTGACATACTGGAGAAAAATAAAAAAAAAGTAAATCTGTAGAGGTTTCAGACCAAAAGACTGCCTAGCCCTGGCTGGGCTTTCTACCTAACATAAAGGTGCTAAAGTCAGCCTTATTTTTTAATCTTCATATTAGTCAATTCAGTGCAGTTGGTCTTATAGACAGAGTATCTACTTTCATTCCATCATCACAAGTGGCTTCATAGTACTGTGGTCAGGTAGTGGTGGAACATGAACTGGAAAAGAAAACAGAAAAAAGTAGGAATTAATAATGATAGCACATCTATGAAGTATATGATACTGCAATGCATATATAATCTATTAGAAGCAGAACTGAAATGAATTAAGAAAAGGCCAAATTAAAAAAGTTTGTTTAAAATTGTTTTTTTATTGATCAATGGTATTAGCCTGGTATATTCCTAGCAAAGTAACCTCTAAGGAAAATAACGTATTCCAGATTTTTGGTGCATAACAGCAAAAGACTACTTCACAACTTCTTTTATTCTTAGATTTGGTATAATAAGCAAACAAGTGTTAGACAATCTGAGGTTACACCTGGAAATGTAAGGGGACAGGCATTCCAAAATATATGAGGAAGAAAGATTAGGTAACCAATGTAATGATGCTAAAACCGGTGAGGTGTGCTCAGATTTTCTTTTTTCCATTTTTTCCCCAACAACTAAAAATTCAGTTTTTTCCTTATTTAGTTTGAGAAAATTACTATTCGGCCATTCAGTAATACAGGACAGACATTGGATCAAAGGGCACAGAGAGGCAGGGACATCGGGTGCCATAGATAAGTAAATCTGTGTGTTGTTGTGATGGTGTTGGTCGACCACACACTGCTGGGTCCTTCTGGGAGCCTCTTAAACTCACCACCACTGATAACGTAACCAAGGCATACAAAATTGCTAAAGTGCTTTAATTAAAAACAAAGCCAAAACAAATAATCAGTGTCCAAATAAATAGTGAAGTGCTCCATCCATTATAAATAAATAATCCATAAAAGGCCTGTGATAGTGGAGGTTAAAATAAATCCATCCATCCATTTTCCAACCCGCTGAATCCAAACACAGGGTCACGGGGGCCTGCTGGAGCCAATCCCAGCCAACACAGGGCACAAGGCAGGAACCAATCCCGGGCAGGGTGCCAACCCACTGCAGGACACACACAAACACATCCACACACCAAGCACACACTAGGGCCAATTTAGAATCGCCAATCCACCTAACCTGCATGTCTTTGGACTGTGGGAGGAAACCGGAGCGCCCGGAGGAAACCCACGCAGACACAGGGAGAACATGCAAACTCCACGCAGGGAGGACCCGGGAAGCGAACCCAGGTCTCCTAACTGCGAGGCAGTAGCGCTACCACTGTGCCACCATGCCGCCCGATGGTTAAAATAAATAATCCATTAAAATGAGGTAAAAATTTTAGTCAGGAGTCTTCTATTTGAAATTCCAGCCACCAGTGCAATCCTTTAAAAACACCAACTCCTCTGCTTACCCCAAATGGGACCTTGCAGCAGAGAAGATGCCTAACTGACAGGCACAGCCATCCTTCTTCCTCAGGTCTGGGTCCCTACTTTCCCATGGCACATAGCAGGACTCCCAATCTGGACCTCACTTTAAGGCTTGGGGCCCTGTGGCAATCTGTGGCCCAGCAGGGCTCCCCATCCAAGCCTTCCCAACTCCTGCTGCCTTCCTGGACTTATGTATAAGCTGTATCCAGTGATTACTCCAATTCCCGGGTCGCTCAGAGAGACTAATCTTCTCTAGCCCTTGAGCATTGGCCGCATGCTCCTCTCAATGGACTCTCCTCCCAGCTGCTAGCTTTTTCTCTCTCTATTGCTTGCTCGCTCACATTCCTGCATTCTCTCCCATCTATTAACCTCCATCACTTTCTGTTCTCTTTTCATCTTTCTTTCTCCCCCTCTGTCCCATGGATTCTCTTTTATCCTATGCTGCCTAATCGGGCATGTGTACGATGAACTGTGCCCTCCATGGCATCACTGAGGCACCTGACTGATCCACCCTCTTCTGCACATGTTTGTGCCGCGGCCAGCCAGTGCCACAATTTACCGTGGAGCAAAACGCACACACCCACACCTGATTGGAGCCTACACCTTCTCGGGTCATGATTATTTATTTAAAATTGGCCACCTATTGTTAAGCTGCAGACCCACTATACTGCAGTTGTCTGTATAACTGTGGTAGCTCACCTTGTGTTTGGAGATAATCTGACCTAACGGGAGCATGTAAATTGAAAATGATAGTGGCCCAGAATAGATTCTTGTGGTACTGCATATAAAATATAATGGATCCCTAAATCACCATAACTAACAAAAAAATTCCTGTGTGTTACATAAGACTGAAATCAAATTAAGACATTACTGGAGAGACCCATCCATTAGCAATTAACAAGAAAGCTAGTGCCTAATGCTGCGCTCAAGTCTAATAGAATAAGAACAGATATATTGCTTGTGTCAACCTGACTGAAACTTATAAAGAATGGCATCTTTATTCAAGTAATTATTAACTTATTAAAAACTGTGTTTTCTGGAATTTTACTTAAAAAAGGCATACTGTATTAGAAATAGATCAAAAGTTGTTAAAGACAGAGGCATCAAGACTATTTTTCTTAAGCAGAGGTTTAACTACTACTGTCTTTAGGGAACCTGGGAAGACCCCAGTATCTAATAATGAGGAGTTAACTATATCAGATACACTATAAATGAGCACATCAGAAACTTCTTTAAAAAAGCCTGTTGGGACTGCGTCAAGGGTACAAGTGGAAGATGTTAATTGAGTAATTATTTGGTGAAGTTCAGGCAAACCTATTTTAGTGAAGGAATTTAGTTCTGCAACATCGCATGGACATCAGGAACAGTGCCTCTGGATTGGCAGACCGGGGTGGTGGTCCCCCTCTTTAAGAAGGGGGACCGGAGGGTGTGTTCCAACTACAGAGGGATCACACTCCTCAGCCTCCCTGGAAAAGTCTATTCGGGGGTTCTGGAGAGGAGGGTCCGTCGGATAGTCGAGCCTCGGATTCAGGAGGAACAGTGTGGTTTTCGTCCTGGTCGCGGAACAGTGGACCAGCTCTATACCCTTAGCAGGGTCCTGGAGGGTGCATGGGAGTTTGCCCAACCAGTCTACATGTGTTTTGTGGACTTGGAAAAGGCATTCGACCGTGTCCCTCGGGGAATCCTGTGGGGGGTACTCCGAGAGTATGGGGTACCGGCCCCCCTGATAAGGGCTGTTCGGTCCCTGTACGATCGTTGCCAGAGCCTGGTCCGCATTGCCGGCAGTAAGTCGAACCCGTTTCCAGTGAGAGTTGGACTCCGCCAGGGCTGCCCTTTGTCACCGATTCTGTTCATAACTTTTATGGACAGAATTTCTAGGCGCAGCCAGGGCATTGAGGGGGTCCGGTTTGGTGGGCTCAGGATTGGGTCACTGCTTTTTGCAGATGATGTTGTCCTGTTTGCTTCATCAGGCCGTGATCTTCAGCTCTCTCTGGATCGGTTCGCAGCCGAGTGTGAAGCGGCTGGGATGAGAATCAGCACCTCCAAATCCGAGACCATGGTCCTCAGCCGGAAAAGGGTGGAGTGCCCTCTCAGGGTTGGTAGCAAGATCCTGCCCCAAGTGGAGGAGTTCAAGTATCTCGGGGTCTTATTCACGAGTGAGGGAAGAATGGAGCACGAGATCGACAGGCGGATCGGTGCGGCATCCACAGTAATGCGGGCTCTGCATCGGTCTGTCGTGGTGAAAAAGGAGCTGAGCCGCAAGGCGAAGCTCTCAATTTACCAGTCGATCTATGTTCCTACCTTCACCTATGGTCATGAGCTATGGGTAGTGACCGAAAGAACGAGATCGTGAATACAAGCGGCTGAAACGAATTTCCTCCGCAGGGTGTCTGGGCTTTCCCTTAAAGATAGGATGAGAAGCTCAGTCATCCGGGAGGGGCTCAGAGTAGAGACACTGCTCCTCCGCATCGAGAGGAGTCAGATGAGGTGGCTCGGGCATCTGATCAGGATGCCTCCTGGACGCCTCCCTGGTGAGGTGTTCCGGGCACGTCCAACCGGGAGGAGGCCCCGGGGAAGACCCAGGACACGCTGGAGGGACTATGTCTCTCGACTGGCCTGGGAACGCCTTGGGATTATCCCAGAAGAGCTAGAAGAAGTGGCCGGGGAGAGGGAAGTCTGGGCATCTCTGCTCAAGCTGCTGCCCCCGCGACCCGACCTCGGATAAGCGGGAGACAATGGATGGATGGATGAATTTAGTTCACTATAGTGAGCTTGATAAGGATCAATGGTATAGGCCTTTGAGGGATGTATTATTTTGTTATTAAAGAATGCTGCAAAAGCTACACATTCATCCATTATCCAACCTGCTATATCCTAACTACAGGGTCACAGGGGTCTGCTGGAGATTTTGTATTATATTACATCTAATATCATTTATTTTGTTATTAAAGAATGCTGCAAAAGCTATACATGTTTTGCTTGAAGTATTCAGGTGGCAATCTGGCAATAAACAATACACATCTACACAAAATGTTCATCCATCCATTATGAATCCACTTAATCAGTTTGGAGACATGGTGAATGAATGCAAAGCTAGTAGTCCTGAACCAAGTAACTAACCACTCCTAGAGGGGTCTACTGTCTGTCTATTGCAGTGCCCATTAACTACAGTATCATCTCCTGCACAAGTCACAGTACAAGTTAATATTTCAGCTTTCATTCTGTTATTTACTGAAAACATGTTTCCCTGCTCTAGTTATCCCCCACACAGTATACCTTTAAGCACACACTTCTTAACAAACTAGAAAGGAGACTGCTGGGAAATGCTTTGCCCAGCACACCACATGCCCTTGTCAAAGCTGCTGCCACCGTATTGTGTGTGCACGTCTGATAGCCGTTTAAGCAAGAACAATTGCAGTCAAATTAGTTTAAGCTGAACATGAATAATGGATTTTCTGTGGAATCCAATACAGCATTTTAATTCAATATGCCACTGAGTCCCAGTGCCCATTGTCTCTCAATCAGCTTGCATTTAACTGCTTCTTCAAGCTCACGGGTGTACATTGATTGGTAGTTCTTTGGCATATTCAAAAGAAACAAGAAAGATACTTTAAGAGTAAACTAAATGAATAAGGACAAATACATTATACAGGTTGAAATGTGCTTTCATTTTAAATAAAAATTTAATTAGCGCACATTTATCATGAAACAGAAGAAAGGATAGTTGGAGTTCAGAGATGCATTTCAGTTCATGTGGCAGTAGTTTTTGGATGAATGGCACAATGTTGGAAAATGCAGCTGACACAAAACGAAAGATAGTAATTGCGAAGCAGCAGAAGCCGAGCCACGTTTCAGAACTGATTAAAATTGTGTTGCCCATTACTGAAGTAACTTAGTTGAAAATGTGGCAGATCATATTCTGACAAATGAACTAATGCATTTTCATCAACTCTCTGGGTGAGTCATTTATCTCTGGTCCTGGGTCAGTGAATCATGAGATTAAATGATAAATTCCATCTCCTTTACTGTCAAACTAAATTACATTCGGCACTAAAATTACTAAGAATTACACCGTGATCAAGCTCAGCCAAGATATGAATGCTGATGTGAGGAGTGTACCTGAAGGTGCTGATTAGCATATCAAAGTGAAGGAAAAAGACTGTAAGACTTTAACAAATGCATAGTCAGAAAAATGCACACCTTCTGTGACACATATTTCCTGAAATCATCCAACAGTGGCCAGTGTCCAGAATGTTTATGCTCTTTTAAGGCTACAGAATTCTAAGATTCTGCTAATCCATTTTCAAGACATATATCATCCTGAATTTAGTTAGTCCAAACTCTCATTGCTAAAGACAATGTTAGTCCAGGGTTACAGTAAAATTGAGCTGATCTTCCATGATGCCAGTAGACAATTATTTTGTGTTGCGTCTGTCACTGTGAAGAACATCATCAGCAAGTCTGAAGGGCAAGTACAAATATTGTGCAACTGGATCACCTCAGTGGCCAGACAACAGCAGAATAAAACTTTGTTATGGCTTCAAAGGGAGATATTTAAATCATTTTCACCCACCATGGAATTTAAACTTTTGGTTTTCTAACTTGGAGATCTAGGCATATGTGGATTGGCAGCATCATATCCTCCACACTGACCCTCAACATAGATACTCCACAGGCTAGTGTGCTGAGCCCCCTCCTGTACTTCATTTTCACATCTGACTCATTAAATTTGCAGATGGCACTGCTATCATACTGTAGGCCTTAATACCAACAATGACTAATGATATACAGAGAAAAACTTTACCTTCTAACAAAATGTAATGTCAGTAAAAACCAAGGGCCTAGTTACAGCCCTCATGAGGAGAAGACAGACCACACACTCCCATTTGAAGGGGATGCAGCGGAGAAAGTTAGCAACATTACTGATGACCTAATGTAGGTCCAAACAATTTTTGACAATTCGCAATAAGGCTCACAAACACCTTTACTTCCTTGGATGTTTGTGAAAAGCCTGGATGTCTCCATTCTAAATTGATCAAATTCTATAGCTTGGCATTGAAGTTCTTACTACTACATAACATCCTGGTAAGGCATCTGCTCCACTCAGGACTGCAAAGCACTTCAGAGAGTGATGAAGTCGGCATAGAATAGTATTGAGACACAGGTCACTTCACACCAGAACATATGTAATACACGACTAACTTAAATACACATAGAGTAGTATTAAATACTTTGGCAATTCTGTACAGTCACTTTTCACCCTCCTCTGTCCTATGGAATCTGAGCAAAAGTAATATCAGACTTCCTCAGGGGTGCCTTAATAATAATAATAATAATAATAATAATAATAATAATAATTCATTACATTTATATAGCGCTTTTCTCAGTACTCAAAGCGCTATCCACACAGGGAGGAACCGGGAAGCAAACCCACAATCTTCCACAGTCTCCTTACTGCAAAGCAGCAGCACTACCACTGCACCACCTTTATTCACCTGCTAAGAGCAGAAATAAAAGGCATGTTTACTCTCTCTCTCTCTCTCTCTCTCTCTCTCTCTCTCTCTCTCTCTCTCTCTCTCTCTCTCTAGGTCTACTCTATGAAAGGACATTTTGATATATCAATAGATAGCAGATATTAGATATTTGAGATAAATTGCTCTACAGTAGAAAAACTAAATACAGTACCCAAAAACTTCAAAAAATGCTTTGATTAATTTAATTGAAACTTGGTGATATTATAGAAAAAAGACAGCCAATATTTGTTTTTTTAGTTGTCAATATTTGAGGGAAATAATGTTGTTTCAAGTAGGCTATTCTTAGGCACAGCATTCTTTATCTGTCTGAGTACAGACAAATGGGGCTTGCAGTTTATGCAAATGAACACCGTCAGCATAACAGTGCCACAGACCAGGCTGAAGCTGTATCACACAGAGAAATGGGTCTGCTACTTTCTGCAAATGAACGTCTTACCAGTAGCGAAGTTAAAGGAAGAAAACTTGGTGAAGCTCTTACAAGACGTTCTTAGTAAGTCTTTGCATAACTGGGTACACACAGTACTCCCTATTCAGTCAGCTTCTTCTTATTTCTAATGAAGTGGTATAAAACACATACAAATTCAAGCAGGACTGGATTGTCAACCGCACTTATATACATACACTTCGAACAACCGGGTGGGGTACAATGGGCCCTTGGTGGTGAAATACATGTAGTATTGAGGAGAAGAAGTATCCCCTTGGAGATCAGACTGTGGTTTTCCTGCAGATGCCTGCAGTCAGACTTTGGTTTGCAAAGGAGAAACAGTGAAGTGCCTATAGGCTTAAAGGCCCATTTCATGCACTGTGTACAATACAAGCCAGGAGCAATGGCATGCCTTGGTCAGTTTAAATAGTTGTGCAGCTCAGTAAAGGGGCCCACACACAAAATATAAAGGAAGTGGACATTTAATTGATTCACCATATTATTTGTTTTCACCTGTTCTTTCATGAACAATGCTTAAATGGTTAAATGAATTCCATGTGCCACATAAATGCGCAGCCTGTAAATGTCAATACTGTATGAAATAATAGGTTATATTAAACCATGATTCAGTATATGTTGCTTTTGATCTAAACCCTCCAACACTTTCTAATGGTACAAGATGACAGATCTAAAGCATTATATTGAAATCATTATTGAAGCTACTGTTTTTACAGGATGTGATAAAGGGTGAAATTATATTTATATTCAGAATTCCTATTATTCATACTAATTGCCTATTTTAATTCAAAATAATTCAGTTTCCTGTAAAATTGTGTTTTTCAATGACCATCAACAAAAGTCAAAATCAGGCAGTAGGAAAAGCACAGCTGGAACTACTCTCGACAAAAGTTGCAGCTGCTTGATACAAATTCTTTTGAACTTGATATTTGCAGTGTCTGGGGGGTTGAAGTCAACTGCAAATGGTTTCCCCAAATTTTCCCCACCTACTCTACCAGAATCAGATATCCAAGTATTTTTCTAGCCAGGGAAGGATGCCGACATCACATAAGTATTTCCAGGATATGATTTGTTATTGTATTGTTACAATCAGACAGTCTATATCAAGATACAATGGTCAATGTCAGTCTTCAACAATGAGACCTCACATGATTATGTCTGCTGTTCTGGTGTTTTGCTGTTGGAGAATATTGTCTTGATTCTGCTCTTATTCACAACTTCTTGTTTTGAATACTTGGTGGTCATCAGCTCTAGTAAGAAGTGGGAAATATCCAGTGAAGATGCCCAAATGACAAAAGTCATAACAAAATTAGTGATTGGACTCCTACTTCTCTGAGCCATCTGTCCACAAGCCAAGGCAGAATTCTATCCTGGGAGGGAATTCATCCCAACAGAATAGTTTAAACATTGACGTAGAATAGGCACTATACCAACCAGTCTGACAATTTATTCTTTGGAGCCTGTCTGATTCATATCAATGGCTGTGAGAGCCTTTCTACAACCACTGTTGCAAGCATCATCCGTCTGACGAATTCATAATTCCCACCAAGTCCAAAATTTGGATTGTTATGAAACTTACTCATTTCTTTGTATGACTGAAAAAAGTGTATTTGAGAAATTCCTAATTTTCTTCAATGACAGGATACAATACAACTTAAAATTACAGCTTATTTTTTGTATAGCACTCTTCACTGAGTGCAGGTGCAAAGCACTTTGAACAATTCTCCATCAAAATACAAGTATAGATTAAATTAATTACTAAATGAAATGAAATGAAATATTCCAGATAATGCCATGAAAGTGTTTTTCTGATTACAGCACAAGAAAAGGTAGGCTGAATCTTTCTTGCTCTATCCTCTTCTCTGTGCTGCCAGTTCTGGCATAGTTACACAGTTCATCAGTTTCCCCTTCATTTCTCCCAGACCATCTCATGCTGTATCAGATGAGATGGCAGCCAGCTTTTTCCCCTTATCCCATTACAATCCCACCTGGGGTACTTCATGTTTGGACTTTGAGCGTTTTTTTTATATTCATGTGGAATTCCTTGAGATACTCAGCTTTCATCCTTTGACTGAAGATTCATTCATTCATTTATTTATTTTGACAGCAAAGGTATTCCTTTTCAGGTTTTTATGGAGCTGAAACCTATTCCTATAGCACCAGACACCACAAATCAGAAGGAATCCCATAACCAACTTAAAACACACACATACAGTACATGCTCACTCATATGGGGTCAATCAGAAATTCTATATTTAGTTTTGCTAGTTACCCTAAAAAGGTTTATATTTGTTGTTGTGTAGGAGGAAACTGCAGCAATATCCTGTATCTGTTTGAGTAGTTTTGTTATTCTTCTTAAGCCCTGTTTTGGCACAGTATCTCATTTCCCCTTCAACCAGAATGAGAGGAAGAATCTTAGCTAGTTCTCAACATGGAATTTACATATTTACAGCAATGAAGACTGATGATTTAATAGGTTCAAACCTTTGCTTTTTTATCCAGGCATCTATCTTCCCCCCATTTATCCATTTTCTCAGCCTTAGTTTTGCAGGAGACCTGAGAATATCCTAGCTGCACTGGGCACAAGGCAGGAACTATCCCTAGATGTGGCACACGGCAAACTCTTACACAGACCCCCAGAGTAGCCCATTACTCATGTCTTTGGAATTTGGCACTGAAACTGGTGTACCCATTCAGACATAGGGAGAGGATTTAAAGTCCACACAGAAAGCAAATGAATTAGAAATTAAACCCAGAACTCTGGAACTGTAAAGGGACAGTTCTACTCACTATGCTACCTTTGATTTGCAGTAAAACAGAAGTGTCCCAGTATTAAATTTGATGGGCCAGGGTTCCAGTATGTTTTGTAATTCTGCTGTGCTTTTATGAGACTCTTTTGAAGGGATTTGATTCAGAAGAACACATTTAAAAACAGACCTGGACCTCAGTCAATCAGTCAGCCATTCTGAAACCAGCTCAGTCCAACTAAAGGTCAAATGAGACCTAAGCCTCTCATAGCTACCACTGGGTGAAAAACATGAAACAACTCTGGATGGGGTTCCATTTCTTCAAAGAACCCACTCATTCATACACCAACACTTAGACTCTTAAGTCAATTTAGAGATGGCATTTAACCTAATTGAAACATATCTGTGGATGTGTCAGACAAAACAGAGTACCTAGTGAAACAACAGATATGGGAAGAACATGCAAACCCCAGATGAACAGTAGCACGGTGCTGGGTTTCAACCCAGCATGATAGGACATCATCTTATTCAACTAATATGTTGGCAAACTGATTATTATAGCTTTTATGTGTGTTTGTGGATATTTGTTGAATCTTCAATGTACTGTATTTAAAGTAGAAAAACAAAGTTCTATGAAGCATTTTGCATAATTATACTGCACAGCTTGAAATGAGAAATAAATAGTGGCTTGCATTGATTTATCACAGCAAGGACACATTTCACTTAAGTAAATCATGCCACTTTTTGAAATGGATGCCTACACAACAAAACTCTTCATTTCATGTGGGTGATGTGTTTTCTTCACCACAACACATTTTTTGCTAACACTTACCTAAGAAGCTTCTTTACTTAACTCCTTACGGTTTCCAGTGCTATTTTTCCCTAATACAGGATGTATCTTCAGATATACGGTGTGTGTAGCCCAATTTGAGTGTGAGTGGGTGTTTGTGTGAGTGTGGATAGATGAATGGATAATGCAGCCAGCGTGCCTTGGAAAGTGGAGAAGTGCTAAGAAGGGAACCTGTCACAATAACGTACACATACTGCATCAAGGAGTACACTTGGGTGACAAGGTGGCACAATGTTCAGCACTGCTGTCACAATGTTCCAGAAAATTACATTCAAATCTTGGGGTCTGTGAAAAATTTGCATGTTCTACGTATAATTACACCCACTTTCCTGCTTTCACTTTCACATCTCAAAGATATGCTTATATGTAAATTGGCATGGAGAAGTGAATACAGGTATGGGCATGCATGTACCTGCCATGATGAGGCACCTGTTACTGGGTGGGGATTCCTACCTTGTGACTAATACTGCTATCATAGTCTTCAGCTGTCTGCAACCATAAAGCTGGTTGAAAATGAATTGATGGGTGTATATACTGTAACCTGTGACAAATAAATAGCTACCCTACACTCAACGGTCCAACTTACATCAAAACCTGCTTGCAATGTCAATGAGAACTCAGTTTGGACACAGTCAATGTTAGCAAGCTGTCAACGATGGATACCCTTAGTTAATGTGAGGAATTCTTCAGGTGTTTTAGCATCACTATGGTCCATTCAAGCATTGTGATCTGACCTAGTTCAGCTGCCATATTTTAATGGCAAAGCCATTGTGCCAGTGTGGGGTGATTGTGGCATACAGAGCTTGTGATTCTATTGATGGACACAGTCTTCAGTCTCTTGCTTTGTTTGCCAGTTTTCATTCAATCTACTCCAACTGCTTCTTATGCAAGTAAAATGCTTTTAGGCTCAAGAAGCTTTCACTGTCATGAGAAGGTAGCAGTTCATTTTCAGTGAGGAGGTTGTACTGCTCCCTTAATGCTGATTGTCTTGGGTACATAGTTGGAAACAACACAGATAATGTTATAATCTAGACGACACTTTCTAAAGTAATTTCTGAAAAACAGTGAGGGTTGAGTGGCATCTGCTCATTAGGGGCAGTTTTACTGCCCGCAAGAAGATTTTATCAGCCATCTTTTCTGGAAGGCCTACCTGTTGCCATTTTCCACTATAATGATTTATGATGGCACACAGCTGTCATGTTCTGGGAGCACATGCAATCTGGTAAGCTTTGTCTCTGACAGAACATATGTGAGGCAACCTGAATCAAATATAACAGTCCACTCCACACAGTCCAGTTGAGAAGTTCTGTTCTTGAATTGCTAGGCTGAATGTGCACCATATTAGTGTCTGCCACTCTACACAGTAAAGCACAGACTATCACTTTCACAGTTTATGAATTGCCTTGAAGTAACTTTTCTTTGCAAAAAGACACCGTCTGAATTAGATCACAGCTTGACTGGATGGAATTTACATTCTGCAAGATGTTCATTTGCTTTCTATGCCACTCGCATCCTTTGAAGAGACAGGTCTTAATATACATTTGCAGATGTTGTTTTGTATAGCCAGACGTATACAAGAAGGTGTAAATTTCAAGTCTCTCACATTTGCTGCTCACCCCTGACTTTACACATTAAGAGCCACATAGCAGGAGGCCTTTATTTTTACACCTGCAGGTTGGCCTTGTAATGTCTTCGTCTTCCCCCATTTGCATGGGGGATTCATTAGCATGACTTCAAAAAGGAAACAGTATTTGACATAGGAAAAACAGATTTTTTTTATTCATCAAGCTTTTTCATAACTAAATGATAAAAATAAAATTCATGTTTACCCCTCTAAACTCAGCCTCATTTGTGTCCATTTTCTGCTACTTTGATTTAGCTGGCTATAATCTAATCATCATTCTCTCAATATTCATGTTCTACCCCTCAATAAAAGGGTTAGACATTTCTCTTATAGAATTTTTACAGCTGGAGACTTAGTTATGCATATGTAACAGAAAAATAAGTTGCAAAATTCATTAACGTTTTTACCAAAAATGCACTTTTTAAAATGTTATTCTCTTTTCCATAGGTGTTGGAAAAAACTTCTAAACACTATAAAGGTGTCAGTGAATGTGTCAGGAACAAGCAGAAAAATATTTTATGAGTAGCTAAAAGTAATATTTCTAGTTTACTGTCCTGAAGCAGAACAACACACAGAAATCTTTCTCTCCATTTTTACTGTTTTTAAATAAGTATCCATATCCAATAGATAGATAGATAGATAGATAGATAGATAGATAGATAGATAGATAGATAGATAGATAGATAGATAGATAGATAGATAGATAGATAGATAGATAGATAGATACTTTATTAATCCCAAGGGGAAACTTAGAAATCTATTGAAACATTATTGAAAACTCATGGTCTATGTATCACTTTAAAATGCAGATCTTATTATCAGAAGATATATAGTTGGCAAAAATTATATTGTGTAAACAAATTACAACACAAATAGCTGCAAGATTAAAAAAGTCATTACAAAAACATAAAAAAGAAACCTTCAGAAATAAAAAAGTGTAAAACCTAGAAAGTGGAATGTAGTGCAATTTGAAAGCTGAAATACCCCTCTGAGGATACAGGGTCTGTGAGGCTAATCACTGCACCACCGTACTGTTCTTATAATTCATTGTAATGAGTTAATTTACTGTTTGAAAATTTAATGCCTGAATTTATTCCTTCACTTTTTGTCATTTTTTAATTGATTATTAAGAGGACATCCATTCATTCAAATATCAATCTACAGTATTGGTTAATTATTTTTATTGGATATAGAACAGGCTCAGAAAATGGAGAGATGGATTTTTAGTTAATGCTTTTGTTTGGTCAACTAAAATCTAGCAGGCTATTTACATATAAAGTACTTTGCATTAAACATATTTGAGAATGTCATGTCAATTTTATGTTATGTTTCAAAATGTTGTATAATGCCCTCTAAAAGTATTACACAAAAAATTCAATAGCAAAAGTAGAATAACTTGTGAGCACATTTATCACAAAGTAATTGCTTGTAAATTACACTCAAAAAGACTGAGCATTTTTGTGGTACATAGAACTATTTAAGATGACTTTTGAAATTCAATTATAATGGAGAATATGGGCAATTCTTTACTGAACAGAAATGTCAAGCCCTACAACTGCATACCTTTTATTTTGTGCTGCAGCATACTGCATTATTTGCTCAGACTTAATTTACTGTCCATATAATACCGAATGATAAATAACTGATATACAATGGTCTGTTTTTGTTAAAGAAATTTTGTCATGAAAGAAAGAATACATTTATTAATTTATTCATTCATCCAAGCAGCTAATTTATTGCAGAAGCAGCAGCCTATCCAGACAACTCTTGGCAAAAGACAGGATCCGGTCCTGGATGGGTCACCAATCTGTCTTAGAGCAGTCTCACCACACTCAGTCACACAGGGTCATTATAGAGTCTGCAGTCAGTCTAACATGCATACCTTTGGGATATGGGAGTAGACTAAAATACTAGTAGGAAAGGCCTGCACAGTCCACAGACAGTTAACTGGCTGCAGTTTGAACCAAGAGTCAGGACCTATCATACAGCAAGACTAATCTACTGTTAAATGATAGGTAATACTCACATTATTCCTATTAGGCAAGTTTAATTAATTACTTTAATGAATACAATCAATTATGAAAAAATATGAAAATATTAAAAACATCAGAAAAATATGCACACTTTTATTTTGAGAGCAGAGCATTACAGGGTAACATAGTGAGTGAATTTTAGTCTACTGTGAGTAAATGTAGGTGTATGCACTATAGGTTCTTGCTTTGCATATAATGCTGTGCCCCACCAGGACCCTGAATTGCATGTATTGAGTTCAAACATGGATGAAAGAATGAATAGGTAAATGTACAGTAATATGGCTTACTGGTGCATGTATTTTATTGTAAAATGCCATTTCTGTGGTTCAGTCTTGAGTGCTGTCACAATACAATCTTGTTTATCTTGACAATATATTTTGTGTTGGTCAGTCATGCAAAAAAGGATTTCACCGTACTTTGTGCATATGACAGTACTACTACTACTACTACCACTACTACTGTTGCTACTAGGTGATACTGAGCAAATTACTCATTCTGCCTGTACTCAAGATGCAGAAATATGTAAATAATTGTCCTATACAATGTAAACCCTCTTTTGGCTAAGGCTTAATACAAAAGACAAAAAAATAAAATACATTTTGCTTGCTAACATGCAAATATCAGCACTAGTTTTCTACACAAAGGCAACTACAAAACAGTAGCATTTTTCATGAACTTTAGGTATGTTTATAGATGTGGGCTTACGCTTTGCATAGAACCTTTCATTAATAGATGGTGTCACTTTTCATGTGTTATCACATTGACTTACAATTATACTGTATATATAATTATGCCAACATTCCAAAATAGTATTTTTACATGTCAGGTTCCTCCTGCTCTATTGTCCCATCCACTCTGCTGAACATTTTAGAGACACTAAAACTTGTAGATTGTCCGTACCATCATTTTCTAAGGCCACTAATTCCAGTTCAGGGTTATAAAGAGCCAGAGCAAAGCAAGAAATCCTGCCAGTCCCTGCAATGCACCTACCATACCCATGCACACAAACTCATGGGAGGCTAATTTACAGTTTCCATTTAACTTAACATGCATGTCTTTGAGAGTATCTTGAGAAAACCCCATGCTGACACGTGGAGAATGTTCAAACTGCACACAGACAGCAACCAGGCTTAGGATTCAAACCTACTCCTCTTGGAAATCATTCTCAAACTATATAAAAAGAAGAAGCTTTTTTTCTGAAAACAAAGATCTTTATTTTCAAAAATACAAAGCAATAATTTTTCTATGTGCATATTGTAAGAATATTTGACTGTATATCCTAATATTTCCATTGGAAATATCAAGTAATGCATTCCCAACTTTTGTAAAAGTTTTGTTTTTTGTTGTTTTTCTATATGGTTCATGTAAGTAAAGCAAATATAATACAGAGATGGGTGTACAAGTATGAGTGAGCACCACAGAAAATATTGGAGCCTCAAGATAAATTGCCTAAAATGTGATTTAGCTAAGACAGTAAATCATAATATTTCTTTTTTAAGATCTTCTCCTTGAACATCTGGAAATGCATTTTGTTTTAAAGTGTCACTTATGATTTGTGAAGTTTTTCTTAATGGGTTTTAAAGGAATGATGGGCACAGGAGAAAGATGTCTGAGTGAACAAGGGACACTTTGCTCAGAAATTAAGTTACAAACCTCATGGGAAAAAATGGACAAAATCAGGAGTCACAAGACAGCCTGTGGCAGGAAGTAAAGCAACATTAACACCTTAACAAATATACAAGACAACTGTGAAGGGCCGGTGTCCTGTCCTGGGTGGAGAGCAATTTGCACCTTGCATGCAGTGCCATTAGTGTCTGGATAGGGAACACGGGATTAAACAAACAAGTCCCATCCTACTTTTGTGAAGGGCCTTGGACCCTGTGATGTGTACTGCATTGCAGAGGGGAGGATGGGCGTGTAGGGACAAATCTGCTTCTTTCTGCCTTGTCTGTCAGATTTGGTGATGTCACACACACTTCCTGGAAAATTGCATGCCAATGGTTTCAGCATAACAGAGCTTCACAACATCCCTAATTAACTGATTATACTAAATGAATACAGTCAGTGTTGTTTGTCAATGAAGCAGTGATTATTATTCCCTTGAGAATCCCCCCCATTGGGACTGACGCTTCAGCTCTTCCAGTAAGCCCCTGCGATGTGGTAAAATGTAATTTTGTTTTTAAAGCAATCTTCAGTGGAACATTAAATACATTTCTGCTTCCATAAATACCCTATGGAGTGAAAGTCTTAGAGTCAGTCTCTTAACACTATGATACAGGAATATGCCTTGCAAGTTACTGCAAACTGCAGATTTGTCTAAAACCTTTGCCACTATGCCAAAATGCTCTAGTGCCACTCTTTGAATAAATCCTGGCTTTGGCAAAAAAAAATATGAGATGGGGAAATCTCACAGCGCTTATCCATCCATTTTCTGAACCTCCTTGCTGTGATTTAGGATTACTGGGAACCAGAGTATGTCTTGCCAAGCA
Source organism: Erpetoichthys calabaricus (assembly GCF_900747795.2). Classification (NCBI taxonomy): domain Eukaryota; kingdom Metazoa; phylum Chordata; class Cladistia; order Polypteriformes; family Polypteridae; genus Erpetoichthys; species Erpetoichthys calabaricus. Next base: position 116,491,205 of record NC_041395.2, read on the forward strand.
GCCCAAGATATGACACCAGTCTCTAATACACACATCTACATGCTTTTAAAAACCTCACCTCCTAGATGTAAAGCAACACCACAAATGAATGCGCTACCATGCCATTCCACTACCACACAAGACCGACTAGAAGGAATGTTGTATTTCAGTAAGGTAATACCAAAAACAGTTTGATATCTCTTCATCATGCATTTATTTAGATGAACCACCAGGCATTAATTTGAAGTTGTCCACTTGCCCTCCTTAAAACAGACATGTCCAGAAACTAAGAAGCACATCTCGAGTGGAGAATGTAAGATTTACCTCTTTGCAAATGTGGTGCAATTCCCCAAACAAGTCTGAAATCACTGGTGCCTTCTGCTTCCAATTAAATGGATTGTAAAACAATTTAAAGAATTAACACTAGGAGATATCTCACCTTTTGATGTCCATGACCTTTCTATTAGATAACTGTATCTAACATCTAATATTGTATTGTAGTGAATTCACTGCTACAAAAATTTATTTGAAATGATAATAGCAATAAATATCTTGAAAAGAAGACTTAATATTAAAGAAAGTGTGAAATGTATCAGTGAAACATATTGAAATACCTTATCATTAAAAAATAATTTACTCCATTCATTTCTCCACTGACTTTTTGTCATTCGGCATTGCATAGAGACAGAGCAGCAGCATTCTCCAGGAGCCTTACAGGCACCGGTTCACATATGCTGGCAACATTTTGAATTCATCATGAACCAAGGAGAAGAACGTGCAGGCACAGCACAGAAGGTATTCCAGCTAGGGTATACAGCTGGTAGTGCTACTGTCTCAGAGGGTTTTGTCCATACCACATGAAATATATTGAAATGGGAGAACTATATGCTGCTTCAACATATGGTCTTCACAATACTCTCTGTGTATATATTCAATTTTATTAAATAAAATATTTGAAAACAAATGCAATAGTTCCCTAATGCAACACCGATGAGTGTATTAATTCCACAAAAATAATTACACAAGAAAGATTCAATAATAGGTGTCATGATAGCAGAGCAGTTAGCACTGCTGCTTCATGAATCCAGTATTGAGGTTAAGAGACAGATTTTCAGTTGTTGACCATATGGAGCTTACACATTTTCCCTGTGACCCTTTGGGTGTTTCCCAGATATTGCAAAGTTCTACCCACCTTCCAAATGAGTGAAGGTTGGGTTAATTGGAAAGCCTAAAATGGCACCAAGTGAGTGCAAGTGTGGATGTGTGCATGAGTGCACCCTATGACCTTTGTCCGGGATTGTTTTCTGCCTTGCGCTAAATTCATGTCAAGGTCATGGGTGTTGTAGTATCAGAAAAGTATGTGAGGAATGTCTAAGATATGTATGAAGTACTGAGAATTCGGGTTAAAAGCACTGCTCGTGTAACAGACAAGATCTCAGTTAGAGCAGATCTGCACCAGGGATCTTCTTTAAGTTCTTACTTCTTTGACCTAGATTATGAATGTGTTGAGTCATGGGATAAAAGACCAATCCCCCTGTTGCATGCTTTTTGTTGATGACATTGTGTAGTGTAGCACAAGAAAAGAGGAAGTGGAAAGGAAGTTGGAAGAATGGAAAGAAAATGCTTTGCAAGATAGAGGGTTTAAGATAAAAAAATTAATGATGATCAGGATTCAGAATTTAGCCGACAGGGACAGTTATTGAAATGAGTTGATAAATTTAAATACTGTAACTAGAATCAATGGTAGCCCAAGATGGAAAACTAGATGCAGAGATAACCTGTACAGTGCAGTGTGGATGGATCAATTGGAAGAAGGTATCAGGAATATTGTGTGATTGAAGAATTAAGGTGAAGGTGAAAGATAAGGTTTATATGACAGTGGTAAGACCAGCAATGATGTATGGAGCTGAGACGTGGGCATTAAAGGGTTGCAGGAGAAGAAGTTAGAAGTGGGAGTAATGAGAATGTCAAGATGGATGTGTGGTATTACAAAAAAGGACAGAATAAGAAATGAGACAATCAGAGGTACAACAAAAGTGAGAAACATATCTAAGGAAGTACAGGAAAGTGGATTGAACTGGTATGGACATGTGATGAAATGAGACAATAAATATGCATACTGTATGTTGTAGAAGGAGTGATGGGAATAGAAGTACAAGGGAAAAGAAAGTGAGGATAGCCAAAGCAGAAGTGGACAGATAAGATCTGAAGGAAAAGGGTTTGATTGAGGAGGAGATACAGGGTGGAGCTGTTTGGAGAAGTTTGATGAAGCACCTTGACCCCACATAGAAGTGAGAAATATGAAGAGGTATAAGAAGAAGAATAAGAAGTCATGGGTCTTGTATCCAATCCCAGCATTACATTGTGCCAGTTTATAACAGAGTCTGACTGACTGTCTGAATAGATCTAACCTGCACATTTTCAAGGATTTGGTAGGAAAATACATGTACACAATCACTGAGTATGGAATTCAAAGAGATGATGCTGAATTCATGAGGCAACACTGCCAAAAATTATACCATATGTAACACTTTATAAAGTATCTTGCATACATTTTACTCATTATTTAATTTATTGTCTAAAAGGAGGAAATATCGTTTCAAAACCTTAATTCTTGCCCACCCTACACAAGTGAATGCTTGCCTTGATTTTTCATACTTTGCAGGTTTCTCCCATGTTTATGTTGACTTTCTTCAAGTACTAATAAGATGAGCTCCAGCTCCCATGACCCCTTAATTTGATTTAAAAAATGGATGGGTGTATCAACTCTGGGTTTCTCCTAAATATATGGATGTTTTATGAACTACATATTTTCAATTGGACCAATATCAATGGAGTGTGGCTGAGTGCATGTGTGTGGCTTGTGGTGCTCTGGCATCTGATTCAGAGTTAGTGTCTACCTGTTTCTGAAGCTCTCAAGATTGCTCCAAATGTCCTCCCACACCAAACCCCCAAGTAGTGGAGGTTCTTATATTGAGTGGACAGATTTTGACAGAATCAAATTTATTTACAATACAAATCTGTAATGGAACTCGTGTGATAGAGCATGGCACCAGTGGATAAAAGTGCTTTGCTTGAATATGTGTTATGTTTTACAAATTCAAACAGGGATGTAATAAAGTAACATTCAATGATTTGTCTGATTTGCTAATGCATCTTTGTTCTAATGTAAAAATTCATGTACCCACTTAAACAGAATTTTCTCCGATAGAAAAAGTAGCCAGAACGGAGATCATACTGGGAAGGAGCATTTTATCCCCCCTGCTGCTTGTGTAACAACAAACACAACAGCACACCTTACAAAGAGCTTTGTATTTAAACATAAATTTAAAAGAGAGATAAGAGGAAGTGAGAGACTAGGCATAAGTGCTAGCACTGCTTTTTGACTTGGAAGGCTGTTTTTCAATGAAAGTTGGAAGAACAAATCCCAATATTTTATATTGTTATCTCCTTATGCAAATGATGTACATTTTCAATTTCAAACGTAGCATCCATCCTTTTTAAATATTGGTGCACAACACACCTGTGTCTTCATTTATCATTGCTTACTTATCAATGTAACACCTAAGTCAGTGAGAAGAACGAAACAATTAAAAGATAACTAGGTATTATCATACAGTTAACTGACATGGCCTCTTGATTTTCACTAATAGACAGGCAGAAAATAATACTGAAATCTACTAACCACTTTAATGCATTGATTGATTGATTTTACTGTTATTGGGATGAAATGGCATCCCATTCAGAACTGAATTCTTCCTGGTGACTGTTTCTCACAGAACAGGCCACAGGGCCTACCAAACTCTGCAATGATAAAAGTAGAACCAGGATATAGGGAAACAGATGATTTAAAAGTGAATGCTTAAAGGTTTCATTGAATGTCAAAGCAATTACAAACACACAAAAAATGAAGAGCTTAATTATAACAAGGAAAAGATATAATTGATTGAGATTCCCAGCTAACAAGATACATTAATTGGCAATAAAAAAATCTATTACACAGCTTATTGACTTTACATTGTCTGTAGTGATTATGTAGAAAGCTAATGACAGAACCACATCATGTCGTAGCATACCGGGCATGAACAGAATACTGTATGCGGGAATGTTTTATGGCAATGGAACCCATGTTTCATTTTTTTTAACAAAGACAATCATGTTTTTTTGTCTGAGATTCATATCATAAATCACAACAAGTAAAATTTATGGTACAAACAAGGAATGCTACAAAGAGATGTGCACAAGAAGGGAGTCATAATAAAGTGTTTGTGCTCTATATAAGCAATAAATTTCAGAAAGAAAATATGTTAACAATTTACTATTAAATGAACTTTCCAACTGATATAAGAAACAGGCCAAGCCTAATTTCTGTTGTTTTGTTCTACCTTTTTTGTAAAGGTTACAGGAACCCTTGCTCTCTACCCATACCCAGTTGGGAATGCTACACAAACGTCTTAGCGACATTACAGTCATTTACTGGCTTTAGCCCATATCATTATGCTCACAACAAGACTGCAGTGCAAGTGCTGTTACCGTGCATGACATTTTTAAACACTTGCTTTATTTATGTTGATCGTCTTTGTTTTGTGTCATTGCATTAGATGATGAACATGTTCATTAAAAATTGGTCAATTTGGGCCATAACAGAACTCTGCATATTGGCAAATATCAAATGAAACTGCTGGAAGCAGGTGACCTGTACATAAAGAAACAGTGCAAAGAAAAAATAAAACCTAAAATGAAGAATCATTAGCACTGTATCAATTTCCTCCATATACCATTAACGCGTGTAAGTATATAAAAAATCCATTTCTTATATTTGTTGAAATGAAGGCAGCACTTTTTTCTTGTTTGTAATGGAAAAGCCAGGCCATCAGCCTTGTACTGAAGCCTAATGATTCATAATGTTGTTAGTGGAAAAGTAACATTAGAGTCAAGGAAAAGCAGAGTCTCCATGAGGCTCCTCACCTTACTTATAGTGAACGGTAGCTGAAAAGGCTGCCACTTTACACTTCTCAGCCACTGTCTATAGTGCAACTTTTACTGCTCATCCCTTGCCTCAATCTGTTGCTTGCGGAATTATTATTATTATTATTGTAAATTAATTTATATAGACAGTTTCATATATTGAATATGGTAAAACCCAAAGAAATAAAGCATATTACAAGCTAAATAGGAAATAAAGGATAAGGAAATATAAGATTATCTTTGCAAACAGGCATCAATGATCAATAAATGTTTGTCATTTAAAATATTCATGTTTTATTTTTCTCACAAGTTAAACATAAATTAATTATAACAAATTTGGCGATAAAATTTCACTAATTATAACAAATTTGGCGATAAAATTTCAGAGTGCCCACATTCCTTAGGAATTTATCTTCTATTCTTATCCAAATGGATGCCCACACCCATTGTACTCCAAAGGTTCAGTGAAGACCTACAATGCTCTGACACTTTGTCTATCACTGCTGATGCCAGTGGCACTAAACCCCTGTGACCTCCTGTTCTGAAGGACCTAGCTGGTAGGATCCTGTAAAGGTAAAAAGCAATAGTAACATGTGAGTAAAAGACGGTTTAGACAAGAATCTGACTGACCTTTATACACTATAAACAGCTGTAACAAAGTAAGCAGTGTACACCTAAAATCAAAAATGAAAACTTAAGTAGTAATATATAATCTAATAGATTCAAGAATTTATAACATTGCCAAGGGGTTTATAATGTTAATGAAAATGACACATTAAATAATACTGCTTTGATGCTTTTGGTGTTTATCTGAAATATCTTTGTAATTGTGATGTTACACAATTTAACTGCTTAAAAGGTTACTGCTTCTTTATTGTGTTTTTGGCTTCATTTCAGGTACATTAAGTAGATAAGCATTTGATTATTTGAGAAAATGATTAGTAATGTATAAAAACAGGCCTGTGGAAATATTAGGTGTGTAATATTTAAGAATAAGCATTAAAAGACTCAAGAAGCCTTTGAAATGGAATTCCATCAAGATGCCAAAGGACAGCAGAGAAAGAGCACTTTAGTAATCCTTTCAATCATCCAAGTCACACACTCCAGCAAAAGGGTACCCATCAATATGGCGATGTTGATAGGAGTGGTGAGTCCTTCTGATGCAATAGATGTTCTGGAAGCACATCCTGGAAGGGTAACATAGGAGGAAAGCGTGAATGGCGAACTGGGAGGCACTTGTAATAGTCGCCAAAGTAGAGGACAGGGAACCCAGCAACGAGTGGCACTGAAGGACCCCTAACTGGGGAAGGAGGTAAATGTTACCAATTGAAGTGTATCAGTACTTGGCCTCCTTCAGAAGAGATCCACACCTTTAAGACATATGTAAGGCTGAGGGATGTAGGGACACCAAGGGGAAGTTAAATGCAGGACTACCTTAATGTTCCTATAGTTAAAGTAGGCCATTCAAAAGTGATTTTGTGAATGGAGTTAAAGTCACCTCAGGCCAAAGCTGTCTGAAACTTGTGTCAGAAGGAGCTGTGGGTGAAAGCCTACTGCCTGGATGAAAACCATTAAGGACTGACCAAGATGGGAGGTAAAAAGGGACAGTGCATTCTTAACATACTGGTACTTTAATGGTATTTTAAGGTCTTTTATTGGGTCGTGTAGTTCTCTTAGAACCATTGCTTGACAAAGTACCATTCCATTCTGGGAAAGGTTCTCTGCATGTGAAGTTGGTGCTTTCTGCTTTGAAAAACTTCCTAATATGTAGAAAAAATGAAATATGTATTGTTTTGTAGGTTGCCTACAGATTAGGAAAACTTGGACTTAGCCTGTGTTATTGTATACAGCAAGAGTCATTTTAAAATCATGACTTATTGGTATTTCACCTATCTGTTTCTATCTATTGATGGTTTTTCACTGTATGGAGCCTGTTACAGATCTAAATAAATAAAGGTTCTTGATGGAAACCTTCATTTGGATGGGTCTTTTGAGAACCAAAAATGATTCCCCTATGGCATCACTCTGAAGAACACTCTGGCACCTTCATTTTTAACAGTGTACTGTAGTGGTACTTGGAAGGTGGACAAGCCATTGCACTATACACACATGGCATAGGTGCCTATATAATAAAGGACTGGGGGGGGGGGGGGGCAACTAGCATTATATTTATATTTTAATTACTTTTTGTTCTTTAAGTTCACTCTATTTACCCATAATTATGTATTCACTTATTATCTTATGTGCATTATAATTAATAAATAGACATAATGACATTCTCAGACTCTTTGTAGTTTTCAAAATGTGGAGAATGTTACATCGGGTCTATCTATTTACCAAAAAAAAAAAAAAAAACACCTTAAATGTTGAGTCTGTTTTAGTAGGTCATACCTTTCACACAGTAGGTCACACAGTGATTATCATGTCTGCCTCACAGATCCAGCATTCAAGGTTTAAATTCCATGCCAAGCCTTTGTCCTTGTGGACTTTGCCCATTCTCCTCATTTATCCATTCATTTTTTCTGATTACTGTGGTTTGTGATGGTTAGGATGATTGACTACATTACAAATTAACCCACTGGGTGTATGGATGAGTGGGCTTTGTGATAGTCAAGCTCCCTGTCCGAGAGCTCCAGCCACTAATAACCCTGGATGGGATTGCATAAATTTGAGAATGTGGTGGCATAGCTATCTCATGCTTCCTAACTTCAAATCTCATGCTCACTTTTAAAGTCAAGTCTTAATTTGTTTTTGTTTTTGTTTGTTAATTTGTCTTAATTTAATTTCTTAAACAGTGGCTTTTCTAAAGCTGCATTTAGAGGAGGATAGAACAAAGTGTGCTGAAGGGGGAGCAAACAAACTTTGTTAGGTAAGCAGAACAGATGAGTACTTTTTTCCTCCAAGCAGTTGATGAGTTTACTTAATCTCATATTCTTTTCTAAACAAACAGTGTTGACTCTTTTCTTGTTTTAAACACGTTAGCAACACATACTTTTAAATACTTTCATTAAAAATAACATGTAGATAAGCCCTACTTAGTCTCATTTAAAGGTTTGCGGGGGCAGTACATAATTTAACAGCACTGGGCACAACACAGGTCCATCACAAGGACTATACATGTGCACATCCACACTCACACAGAGGACCATTTTGTCAGCCTAATCTGCCAGGCTGAGAAGGGAGTCACAATGGAGAAATATCACATCACATAGCTGAGGGAGTAGGATCAGCAACTGGCCAATGGAGATCTTTTTTAGCTAAGTTCTGATTCTAGTAACTCTTGTTCATGTCCCATCTTTGCTGCCTCATGGAGGTTGAATGCAGAGAAAGTGAGAGCATCACCTCAGATGAAAACCAAAGTACCCAGAGGAAACTCATGCAGACAAGAAGAGAGAATGCAGACTCCACACAGGCAGTGACTGGGTCAGTCAGTGCTGGTGCTAGGTTATTTTGCGCCCTAGGCTAAGCTTATTAGTGCACCAACCAACTGTTTGGTGGTGTGATCACCAGGGGGCGCACCAGCTCCCCAACACCCGACACAACAGACAACAGGCACAAATCCAGCACAACACAAGGCTTGAAACGTTTTCCAAGTTTCCCACCAGCACCAAGCACAGTATAAGCACAAATAGCACGATCAAGCACTTCATCCTTTTCTTTCTATCTTCTGCCTCCACTCATCCTCAGGCAAGCATCTTCCTCTCCCTCCCGACTCTGGCTCCCTGAATGGAGTGAGGTGGCTCCTTTTATAGAGCACCCAGAAGTGCCCCAGGTGTCCCATGATCTCCTGCTTCTAGGTGTGGCAGCAGTGCTACAAAGAAGGGCTCTGCTGTTCCCTGTGTGCTCCCTGGCAGTGGCCACAAGCCCCAGCAGGGTTGAGCTTCCATGCTTCAAACCCGTGGCAGGGAGACTGCTGCTTCATACAAGCTCTTTTCCCCCATTCTTCCCTTATGAAGGCGTCTCAGCCAGGTAGAAGTCCCAATTGTCCGTTACAGTAGCTAAACTGTGTGGCTGGGTTTTTACTCCCCTTATGATCTGTGCCCTAGGCCAATGCCTAATTCAACTTAATGGTGGAGACATACCCTGGGGTCAGCATTTAAACCCAGGACTCTGTTTTAGTTGAAATTTGGTTTTAAGGATGGATGAATAAAAGTGAAAAATGAATTCCTTTATATTTAGGCATTGTATTTCAAAATTTTTATATTTTTCATGCAGCACTTTATTAAGTACTATCGATAATACATAATCTGCACTTTAAGTTCTAAAAAATAAAAAATAGCATGCTATTGTGGTAATAATTAATATTTTATTGGATTATATTAATAGTTAGGATAGGTAAGTGGTAGAACATTATAAAAGCATCTATTTCAAAAACATGGAATGATAATAAATAACTGGTATAATTTAAGATGGAGTCAAGAAGTGTTACATGTTCAGACAAGCAGTAGTAATCAAGTGCTCCAGGAAGCACAGAATGGGTACATATGTCAGAGGAAAGTGCAAATTCCATTTATCTTCCTCCTATTTATGCATAATATGTATATCCACTATATTTTACACTTCCTTTATTGCTGAATTATTAATAAATAGTTTTCTTTTTATTTTTGTATAAAAATGCCATCAGTGTGACATCAAACATATTTGCTCGGCATTATCCTAAACTGGATAAACAAGTTAAAAAAAATGCATGAAGGGAAATTAAAACCTGACTGCAACATTTACTAGCACAATGCTCCAGTATTTCTAAGCTTTTGGCTGCTGACCATTTTCTTAAGGATGTGCCTATCCATCCATCCATTTTCCAACCCGCTCGATCCAAACAGGGTCACGGGGGTCTGCTGGAGCCAACCCCAGCCAACACAGGGCACAAGGCAGGGAACCAATCCCGGGCAGGGTGCCAACCCACCGCAGGACACACACAAACACACCCACACACCAAGCACACACTAGGGCCAATTTAGAATCGCCAATCCACCTAACCTGCATGTTTTTGGATCGTGGGAGGAAACCGGAGCGCCCGGAGGAAACCCACGCAGACACGGGGAGAACATGCAAACTCCACGCAGGGAGGACCCGGGAATCGAACCCAGGTCCCCAGATCTCCCAACTGCGAGGCAGCAGCGCTACCCACTGTTCCACCGTGCCGCCCAGGATGTGCCTAATAAATTGATATTTCAGAACCATTGTGAGCAAGATAAATATTTATAAGAAAAGTTATCATTTCCCATCTAATCACTAGATGCAGTCTAAAAGTTGGCTGTTATGCCTATTTAGTTATCTTGCAGTTAAGTTTCATATTTTTAGAGAAAACACTTATTCATCCACTCATTTCGAGTAATGTTCTTTGGCAACTGACAATGCTAATAGCAGGGACAACAGTATGGGAACGGCAGTCCATTAAAGTCACACATTCCGACACGCAGGTAAATAGATAGATAGATAGATAGATAGATAGATAGATAGATAGATAGATAGATAGATAGATAGATAGATAGATAGATAGATAGATAGATGTAAGAAGACACTAGTAAGCAAAAATATACATAGAAAGAGCATGCAAATTTACAATGATTGGGATCAGAACCAGACCCAGGTCACAGGATCTGTACATTACTAACACTAAGCTCTGGGCCACAGACAAAATGCAAAAAGCCTAATTTATGCAGAATTCTTCTCAATAAAGCTTATAATTTAAAACATGTTTGTTTTTTTATTTTTTTTTAATGTAATTGACATCTGCTGCTCTCTTCCATCTGTGGTTTGCATAGAATGTGTGCTATACTGCTTTGTTCAACTGAAATACCCAGAATATTTTGTAAACAGCATGAATGGCGTTTTCTTTTCACTATAAGCATCTGTTAATTGATGCATTGATAATGTGTTAAAGCTGCCAATCAATATGTAAACAATGCTCTAAGATTTCACCAAAGCAACTAAAAACAGACTCAGGGTCTCACCATTCATCTATGTGTTAATCCAATATGCAGAACGCTGCCCGTCTACATAGGATGCCAGGCAGAACTGCCCCCAGAGCATTGGCTGTTTTCAGCAAAAAGCACTTTTGGGAAATTCAGCAATTTGTTTTTAACTGGCAGTATGCAATGATGTCAATTTACTTCAATATCATGAAACAATGAAATTAGACTCCAGTAACTAATACACATGAGTTTATATAAAATGTAATGTAACAAGCATTATCCGACACAGAAGATTTCAATGCATTAATTTACTTTAAATTGCTGTTACCTTGTGTCTGATTAGGGAAGGAAAATTGTCATTCAATGAATCAATTAACTATATTGGTTGCAGCATAACAGTTTCCACTTACTGCATATGCCTCCCTTTATCAATTTGCTGTAAAAAATATGTGTGATTGCTCCTTAATTGTGTTCTGGGAGCATGTGTGAAAAACAAGAAAAGAAGGAGCAATAACATGCATGCATGTGCTATTACTCACGAGCCGCAGAAGAGATGCTAATTCTTTCCCACCCTTTCAGCATACGCTAAACTATTGGGTAATTATGTTGGCAATTTCTTCCTATTTAGTAGGTATGTAAATAACCCTTCTCCTTCTTTTTCTTCTTCCCACTTTTAGTCTGAACCTTAAGTACATTTGTTAAATTTTCCATGAACGTTAGAAGATTTCCAGCAAGTCTAATGACGGGTTCAAGAAATGTGTATGGTGTGTGTTTCCAGCAATTAATGTTAGTGCATCTTCATCATGATTAAAAGATAGAAGAGGTCTGGTGGTGCAGTGGTTGGCCTGACCACTGTCTGAATAATGCCTGCACATTCTTCCCATGTTAATTTCTTTTCCAAATAGTCCGGGTTTTCTTCCAGAAAAGGTGTGTTGGCATAATTGTGAATTCTAAATTGGCCTACATGTGAGTGTGGGTGTGAACATGAGTGGGCCCTGTGATGGACTGGTGCTCCATCATGGGTTGATTTCCTCTTTGTGCACATTAATAGTCCCTCTGTGACTCAGAGAGGGATTATGTTATGCTCTGTTGTTATGTTATGTTATGTTATGTTATGTTATGTTATGTTATGTTATGTTATGTTATGAAAAGGGAAAAAATCAATTTCAGACCTCATCATATATAGATAGTATGTTCACTCTGTAAAGCACCTGGTGATGGCACATACAACAAACAGCATTATGTAAAATAAACATTGATTAATTATCCATTCACAGAGACCATAAAGAGGAATACTCATGTAAAGAAAATGGATGAATAGATGAATATCTGTGTGTAGAAGGCTTTTTAGAAAAGGAAGTTGGCACGAATTTTAATGTGGACCTGCTGATCTTGTTGTTCTATATCATTTCAATACGTATGTGTAACACAGGCTTACTGCTGCCATGTAACTAACACTTGTGCCTTTTAACCTATAGCTTCATTCTAGCAGATTGTGCTCAGATTGCCTGGCAGCAGTAATGACTCAAGTGGCACTCAAGTGTCATCATTCACACCTATTGTTTCACTGCTCAGAACTGCAGCTGTTGTCAGCCACTAGCCAGACCTGCCAGTTTCTCGCAGTTTGGTCAGACAGATCACAGAACAGCGCAAGAGTCCCTTTTGGAGACCGACAGCAGGTAAGCTGAAATGAGACTGTTTGAGATGTCTGCCTACCGGCAGGCAATAACACAAGACAGACTTGAACATCACGCAGATAATGATATTGCCGTTACCCAGATACATCTGAAGAAAGAGGCTTTTCAATCATTGCTCCACAAGGTAGAACAGGAGTGAACAAGGTGTAAATCAAATTAAAAGCACACTTCAGTATTCAATGCAGTGTAGTTTACAGCTCCCAAATGACTTTCATCTATCATCCTTTAGATGTAGAGGTGCGTAATTGTGCTGCGGGAAGCTTGAATAATGAGACAGAGAATGGCAGCTAGACAAATGTGGTTTGGTGTAAAAAGGGCTTCCTTAGCTTGTGAAAAATAGTTTGGAGCTTCAGTCCTCTGGATAACTTGCATCTCTTGTCACAAAGAGAGGGAAGGCAATGAGAGGAAGCTAATCACTACTAGCACAGCGATTTTAAAAAGAATAAAATAAATTGCTGTTCGATGCCATTGATATCTTGAGGGACTTTTAAATCTGTTCAAACAGTTTAAATAAGGGGAAGTGTAAATTACTACAGCAAAGTGATATGCAAAACAGACGGCACGGGGAAGCCAAGGGGGCCTTTGAATTTTCAATGGTTGTAAGATTAAATAACGTGCCCTCTTGGTGGCCGAGGCATCAGCATAATGAAACATTTAATGTCTTTATGAGCAGTTAATTGTAGAAGAGTATGCTCCATAGAAATATTGACTGAATCATTATTGTCCCATAATGAACGCTATTTGAGGCAGAAAATTGCTGCATCAGTGCAAAGCGTTTTTATTAAAGATATTGCTGAAATCTGCAAAATGAACTTATGAAAATGCCACATTGTGAGCACACACACACGCACTCACACACATACACACACACACACAGGGAGAGCAGTAAAATTAGGATCCAAGAGCTATGAGGCTGAATTGCTACCTGGCATTCCAGGATACCCACTAACACAGTAAAATCTACTCTAAATATGCCTCATTCATTTTGATACATAGTCGATAGTTGATAACTGTTCAAAGCAGCTTTTATCTGAAAAAAAATCAATTTATTCCTTCAAGAGATTTGAAAAATGTTTTTACATAATTTCACTAAAACATTATATTGATAATAGGGATGGTCAGAATTTGGAAGTTCACTAATGTTCGAATATCTAAAGACTATAGTAAAAAGTTAACTTAATTAACCACTTAGCTGTTAGCAGATAGAGAAGGACTGCATCGCAGTGTGTCTGTAAAAAAAAATGCAATGAAAGTAAAACATACTGTATATAGTTTATGTATTGTATAATGCATATCTACACTATAGGCCTAACAGTGAACAGCATCACAATAGACTTTATGATACTGAGCTTAGCATAACGTAAAATTCTTGGATTAGATAAACTGTATTAATCCCATGGGGACATTCAGATGCATACAGCTGCAGAAACATAAAAAACAAGCATACAGAGGCACAAAACCAATAATGCAGCCAATCAATCAATCAATGTATATTGTGCGAATATTTCAAAATGAACTTATTGAGTACATCGGGAAGAACCATCGAATTGCCTGATAGCAGTGGGGAGAAAAGACGTCCAGAGGTGCTTCTTAGAACACTATGATCAAATGAGCCTGTGGCTAAACGTGCTCCAAGAGCGTGTCTCCTGGAGGAGATTTTTCATGATGGCATCCAATTTTGCTACCATCCTCTTTACCACAACAGTATGTCAAGGGTTCAGCCTGTGATGGAGCAGGCTTTACTGATAGGTTTTTTCAGACATTTTGCTTCTTTTGTGCTCAGGTTGCTTCCCCAGGAGACTGCAGTGAAGATCAACTGGCTTTTATGGACTGGTAAAACATTTCCAGCAGTTTTTTTAAAATTGCTTACATCGATTCAGGGCTGCAGCAGTTCAAATCCTATCTTTACCACATCAGGTGCAAGGCAGGAACTAACCTTGGTTAGTCGAGCATCCAGTCACACAGATAGACCACCCCAGAGTCATTCTCATACATGGCCACTTGAAAACTGCCAACTAATCTCACATGCCCCCCTTTGAGATGTGGAAAATAAAACCCACATGGACATGGAGGGGAAGTACAAACTACACACAGTTAACAACCAGACACTGGATCTATCAGGCACCAGTGCTATTCACTTTATCTGTCTACTCTCTATATATAAAATCCTAAACCTAAAAGTGCAACGATTTTATGTGACATTTTTATGTCACGTTTTTTGTCACACTTTAAATCGGGCTATTTTTAAAACCTACATATATATGTTTGGTTTCATTCTTTTCAGAATTTTTTCGATCTTTAATGTGATGTTGTTAGATTTTCAGATTCTTATTCCGTTTTTAAATTATAAAGTAAAAAATATCAAGAACTTGCGTCCTGCGAGACGAGACTTTGTGCCAGGAGATTTAACCATGCCAAAGAGTAAGACAGCGGCTGTACAGGCTTTTAAATGTTTGAAGCGCAGTGTGAGATGCAGATCATATGGCACGGCAGCAGCAGCAAGCCAGCAGCTGATCCGAGCAAAGAAGAGGTAAAAAAAATATATATATTTGTTTCCCATTGTATCACCGTTTAAGAGGGGGTTTCAGAGGAGCAACTGCATCTCCTTGGGGTGCTTTCAGCCCCCCTCCTCACAACGCAAGTGGCAGAGATGCGAAGTGGCTAGCACGTAGCACAGGCTGGGGTGGGGGTGGGGGTTTGGCGAGCAAAGCAAGCAGGGGGCGAACCCCCTAGTTTTAGTATAATCATTTAACACATATATTTTACAACTAAATTGATAGGCACAGAAAAATGTTTAAGTGTGGGATATGGGGGTGGGGGATAATTTGCCAATGATCACACTGCTTATTGGCGTTTGTTCAATGCCAGCAGGTATATGAACAGGATCTTTGTAACTTGCCAATTTCTTATATAAAATACATTTTTAAGTAGCCTTCCCTCAGTTGGAAAATACTTTCTTCAGGAAATATCCATCCACCCATGCTGATTTAAAGCTACTAGATTTTTTCTGTGCACAGCTTTTTGGGATGCCAAGCAAAAAACACTATCCATATCTACTGTGCCACCCCCACATATGGCAAATTTTAGTGATTAAAATGAACAGTTTTCATCTCTAAAATGTTTACCTGGAAAGAATGATTGCATGGCTGGCATCAGTGAGTTAACATTCCTCCTGCATTTGGCTGCAACTAGCAAAGTATCCAGGTACACTCTTAAAAATAATGGCTCTTTACGGAGTTGTATGGTTCACCTTAGAAGTATTGCTTGACAAAGCACCATTTAATTCTGGGACGGGTTCTTTGCATATGAAGTTGGTTCTTTGTTCTTTGAAAAACTTCCTAATATGTATGAAAAAAAATCTGAAATCTTTAATGTATTGTAGACTACCTAACAGGACACTAAGAGTTTAAGGACACCTGGAGTTAGCCTGTGTTGCTGTACATCTGCAGCAAGAGTAGCATGACCCACTGGTATTTCACAAAACTGTTACCATCTATTCTTGGTTATTTACTGTATGATGCCTGTTATGGATCTAAAAAAATAAAGATTCTTTCTGGAACCTTCACATGGATGTGTCTTTTGAGAACCAAATAGGGTTTTCCTCTGGCATCACTCTGAAGAACCACTGTGGCACCTTTATTTTTAAGAGTATATAAATGTTGAGCCAATACTGCTGCTGCCAGTTAATTGACTAACATTAGCTTCCTACTCACCTCTTGCTGCTGCCGAGCATGAGATTGTTGTTGAGGTGGCAGGAGAAGTTCTGCTAACTCAAAATCACCTTTTGGTTGGTTGACAGACTTGCTAGTTATTTTTTTTTTAGGATTTGATGGATTTGTAAGGAAAGTCACAATATGTATTTGTGGTATCATGTTGTGGATTAATTGGCCACTATACAAAGTGAATATGTTAACATTATGTGTATTTGCAGCAAACATATTCTACCATTTGTTAGGGTAGCTGGACATCCCTCAGTACCAATTCTTCCTGTGATGTTGATTAGAACATGAACAGGTGAACATGACTTGTTAAGAGTGACATGTTGATTCACATGTGGGCAATGTTGGCTTTAGCTCCATGCAACTGTTTTCATCTGATACACTCAAAAAAGGCCCACTTGCCAAAGTAATGTGCTTTTTACATTATTTCTAAAAAAAAGTATGTCAACCAAGCTTTCCTATCAAATTATTTCTGCAACTTGAATACAATACAACACAATTTATTTTTGTATAGCCCAAAATCACACAAGAAGTGCCGCAATGGGCTTTAACAGGCCCTGCCTCTTGATAGCCCCCCCAGCCTTGACTCTCTAAGAAGACAAGGAAAAACTCCCAAAAAAAAACCTTGTTGGGAAAAAAAATGGAAGAAACCTTGGGAACGGCAGTTCAAAAAGAGACCCCTTTCCAGGTAGGTTGGGCGTGCAGTGGGCGTCAAAAATAAGGGAGTCAATACAATACAATACACAGAAGAGAACAAATCCTCAATACAGTATAAAAATAAAAAAATATTACAAGTACGAGCAGAATTTAACAGTAGATAATATCACATAATATAATTTGGATTTGTTTAGAGTCCTGGAGACCTCAGCCATCAAGCTGCCTCCCCCATTTGGCCATTCCACAGCTGAAACAGTGATGGGCCAGCCAATCCGATGAAAGGACCCATCTACCCCATTATTCCTGCGATCCTCCATCAGGGATGACTTTACCTTAGGCAGGCAAAACAACTTGACAGGTGGGCCGTGGCACCAAGTGCCACATTTGAGTACCGAGAAGAGAAATGGAATAGGTGAGGGTTAGTAACAAATTCTAACTATCATGTTACTTGTGTTTTAGTGTTAATGACTAACAACAGAGATGCAGTCTGTACAGTTAATCAGCAACTCTAGTCAGGATATGCTATGCTATGTTTGTAAGTAATGATATGTTCAGACAAGTAAGCCAGACCTTGGCCATTTAATGCTTTATATGTTAAAAGGAGGATTTTGAAATCCGCCCTAAACTTAAACAGGAGCCAGTGTAAGGACTTAAGAACTGGAGTTATGTGTTTGTATTTTCTTGTTCTTGTAATAATTCTTGCAGCATCATTTTAGATTAACTGGAGGCTATATAAATAACAGTTTGAACATCCAGTGAACACCATATTGCAGTAGTCAATCCTACTAGAAATAAATGCATGAATTAATTTCTCAGAATCCTGTTTATTTAGAAAGCGCCTTAATTTCCTAACATTTTTAAGATGGAAGAAACATGATTTGAACAACTTTGTAATATGTGCTTTAAATGACATGCTAGAGTCAAAGATAACTCCTAGATTGCAGGCTGATTCAGTAAAATTAATGGTGATTCCAACTGAGTTAAATGATGACAAAATATTGTTGTGATCAGCGTCATTCCATCCAATAATTAACATCTCTGTTTCATCGTTGTTTAAAGATAGGTAGTTCTCATCCATCCACTCCTTTAATTCACTAACACAACTAATTAAAGACAACATTGGAGAAGCTTCACTTGATCTAAATGAAAGGTATAACTGGGTGTCATCTGCATACGAGTGAAAATTAACATTATGTTTCCTAATGACAGATCCCAGTGGAAGCATGTAAATTGAAAACAGTAAAGGTCCCAGTACAGGGCCCTGCGGGACACCATATCTCACTTCTGTGTATAATGATGGAGTACTGTCAGCACATTTCTGTACATATTGGAATTGATTTGATAAATAAGAACTAAACCAAGCGAGCATGGTTCCTGTAAGCCCAACATCATTTTCTAACCTGTGCAGTAAAATAGAATGGTCAATGGTGTCAAATGCTGCACTTAAGTCTAACAACATAATTACAGTGGAGTTTCCTTCATCAGAGGATATCAGAATGTCATTTACAACCTGTGTTAGTGCCGTTTCTGTACTTGATCTTTAACAATCTATGTTTTTTGTTACATGGTTACCTACACCAGAGATCTCACTAACATGTTATTCTGTTCAAACGTAAAGTCCCTTGATTTGTATACTATGGAAAACATCTCATTCTTGACAGACTTACTAATTGCTATTCAGTAAATAATCAGTATGTCTAAAAAATATGAAAAATTAAGTTTTCTTTTGACCATATGTTATATTTTACAGTATATAGTCTATGTAAGAGCCAGTCCTACAAAGTTAACAATAATAGTAAATTTACATGAGTGTTTACCTGTATTGAATAGAAAATAAATTTCACATTGCTACATACAAAACGGGAAGATTCCTTTATCCCTTAAAGCTAACATGTAATGTTATTGCTCAGTTGTATTTGTAATGTAATAACAGAATGTTGGTTGGTTTGTTGCTTAGGTACATGCATGAACTGTTTGATTTATTTGCACATAGAAGGATACAATGGCATTCAGTTTTCTAAAAGTATAACTGTATGTCATGTATGTGCGCTACCAGACAAAAGTTTGGGCACATCCAGAAACATTTATATTTTTGATAGAAATTGATGTGGCTTTTTATCAAGATTCCATTAAACTGATTTGAAAATATAACCAAGACATTACTAATGGCTAATGGCTTAGAGAAAGAGAGCTAGGCTAGCAGATTAAAACATTAAGCAAGTAAAAATAAGTACATAGGAAAATTAATAAATGAATAAAGATAAATGGAGTAAAAGAGGGGAGAGAACCTGCCTCCTCAATTTAAATGCTTATTCTAAGATGTTATTGAAATGACTGATTTTTAACGTATTATTAACATATGGCTGCAAATCCCCGTTTTTAACAGCCATCCCTTCATTGTCCTAATGATAAACTCTCTTAGCTTATCCTTAAATAATCATCTGTCAATGCTAATCGTTTATTAGAGAAGCCTTTGTAATTGCACTAGCACACCTTATAGTCAGAGTTTTAAAGAAAAACAGCCATATCAGAAAATGGAAATTAAAAGGAAAAGATTGAAATGGGCAAAAGTACAGAGTCATTGGAAGGAAGATGAATGGAAATATGTATTATGGTCAGCATCCTGGAGTCGTCTTTTCACTGTTGCAGATGACACTGGTGTTCGTTGTGCATTTGAGGAAGAAGCCAACATATGCTTCTTAAGCTACACACTCTGATGTGCTTATCCTGTTATGCAGATGTCCATCTTCGTTTTCCCCTTCTTTTTCTGTTCTGGTTAGATCCAGTTTGCCCAATTCTCTCAAAACAGTATGAAATCTTTAGTTTCTTGGCATTTGTCACATGGATTAACTTTCAAAAAACAATAGACTATCATGTTTCTTGTGAAAGCTGTTTCATGTTGGCCATTATTGAACACAGAACTTTAGGAATCTCAGTACCTTGCAACGCAAGTGAACAGAATATCAGGTTTCAGTGATTCTAATGTAATTAGAAAGGTTCTCTTAATAACCAATTAGCATTTATAAATGAATAATTAAGATTTAGTTATGAGAGTTGACCATTAGGACACTGGAGTGATGGCTCCTGAAAATGGGGTTTTCCAGTCATATGTACATAATAAATATAAAATTAGACATTTTAAGCAGAGGTAGCCATTAGAAACACTAGTAATGTCTTGGTTATATTTTTAAATCAGCTTAACGGTGTCTTGATAAAAAAATCTCTGCAAAACATCAACATTTCTGGATGTGTCCAAACTTTTGATTAGTACTGTATGTACATATGTAGTAATGAATAGCAACTTAAAGAAATGTAATATCATTTCTATCCTCCTTAATCCAGTTCATGGTCATAGGGGTGCTGGAGCCTATCCCAGCTGGCGTAGGGGTGCAAGGCAGGGACAAACCCTAGAGAGCCCAACACCGGCTGAATACGCACACACACCCATACACCAAACACACATTAGGGCCAATTCAGCGTCAACATCTCACCTAACCTACATGTTTTTGGACAGTGGGAGGAAACCTAAGCACCCAGAGGAAAGCACATAGGCACAGGGAAAACATGCAAACTCCATGTGAGGAGAACTTGGGACACAAACCCTACTAAGATTTGCAAGCCTTAAATAGAAGCATCACAAACAATGTATATTATTGGTTTCTCTCTTTATTTTTGAGTGAACTGGTTTTGCTTTGAATTTTACTAAAAACTTTTAAAACGAAGTTACATGAACTGTGGAATTATTTGTATATATATCACCCTCATTGCCTGAAACATTCCATGAAAATAAAGCTGCAGAATTTTGGAAACACTGGGCAAACACAGTCTATATATCTGTTTATAAAATTTTAACATTCTTTAGCCCCTGATTAATTCAAAGTAGTGTAACAATGAATTGTTTTTCTCTATTTCTATATTAGGTACATTGGCAGGTAAAGTGAATTCAAACTGAACCAGTAAGTTTGTCCTTAAAGGCATCACACTTTAACTGCTAGGGGGCACATTGCCACAAAAAAGAGGGAAAAAAATTAAATTAAGAATATAAAACTGCAAGAGATAATTAGCTGCAATCAAGTGTACTTCAATCAGAAATCTGATTTTGAATGAAGCAATTTCAAAAGCTGGCCTAAAGAGAAGACACAGGTTACATAAGGTGCAGGGACAGAATATTTGTGTAGACAGATTGTCTGTATGGTGTTATTTTTTGCAATATTGTTTAATGCTTTGTAAAAGGTATGGATTCCCTATCCAAAATGGTTTACTATCTAGTACCCAATGTTGCCAAAATGGCCTGGGACCATTACTACATTGAACTGGATTAAAATGGATTGAATAGACATATAAATAGACTTTATACAGATTGCTCTATAATCCAGACCGTACTGATTGAATTCTGCCAGGAAGTAATTAAGTGTTATCAGTGATCAATTCTCCAGAGCTTTTAAAATAAATTCCACATTTCCGTGCAGAATATGACGAGGTAAACTGTATGGTACCAAAACAATAAAGTAACAAGCGTGTATGAAATAAAGGCAGCCCCTATCCCTCACATTAGAAATGTGCATTCTAATCTTCTTGAAAAGATGCAGTATTTTTGGAAACATTAAGATAATGATCAGAAACTACAGGCCACAGCATGATGAACTGCCACACATTTCTACACTTCTTGGATGCATGACTCCTGCACCTGTTATGACGTATGTGTCTTGACTCTCCTGTGCTCATCTCATTTTGACCTGAGCCAAAAGTCGACTAAGGTGAGTGCACTAGCATGGAGAAAGCGTAAATGCCCTACAACCCCGATGGAGTAAAATAGATAGATGGGGACTAAGCTGGTAGACATTATTAGCAGCAATGATGTTTCCTTTAGGAATTGAACCATATTTGGAAGCTAGCCACTACCTAATATTTTCCATCAACACATGGTACGCAGATAAGCTCAGAATTTACTTTACACGCCTTGCTGTTAGTACACATGCTACCCAGGCAGAAGACGGCAGAGAAATTCAGTGACAAACTGTCGGCCAGGCTTCACTGTGTTTACACAGACTGTCAGCATTTGCTTGCCGCAGGCAGTATTTTTCCAGCAGTTTACCGTGAGGCCTAGGCAAGTGTTTCACACTCTCTGACCACAGGATGCTATCTTAAACTCCTGTCAAAAATATATATATAAAAAAAAACAGTGGGGATGATTGTTTCCTTGGAAAATGATTCTCAGTGGCTAGCCTCAAAGGCGATCTCACTTGGTGAAGAATCTGGATTCTGGTTTCCTCATTGAGTCTTTAGGGTACAATCGAATAAGATCAGTCGTAAAAATGAAACATGCCATTATTACTCAAAAGAAAATTTCAACAAACTGTCTTGCTTTTTTTCTACTGGCTTTAGAATATGTCAGAATTAATCTCAACATTCCCTTACAGAACCAAGCGTAATATAGTCAAGTAAAAAAGATTTAGACATCGCAAAACCACAGAAGGTAATATGATTGTTTTAAAGTGAATGTACACTTCTTGTAATGCAGTATTGTCAAAAACTAACATCATTCTCATAGCAAAGATAAACAGATACATGCTCTAAGTTTGTTTCCACATGTACCTGATGCTGCTAGGATAATGACTGACTCTCCTTGACCCTGAATTGGATCCATTGAGTATGATAATGGATTGATGGATGAATGGGTGGTTGGATGGATGGATGGATAAATTGAAAGGCAGATGACAGGTGCAGTGAGATGAATGAAAACACAAGTACAAATTCCAAAGATGTGTGTTTGTGTGTGTGTTAAGTTATTTTGGCTAAAGTGACCTGTGCTGAGTGAGCATGAGTGTCTGTATGTGAATATGGTGTGCAGTGGACTACCACCCAGTCAAGTGTTGGTTTCTGCCTTACAGTAAGTTCTGCCAATTTCTATCACAGCTGCTCATGAGCTTGAACTGTATAAGCAAGTCCATGCAACTGTCTGGCCACCATTCAGGACAGTATTTTAGTCTCATTCTTTTTTCTCAGGAAATGACTCGCACAAATATCCTTTGCGTAATCATCTGCTGGCTTACCACATAACATGCTCCTCGCACAAGGTTTAGAACATTTAAAAGACCTAGTCCCAACCAACAGCTCACTCTCCTCTCCCCTCTCCATCAGACTGTGCCTGCCCCAGTCGCTGCCTCTAAGCCACTGAACCTACTTGAAGAAGACTTTGTGTTTTTTTAACCAGGAGAGGGGAGTTGGATGGCAATGTATGCACTAGCCTGCTGAAGACAATCCCCTTTTGAATAAAGTTTTGTGTGTGTTTGGGTTTTGTACCTTGGAAACCTGGTTCTTTTTTCCAGTCTCCTGTGCAACTCTATGACCCAGGCTTGACAAGTGGTATTCGAAGTGGTGTGTTGCACAGATGGATCCTCAGGAGGCTCAGCCCGCTCCCCTTCCACCTGATCCAGAGGACCCTTCCGCTGCCCTTCTCAGGGACCTGCTTGTGAAAATGGCCCCTTTGGACAACTCTGAGAGTTTTCTCTTCTGCTTTGAGCAGACAACACTGGGCTGTTATTGTTGCCCCCTTTTTGTCCAGAGATGCCCTGCAGGTTATGCAAAATCACCCTCCCAAGAGACTTGATGATTATCTTCTTCATACAATTGTGGCAGATTGATCCTAATCGCCCCATCTGAGGACAGTTGCAGGACGTGCTACACCTTATCCAAAGCTTGTTCCATGGAAACTCCATTGAGTGTATAGTAGAAAAGGTCACTATCGACACAGTGTTGTCTGGGATAGGCAAATTTAGTGTGTGAACATGAAAATGAATGTATGGATAATGATTCCACTTCCATTTCCAGAGCAGATTCTTGCTTTTTTGATACAGTACCTTAAAATTCTCAGTTTGGTATATGTATATTAAAATGGCTATTTGATATATTGTAATGGATTAGGGTACCGTTGGATGCAGGGTTCACACTAACACTTTGTTTCTGTGAAAAATATCACCTACATGCCATCGCTACTTCATTTTCATGATATATACCCATGAAGTAAATGAAAGTTTGTTATATCATGACATATTGGAACTTCACCCAGGGGAGATTTTCTGTATTGCACTAGTTACTGTCAGAATAGGCTTTCTTAAATCAGATGAAACTGGTTACAAAAATGGATATCTGAAGTGAGCAATTCTCAGCCATATCTGCCAAGCTCAGCATAGTGACATCTGTCTCAGCCTCATGAATGCAAACTCAAGTGTCACCAAGGGAGTAAGCATCTAGTCAAAGTAGCAATTCATTTAAGAACATGACAAACAATAATCTTATAAATGAGGAAAGCACATAAGTAGAAGGCAAATAAATTGTGAATTAACATAGCAACATGTTAGGGAGCTGTTTCCAAAATGAACAAAAGATTAAATAAGTTTTCATTTCGGTGGCTTCATATCTGACTGCTGCTGGTGTGTAATCATTTTGGAACAGCAATAATCTTTTTACAAGTATAGCAGACTTTCATTTCAATGAATTACCAAATAAAGAATTTTTATATAGAACCTGACATGCAGTAATGACCAGAGTCCATCCATCCATCCATCCATCATCCAACTCGCTGAATCTGAACACAGGGTCACGGGGGTCTGCTGGAGCCAATCCCAGCCAACACAGGGCACAAGACAGGAACCAATCCCGGGCAGGGTGCCAACCCACAACACACAAACACACCCAAACACCAAGCACACACTAGGGCCAATTTAGAATCGCCAATCCACCTAACCTGCATGTCTTTGGACTGTGGGAGGAAACTGGAGCGCCTGGAGGAAACCCACGCAGACACGGGGAGAACATGCAAACTCCACACAGGGAAGACCCAGGAAGCAAACCCAGGTCCCCAGGTCTCGCAACATGACCAGAATCTCAAAGTTCAATCACCCATCTTCTGAGCCAAGGTTGTCTTGGGCAAGATTTTAGCAGCATTTTGTACAGAACAGGGAAGAACCATGGATTTGAAAGCAGATAATCGTAGGACACACTCATGTTTACTTCAGCAGAATAAATTTCAGCTTCCTAGCCTGTTCATCTTTGGGAGTAATGTGGAAAATCAGCATATCCAGAGGTGAACCAACACAGACTCGAGAAGAAAATATAAACTTAATTGCATCTTAACTCACTTTGGCCAATTATGTATCAATTTTATTTTCAATTAGCAATGTGTTTTACAATATATAAAACACAGTACAATATGTTAAACATATTGTGATGTGATTTTTAAGTTCAATAAACAAAAAAAAAGAATGTACAGACTCCACATTTTGGAATGCAAATCTAACCTAAAACTACCCTTGCCAAATTTTACATAGATTCTGTATTTGTACTTGGGAAGACCTTAGGTTGTTATGTTCTGAATTTGTTCCCCACAAGGAACTTCATTTAGAGACCGCACCTGCACTTTAATAGGGACGCGCACCTAGGAGTTATATTTGGGACTTGGCACAGGTATGCAGTGTTGCTGCACATGGTGGTTTAGCTGTGGTTTGGGGCCAAACTTCTCCCCTAGGGAATGTATCTAGTGTCCGCACCTGCACTTTATTGAACCCCAGGCAATTCTGGGTACCCCTGCTAGTCAACTTTATTTTTCTATGTTCCTCTGAATTGCATTCCTGCATTGATGTACATCTATGCTATGTTTTAATATGCCTGCAGAAATTAACTTTGACCCACCTTCTTCCTACCATTGCATAGGAACAGCAATTTTTGATTACATAATGACCTTTGAACTCATTGGCTTAATTATTTTAAAGAGGTCTATAATCAATTGTTTTATTTAGTTGTTATTATCTTACGTTTATGCTCATTCTCTTAATATTTTTCTCAGTCTGTCAAATGCAGGCTTCTGTTTGAGGTTCCCATAAGATAAACAGATGTCCCCTTCATCAATGCTACTGTATGAGCTTCCTTTCTGCCTGAGGCTTTGTTTCTCTCCAGTTTTGGTTATGTTCTCTGTATCTTTCAGTGATTCATCTTGTATCCTCCTTTAAGCAACATCTTCAACATAGGGCATCTTCAGAAAAAAATAAAAACACTACCTTAGAGGTGAAGAAATTTCCAAGCTGGTGACAATGGTTTGCTACAGCATGGACATTATTTGGAACCCAGCAGAGTGGTATGCTTCACTCAGGGTAACACAGTGGAATCAGTCCACTAGCTTTGCCACTAGGTAGCAATATTGCCTGTCTACTTGAATTCTACAAAATGGATTTATTGCATAATGACTAAAACATATTCCATGTGGTCAGAACTGAAACTGTAGTCATTTTTGGTCCACGGAAAAAATCAGCGTAAATTGAAATCCAAATGCATTCATAAAAAGTAATATATAACAATTTACACAAGCATTAGCAATGTGTACTTATAGTGTTGCAAGGGATGACCTGTGTTCTTAACCGGCTGGGGAGCCCTTGAGGTGGATGGACATGAGGAGACGGCTTATACAGGGTCTTGTTTCTACTGGGATGCTAAATGGCAGTAAACCCAGGTTTGGATCCCCACATGGATGTCCACAAAGTATGCCAGGTATTGTAGAACAGAGGACAGCCTTGTTGGGTTGCATGGGGGCTGCCAGAGGGAGCTTCATATGACTTCAACCTCGTGTCACCAGAAGCACTCCTGGGGATTAGATAAAAGGAGCTGCCTGTCTTACATGGACAAAGCTTGTGTGGAGGAGGCAGTGACCAGTGAAAGACAGAGACAGAAAGGAAGATAAAGAGTGTGCTTATTGTGCTAAATTGTACTTGTGGCTTTGGGTAGTGGGAAATACTTGCTCAAGAGAGTTTCCCACAGTAAAAGAATCTTTGTGCCTTTTAAACTTGCATTTGTGCCTGTTTGTGTTGGTTGTTTAGGGAGCTGGAATGTCCTCTGGTGTCCACAGTGTGAAACAGAAATGTAAAGTAGCTGATGCTGCTAGGATGGCTTCATCTCCCAGCAACTCTGTTAACAAAACAGGCACATCAAATAGATGAGTGGTATTATAAAATTATAAAATTTATTACAGCTTGCAGAAAATTACAGTTTATTTCCAAAGTGAGTTTGAATTAGTCCTACAGTCTTAAAATTAACGGTGGTAGAGTGCTTCTTCAGAGCAATGCAATAAAGGAACACTTTTTGATTCCCAAAAACCCATCTACATGAAGGTTCCAGAAAGAACTTTTATTTATTTAGATGTGCAACAGGCTCCTTACAGTAAATAACTATGACCAGATGGTAACAGATTTTTGAAATACCAATAAGTCATGATTATAAAAGGACTCTTGTTGCATTTAATAACACAGGCTAAATCCAGATTTTCTCAATCTGTTATGGTCCTGCTAAGCAGCCTATCATACATTAAAGATTTAAGGTTTCTTCTACATATATTAAGTTTTTCATAGTACAAAGAACCATATTCATGTTCAAAGAACCTATCCCAAAATGAAACAGTGCCTTGTCCAGCAATAGCTCTATGAGGAACCACACAACCCAGTAAAGAACCATAAAGTGCCATTAAAGAACCATCGTTTTTAGGAGTGTATGAGAGTGAATATGGGTGTGCATGATTGCACCCTACAATGGAATGGTACACCCAGGTTTTGTTCCTGCTGTGTACCCAGTGCTGCCAGAATAGAAAGATATAAGATGTCACTCTGTAAATGTTCTGTATTTGTATAACATTACAATTTAGTTGCTCCCTAGAGCTTGTCCCTGGTGACCGGGCTCAAACACTGGCACAGCATTTATTCCCAAGTAGCAATAAAGTTGGATTAAAATGAATTTAACATTCATAAATCATGATTGGTGTTGAACTTGGCTTGGTCAGTTGCATAGAACTGTCTCTTGGACACCATTACACCTGCTCATTTCTACTATTTTAAAAAACCCTTTTGCAGTTCAGATTTGTTATTCAAGATCACAGAAACTTTTGAACTCACTTGAGCTTACTGCTTTTGCCCATTCTGCCCGATTGAGTGAAGTGAGTGTTCTGATTCCTATTTGCTCTAGATCAGGCCTTGTCTTTTCTAATGTATCTCTCTGTTACGTTTGTTTTGATCTTGACATGTTTATAGCATTTCTATTCAAGCACTAACTCTATCATGTTATGAGACATCAGCAGCATTTCATTACATAAAACTAATTCCAAATAGAGATCATCAACAATAATTCAAGCACAAGTTATTCCTGTTGCTGAAGAAAATATATCTAGCAGGGGTCTGGGTATATAGGTTTCTAGAATGGCAGATTTTTGTTCTGGGTGAAGGAGCCATTGTCATTGCAGACAACACCCATGTATATGACACTCTTTGTGCTTTATTCAGGTCAGGAGTTTGCCAGCTATAACCTGCAATCCCACTAAGGTTACTCACTCATTGTGAGATCAGGCTGATCCAGGAAAATCAGCTGCAAGAGCATATTGGAGCTATGCATTTACAGTAAAGCCAGGTTTAAATTTAGGTGGCATTTGCATTGAAAGCTTAAAGAAAATGGAATTGTGACATTTGTACCGTCCTTAACCCACAGAACGGTGAAAGTAGATGAAAGTTTTTGCTCTTTGAATCTGACAAGCCCTGCAGTCAGAAGAGACTTAAAAGGCGTTGCATTTATTATTCTGCCCTACAAGAAAAAAAAAAGTGAAAAAAAGAAAAACATTAAAGATGATATAAAAACGTTGGCTGGGAAAGTGAAGTAGGTGATTATACCTTTGTCCTCTAAACTTGTAAATCTGCTGTTAATGTAATGACAAGGGTTTTACAAGCAGTAGAACTGAAGAGTCCATTGTATTTAACCCCTAACAGGTCTGTTAGGAAGATAAGTAGCAATCTCATTTCAGCTTTAAATGGAAACATGCAGGCTGGCAAAAGAAATGCAGGCAAATTAATATGAGAAAACAATACATTATCTATGAAGTGCACAAAGAGGAGTCATTTGAATGTGAAAGTTGGTCATACTCCCCTCAAAAGTTAAGTTAATAAAATGGATTCTAATCTCTTTCACCCCCTTTGAACTGTACAAGTGCCAATAATGTTTCTATATGATCCTTTCAGATTGTTAGTTGTAAAGACTCCTCTGGAAAAATCTGTAATGGCCTCTCATGAGAATCTACCTCTGTGAGATTTATGTGTCTGCTATGTCTTCTAGTAGTGTAAACAGCAGAGAGTGTTAGAGAGCCGATTCCATATGTATTGGGTGATTTGACCTTAATCTGTTGAACTGGCAGGACACACTTATTGTACTTGCCATGCCTTCAACTATACGTGAACTGACTCCCAACTCCAGGGCTGACAACTTGTTATTGGTACAATGTAACGTTATGTACCTTGATTAATCATTTTAGTTAATACTATCAATTTGTTGCATTAGTTTGCACAGAAAGGCCCTCTCTGTGATCTTTTTTCATTGTAGTTAGTGTTTACATGTGGTGCACAGATAAAATGATAAAAATATATATTTTTCATTAACATTTCTGAAGGCCTGTTACCTTATTATACATTTATTCTGTTACAAATGTGTGATTGACTATAATTTTTCTATAAATATCATATACAGAGAGCATGCCATGTGATGGACTAATGTCTTGTTCCCTTACATCTGATGATACCAAGAATTGACTGAATTACATAAACAGGCTCAAAAAGAAAGATGGATGGATCATGAATTAGCAGCAAAGCGGCATTGTTATTTAAATATATAGTTCTTTCTCAAACTATTATTATTTTTTTAGTTTCTGTACAATAAATTAATTCATCTATCTTTTTTGTGTACCAATATTTTTTCATTGCAGGATCACATTTGTATTATGAATTTGTAGAATATCTTTTATTCCTCCACTAATTTTCTGAACCCAGCTTACCATTGTCACTCAACCTGAAAGAAGCTGGAAGATGGCAGAGTATGTAGAAGAAAACCTACGCAGGTCTCCAGAGTTTATAAGGCAGAAGCACTAACCAATTCACTGCTAAGAAAATCCAGGATGGGTTACAATTTGCATGTCAGTGGTGGTGGCGGTGGTGGCAGTAGTAGTAGAAGTAGCAGTATTGTCACATATACAGAGTATAGTAAAATTCTTACTGGCATGTCTGACCAACATGCAACATGTTATCACTCTCTACCGCCGTTATAAACAAAAATGTGTTAAACATTACATTTTTATTTTTCTGCATGATAGTATGATGCTGTCTTAGTAGACCTAGTACAGTAATTTTAAATAATTCAGCCATCATGCATAGTCACTTCTCTCGCTTCCATTCTGACAAAAGTTTCATATTAATATTGTATTTTTTTTTTCATTATAAGACATTCTGACAAAGTGTAATATTTTTTATTGTTATTCGGTGATGCCATTTTGTTTTCTGATGGCACTGTCATTTTGAATTTTCAGTGTGTACTTTGCTAGCCATGTTGCTATACAGGATGACTGTAGACATGGGATCACAAGTTAGAGGGTATGAAGGTCACCTCAAAGACTTCCTGGTTATCAGAGTTTGGATAAAGACAGTGTTGAGTGTGAGTCTATTTACAGCAAAAAAAATGGTATTCAAAATTGCTTTGTTTCTTTAGACTCTTGGTTTTACCAATCTAGATCTGATCCATTGTGATGTGTTAATTACATCCCAAGGCCCCTAAACGACATCAATAGCATCTCTAGTTATTCAAAATAAAAACATGGAAAACATATACAATGTCAAAAAGAAAAATGAAGATAAGACAAAAATCTTAATGAATATTTTCTGAACAAAACAGTGAAAATTTGAAAAGTATTAGCAACAAAGTGGTTTCTTTATTAGTATGGTTCTGCTGTTTTGTGAACTCCTCAAGTTCAAAGTGTGGAAAAACCTACGACTTGTATATCTAGCATAGACAACTAACAGTAATGCAACACCAACAAAAGAAAACAAATACCAGAGAGAGGTGCAGTGAGTGTGTACGCCAGATGAGTCAAAATAAGGGCGAAACACGTGTTGCATACTCTTTTCATTATTTGATAGTAAACTATGCAATATATATACAGTATATATATATATATATATATATATATATATATATATATATATATATATATATATATATATATATATATATATATATATATATAAAGGAAATCTGCAGTGCTTCACCCGGGGGGTAAGAGTTGGGAGAGTAGTTGACTGAACTGTGGAATACATTAAGGTATTTGTGGAACTAAATTTTTTTTATAAGAAAATCAAACTGTGTCCGTGTGTTGTGTCTGGTGTTTGGGGTGCTACAACACGCACTAATGGCTTACTATATATACCTATTGTGTATGGAAGGAAAGTAATTTGTAAGGTAAGGTAAGCACAATAGTCCCAGGAGACTCAGAAATAGTGACTCAGAAATATTTGAACCAAATCAACATCAAGATCAAGCACCAGTGAATGAATATCCTAATTACCAACAGATATCTTTATCCAGGACAGCTTAACACATACAAATATGAAAGTTGCTTAGATATGTTTTGTCCAGTTGGATCATAGTCAGGTTCAATGGCTTCAGGTGTTATGAGCAGAGGTTTTTAATAATTTATAGTGGATACTCCTGAATAAAAATTCAATAAGTATGAATTCAATTAGAGATTTTGAACCCAATGTATTCCACAGTTCAGTCAACTACTCTCCCAACTCTGACCCCCCAGGTGAAGCACAGCAGATTTCCTTTATACCGAACATGGAGAACCTCCCATGCTATCACATTGCATCTAGGAAGCACTTCTGGGTCATGCAGAACCTCCTCCTGATAAGAGAGACTGCCTCCAGCAGCTTCCCCTAATGGCACCCAAGGACTCCAACAAGGCTACTAACTAAAACTACAACTCCCAGGCAGCCCAGTGAGTGTCCAAATAGGATGCATGCCAGAGGGATGTCGCCACCCAGTGTACTGGGGAAGCACGTGACCCATGTTGCCTGTTACTATATATATATATATATATATAAATATATATATATATATTGCATAGTTTACTGTCAAATAATGCAAAGAGTATGCAACACATGTTTCACCCTTATTTGGGCTCATCTGGCGTACACACTCACTGCACCTCTCTCGGGGATTGAACCTCAGACATCAGCGTCAGAGGCGAAGTCCTCTTTATGTTGCGCCACGGAGTGTAGTTCAGACCAACCACAAGCGTTACCAGGTAACCAGGTAACCGTGGCGCAATGTAAAGAGGCTTCCCCTCTGAGGGGTGCAGTGAGTGTGTATGACTGATGAGCCCAAATAAGGGTGAAACACGTGTTGCATACTCTTTGCATTATTTGACAGTAAACTATGCAACATTATATGATCTGCTTCTCACAACTGAGAGGGCACCGTGACGTGATGTTTGCCAACTTGCAGACCAACCACAAGCATTACCTGGTAGGTAACCACCCATACAATCAGATTGTGATTCAGACTACGAATGCTATGTATATATATATATATTTGGAAGAGAAGGTCTGTGATACGGTTTGCATATTTGCAGCTGGAGATCCACAAAGGGAGAAAAAATGAATCACGTATCATAAAGTAGTTTTTATTCCCGAGCTTTCAACCCCTGCCAGGGGTCTTCATCAGAGGATAATGCTTAGACTTACAAGAATCAAAGGCAGAAGAAAGGACTCACTTTCATTGATCTACACACATACTAAATCAACAGGACATACATTTAACTGGGACAATGTACAAGTAAAATTTAAGACCAGTACTAAAAGTGCCAGAGAGCTGGCCGAATCTTGGCTATCAAATGAGAACACCATCAACAGACACTTGGACATAAATCCAGCATATGCAAACATGTTCATAATAAATAAACTATACACCCAATACCCCCCCCCCCCCCATCACACTGACTTAGCCACCCCCCCACCCCCCTCCACATAATGTGTTGCTATATTGCCTTTGATTCTTGTAAGTCTAAGCATTATCCTCTGATGAAGACCCCTGGCAGGGGTTGAAAGCTCAAGAATAAAAACTACTTTATGATACGTCATTCATTTTTCTCCCTTTGTGGATCTCCAGCTGCAAATATATATATATATATATATATATATATATATATATATATATATATATATATATATATATATTGTTTATAAAGTCATGTGCCAATTTACAGCCAATCACGTTGAGGCAATTTTTACTTACTGATGAGGGCCGTAGCAAAGAAATAGGGTAATAATGTTCTAGAAATTGCCAAAATTAGCTGCAGTAATACATTTTACATAATAATTATTATTATTATTTTACAGTGTCTCATATATTTTCTTATTCTTGGGCCAATTTAAGGTTTGTCTTTTTTGGTGCTGGTCTACGTGCCTAATTCTTATGTATTCTGCCTTCACTATCTACTGTACCTTACACCAGTGTTTCTCAGCCTTTAATGTCCTGTGCCCCAGTTTTGCCTTTTTTCATTCATTGACCACCCACTAGCAGTAACTGCAGACTCCTCCCTTGGTGAAATGAGCATGATGCATACCTGTATAGGGAAAGAAATTTTAACATTAGGCTTTCTTTACATCACAGTATGTACAGTAGGCATTCTTAAGCATGATGTTCCCCTTTTGGAGTGATGTCTGTACGTATATGTAAGGATGTGAATCTTTGAACACAATAACTTAAATACAAATCATTCAAAATGAATCAAGCTTGCAGCAGTTTTGACATTATGAAGTGCCAGAAGCATATTGATTTTAAGCAAAGTCATTGCAGCTACAGAGGTACAGTAGCTACACATATCATAGTTAAAAATAAGGAAAGTTTTGTGACAAGGTCAACAATTTTGATTTGAATTTTTCAGAGTGGCAAGTTTCAGAAACCTCTGAATACAATTTGGCCAATTTTTGTGTACAAAAATGTTGAGTCATTGAACACAATAATTAAAAAATAAATTGCTCAATTTGAATGAAACACATCACAATTGCTGTCATTGTAAAATTCTAGAGCAAAATCATTCCAGCAGATTTTTCTCTGCAGCGATAATGATTTCTTTTATGTTTTTTGCTCATGCTGGAGTGGCCACGTGTTGAATATCGATTAGCACATGCAATTAAGAATTTCATTTTATTATGTACTTGTGGCAATAATGGCTATATAAACTTTGGCCTATAATATTTTTCTGCTAAAATCACAAGCTTTGCTAAAATCATGTGCTAGACACATCCGATCTTCCAGGTTATCTCTCAGCTTAGTTGTTTGAAAGTTTGTAAGAGGCT
Source organism: Erpetoichthys calabaricus (assembly GCF_900747795.2). Lineage (NCBI taxonomy): Eukaryota > Metazoa > Chordata > Cladistia > Polypteriformes > Polypteridae > Erpetoichthys > Erpetoichthys calabaricus. Next base: position 116,525,350 of record NC_041395.2, read on the forward strand.
CATACATGTGATTCTTGTTGCACTCTTCCTTTTAGACTTTGCTATTTATGGTACGGCTGACCACTGACTCATAGGTAGAAAAGCAGGTAGGTAGATAGGTAGGTAGGCAGGCAGTTATGTAGGTAGGTAGGTGGGTTGGCAGGTAGGTAGAGAGGTAAGAAGGTAGGTAGGTATGAACAGTAAGTAGACTCATCCATGTGAATGCTTTCACACATTCGACTCCCTCGCCAATGTAGCGTTCTTTGTGATGTTCTATGCTTCCTGTATTCCTGCATCAAATATTAAAGCCAATTATGCTGAAGAAACCCTTCCTTACTCCAGCTAATGTTACCGTACACACAACCATTGAGCCTAAACTCATTCTACTAGCAGGTAATAAATTTGAGTGCTCAGAACAGCTCTTATGTACTTGATCTAAAAAACAGAAAATGTTAATTTACCTAAAGTGATTGTTTGAGTTTTTCACTACACAAGAATGTGACATTACTTTCACTTTATAACAGCCTCATACATAGGGGCCTGGATACAATGGAAAATACCTCCCACCAGCAGGAAAGAAATACTGCAATACTGGGAGGAGATTACACACAATAATTAAGTAGTGATTAGTTCTGACCAATAGGGGATGAGTGCATGCCAGGAAAAACATGTCATTATGGCTCTACCAGAACACTTGCTGCACAGTGGTTCTGAATAGAAACTTTTACTGCCATGCAAAAGAGCTGTTAGGAATTTGCCTTTCTGTTACACTCATAAATACAACAAAAGCAGCACCAAAACAGACTACAATAACATTCCCTATCATGACTACAAACAGCAGCCAGTGACATACACAGACATTCTTGAGGACACAGGCTGAGACATTAAAAGGAAGAAAAACAAATGTGTGTGCTTGAAACAACTATGTGTAAGCTTTAAGTGACAATTTGGTACTTCAAAGCTTGACGATGATCTTAGAAGTGAAGTGTTATTTTACAGAATGAAAAAGAACAGGGTAACTACACTACATGCTGTTTAACATGAGGCTGTACACTTGTTGTCAATGATGTGAAATAAAAATTGATACGCAGCTTTATGGTGGTTTACAAAAGCAAAATACAAGTAAGAGATATTAAGACAGTAACAGATGTGAAACCATTCTAAATAGAACAGAAATATGTTGATGTCTATCACTCCAAAAAAACTATAAATCCATTTCTAAGCCAATGGAGTTCCACCAAATCGTGACCACCACCGTTACATCCAAAGGGAAGGAAATGATATTAGATTTTCCCGAGAGTGACTATTTTGTCAACATGTCCAAGTGAGAAAGATGTAAATTTTTCCATGGAGCCATAAAAACCTTAAAACAACACCAAGGAACCTTAAATCTTTCTTGAATAGGAAATACATCCGATGGGTACAAATTAGGTCCATGACAGAGTAGCAAAGTCGAAAAATCTCCAAGTAGTGCGCATGTCAAGCGTATCAAAGTGCATATGGATAATCTTCAAGTGTTATGTAAGAGTAACGCTAAAAATTGAACTCATTGAAAGAAACAGGCCCTCTTATGTCTGATGAAAAGTTAAAGCTGTATTTCAAAGTAAAACTCTCATCTGAATTTTCAAACATGATCATGGTGGTCTCATAATCCAGGGATGTTTTTCTTACATCAGAATCTTAATGATTTTACGTTAGTGTTTAGTCATGGCCATGTTATCCAATGATAGTTGTTTTTATTCTCTAATAATAATCTCTCCATCCATCTAATTTCAAATCCATGTCATGCAATTCAGGGGCATGTTGGTCCTGTTCTATCTGCATTATATGTAAGGCAAGAACCAACTCCGGATGGGACGTCTATCTGTCCCAAAGAATACTCACTCTCTTTTGTCCAGTCTTCAATTCACCTAGTATGCACCTCCTTTGGATTTGGTAGATAAACCTGAATACCTGGAGAATTAGCTAAGTGGACAGGAGGATATGTAAACAACATATAGACAGGGACCTGAACAGGATTAAATCCAAGAGCTAACTACTGCAGCACTACTGATCTGATAACTTTACCTCTGGATAAATGCAGTTTGATGAAATTTAAACCTCCTTAGCGTTAGTCCTGAGTGTCTCTCAGGCAACGGTATAGAGGCATCATGCTTAAGAGCCAAGGATTACCTGGGTTGTAAAAGTACCAACAGCGTTAGTACTGTTACTTGGGTAATTGTAGAGGTGTGTCTTGCATAAGCATCAGGCCTGAACGTTACACAGGCGATGGTGTAGATATATCTTCTCCTAGCCTCATAGTGACGCCTTGTAAGAAATGCCTCTCATCAGCAGTGATGACGAAGTGAATTTGTCTGCAGGTAGTGAAATTGAAAGTGATGTGCAGTGTGCTGTTCATGTTATTATTATTATTCATCATTATAATTATTTTTGTATCATTATTATACTTTCTTCACTTCTGACTTTGTACTTTTAGTGTTTTGCACATTCTGCAGTAGAAAGATGAGATTTAATAAAAATGTAATTTTTCAAGCCAAAAAATGCAATGCTTTTTGCATGTTGTTTTGAGAAAAAATTGTAATGCTGAGGAGATTAGACCACAAGACTGCCATTTCAACCCCACTTTCTGACTCATTGTATGACCGTGAGTAGACACTTAACATGCATGGGCTCCGATTATAGAAATGTAATTAAGCAGTTATGATGCATTCTCATCTTGTAATGTGTCTTAGATAAAGGTGTCTGCCAAATACTGTATATAATATTTTTTTAGGAAGCACAATAATAAATAAAATACTAATGTGACAAATACTTTCATGAAACTTTAAACATGTAGAGGTTGTGGCAAGCGGCTGGGGGAGGTACCCAACCAGGATGCCCAGAAGGACCGGAAGAGGGACTACGCCTTCTCCGGACCACGAGAGGGCAGCCGCCCTGTATGGTATGGGGACCATGGGAACAGAGCTTGGAAGCTCAACCCTACAGGGGTCCGTGGTCACTGCCAGGGGCCGCCCGGATACCTGAAGAGCCCTGGCCCTCAGTACTTCCGCCGCTCCCGGAAGTGTTGGGGGGATGAAGACCAGGGACACCTGGAGTGCTTCCAAGTGCGCAGCCTGTACTTTCACCACACCAGGAAGGGCCGACGGAAGCTCATCGGGAGGCACCTGGAGCACGTCCAGGTGGGGATAAAAGGGTCCGCCTCCCTCCATTCGATGGCTGGAATCGGGAGTGGAGAAAGACGGAGTCTTGGAGGAGAGGAGTGGAGGTGGTCAGGAAAGAAGAAAGGCATTGTTGAGGGCCTGGACTTTGGGGTGATTGGTGCTGCGGCACTGGGTTGTGTGTGTTCACTGTGCTGTACATATTGTAAATAAACGTGTGTTGGGTGATAAAACGATGTCTACCTGTCTGTGTCCGGGCTGTATCCCACTAGGTCTATATAAAGAATGATTGTTCATTTTGTCTTTAAGGTTTACATTCAATATAGCATTTCCATTTCTTTCTGCCTGATCCTAGATCTTCCTGTTTTCAGCCTCATCTTGCACAGGCTTCTTAGGGTCTGAGGGTGTTTCATGTTTGCAGAGTCATGAATCCACTACCCCCTTGCCCACTCTTGTCATATCATTCCTGGAAAGATATTTTAGCAGGCTAATCTTACATCTAAGAGATGCACTAATGAGGTAAACTGAATGACTGAGGTTCCAGGGTGGGATCATTTTAGTTGTTTTAAGTGCATGTTCCTTGCCTATTGTGCTGTACCCCTTGTTTATTTGCTATATGCAAGGCTAGCAGCAGAATATCTAGAATTTCCATCTGCATGCCTGTCAAGCCAGCTCTCCAGCCAATGTACCATTTAGATTTGCACAATTCAGGAAAGTATAAATGATTAGACAGCACTTGTTCAGCTGTCTTCCCAATGATATTTATCAGGACATCACTGACCCACGATGATGAATAGAGCTGAATTACCAAGGTGTCAGGAAGTGTGACAATAATTTAATGTTTCACACCTCAGCAGGATCCCTCCTGTTGTACAGCAAAAAAAAAAAAGAAAAAACCCCTAAGGCTTTATAATTTGGGCAGCCTGCTGCACACGTGGTTTGAGTCTTACTCATTTGAAAAGAGAGAAAGAAAGAGAGACTCTCCAGTTGTGTCCCAGCTGGAGCTCTTTCAGTCTTTTCAGGGACAAGGCGTCAATTTTCTGATTAGGTAATCCTAAACAAAAGACGACTTAATGAAAAGGACCACTGATTTTGTAAAGACTCCAAGCCGTTTATCAGCTCCTGTTGATAATCCAACTGTTAGGCTCCAGTTATTATTCTCCACTACATCAATTTTTATGTTATATAGTGCCTTTCACAGAGAACACAGTAAGAAGTTACCTTCAAAAGCATGGAAGGCTACAATTCAAAGCACAATAAATGACAATGTGGGAATTGTTCACAAAACATTAAAAATATTTGACAAACTTTAATAATGCAAGAATATTTTTTTATGAATGTAAGGCACAGGGTTTTTTTCATTCTCTTTATAGTTTTAAAGTACAAACTAAAAAAAATCCACCTGATTGGTTGGTTCCACTTTCAGACTGCTCTGTTTTGCCAGACGCTAATGGATCCATCCATTCATCTGTCCATTGTCTAACCTGCTTATCCTGTTCAGGGTCACAGGAAGCATCAGACACAAGACAGGATCCAATTGTGGATGAAGCTCTAGTCCGCCGAAGGGCACAGTCAGAAACGTGCGATCTGTGAAGTTTGCAGGATACTCATCCAGTCAAATACAGAAATCCTTCTGCTCTCCCTAAAGCCAACAATAGGCAGAAAGTTGATCCAATCCCTTTTGAACACTAAATTCTGCCTGAGACATTAATTCTAATCATGTTGCTACAAAATACAAATGTTCAAAGAAACAATGTAGTTTACACTTCCATTCAAGATTAACCTGTTTGGTACAGTGTTCCTTTAATCGTAAAAATGGTGGTAGTACAAAGTGACGAGCATGATTCTCTTCTTGTTCATATTCTCTACACCTCATTTTTGCCTCTCAGTGGCTAAAAGCATGTTTTTGCTCCAGTGGTGGGATGCATTCTTGCTTTTCTGTGCTTTACAATTACATTTATGCTGTGGAGGAGTGAGGGGTCAAGGAGACAAGGCTGTACTGCTTATTGTACGCCATTCAATTTTATTATATACAGTAGATAGGCAGGGTTTCATGAATAGAAGAAAAAATGTGCCAGTAGTGTGTACCTGCATGTTTCATGACATGGTTTTGCAAATTAGTATCTTGTGAGCAGAAGTAGATTAAAGCTACATCCACCACATTACATTTTTTAATTAAAACAGAATTTTTAAATCAAAACAATTTCTGTCCACACTAGCATTTTCACATCATTTACAAAAGTATCTCCATCCACTTTTAAACAACCAAAAACACATATAAAGTAGTCATCGGCCTACACCGGGCATATGAGCAGTCGTGACATCTTACTATTCATGAAGAGATTTATCACAAAACTGTTACGATCTGTAAATTATTTGCCTTTTGTGCATGTACGAAGGGTCACGGAATAAGCACAAACCTATCAGAGCATGATTAAAGTCTTGGCTTCTGAAAAGTTGTGTTTTCACCCATCACACCACAACACTGGGCTGGTGTTTTGAGAAATAGCTAGGGTTGAAAACATCAGGGTAGTGTCCATGACAGGCAAATTTAATGTTTGCTTTTTTTAAAAGAAAATGTAGTAGTGTTGTTGGGACCTAAGTGTAACACTTAGTGCTACCTTCTGGCTTCCTTTCAAATGCCAGAGTTATTGGGGTGTGCAATGCCAAACTTTGATCACTCTTCTTCAGATGTTACTGCACTGCATTTGTTAACTCTATTACATGAATTTTAATAACTGCCAGTAGTCAAGTCAGTTGCTGATTGGGTGAGGTGAACAGCATTATGGTCTGAGTGTTTAATCCATGTGTGTCATTATTTAAGAATTATTTAATATAGCTTACAGTGAGTGAACAGTATGGAGCACAATGTACATGCAGCATGAGCAGGTGTGTCTGCATCTTCTGCAGCCAAAAATTCTTCTCTTTAGTTATTTTTCATTCACAAATAATGTCTACTCTAGGTTTTTCCTATGAAATACTGAGATGATGACCTGGAATTATCCTGTAAGCTGAGAATTTTATTTGGATGGGCCAATAAACAAATTAAATGGAGTGGACCTAACAATGGGTTTCTCATGCTCCTGGAGCTACATTCAATGTTGTAATTTAAAGACTGACATTTATCTTCATTTAATCAGATTAGCCTATGAAATCATAAAGTATCACCTCACCCTGCCCAAAAGAACTGACCTGGCACTGCGAACAAATCTGACAATATCACATCACTGGCATTTTATTGAGCCTTTAAGGAAAACTCATAAATGGATTTTTAAAACCGAGTATGTGAGTAAACTAGTGGAGTTCAATTTGGGCACATGTTGGGTCCATTTTAAAACCGAGTATTCTTTTATTCTGTCCTGGTAGTAGCTTTACTACAGCTCTTGATTCTCATTAACCATAACATAACATATACTCTATGCCTGCTTCAAACAGTTTCATTTTATTTAATGACACTGCACCATGTGCCACAACTTCTAGCACCATCATGAGGTCTGTTATTGGGTATCCTGCCACAAATTATGATATGTGTACAGCTCATCATTCACTCATGCTTATATGATCATACTGAGGTGGTTAATATAACCTTAGGGTCAGTTAGCAAGCCAGGTTTTGGAGCTTGTCTTTCGGCTTATCCTGTGCTTTGCCAAATTCACTAAAGTTGACCACCAATTTTCAGCAAGGTATAACCTCATCTCAAACACAAGGCACTCAGGACACAATCTTGCAGTAAAATACTAAGACATTGGGGTAATGAAGGCCCATACAGGCACCATATAGCTTCCAAACAAGTTTGGGCCAGACCACACTGTACTAATCCGATTCTCTGAGAATCGTAATACAGTTTGAGCTATAATCACTCACTGTCTCATAGTAATATTTTAATTTAAAATTACTTGTCCTGTCTTAATATGAGTATTATATGAAAATATTGTGTGGATGAATTATAATAAATAAATAATTTTTATTTTATTAAATACTGCACGCCTATGTAATGGAAATTTGCTGTGCATTTAATAGGCCTGTCCAAGCACAGCAAATTATATTTTATTACCGAGGCTACCTATTACTGTTCATTCTGATAAAGATATCAATTTCAGTTTTACCAGATAAAAGGTTGACCTCCTCTGCCTGAGCCCATATTTGTGTAAGCCTCACCTTATTAGTTGAGATAGCCTTCTTAGAATTATTTCTCTTCCATTTCCCACATTCTGAAATGTGTGTTAAAAAATAGGACTTTAGTAAATGTGTAAAGCGAGCTGGGCTGCTTCAATTATCTAGTTTGCTCACCTTGAAACTGCATGCCATCTAATTCAAGTCACCAAGGTTGCTCACGGGGTAAGAGTTCTCCCTAAATTCTCCATTTAATCATATAGATGGCTAAAAGCCATATGGTGTGATCATGTGTGTTTTTAGTGGTCATTCAATCAAAGATCTCTGGGTGAACACTCACTGGCAGCTGACAATTACACGCCTGTGGAGCTCTTTGAATTGCACACACCCAGGCTCCTTCTGGGCACGAAAACACAATAGCCCACAAGAATTTATTGAATGCCTTTCCCAAAACACTATTGATATTTTTTATTAGGAAATAATGATTGGGGTCAGCCCTTTTGTGTCATTAACAGCTGATATAACTGTATCATCCCTGCTTGGGGAAATAAACAGCAACCTGCTAGATGATCAAAAAGATAATGTCACACTTTGTTTTTTATTCCTTTATCTTGGTAAATCGCTGTATGGCCTCATACCTCTGTAGCCTTTTAAGAAAAAAAAGAAACTACTATACTGCCTGCTTCTTCAGTAGTTTCTTTGTCTTTATTTGACACAGCAGCCTCTACAATGACAAATATCAAAAAACGTCTCAACATCACGTTATGGTTCTTGTGTCACCTGCACAGATTGTCAAAGAGTGTTTGATTGAATATCGTGGTTTATTAAGGTCATGTGGCACCACATGTTGTGCCATATCAGTCTTTAGACAAATAATCTGTATTGATTACTTTCATTTTTATATAATTCATCAAAAGATCTAGAGATTTGGCTTCTTCATTCATATTGTACTAACTAGCTTGTATATTTATAACATTTGTTATAGTCATCTGTAAAGTGTCTTTTGATGATGCAAGCTATTAGTGACAGGTAACTCATGAATAATTTGTCCTTTTTGAATGAGTCTTTTCAGTGAATTATATGAATCAAGTCACAAGAAGTAGTCAATCAATTCAGTGATGCTGCATGTCCTGCATGATGTCATCAGCATATTTGGTTTCGCTGACAGTGGCAGATGATTAAAGCGCATGCATAAGAAATACATGCATCATGAGTCTCAACTTGCTTCACTTATGATTGTCTAACTATATCAAAAACTGCAAATGAACGGTCACTGATGATCTCATTCATCACACAAATGCAAAACTATAAGAACACATTTATATCAGAACATATTAATTGTTTTGTTTTGTACATGTAAACAATATTCAAACTAATACTTTTATGTCTCTTTGTATATTCAACAAATTAGTCTCACAAAACTGAAAATTATGAAAATATTACTTTAATTTTTACAAATTATTTGCTATTAGCTTTGCGTTAACTCACACTTTTTTTGGCTCATTGATTGTGGTGGGCATGTATCATTATCTGATACTTTTGACTCCAAACTGAATTATTATCAGAGCACCAGTTACACGATTCTCATTCATTTGATTTGGGAACGAATCATTACCCACAAATGAGTCAAATGAACACAAATCACAAATGAGATCACAAATGAAACAAAAAATTCTTGTTCATTTCTTTTGTTAACAAATCATTTCCCACGAATGAGTCACATAATTCTCAATCACTTGTGATTCTGTAACATAACATCTTATTCTAATTATGCATTTCAAATTTGTTGTCATGCTTTGTTTAATGAAACTGGACTATGCCAAAAAAAGTATCATCATATATATATTGCGAGGGACATCCAGCGTCTTTACCCGGCCGGGAAAGCCTCCTTAAAGAAAGGACAGGGGGTGATGGCCTTTGAAGGGCGCTATCTAACCTGAACTGCTACTTGACAGCCCACCTGGGTTGCAACGGTGCCTCAGATTCCCACAGGGCTGTATGGGAATTACTATTTGTCAGCTCAGCCCTGTTGGGTTCCATGGATGCTGTCAGGGGAAGTTGTGGGAGATGCAGAGTCCTACCTTGGGTTTCTTTTCACATTACTTGTTTTTGAACTGCAACAAAAGAATATCTGCTTTAGAAATCTAACCTATACAAAATACAAACAAAATTACATCTCTTAAAGATAAAGTTTCATGCTTTATAGTATCTCTTTAATTATTTTTCAGTATGCTAATTTAACTGCAACTAACTCTTGATTACTCATATTTCTTTTCTTTTCTTTTTTTGGAGCTTGGTGTTATGGAGGTGGTTGTTGGGAATAATTTCTTGAAGAAAAATGAGCATGAGCATAAAAAAAGCTCCAACTTCAACATCGGGTGCATTCAGTTCAAACTAAATTGTACTGATGGGTCAAAATGCGTTAATATCAGTGCTTTTGTAATCTGCTCAACTGAATAAGAGCTTTCACTGCTACTGCTGTCCAATCAAATTTTCAAATAGCAAGTTTTTTACTAAAGTGTCAAACCTATGGAATTGAAATTAGTGCTGAATCCCCAAAAACTGTAAATTTGCTTTGTAGAAATTAGAATCATACAAGTCATGGGCGATCTTTACCTACTTCTCTGGTACTCTCTCATGCACTTCCAGACCTCTTGACGTGGCACTCTATCATAAGCCTTTTCCCAATCAATAAACACCACATGCAAAGCTTTGTGTTTTTCTTGATGCTTTTCTATGAGCTGTCTCAATGCAAAGACTGCATCAGTCATTCCTCACCCTGCCATAAAACTAAATTGGTCCTCCCCTATGGGGGTCTCTTTCTTAAGCCTTTTTTCTGTAACTCTTTCCCAGACTTTCATTGTGTGTGACATCAGCTTTATCCCTCTGTAGCTTCGACAATCCTTAATATCACCCTCAACCTGATAAATGGGTACAATCTCACGGTTCCTCCACTCTTCTGCTGTTCTCTCCTGTTCATAGACCTTCTGCATTAGATCTCACAACACATCTACTCCATCTTTTTCTACACTCTTGCATACTTTTGCTGGTATTTCATCCAGTCCTGTTGCCTTACCATTTTTCATTCTTTTCAGTCTCTCCTTTACTTCCTCCCTCTTTATTCTTGGTACTTTCCCTTCCTTTGCAACTCCACATATGGAATTACTAAATATTTCTGCTGGCCGGTGGTAATGAAAAATGTTCATTTCTGTTTATCTCCTTCCAAGTTTCACATCTAATTTTTTCTTTAATATGGCAAATTGACTAACCTAATTTAACAGTGGTAAAATCAGTAGTAGCTGATGATTGTTTTTCTTGGTTATTTAATATGAGTTACCAAAAACACATTTTTTGACAAAGGAGGTACTCAGCACCATAGGAGAATCAGATGAATGGATGACTGGATAAGATCACTGTCTTTAATGCTGTTCTCTAATGCTTTAGATTCTGGAGCTAATGATGCATTGTCAATGGAAGATGGGTAGCAACCTTATTTATGACCAAAGAGGTCTCTATCAGATGAACATGGCCTTAGAGTAACCCTAGATTAAATACTGTGGGGAACTCCCTTTAAAATATCAGGAGTCCTAGTAAGCAGATAGCAGCCTGGAGCCCTGTCACATTACTGTTGGATTCCACAGAACAGTCTGTCTAGGTTTACTAGTATATTTTTTACTGCATTCTGGATGGAGGTGCTTCAACAAGGGTGGGGGGAAGAAAGACCAAAGTATGGATAACAAGACTAATTTGTGGAAAGTGAGCAGGGAGCATTAGAGCATTACTGTAGTTAAGTGGACCAGCCACTGCATGTGGTAGAAAATGCTTGTTTGAAATATAAGATGTGAAGAACAAAACCACATGAAAACACAACATCTTCCTAAATTGTTTTCCCCAGTGCTCTGGGCTCACAAGCTGGGCACTCTGTACAGTTGGACTTGAACCACATTTCAGTGTGGTTTTCTTTTGGGTAGCCATTTCTTTTCCACATCCCAAAGACATATGTGGATGTTATTGCATGGCCCCATGTGAGAGAGTGTTTGTGTGTCCATGAAGTTTTCCTGCCATAAACCCCGTGTCCTGTCCAGGGTTTGTTCAGGCCCTTTGTCAGAGACCACAGGGGTTGGCACCAGACTCTGAAACCCTGTACTGTATTGATAAAAATATGTAAAAAACACATGTCTGAAAAATTGCCCCAAAGCATTTCTGATTACACTACTTCTACACTGTACAACTGATATAAAAAATCCCATTTATGTTCTTTGACATACTGTATGCTATATTTAGTATTCTTCAGATTTATTTTTCTAACATGCCTGAAGCATCGTTTTTATTTTCTGTTTACATCTCCTTTGTTACTTTGTTTTCCATTTAATTATTTCCCCCCTAGTGTTTTAGCTATTTAAAAGCATACATCTGATCCATTTTGGACTCCTTTTGACATTTTTCTGGGATGGAGCGATGCCTAGGTGGTGCTCACTTCTTATTAATTCCCTATGTGCATGTGAAGTGTGACATCTTTTAAACATGAAATACTGGGTTACTCTGACCTGAATTAGTACAACTTTTGGCTGCTCACTTTTTCCACTTTCAAACAAACACGTCTATTTAATTCCAAATATTCCTCAAAAGAAAAATTTAATTACAAAAAGTTGCACTTAGCTTTTAACAAGAACCATACAAATTAACAAAATTCATTCATTTATCATTAGCATGGAAAGGTTATGCTGATGTAATAAGATTTATTCATATTAATTAAGTTCCAGGGGTATGTATTGTTTGGATTCTATTGTTTATAAGTTCGATTTTGTAAAAAATATTACTGTAAACATGAGGTATTCATAAATGTAAATGGCACAATAGGATGGTGCAGTGGTAACATTGCCTCTTTGTAGTCAGGAGATCAGGGTTCATAACACAGGTCTTCCCTCTGTGAGGTGTGCATGTTCTCCTTGTGTCTGCGTCGGTTTCAATTGGGTGCTCAGGTTTTCTCCCACTATCCAAAGAAATGCAGATAAGGTGAACTGGTGATGCTAAATTGGTCCTAATGTGTGTTTTGTGTGTGTTTGCCCTGCAAAGGACTGGCACCCTGTCCAGGATTTGTTCCTGCATTGCACCCTTTGCTACCTTGGATAGGCTCCTGTGACCCTAGTCTGGATTAAGTGGGTTTGAAAATGACAAGTAGCACATTTTTAATGTTCGAAGTTACATGTTGCTAATTAAGTAGACGACAGTGCTATAAAACTGAAAACTAAAATAAATTTCCCAGCACAAATATGAAATGTAAAAAAAATCCAGGCTAACAGTAAAATAAACAATGCGTATTATGAAATTTCTTTTTAAATTAAATTATAAGTGGTCATATAAGTATTTAGGACAGAAAGAGAAGAATTAATATGAGGCAGCTGAGGCATACCTAATGTGTGTAGCAGTTTCTTTGTCATTTGGGTATTATTCATTAAGTTATGTGAATAGTTAAATTCCCAGCATGCATGTGAAACTGATAAATTTGCTAAAAGAAACTGCTATATACTTAGTGTAATTGTTGAAATTATACTCATCATTATAAAAGTATAGTAAGAAAAGACTAAGATTTTATTTTTGTTTTTTTCAAAAAGCTTACAGGACAGTTTTTTATTCAATGAGATGAGCATATGAAGTATATCCTTCTTCTCAAAGCATGTCGAACCAACAGAAATGCCCAGCAGTGTTTAAAATAAGCATCAATTGCAGTTTTACATGAATCCATCAAGATGGGGTTATACACTTCTTAACATCCATTTGAAAGAGACCATTTCCCAAACAAAGATACTACACATTCAGTCTTATTTTTATATGAAATCCACTTGTTACAGTCAAGAAAATCTAGAAGCCAAGAATCTATTTTACAAGCCACTGGAACATTATTTTCCAATTCCCTGCCCTTTGTGGTGTAATTAGGACATAGTTCGACCAGAGCAGGTAACACACTTCAGTAGATTTATAACTGTTGGGATTTACACAGCAACATTTACAGACACACAATGGAGCTGCAAACTGTTTGTGATCATATAGCAGTAAATACCAATAACTTGAGATAAATGTGTCAGAGCGCAGATTTGTAAGGGATCATGGTCCTCAGGTGCTGCAGTTCTTAGGGCTGCAATTACCTGAGGTTTATAAAAGACACCAGAGGCATTAGTTATCTTAGCTGCCATGTTACTGGGCCTTTCAGTTCTTTGTGGCCACCCTTTAGAAACTTTGTTTTGATTTTAAGGTTCTTTTTAGAGACATTTTTTATTGTTGTGAAGAGTTCATTTTAATGAAAGCCTGGCAGAGAATAGAGAAATCAAAGGGGGATTTTAAATGAGGGAGAAAAAGACTAGGAAAATCAAGGCACAAAATGGGCCAGTATGGAGACATAATCTAAGCACAAATGGAAAGTCAAACCCAGAATCAGTCTGAACCAAACCATGGAAGCCAGATGATAATGTCTAGAATCAAAGTCAAAATACTGTAATTGTTGCCAAGTTCTTACCCTAACTAGTATTTATTGCCCATAACTATAATAATTTTACTTTATTTTAAAAAAGAAACATTTGATGCTTGGAATCCAACTGCTCCACACTACCATTTTAAATTAGGTCCAAGTCATGAGCAATTTGAACACAGCAAGAAACAATACAAAATACAAACAAAAAGAAAAACATGTTTAAAAAAAAGCAAAACTATGATGCTAATGTCGGAGCTCAGGATCACTGCATTTGTCTCTTGTGATGCGTTGAATATTTTTCTGGTTTGGACCTTTGCCTTTGTTTCTTTTTTTACGACTCTTGGATTTTAGTCTTACTGGTATGAGTGAATTACCCACTTTCTTGATTAGCAATTTTCCTCGACCCCACTTTGGTTTTTCAACTTGTACTTACATAGATTTTATTTCACTAAAGATTCTTATTATTAATTCAGTTTGTAATGGTCAATCTCACTGTTAAAAGAAATACTCTTGTTTATCTTTTAGTAAATTTTCTTAAATTGAATTAATTGATTAGATGCTTCTTTTGCATTTGTGAAATTATTATTGTTGTATTATTAATTGACTTAATTAAATGCACTATTTTAGTAGTTGAGAAGGTTCTTTGCGATTTTGGCTTGCCATCAGGGGAAATCATAACAAAATGTTTTGTAAAAAACAAATGATTCAGCTGTATTGTGGGAGACACATTCTAAAGATGAGAGAGGAACATGCAATAAGGGAATAAATTAAGAGCAAAAAGCACAAAAGAAGACTATTACTTACAGTTCATATGATGATATGTTTCCAAATAATATATAGAAAATTGATGCAAAATCTTTATTTAAAGCAATGACACTGGCTCTATGAGTGTCTGATGTATAAACAAATAAATAACCTAACATTAACAGACCTAATTATGGAGCTACAGATTGGTGAAGGGTGCCACAATGGGCTTGAGGCCACAGCTGAAGCAACATTCATTTGGTTTGCAATCTGCACTGCACAGCGCTGCATGTCTGTAGAGGAAACTCCAATTATACAATACTGCAAGCTCTTTGACAGACTAAAATGTTTGTGTCAATTCAAAGAGAATCTCATCTGTCACTCCAACCTAATAAAAATCCAGTACACGTAATAAGCAGTACACAAACCAAGTTCCTAAAATAGTAACTATGACCACTGTAAAGTCTTGATGAATAGTGCAGTCATTTCACATATTAAAGATCTCTTCATAACAGAAGCTAGACTTCAATGCAAGCCAAAGTAGCCTTGTACACTAGACATCACTAACAGATAGGTGAAATGAAATTATTGTTTTTGGTAAATGACTCCTGAATTTGAGAATAAAAGAAGAACGAATGAGGTGAAGCATATTATGATTTTAATTCGCAAACAGAATACGTTACTTGTAGTCTCAAAATGAAATTACAGAATGTGCATAGATCGCCAGTGACTGATTTCTTTGAAGTTCAGTAGGTGTTTTCTAATGAATTTGAAAAGTATTGTTATATGGTGAATTAAGGAAGTGGGCGGAGTGGTGGCTCTGAGGCTAAGGATCTGCGCTGGTATCCCGAAGGTTGCCGGTTCGAATCCCCGTCACTGCCAAAAGAGATCCTACTCTGCTGGGCCCTTGAGCAAGGCCCTTAACCTGTAATTGCTCCAGGGGCACTGTACAATGGCTGACCCTGCGCTCTGACCCCAAGGGGTATGCGAAAAAACTAACAAACACTGTTGTAAGTTGCTCTGGATAAGAGCGTCTGCTAAATGATGTAAAATGTAAATGTAAATGTAAGGTCATTTGCAGGTAGCATGTGCACAGAATCCTCAATCTGGCAGGAAGCTGTTGTATTCAAATGAAAATAATTCAGAAAATGTATGCATGATGTAACATTCACCTGCACTCAGGAACTCATTTCATTATTTTGAAAGTTGTAGCATTTTTAATTTTGTTCATTTTTTTATCAAAGACAGATGTGTCACCTTTTTATTAAATATTTTTGTAACATTCAGTCATATTCAAAAGTAAAAATGATAGAAGAAAAGAACTACATGTATTAGTAGAAGACAGAATTTAGGAGCACCAAGATGGGGACAGAAAATAGGGACTTCCGTAGTTGTTAAACACTGATTCAGTTTCCACTGGAAAAACCTCCCTGCTGTCTCAGGGAGATCCAGTTCTGCTTTATTTGTTAAAGATACAGAATGGTCCCATACATTTCTGTTTAAAGACTATACAACCCCAAGCACCCAGAAGATCTTCCGCTTTCCTTCCAGACCTCCACCAAAATAACATTTATTTATATAGCACATTTTCATACAACATTGTACTTGAACTTAACAAGATGACAAAGAAAAAGTTACAAGAAAAGAAAAAAAATTAACATAAGGCAATACTATTAAATCTCTCTCTAGAACAGTGGTTCACAACCTTTTCTATGCCCCGCACCTTTAGAAAATGTTTGCACACCCTACACAGGTAATCTCACATTTGAATATGAATAAGTCGAGTTTCTAATTTTTGAACCACAAATTGAACAACATACAGTACTACTGGTAAGCAAAATGAACTCAGACAACTAGGCTATTAACTCAGTGCATAAAATTTTAATTTAAATTGGGCAATTTATCTTTGTAAATCTCAATAATCTTGTAAATGTGTCCCCTGTGAAGCACAGGCACTCAGTTGATGATCTGGTGGTTGGGGCATCCCATGAAGCATCAAGTGTCACAAGGAAATGACACACAATCAACAATCGAGGAGTTTGGGGGATTAGAGACACCCATGAAGCAATGGGTACTAGCACACTCACTAAGCAATGAAACACAGTTGACAAGTTTTGCCCCCCAATAACACATACACTGCAGTACTAAAACAGATGTGCTGCACGGTTTAAATTGCTGCGCTACTGCTAGGACCACCAGCAGGTGAGATGAGCTGAGTGTAAGCGGTAGATGTTGCATCCAATTCAGTTCCCCTTGTACCCCCCTTGGCAAACATGTTAACCTAATATCAGTGATGTTTCATGATCAGGGCTTTCAAAGAAATCAATATTAGACCTCGCCCTTATCAATGGACTGCAATGTCCAAATTCCATTCTCTTTAAAAAAGTTATCCTCCTCACTCTGCCCACAGTAAGAAAACCTCATGTGTGTGCAATGTTTGATTCTTTTCATATCATAGAACAGGAGCACTAACTAATAAATCACCTACAAATTATGGCATGCTGCAAGACACCATTTGCACCACAATAAAGTCAGATAACAAACCTCAATCAATTTTGGCGAACAGTTACGCAGACTTCCTCTTTGTTGCACCCCCTGAAATGTGATCTTACACTCTCTGGGGGTGTGAGAACTTCAAATTGGGATCCCCTGTCTGAAACAGATACAGTAGTTAAGCAGTCCGTTGCTCCCCTGCCATCCTTGAACAGTCCAGATCTCACCTTTCTCTCACTTGTACTGATGTCACTGTCTACTGCTTTTTTGAAAAATCCAGCACATGTGTAGGGTGTTCCATCATCTAACATCTGCTGAACTCACACAATGGTCTGAGTAGGACCTCCTGTTTTTCTTTTGTTGATGCTTTTCTTCTCACCAGGCCATGCAAAGGACTTAAGACCACCAAGCACCATCTTTTGCAGCCTCTTGCTAGTTAGGCACCCACACACACTTTTCACCCAGGCAATGTTGCTTTGTAAAGTGTTTTGTGATGTGCTTGCTGTGGGGCAGTAGGTCGCAATGCCAGCGCATAGTACCTTGACCCAGATTCAATTCCCAGCTGGAGGCTCTTCTGTGTGGAGTTTGAATGTGGCAGGCTTCCTCCCACAGCATAAAGAACATGCTGTTTGGTTGATTTTCAGCATTAAATTGGCCCAATGTGAGGTAATGTGGGCGTTTTGCCTTTTTCTTAAAAATATGACATTTCATTATGAGCAGATAGATTAGTCATTCACTAAACACTAAAGGTGATGCAGTGTGTCAGTGATTAGAAATATAGCTTTATATGTCCATGAACACGACTTATTACCCATCCTGGATACTCTGCATGGATTTTGCATTGGTATTCCATCCCAAAGACTTTTGCAGCACTGAATTATGAATGACTAACAACTAATCTGGTCTTGGCTGCCGTAATAACAGCATTCTATGACTCCATGATGGAAAAATGGGTTCAGGAAATGAATGGAAGAACGGATACTTGTAGTTAATACAAGCAACCTTAGTACTGTGCAGTATAAGCTCATGAGGCTCAGCGTTGTGTGACAATACTACAACCGGTCAATAAATGTCAGCAAAGAAAATGCACGGAAACTTCTTTTGTCATTTACTTTGTAACTCACCGGACATCAAGGATGTTGCACCTCGGAGGGCCATTGTTTCAATCCACCTACATTTACACCCACCAGCCCGTCATGATAGAGAGCCCTGCTGAGCCAGTAAAGAAAATCACAAATGAAAAAGTCTGGGAGCCACCATTCCGGGAGCTGCAGGCACACAAAATCTCAAGCAAGAAGGAGAGAAAGAATGAGAGAGAGAGACGGAATGCTAAGTCTGATCACCAGGAGGCCTGCATAAGAATGGCTTCTGTAAAAGAATGAAACCTACACGTTTCCTCCTGCTCGGCATTGTTATTCAAAACCAGTTCTGTCCTTTGAAGTTAATGGTTTACCGTTTCTTCCTGCCCTACACAAACCTCCACTCGTGTTAGCCACAATTAATTGAGAATCCATTGCAGCTACCTTGAGCTAAAGATTTGACTTTAAGGATCATTTATCATTAAAATGTCAAACTTCTGTTCAAACAACGAAGACAAATGAAGATAAAAGCGCACATTCCTGCTGGGGAGGCGCAGAGTGTGTTTCTCTTGTTATTCTAGTCACATTTTTAATTTTTATTTCATTGAAATGTGTTTGCTTCCACCTGATTCGAAGAGAGAAAGAAGGAAAAAAACAGAGGCTTATTTATTGCTGTGCTATAAAACATTGGCTGAATCCATAACAGCTCATCAGACTATGAGAGCTTAAAGAAAGACTTAATATGGCAAGGAAAAGGCTCTATAAACAGTTTATACGTTTTTAAGTGATTTTAAGTGTTGGCTAATGTTCTATTTACATAATAGTCGTCCTTTGTGAAAAACATAAGGTAAATCATTTTCTGCCATATCATACGTTTTACTGTTTAAGATACCCTGATATATAACATAAACAACAAGCTTTGAATCACAAAGATTTATCTGGTGTAATTCATCACTTCAGTAGTATTGTAAGCATCACTGTGGATTTTCAGTTACTGAAAGTTTTTTAGAGACTGTGGGGCAGGGCTGCTCACACTGGTGTTAGGAACTGCACATCAATCGATTAAATCGACTAATCCGGTGCTTCTCAACCTTTCATATTCCCTGCACCCCTAGAAAAAGTTTAATTTATGTTTGCACCCCCTACAAAAGTAATTTCTCATTTTGAACCAAATACAGATCTGTGGGAGGGCAAATTGAACTCAAAAAGTAAACTTCTAACTCGATCCATAAAAGCTAAATATACGTTGAGCAATTTACCTTTGTAAATCTCAATAATTTTGAAAATGTATCCCCTGTGAAGATTAGACACTTGATTGATGGTCTGGGGGTTGGGGTATCCTGCAAAGCATCAAGCTCTGCAAGGAAATGACACAAGCTCAACAATCACGGGGTTTGGAGTACTGAAAGCCCCTGTGAAGCAACGGTGCCGGCACACCACTAAACAATGAAACACAGCTGAAGAACTTTGTCCCCTGACAACACCTACACTGCAGTTCAAACACAGATGTGCTGCACAGTAAAAATTGCTGCAAGACCGCCAGGACTGCCAACAGGAGAGATGGGCTGAGTGTAAGTAGAAGGTGTTACATCCAGAAATCAATACTAGACCTTGCTCTTCTCTACTGATCATTGCCTTGTCCAAATTCCATTCTCTTAAAAAAATGTAATTGCCTTTATGAATGCTCCACTTGTAGAAAGGAACCTGCAAGAATGCACATTTCTGTGGCTCATTCACAGGTGACAATTGCACATGAAATGCTTGATTCTAGTTAATATCATAGACCAAGAGCACCAACTAATAAACAACCTACAAGGGGCAGCACAATAAAGTCGGACAATGCACCTTCTCTCAATTTCGGCCAATCACTACACATCCTTCCTGTACCTTGAAATGCCATTTCCCAAACTGGGAAGCCCTAATCTGTATAATCCTCATATCTCTGGACTTTACTCTGGTAATTAGTCTGCCTTTATTTCACACAACACCTTTGACCGTGGGTGACATGTTGGCACAGTGGTTAGTTCTGCCTCCTCACTGCTATACAGTTTAAATCATAGCTCGGTCATTGCCTATAATGTATGGAGTTTACACATTCAAACCCCTACTCTCTCTTCTGTTTCCTTTTCCGGTGTCCTTTTGGTGGTGGCATGCCACCATCTACCCAAAGCACCATGATGTTCCAGCAATGATGGATGGATTAAAAGCCAGAAGTCTGCATGACCATCAGCATCAAGTGACTCAGTGAGAACCCTAACTACAAAGAGGACTATTTAATTTATGTTAGGTAGAATGCCCAGAGGGGACTGGGTGGTCTCGTGGCCTGGAACCCCTACAGATTTTATTTTTTTCTCCAGCTTTCTGGAGTTTTTTTTTGTTTTTTCTGTCCACCCTAGCCATCGGACCTTACTCCTTTTCTATGTTAACTAATGTTGTCTTATTTTAATTTCTTATTTTGTCTTTTATTTTTCTTTTCTTCATTATGTAAAGCACTTTGAGCTACTTTTTGTATGAAAATGTGCTATATAAATAAATGTTGTTGTTGTTGTTGTTCTTTGAGCATCTCTGTGAGTTTTTCTCCAGGTTCTCTATTTTCTTCTCTTACATTCCAAAGATAAAAGAAAAAAATCAAATGTTAGGAGTTTTTTTATTATGCAAAGAATGACTGACACATAGAGTAAGTTAACAACTAGTGTTTGGAGAACTTCAAATTCAAACTTGATGTTATTTTGGAGAAATTTGGTGAATAAGATTGATGAGCTTTGTTGGACTGAGTGGCCTGTTCTTGTCAGAATAGTTGTAATTTTCTAATGTTCTAACATGCTTGCCAATTGCCAAATTTAAATAAATAAGATATGTAAGAGTGGTGCCTGTGAGGTTATTTCTTCCCAAAGCTCTTGTTCACTGCAACCTGGAACTGTGTTAGCGGATTAGAAAATTCACAAATGGGCAGACAGACCTTGGAGATTGAACATTTCAAACAGCACTGTTGGATGAGACAAATTCTTTGTAGCTGCATACATATTGTAGACTTTAAAAATTATCAGACAGTTAATTAAATCAAAATATAAAACACTGGGAAAAGGAAGTGTCACAAATTATAAGTAAGATAAGACTAGAAGGTTAAGTTTGCAATACTGAAGAGGAGGGCTTTCATCATGGATATGAACATTGAGTCCATAGGTTCTTGAGCTTTAATTATCAGTGTTGCTCCATTATTTCTTTCTTGCAGTTAATAGAAGTAAAAAGCAAAAGGTGATCAAGTAGGCACTCTGGCCCGCTAATCAAAGAGTACCAGTGCAAACACCTTTTCAATTTATACATGTATAGTATCTTTTAGATAGATAGATAGATAGATAGATAGATAGATAGATAGATAGATAGATAGATAGATAGATAGATAGATAGATAGATAGATAGATAGATAGATAGATAGATAGATAGATAGATAGATAGATAGATAGATAGATAGATAGATAGATAGATAGATAGATAGATACTTTATTTCTGTTATGTGTTATTTATCATGACGTCACTAAGTGGCACTCTGTCTCCTGCTGGGTGGACCTGCAAATTATAGTTTCACAGTACTCTGGACACTTGACAGTGCTACTAGTCCCACCATTACTACTACAGTTATCTACATCACATAGTACTATGCATTGCTGTGTAGCCCACCCTGTAGATTAATGAGGTTGGTACAGCCTGTGTGTTCTCTGTGTAAAGGTGTTATGTAGGATAAAACTATATTTGCAATCTCAATTCAGGGACCTAAAGTGATTTTATATGGAACTCAAGATTATAAAAACAGTATATAGCACAATCTGAATGTGAAGCTTTAATGTTCTTATATGCATTTCATATCCCTCCTTTACCAAGTGCAGGATCCAAAGCATGTATTACTCTGCTACTTTGTACAACACACATTAGCAAACATTTAGGATTATCAAACGAGTACATGATCAGTTACAAATCTAGTAAATAACATATTAATGTTCCTGATAAAATGCTATGAAAGTGTCATCTCCTTACAAATGCTTAGCATTTTCAAATAACCCGTGCTGTCAAAAATAACGGAAGCTGCCCTTTTTTTACTGTCTATGCCACGTGAGTTGTCAGAAGTTATTACTGATTTCCATTTCAGGTCTTATCGTAAGCTTCATTGTTTAAGATACTCTATATGGCCAAAAGATTCTGGACACCTGACTATCACACCTATGTTATCTTCCTGGACATGCCACTTACAAAACTGTGGGCACTAATGTGTAGTTGCCCCGACCCTCCAATCTCCAAATTTGTTACTA
Organism: Erpetoichthys calabaricus; assembly: GCF_900747795.2. NCBI lineage: Eukaryota > Metazoa > Chordata > Cladistia > Polypteriformes > Polypteridae > Erpetoichthys > Erpetoichthys calabaricus. The sequence goes on from NC_041395.2 coordinate 116,547,689, forward strand.
CAACAGCATAAACTCTTCTGGGAAGTCTCTCCACAGGAATTTCAAGTGTGTCTAAAAGAATTTGTTCTCATTCAGCCATAAAAAGCATTTATGAAGTTAGGTACTAATGTTCGACAAGAAGAGTTGGCTCCCATTTCATTCCAAAGGTGTTTGATGGGGTTGAAGTCAGGACTCTGTGCAGGCCACTCAAGTTCCTCCACACCAAACTCCTCAAACTATGTCTTTATGGACCTAGCTTTTATATAGAGGAGCACAGTCATGCTGGAACAGAAAAGGGGCTTCCCAAAACTGTTGCCACAATGTTGGAAGTGCACAATTGTCTGAAATGTCTGTGAATGCTGTAGCTTTAACAGCACCCTTCACTGGCACCAAGGGTGCTTATCCCAAACCCTGATCATTATCCCTCCTCCCCCAAAGTTTGCAGTTGAAACTATGCATTCCAGCATGCAGCATTCTCCTGGCATCCACCAAATACAGACTGATCCATCACACTGTCAGATAGTGAAGCGTGATTCATCACTACAGAGAACACACTTCCAGAGCCCTAGATTCTAATGGCAGAATGCTTTACACCACTTCAGAAGTTGCCTGGCATTGCACATAGTGATCTTAGGTTTGTGTGCACCTGTTTGGCCATGGAAACCTGTTTTATGAAGCCCCTGACACACATTACTTGTGCTGATGTTGTTTCCGATGGCAGTTTGCAACTCTGTTGTGAGTGATGTAACAGACGGTAGGGAATTTTTATGCACTAGGTGCTGCAGCACTCAGTGGCCACACTGTGAGTTGTGTGATTCTACCAGTTCATGGTTGAGCTGTTGTTGCTTCTAGATGCTTACACATCACAATAATAGCACTTACAGTCGACCGGGGCAGAACTAGCAGAGCATAAATTTTAAATTCTGACTTGTGACATCCCTGGGACAGTGCCATGTTTAATGTCACTGAGCTCTTCAATAAGACACATCCTACTGTCAATGTTTGTTAATGGAGCTGGCGTGGCTATGTGCTTGATTTTATGCAAATGTTAACAGTAGGTGTGGCAGAACCACCTGAACTCAATAATTTGGATGGGTGTCCACATATTAACATGACCAGTGGTTCACAAGCATCTTCTGACTTATCTATCCTTTGTTATTGATCAGGTTAGTAGGATTGTAAATTCCATTGTTTGTTATCTAAATACTTAATAAGGACTTAATCAGATTACAGAGGTGACGACACCTGATTTTACGTGCTGCATAATGTACTATTAGAGTGTGCCACCTTCCCTATGCACTGTGGACACTGTAATCCAACCTTTCCTTAATTTATTAATTTACTAATAAAAAAAGCTGACTTCCATGGTGCTACAACATAACCTGTGCAATGGTTGCTAGGCCAAGCACATTGTCGAGTAACTTTAGTGTTAACATGCTGTCTCTGCTCAGGAATTTGCTCAAGGAAATACCTCAGCATCTTAATCACTACCCTTCCTAAGACAGCAGTGACGAGGCTCACATGCAGGTCTCTGGATTACATCACACATCTAAATAAGACTTGCTGCATTTCTTGAGGAATTTCGATATTTTTGCCTTTATTTTTTGTAGTCTGTACTTTAGGTTTATGTTAAGCCATTATGGCAACAGAGACTTTCACAGCTTGTTTTTGCCATTATCAAAAGATGTGGCCACCAGATAATCAACAGTTTTTCGCTCCTACTTTTGTGTTAGTCATCCTTTGCAATTCCAAATGGCCATTAATATTGCAGCACCTACTCATTATATATCATGTTGCAGCCAGAGTTGTTCTATTTTATTTTATTGTCTATGTTAATACTACCTTGCATGTGGTCTTCGGGACAAAAAATAACCCAAAGACTCCTTAGCAGTTTTACTATATTTGTGAACTTGGAGAAGCGTCAGCTAACTCTTAAGAATTACCCAGTGCAGAGGATGTGCATCCACCTGTGCTTGCTGCCCTGCTGGCTTTCGTAAGAAGACACTGGTGATACCATATCTTAGCCGTATCACTGGCTTACAAATCCTATTAATGTTTGTCTCGAGAAAATACCTCCCGATAGACAATGTTTTTAGTGAAAACATCAAGCCTTGCCCTCCTTTTCTGAGGTGTTTCACTTACATGTTGTTGAGCCGCAGCTTTTTTTCGAAGTTGTGTCTCTTCATCTGTGCCAGTAGCACAACGTTGTTGTTGTGCAGCGGTGTTTGTTGCACACAGGTCTTTTGTAGTGAGAAGTGAGGTGCATGCAAGCACCGAAAAAATGTAAAAGTGCATGTATGTGCCATCTAGCGGCTGTGGTTGACCATGAGCAGAGCGGACTGCTCCATACACACATTTCATTTATTGAAGTCTAATTGTTGGTCATTTGTATGTGTGTATCTTCCTTTATGTTTACGTGTTTTGTTGGTGGTTGACTTAGATGCGGGGCCACATGCCCATCACCGTTAAGGGGCTGCCCTTGGCCCTATAAAGGCTAGGAAAAGCAACAGTCCCTTGCAGATTATTCTGAATGCGTTTGTGGTGTGTTGAAGCTCTCTAGTGATTATCTCTTATTATACTATTTATGAAATTCTTTGACCTCTGTGCTCTGTATTTCGACTAATCTTTGGATTTGTGACTGGGACATTAGTTGCCTTAGATTGCCTTTGCCATTTCAAGTAACACCTTTTGTCTCTTGGGCTCTGTTGAGCTTTATTTTGATACAGAACAATTTTGAAAAGTAAATCTGGGATTGTGATCCCATTTCTCCATCCAGTGGGCATTTTGTGTATTTATTATGGACTTTCATGCTTGGGATCTCTTTAGGTCATAGTATTATGTATATCTTTTATACAACTTTTTTATTTATAGAACATAGTAGATCACTCATACTCTAGCAACTTGACAAACAGCTAATAGTCTGTGATCTCTGCTTCAGAATGCATACAAGACTGACAGTGGACACTAATTTTCCGTTGCACATGTTCATGCACATTTAAGTGTGTTGTCTTGCAAGTGATGCTTTCATTTCATTTTTACCCACTCTAGGACTGTTCATATCACTTTTCTGCATTTAAGTATGACATATAACACTGAAAGTCTACTGCTGTAGTTGAGCCATACCCACTTCAATGGTTTATGCATTTTATAGTGTGGCTATTGAAAAAGGATATGTGTAAGTCAATAATGGTAAAGTGTCAATAGAACCTTACGTTTAACAGTATCAATCCTTTCGCCATGCACTGCCTGCTTTGAGATTTTGTGTATGTGAAAATGATTTAAAAAGATGCAATGGTGAGCGTTACAGGACAGGTGAATGTTTTTTTCCTTCTTATCCTACCCAATTTCCCCTGCTCTGAAGATCAGTTTCTTGTATGTCTAACATTTTAACAAAATATAATGCCTTTTGATAAAAGCTGATCAAGCATTTATTTTATTGAATTTATGTGCTATTCTGCCCACAAGATATGCTGGGATGTCTAATGTCATGGCTAATGCCTCACTCATCTTCCAAGACCACTTTATCCTGAGTGGGTCATGGGTATTAGAAGTACTCTAACTAAAACTTAGCCAAGAGCCAGCCTACTCACAAAGAGCCAATCGATAATCGTCTGAGCTCACAAGACTAGCAGCGGCAAAAGCACAGTGACTTGAGAAGGACGTTAAGGAGAACCTGAGGCTGCCGGCATTTTGCTATTAATCTCTGCAAAAATCTTTTTTTTTAATATCACATCATTAATTAAATTACCTTGGCAAGTTTTTGTCTGTAACTTGCCGTGTGCTTGGCATATTATTGTGCTTGATGAACAATGTACTGTCGTCCTCAAGGACACAACTTCAAACATGAAGAAAGCTGTGCCATCACTTCTCAAATCATAAAGTAAATCCTTTACTTGAATATTCATTCATTCTTTCATTCCATAATTTTGCAAACCAACACTTTTTCCAAATTAAATATAAAGGATAAGATGAAGCACTCCATAAATCAGTTGTGTCTAGAAGGGGGTGTTGCAGCACCTCAAACTCAAGAAACAAGCACAATGATACAAGTCCTGGGTTCAAATGAAAGGTTTATTGTAATAAAGTACCTCTTCAACAGGCTTTGTCTTAATAATAAACATAAGCACAACTTTGTCCTTCTCTCTTTTCCTTCTCCCTCCACTCCTCCAGGTAAGCTTTGTACATCTTTCACCTGACTGGATGAGGTCAAGTGGCTTCTTTTACCATAAACTTGTGAGTACTTCTGGTTCTAAGGCATACCCCAAATGGAAGAACTGCCGGGTAAAACAGAAGTCCCAAATTGTAGGGATCACGGATCCCTGCAGCACACCATGGCGTCACCCACGGAACCCAACGTGACTACGGTTCCCAGCATGCCTTGCCAGTGTTCATACAGGTAGTGTCACCCAGGGATGCTGCCATCCAGCATGTTGGAGGAGTATGTAGTTTCAACAGGTGGTCTCCCCATGTCCTTTCATCACATTGGCCTCCCTTATTACTCAGTCCAACCCTATTGAGATGCCAGCATACCCACTGCTGCATTGGCATCTCCAATCTGTCTCCTGTTCAAGGCAGGACAATCCTCACCTTTGTTCTTGTTACTCTGAAGGTCTGGCCTCCCATCCATTAAGGAACTTTTCCCTTTCCTGGCCAGGACTCCTCCACATTTGTGCAGTCCATCACACAGTCTTTATAGGATAGGACACACTTTTTATTTTCCCCATCACATTTTACTTTATGGGTCAGTACTGCTGGACATCCATTACAGTTTGGCTTTTTGGAGTTAATGCCTTATACACGGCTCTAAACTTGCTTGCAGTTTTAAATAATGAAGTAGGCAAGCCATCCATGTCTTGTATTAGAACTTTTCAAAATCAAGGAAATGCATACCTAATGCCATTCCTTCCTGCTGAGTGCCTTTTCATTTAATTTTATTCTGTAATGTTTCAGACATTATAGTAGGAACATGATTGCCTTTACCACTCAAGGATCTGTCAGTTGGCTTGGGAATGCCTGGAAATTCCCCTGAAGGAGCTGGAGATTGATGGTGTGCTTATAGTGGTTCTAGTCTGAATAGCTCAATCAGTTTTCACCAAGTTTCAAGTTCAAGTTTATTGTCATGTGCACACAATATAATAAAATCCTTACTTGCATGTGTCCAAAGAAATTTGACAGCAACACAGTACCAACAAAGACACACACAAAAAAAATATATATAGAATGTTTACAATTATGTACAAAATATATGTTCAAACACACACACACACACACACACACACACACACACACATATATATATATATATATATATATATATATATATACTGTAAGAAATCAGAGTTGGGACACCACCCTTGTTGACCCCATATAAGTGAAGGATTGCAAAAACAAAGAAAAACACACAACAATCATGGAAACGTCTTCTCAGACATGAGGTCTCTTCTGAACTGAATAAAGATGGCGGATTTTCCGGTCTTAAGAGGTGGGCACTGGTGGACAAAGATCGGAAAAGGTGGTATAGCTGTCAATCTTTCAGTCTGCTGTGGGAGGAAGAGAAAAGGCATTAGCACCCAGCACCAACCCGTGGAAAATTACAATCAGCAGAGCTCTTAAGATGTCCCCTATGTACACGCACATGACAATACTACTCAAAAAAATTAAATGAACACTGTTTAATCAGAGTATAGCATCAAGTCAATGAAACTTCTGGAATATTGATCTGGTCAGTTAAGTAGCAGAGGGGGTTGTTAATCAGTTTCAGCTGCTTTGGTGTTAATGAAATTAACAACAGGTTCACTAGAGGGACAACAATGAGATGACCCCCAAAACAGGAATGGTTTAACAGGTAGAGGCCACTGACATTTTTTCCTCCTCATCTGTTTTTTCACTCGTTTTGCATTTGGCTACGGTCAGTGTTGCTACTGGTGAAATCCTTGGACACATTGTCAGACCCAATGTGGGTCCTTTGTAACGGCTGACCCCTTATCCAGCCAGCAGCCACACTACCAGGACCTGTGTCACCTTCCCTGCAACACCCTTCCCCGTTTAACGGGGTGCTGAGACGAGACGCGACTGGGTGCAACACAATAAACAATAATACCTATGTGGCCCCACTACACCTTGGTTACTCCTGGTGCAAGACAATGCCCAGCCTCATGTGGCGAGAGTATGCAGGCAGTTCCTGGAGGATGAAGGAATTGATACCATTGACTGGCCCCCACGCTTGCCTGACCTAAATCCAATACAACACCTCTGGGACATTATATTTTGGTCCATCCGACACCGTTAGGTTGCACCTCAGACTGTCCAGGAGCTCAGTGATGCCCTGGTCCAGAATCTAGGAGGAGATCCCCCAGGACACCATCTGTCGCGTCATTAGGAGCATACCCCGACATTGTCAGGCATGCATACATGCACATGGGGGCCATACAAACTACTGGGTACGATTTTGAGTTGCTGCTATGAAATTTTGGCAAAATGGACTAGCCTGCCACATCATTTTTTCACTTTGAATACAGCCCTCTGTAGGTTGATAATTTTCATTTCCATCAAACATGTGGCATCCTTTCGTTCCTAACACATTACCCAGTCCATATCAGTGTAGATATCCAGCATGACTTTTTTTCCCATTGAGATCTGGTGTTTATAAAGTGTTCCTTTAATTTTTTTGGAGCAGTTTATATTAATTTGTTTATGCATCTGTAATTGATGAGAACAGATGGAAAAATGTGGGGTTTCTTCAGACATTTCAGGAAGTAGTGGTGTTGGTGAGCCCACTTGAAAATAGACAAAATGTGTTGTGCCAACTACAGTTCATCAGTAATAAGTCACTCCAAGAGACTAAAGGTTGCTCATCCACTTAACAGCATCCCCTCTGATTTCAAATTGGGGTATGGTCTCCCTTCCACTTTCTTGAAATCTGTAACTATCTTCTTGGTTTTGCTGATATTAAAGCTGATATCCTGGCATGACTGAGTCAGCAAGTACACCTCATCTCTTAAGCCACCTCATCACAGTTGGTGATCAGGACTATGTTGGTCATGTCAACAGCAAATTCACTGATGAAGTTGAGTGTGTCTGGCCACACAGGTGAACAATGAATACAGAAGAGGTCTCATCATAATACAGTGCGGAGGTCTGCCTATAAGGAAGTCAAAAATCCAGTTCCATTTTGGTTATCGGCTTTAATGGTACATCTGCCTTAAATGTTGAGTTGTAGTCTGTAAACAGTAATCTGGCATGACAGTTTTTATTATACAAGTGTGCCAAGATAGTATGTATGGAGTCTAAGGAATATGGCATCATTTGTGGACCAGTTGTGACAACAGACAACCTGGAAAAAATAATGACTATCAGGAATAATCTGTTTAATGTGTCCCAGCACCATTCTTGTAAAGGTTTACATCAAACTTTATTTTAATTTGGTAATAATAAGCTATCTAGCATTTGCTCCGAAGCAATGCACAGTTTTAGAGGTGGTTATCTACAGAAAAACTAGACACTTTTACATCACAATATTCTCATTCAGGGTGATGAATACTGATTCATTTCTAATCTCAGAGGATGAAGCAACAAATCATAAATTTAGAAATCATTACTTTATAAACTCTAGGACAAAGCAAGGATTGAAAAGCATCCCTAGTAGTTTCTGACTTAATTCATGTGATATCATCATAATCTGGGAAGTTTGCCTGGTCAGCTCTGTCTGTAAACTGTAGATCACCCAAGGTTAAACTGGGCAGCTGGCCACAGTCCAGCAGACATGGAGTGTTATGCTGGGGCTGCCAGGCACATCAGGTTTATTATTTTCTTCTCTCTTGGCTTTAAATATATTAAGCTATATATTAAGCATGTAACATATATTATTAAATATTACTTTTATTTTCATGTTGTATAAAAATGTTGATCTTACTGTGTGTGCAAGAAAGAGTCCACCATTTGAAGCAAAGGATGCTTTATAAAAGGTGTTGATTTGTAGTGCAGGTCTTGAAGAAACAGGAGACAACAAACAAAAGAGATCTTAGTGTGTGTAAAGTCATTTGTGTTCTTCTGCATTGCATTTCGATAAATATCTACTCTGCATACGTTGACTATGTCTGTTATTTTGCTTTTTAGTATTCTATATATCACTGTACATATTACATACATACATTACAAATAGGTGTGTTGATTTGAATTTGAGTGTCATGGTGACACAAGGTTTAGAGTTACTGACGAACAGTTCTTGCATGCTGTTTAACTTGTGACTGATGCTGCCTCTTTACTGAGTTTACATAATCGTTCTGGGTCCAATTGGATTAACTTTGCTTGCTCTAGTCCTGCTATTCAGTTAATTGATCAATCTGAATTTCTACTGTGAAGGTTTGGCATCTCCTGAGGGTAAGTTCCCGCCTTTGCTGTCAGCATAAACCTGGGCCACATGCGGCTCTAAAAAATTTTGCTTAAAATGTTTTAGATAGATAGATAGATAGATAGATAGATAGATAGATAGATAGATAGATAGATAGATAGATAGATAGATAGATAGATAGATAGATAGCATAATATAATATAATATAATATAATATAATATAATATAATATAATATAATATAATATAATATAATATAATATAATATAATATAATGCGGTGGATTGGCGCCCTGCCTGGGATTGGTTACTGCCTTGTGCCCTGTGTTAGCTGGGATTGGCTCTAGCAGACCCCCGTGACCCTGTGTTCGGATTCAGCGGGTTGGAAAATGGATGGATGGATGGATAAAATAGATGCTTTATATACATATAATTACTGTATATATATATATTTGAGATGGGAACTAGCAGGGAGTACTGTTGGAGGCTGCTTGCAGGGCACTTGATACTGCTTCAAAGAGTGCCTTCCCAGAAAAAAAATCACAGGTCTACATGTGTGATTTACAGCTTCATCAGCCAAGACAAGCATCACTTTGGCAGTGTGGTTTTGATGATCTGTTAGGCCAAAAGAATGCGTGAATAAAGGTTTTGGAAGTAAAAATATTTTAAGAGATTCCAAATGATAAATGACAAGTAATACTTGCATTCATGCTATGCTAATTATCCTTCAAAGTTCCTCTATTGCCAAAACTGCTCCTTTTATATTAAGATGAGTGGAGGCTGATGGGATATCCTGGCTGAATTGATGTAAAGCAAAAACCACCCTGGATGGATCGCAATTCATCTCAGGGTAAGTGCACAATTGTACCCACACTCACTCTTCTTGTACCAGCTTTGACTCAAGAATTAATCACTATACCATTTTCTAAGCCTGCTTAATCCTGGAGATCCACTTATATATAAGGAGCACATATTGTAATAACTAATAATAGTCAGCACATCAGTCATTATTTGAAACCAGGACTCTGGAGATGTGAGGCCATGGCACTAACCACTGTGTCACTATTCTGACTAAGTGATTCACCTAAATGATTACATCTCCCCTCTACTTGTACAATAATGCTACATTATTAAGCTCAAGAGGATTCATTTTCTGTAAGATTTCAATTGTGACTGAAGTCTATAGTGCACAGACTGAGTAAACTTTTGCAACAAACAGAAAGAACATGGCCTTAATCGCTTTATGTCAGTTAGATTAGATGGCAGCTTTGAGTTTCAGGCTTTGAGCTTTGTTACAATATCCTGTACATGAGCACAAACCAATGACCCAAAAGTGAAATCTGGCAGACAGAAGGGAACTTTTAAACTCTGGAGGCCTTCATGTTCCATTAACTGTGACGTGGACACCTTCCACAATATTAAGGAACAATACAGGTATACTGCATAGGAGTTGTCAGCCCAAACTCGTCATGTATCAATGCACACTTTAGGGCCCAGATGCTGTAAGCTGCTCAAAGCCAGTGTTTTATTAACTGTGCCGTAGACTAGCATTTAGATCACTTTACCATTTCTAAGGAATGTTACGCATGTAATGTGCTAAGAATCATCTCTCCCTTTTGTTTACAGTGATGCAACCATTGTTATATCAAATACATCATGGATCCATTGAAGGGAATCATAATATCATAAGTAAAAACAGAGAGTGGCCCCTGAAGACGATAAAACAAAACATATGCATGTCTCTATGTCTCTAAAGAAATACCTTAAAGCAAGCCAGGCTGGTCAAAACATATCATTGAGTACAATGCATGTGGATAAATACGAGGCGAGCGTGACGTGAGTAAACAGGGTGGCCTTCATTTGCGATGAGAAAGAAGAGCCTTTTACTTCTGCCAATCTGATTTCTAAATAAAATGGAAGCCAGAAGCCTGTGAAAAACCAATGTGCTCTTATGTAGTGCCAGATCCCTGGGGAGGTAGAGAAAGTCAGATAAGGCAGAGTGTGAAAATGAAATCAGTCCTGTCAGAATTCTATGCTGTCACACAAAATGGTATGTGTTACAAATCCTGACAAAACTTTTCTCTAGCTTTGAACCAGAACTAGGAGCTCAAATACAGGGTTTTAATTGTGCCAGTTGGATTGGGCAGGGAACCCATTTAGTGAGCATATCCTTAAATTAGTATTTCCAGGGACATTTTAGTCCTTTATGCTATTTTTCTGCACAATAGTTACAAACAGATAAGTTTCAATTTTTTAGTAAAGAATTAGTCAGGCATTTTGTTTAGTACTTTCAATTATATTGCCATCTGGCTTATTAAAATGTAGAGTTTCAAACAGCCTGAGCCCATCCTTGCAACACTGTAGAGAAGAATGGAAATGACACAGAATGGGACACTACATATTGCACTCATTTACACACTCACTTACACCAGAGCAATTCAGACCTACCAATCAGCACAATTTTCACATCTTTGGGAGGTGGGAGAAAATCAGACTATCAGGGGAAATGAAAACATGCAAGCTCCACACAGACTGCGCATACCATGATCATGACATTGGACTTTTAACCTGTGAGCTAGGAAGGGTTACCACTCTACCACAATGCCTGCTTTATAATGTATTTTTCATAATTACTAAAGTGCACTGCAATCAAGATGTATATGATTAAAGATCTCTTCTCCACAGCTGCAAGGACAAATGGTACCATCAGCAAGACCCAACATCACTGGCCACAGAAGAAAAGCAGCTGCCACAAAACCAAGAGGATTCAAGAACAGACAAATTCTTCTTTATTTATGACCTCTTTTGGCAGCTTGAATTTGGGTGGTGTGTTATGAATCTAAGTTTAGGCCCTCAAGACCTCATTTTATTAATTTAGGGGTTCTTTGGTTGTTTTTTTTCTCATTGACATATGTTATTATTATGGCAATTGTTTATATCAACAATGCTTAAATCACAAACTGAGATGTCTCACATGTTTGATATAAAAGATGGCTGTGCAGTTAACAAAAGCTTTGTATAAAATCAACATTCAACACAATCTATGTCAGAAATTCTTAAAGACAAAGCTTAATATTTCTAGTTATAATTAGGAGCTTTTTGCAATTCTTTTTAATGAACTTTGATTTTTGGTTGCGATGATCATTCTTAAATGATCTCTTCCAGCTTCTATCCACCTTTTTCCTGACCAAAATTTAATCTACTCCTTAGTCTACTTTCATCTTCTATTCTCTCTCTCCACTTCCCCATTGGGCACTCAGGTGTCCCAATTTAACATATAAGCTGTTAGTCTTTCTTGTGACTGATCTTCTGAAGATGGAGAGACACATCTGTGCAGCAAATGTGAATAAATGTTGGATTGTAGAGTCAATCTAAATGGAGCATCAGAGAGAGGGCAGCTTGAAGAAGTGCAATCCCACAAATGCCCTTAGGCCATTAACATCAGTGAGAATTTCCTGAGAATGATAAGACGCACTGTGATGTGTCTTCATTCCTCAATTCAGTAAGCCTTTCTTGTGTTTCTTGAGCTTTCCATCGATGGAGCCATCTAACTACATTTCTCACTTTTGAGTTCCATTTTCTGTAAAACATATTCTTCAGCTCTTTTCAAATCAACTGTTTGTGGATAAAATTATGGGTGAAGGCATAATAAAAAATAAATGTCATTTTAGGGCTTATGACAGAATGAAAGTGTGGGCAGAGCTGAGAAGGCCCACTGAACCAGGCTGTAGAGCTCTGAGCTTGTGATAGTGATTAACTATGCCACTTTAAGATTGCATTTCATAAATGTGGCTCCTGTGAGATGGATGTCATCCCTACTCTGTCAATATATGCAACATGTGCCACTGCTACGACCATGACTGTCATCATGACACTACCCTGACTAACATCATATGCTGTGGTATCTTTTTCAGTCTTTCCTCATTTGTCAACGTCAGTGGAGCAATTTTATGGTGTCCTGTCCTGGGTTGGTTCATGCATTGTGCTGGGAAAAGACCAGCTTCCTGCAGCCAATAACTGGATTAGGGTATTTTAGGTGATGGATGGATGATGGATGGATGGATGGATGGATGGATGGATGGATGGATGGATGGATGGATGGATGGATGATGGATGGATGGATGGATGGAGGAATGGATGGATTTCAATTCACACAAGTCCATCTGACCATAAACTACAGACTACTACATTGCTGACAAACAATCACACAAGTAGGTAGATTGAATTTCATATTATAGGTTGAGATCAGCTTTCCAAGCAGGGTTAGCTCCATGTTGCTTAGACACTGGACTATATAGCAAAATAATCGCAGGATTAGTCCCAACTAGTGACTTTACTATGTAGTTTTAGTCTTTTTTTTATCTTTATAATGTTAGAAAAAAAATAATATGCAAATGTCACAGAATGCTGGCCAGCAGAGTGCAAGGCAGCAGCCAAGTCTAAGTGTGTGGGTCTTTTTTGTTGTTTATTAGTATCCATATATTTTGCCATGTAATATTTCAAATATTAAACACTTGATGTTTAGTGTTTGCTCGCAATCAATACAAATTATAGCTGTTAGCTAAAATTATTAAACCAGCAGTGAGAAATATTTTATTAAAAATTCATTTTTTAATGGCAAAGTATATACTTCATTTGCACCCATGGTATAAGCACAGGATTTCTTACTGGTGAGTTGGTAGCAGTGAACACAGCATCAGGATACAACAAACAAAATCCTTTTATTATCTTTCTCTGAGAAACACTTAATTTTTCGTTTGGGGGAAGCAGCTGACATCAGTTGGTGTACTGTATGGAGGTGAGTCTCATTCCTGCCATTTGATTCCCTCAATCTTCATCTGTCTGTGTAACATAAGCCTCTAATTTACTCAGACTTTTCCGCCCATTCTCAATATTTTTGTCTCTGTGGTGTATGGTGCTGTGTGCTGCACTACTGTCTAACTTGATGGGTTTGGTCTCACTCTTTGGAGCAGGCATTACCCATGATAATCATATGAACAGTCCAGTATAGAGGTATTGAGAAATCTAGAAGCTTTAGATGGTTTGTTATAGACATTACAAATGATAAACATTCTTGTACACATAAGCTCCAATATCCTTGTTCACACACTAAAGTGCTTTCACTGAATGTGTTGAATGAAAATGAATGACTGTGTAAGAGTCTTATGTTTGGAACTGCAGTGCTTAATCTCTGGTTCTTAGAGTGGTCTCCATGATATCCTAATAATGCATCCTTTCAAAAATGACATCATCAGTACATGATAATACATACAATTTGTGAAAACTGAAACACAAGAAAACAAAGAATAAATAAACACCATTTTATATCAGTAGTAGTAGAAGAACATTCAAACAATCTGGACAAGAACAGGTCATTTAGCTCAACAAAGATCGCCAGTTTTATCCACTTAATGTCTTTGACTTGTAACACCTGCAAATGCCTCTAGTACACAGTCAGAGTGCCCACATATCTAAATTATTAGAAAGACAAAGTCCAACACAAGTACCAATATCAAGAGAAACAGCAACAAGTATGACAGAGTTAGCTCTGTGTCTCAGCATTATTTAGCTAGCAGAGCTGGATCAGGTCATCAGCATGTATGCAGTTACTGGAGCCATTACTTCAGCCAGGGTTGAGCATTTCCAGACAGTACATTTTGAATTTGTGTTTCCAACTATGTTGGTAGAAAAAAGAGAACTGTTTCCATTACATTCTCTTTTTCATTTCTGTATAAAGAAATTGAAGTTAGGTTAGTCAAAAAGCAAAGTGCAACCAGTTAGCACAAAATATATCAATCCTTTAATCCAACTATAAGGTCAAGCAGAGCCAGAGCCCATCTTAGCCACAAAACAGAAACTAATCGTGAACAGGGTGCCGGTCAACCATGGGGCATACACACAAAAATACTAATACCCACTCACTCATAAAGAACCAATGAAGCTTGCCATTTACCCTAAAATACCTTGGAGGAAAACTGTAGTACCTTAAGGAAAATCCAATCAGATGCAGTATGGAAAGAATGGGAAAAGTCCACACAGAAAGTGATTGGCCTTGGAGATGAAAAAAGCTACTTTCCAAACTACATCACCATACCACCACCCCGAAAATGTAAAATGGGTCAATGTGAGTGTTTTCTGCACTCAAAAAAACACCAACTAATACCATCCTGCTGAGTTTTCTGGAATTTCTAGCTTGACCAATGAAATATTATAGCCACAAATGTAACGTCTTAGATGAATGAAAATCAACATTCTATTTGCACACAGCTTTAGTTAAAGCATTTGATTTTTGACAGTAACTGCCTGGAACTAGCATTGATACAAACACACAAGAAGGAGACAGAGAATTGTATGCTTATGCCGTTAGAAATCATCCTTTGTAATTTTAATTCATCCAGTCCAACACTTAAAGGTGAATTCGTGTTTCTCCAATAGGCAAATTCACAGTGTTTAAACGATCTCTGCCAAACTTTCCACAGATTCCCCATTTGAACAAATGACAACCATTACTTATGTTTCAATATAATATTTTTCCCTCAGGTAACCTTATTTAGTCACCGCACTTAGGCCCCTAGGCAAACAGAGAAATTCCCTTAGAATGTATTTTTGGGACTTGACACAGGTATTCAACTTGGCTCAGTGAAATTTTGGTTTGTGTCCAAAATTTCTTTTCCCCTGGGGATTTATTTAGTGACCACACCTGCCATTTTATTCTGCCCTAGGCAGCAATTCCATGTAAAAAGTCAACAAAGTTACTTCTAATCCAGCACAAGCTTCCTTGAGTTCCTACATTCAAAACTACAGACTAGAGGCTACTAGAAAGAAGGACTGACCATCTGAACCTTAAATTCTGCCCTACATGTACTGCGAGTCCTGAGCTGTGGTCTTCATTCCATCTTTTGAACAATGCATAGAAGAGGTAGAAGTTGAACTGTGACGTGTTCAGAGTACATTGAAATTCTCATTTGCATGGCTGACAAGTAAAAAAGCCTAACTTTATTTTATTTACATTAAAACACAAGTTAATTTACTTGATGTACTCCTATAAGATAGAAAATGCTGACATATAGGAATCAGCCTCTGAAAAGAATTTAGGGATTTGCGGTTATGCAACGTTCTCATTGTCTAGGCAACATTCAGAAGTAATTATATGTGTGTGTGTGTGTGTGTGTGTGTAAATTTAAGACTTGTCATTTCTTATCTAATGTTCAATTGATGTCATTGTACATATGTGAATATAACACCTCCACACTAAGATGCACTGATCTAAATTCAACCAGCCTGGTTGTATAGCACTAAAAATATCAATCTATCTTACAAAGCTCATTATAACAAAGACATAACTTATTTTACAGTTGACAGAAGCACCTGCTCCGAACATTTGCAGACAAACAGGCTCTTTTTCTCCTTCTACTGCATAGTTCAACACATTTCCACTTTCTTTTTTGCTATCCAATCAACACATCTACATAATTTGCATCTTCTTCATTTTGATCTTCATTTCAAACTTTTTGCCAGTCTCCCACTACCTGCTCTCACTCAATTTCAGACAGTCCTCACTTTGTGTGTTCAAAGAAGAGTGCAGCACAGTTCCAGGACTGGGCTAAAGGCCATACCAATGCACTGCTCATATCTTGGAATCGGTGCTTGTTTTGTTCATAACATTTTCCATGCCATCTTTCTCCTCTTCTAAGCCAACACATGGCTTCAGAAAGATCATTTGTCTACCACCTCTAACTGTGTGCCACTGGTACTTTACAATTAGCCTGCTGTAGCTGTGTCTTTTCCAGGATCTTGAAATCTAGCAGCTACTGAGTCGGTAAGGCAGGATCAGCATGAGTCAAACATGTACAAAATGCATTTCTTAGTCCAATAAAGTTTGTTTAAAAAAGGTTTAGTGAAAATTCAAAGCAAACAGTTCAAACCAAAATACAGAAAACAGTTTTTACACAAGCAGAACAAAAGGTAAAAAGGAAAAATGTTTGTTCTACAAACTTAGCTTTTTCTTGTTAAACTTCAGTTGTTTTTATACTTAGAGTTATTTCTCTACTTGTTACTCAATAAATTCAGTACATTCTATACCTATGGCACTGCACTTTCAATAGAGTACATTACGTTACATACAACAGGGCATGGTTTGAAACTGTGTGCCCTCCATGCCTTACCAGCTGCAAGGCAGGTCACTAACTGAGACTAATCAGTAGTCAGAGGGACAAGAAACAGAATATTCCATTTCAGTTTAGCTTGTGTAGGGTTATATAACAATCTCCCTTAGACTATGCATTAATATATAGGGAAGCATTTTAACATAACTAAGAAAATATTTCTAACAATTTAAGAAAACCTAAATGACTAAAAAATGTTTTTTTCTTGGCATGGTGTGGTGAGCACTGCTTCTGTCTTAAACACAACATAAAGATGGATCAGAAAAAGAGGCTACAACACAAGAAATAAGAATGTGTTTAGTCTCTCATAGCAGCAAAGGACACAGGGCATTAATTACCCAGAAGGAGGTGCCATCTCATCATAAGCATACTTTTTACAGTCTTTTAGTCCACCTCATATCATATATTATTTGTAAAATGGTCAGTTTATAAAGTAATATAACAGCAAATGTCACAATATAAAATCAAGAGATATAATAACAATTGAGGGCGGTGCAATAGGTAACATTTCTGCATCACATGGAAGTTGTCCACATGAAATTTGTATATTATCCCTGTGCTCTGGTCTTCCTCTCTCATTCTCAAAGATGTACTGGTTAGGTTGGTTGGCATTTCCCAAACTTGTCCCTGTGAAAGCATGGGTTTGCACCAAGTCAAATTTTGAAGGTCCCTAAAGTTTTACTGTCTACCGCACTACTTGGTACCTTATTCCAAGTGTCTATGGTTCTCTGTGTAAAGAAAAACTTCCTAACATTTGTGCAAAATTTACCCTTAACAAATTTCCAACTGTGTCCCTGTGTTCTTGATGAACTCATTTTAAAATAACATTCTCGATCCATTGTACAAATTCCCTTCCTTCGTAATTTTAAACACTTCAGTCATGTCTCTTCTTAATCTTGTTTTGCTCTTTTGTTCAGCTCTTTTATTCATTCTTCATAATTCATCCTCTGTAGTCCTGGAATCAGCCTAGTTGCTCTTCTCTGGACATTTTCTAGTGCTGCTATGTCCTTTTTGTAGCATAGACACCAAAACTGCACACAGTACTCCAGATGAGGCCTCATCAGTGCATTATAAAGCTTCAGCATAACCTCCATGGATTTGTACTCTACACATCATCATTTATAACCTAACACTCTGTTAGCCTTCTTAATGGCTTCTGAACACTGTCGGGACATGGATAGTGACAAATCCACTATGAGTCCTAAATCCTTCTCATAAGCAGTACTTTCAATTTTTGCAGACTTCCCATTGAGTGTGCTTACATGCACAGACAAAACCGAACTAATATGAATAACCTGGTTAAAACATTTCCATGTGCAAGTCCATTTATGAAGTTCTCCTTTAGCAAAACGCTCTGATGTCATAAAAATGCACTAAAACAAACATTAAACATTACTAATTGCAATTGTGAATCCAAAAAATAGCATGGAGCCTGTATGTTGCACTGTACGTTCAGCTCATGAACATAAATTTAGCGACTTCTGGAATATTGAGACAGATTATTTCAAATAGGTGAAGGAACAACGCACTCAACCAAACATTTGCCTCAGAAAATTTATCTTTGTGGATGCTTCCACCATTTTCTACCAGTGATGGCTGGATGTGTTTGTGAAACAAAGATATGCACATCAGAACAGAGTCGCGCAGACTACGAAATCCTTAACTGGAATCTGAGTTAAGGGTTTACATGGCCTTCTAACTGGGTTACTTGCTGAGGAATGAACATGTTTCAACCAAGCTTCTCAGAGACCAATATCCCATTTTCTCTAACCAAAATAAGGACATACGTGGCATTTTTGAAACTGGATTTCTGTGAATAACCGGAATATTAAAGAGCATGTAAACACAGTATTCAAATGTAAGATCTTTACTTTGTGTAATACTTTATGTTTTTCTTACATTAAATTTCATCCGTCACAGATCTACCCAAGCCTGTATGCTGTCCAAGTACCAATGTAATGATTAAGATGATAATGAATTGGCACCCTGTCTGCTCCCCTGTAACCCTGAATTAGATTAAATGGGTTTGAGAATGTTATGCTTATGGTTTGAGTTAATGATTTTCTTGTGTGCTTTTTAAATTGGATTTTTCTGCTTGTGTTAAAGACACTACCTGTATGAAGTTTGATTATATAAGCAGATTGTTTGAACAATTTTCATTAACTTTATTCTTATTGTGTTCATAAGAATTACCTATGAATGCTTTGAAATCACTTCAGTTTTATTTGTCCAGTGCCTCCTGACTGACTGGTATGAGAAAACCCAAACATATGATATACTGTTATGCAAAACGCTGGCCTTCAAGATGCAAAAAAAAAACTCACATTTTTAAGCCAGTTTTGGACCAAGTTTCATGCATTAAATTACGCAATTATGATAAAGAGTACACCAATAAGTGTCTTTGACTAAAAAGGTCTTGGAGTTGTTCATGCCACATCAACCAGCCTCTAATGACTTACTAGGGGTTGAAGTTATTCCTTTTTGCAAAACTTCAAAAAGATGGGGATCGGCCATATGGACATGTGGAGTATTGTTTCATGCTAATTCAAGAGTTGCTGATCCTGAATATGGTGATATTTTTGATTTTATACTGGTGGTCCTAATAATAATTTTAAGAATAATTTTTTGCATTTATATAGCGCTTTTCTCACTACTCAAAGCGCTTAGCAATTGCAGGTTAAGGGCCTTGCTCAAGGGCCCAACAGAGCAGAGTCCCTTTTGGCACTTTACGGAATTCGAACCGGCAACCTTCCGATTGCCAGTGCAAATCCCTAGCCTCAGAGCCACCACTCCGCCTATAGTCCTCTAAGAGCCCCTCCCAGAAGGTTAAAAATGGCAAATTTCAAACATAAGCATGTGGGATATCATTTTAGACTCACTGATTTAGATCAGTGATTATGAATATGATGTTATATTTGATTTTTGATCCCTTACTAGGGATATAACCCTCTATGGGCATCTACCAGAAGGTGAAAAATGATGCATTTTTTTACAATCAAGAATATTTAGACTTTAAACATTTAAGTTCAATCACACATTCTATTATTTCAAATATTTGTTGCAAACAACTCTCCTTGTTTATTATGTATACTGTATTTACCTCATGAAATAAATCACTACATTTCTTATGAACACCCCAAATTAGGGCATCTTATGTTAATTCAGGCTTTTATTCATTTATATTCAAATGATCTAATCCCATTATAGGGTTTTAGACAACTAAATGTTATTCCAGCAATGCTGGGTTACAAGGCACAAGGCAACCTTTCACAGATTGCTGCACCTTACCAGGGGACACATCCATGCACGCATTCCTAGGTACTCACAGTGCTTCATAATTTTGTTATTTCTCTGTGTAACATAAAATAAAAGATGAAGAACTGAGGAATTTATTTAGTAAATAATTTTTTAATTAGTTTTAATGTGAGGGTACCACAGTTGTTATCACTGCTGCCTTATAGCATCAGAGTCCTGGAATCAAATACAAGCTTGGTCACCATCTTTGTGGAGTTTACACATTGTTTCTGGGCCCCCTGTGTGTGTGTGTGTGTGTGCGTGTGTGTGTGTGTGTGTGTGTTCCTCTCACATCCCAAAAAATGTAAGCTATGTTAATTGGTGACTACAGATAGGCCCTGTGTGACAGTGTATGCACCCTGCGATGGACTGGTTTTCCTGCCTTGTGCCTGATGGGTTTCAGCCCCTTGCTTCCCTACCAGGATTAAGCAGAACTAACAATGGATGGCGTTCTTCCATTATTTTTAAAATGCACTGTTTTTGTGCTGTTGTGAAAGACATAATGTAGAAGGGAGGTTAATTAAGTGACTGACAGGTTGAATGAGTATTTGTTTTATAAAGAGCCTTATCATGAAGGCTACTGTGAAAGAACTTATAGGAAGTGAAGCTTTTTTGCTTTAATTTTCATATGTTGCATATGCTGAACCTAGCAGTCCTTTAAGCCACTCTGTGTTATCAGTAAAGAATGATATTGTGAATATTCTCAGAAAAATAAATACAGACTAAATGGCTTTGAAAAATATTATTTTAAACCTAAAAGCAGCGGGTCTCCTTAAACATGGAATTTTTTTACTTGTATAAAAATGTCACGCTCTCAGCCAAGGCTTTGCTAATAGATACTCAGTAGCAAAAATTACAACAACAAAATTAATCTTCTTATTAAAAGATTCTGTAAAATATGAAACACCATAAATTACGCAATGCTTTTTCCTTCTTATAAATGCATTTCTGCCGCCTATAAATTTTAATGCTGTTTGGCTAATTTACAATCAGATATGTGGCTGGGAAGACGGCGCTCTTTTTTTTTCCTTCCGACCAAACTGCAAAACATCATAAAATATTATTATGTGACATGCATTTTTACAAATGAATAATTACCTGGCCCACAATTGTCAGAATGTAATATCATGTTTATGATAATGGAAAATAGGTGAGTTGTTGCTCTGTTATATGCTGCTGATTAAATTGGCCATACAAGTTCTACTTATATATATTTATATGCATCTGCCTACTCCATTCAGGTGACAAATGGTTTTACCATCTCAGCAACACGGTATTTAATGATGATGACCTCCTAGTTGATTAAAAACACATCCCTTCCATTAAAAGAATTAGCTAAACATCGTGTTCAACATTTTAAAACTGATAAAGCTGCTAACCATGGGAAAGCTCAAGGTCATAGTGTCCCTATAAATCTCCCTTCAGGATGGCCTTCATATTAAGAAACAAAATGAAGAAAGACGTAAGAGCGAAGAGCTGAGGAGCCGTTGCTCTTTTTCTCCTGTCTGTATCAGGATTTCTGATGTTGTTGCTTTAGGACTGTTCCAGAACATTTAGATTAATACAGAGCAAAGGTATGAATGAGTGACTTCAATCATAACATTATAAAACTTTGCTTTAAATGCTCATGTAAAATCAAAACATTGCAACATCTCCTTTGTGACTTGCATTTTTGTGACTATCTGAAAAAAGTGCATATATTTTCTGAGCCAACTCATCCAGTTCCATTTTGCAAGAAGCCAGTCTAGACAGGAATCATTAGGCACAAGACAGGAACCAACAGGGGACAGAGCACTGGATCTGCATGGAGCACACTTCTGTACAAGTTAGAGTGGCTAACCAGCCCAACTTGTATGGTTTTGAGATGAGGAGGGAAACTGGAAGAGACAAAGAGAAACAAATTCAGAGATGAGAACAGTCACATTCAGTTATTGATAAGGCTGGGATGAAAGACCAGTCTCTTGGAGCTTTGAGGCAGCAATGATTACAACGGCACTATCTGCCTCAAAGAGCAAAATATCAAATACAGGGTGTTACATTCTATAGTGGCGATGATGGTCGTCATACTCTGAGAACAGATTGTACAAATGCAAACCCTTATTACCAAAGAAGAAGACTACTAATGGGTGCCACCAACAGACTTATGATAACTCTGAAGGAGTTACAAGCTTCAGAAATTGTAGAGATCATCAGTTGTACCTTTATGGGAGAGTGGCAAGTGAAAGCTATTATGAAGAAAATGCACAGAGCATTAACTGGAAGAAGCATGGGAGACTCAGAAGTCAGTTGGAAGAAGGTTCTGTGGTCTGACAAGACCAAAATTGAGCTTACTCTAAACCTTGTTTAGAGTACATCAAACACTGCACTCCATCCATGCGGTGGGGATGCTTTTTTTTGCAGCAGGTCCTAGAGGAAAATCTGATGCAGTCTACAAGAAACTGGCACCTTGGGAGAAGATTTTTTTTCCAACAAGACAACAACCCCAAACATAAAGCTAAAGTTATCTAGGAATAGCTTAAAAACAACATTAATGTCTTGGAGTGGCAGTCTGACAATTTGTGACAGAACTTGAAAAGGTTGTTCACTCATGACCCCCATGCAACCTGACAGAGCTTGAGCAGCATTGTAAAGACAAATTAGGAAAAATGAAGTGTCCCGATGTGCAATGTTGAAAGAGGCCTGTGCACACAGATTCAAGGTTGTCATGGCTGCCAAAGGAGCATCTACTAAATACTGACTGTATGGTAGTGAAAATGTACATGATCAATTATTTTGTGCTTTATATTTGTAATTAATGTAGACCACTTTGCAGAGTTCACTTTTCACTTTTTTTGACATTAAAGAGGTTTTTTTTTCTTTTGTTGTTGATCAGTATGAAAAACTCCAATTTAATGCTGTATGATAATAAAATGTGAAAACGTCTAAGGGGATGAATACTTTTTATAGGCACAGTAAAGGATTTGGACTTTTTTTCCATCCATCCATCCATTATCCAACCCGCTATATCCTAACTACAGGGTCATGGGGGTCTGCTGGAGCCAATCCCAGCCAACACAGGGCGCAAGGCAGGAACAAACCCCAGGCATGGCGCCAGCCCAACGCAGGGCACACACACACACACACACCAAGCACACACTAGGGCCAATTTAGGATCGCCAATGCACCCAATCTTCATGTCCTTGGACTGTGGGAGGAAACCGGAGCACCCGGAGGAAACCCACACAGACACGGGGAGAACATGCAAACTCCATGCAGGAAGGACCTGGGAGGCGAACCCAGGTCTCCTTACTGCGAGGCAGCAGTGCTACCACTGTGCCACCGTGCCACCCGATTTGGACTTTTATTTCAAGCTAATTAAAATTTGTTTTGCATAGTATATGGGCTATAATTAAATGCAATCTATTCGTTTTAAGTTCATTTCAACTTATTAGCTCTATGCACTATATATAACATAACATTCTCAAACTCACTTTGTCCAGTTCAGGGTTGTATAGGGGCTGGAGTCTATCCCAGCAGCACTGGGTTCTAGTCAGGAAACACCATGGGCAGGGTGCTGGTCTGTAACAGTGCCAACTCACACATATTCACTCTCATTCAGGGTCTAGTCTGAAACTAGCAATTCATCCAATCGGCATGTTTTGGAGAATGTGGGAGGAAAACTGTAATACCCAGAGGAAAATACACAAATACATGGAAATACTGTATAAAGTCCGCATAGAGAACAACTGGGCATGCTCAATTCATAAAGCAGGAGCATGAACCACTGCAAAAATAATATGTTAAAAAAACAATAAAATGTGGCATACAGCCAGGGCCCTTGCTCAGGTGGGACACCTATATAGTGGAAGGACAGGGGGAGAGAGCATATTCAGGGCATTACATTAGCAGTGCCTCAGACTCCCACAGGGCTCCTGGTGATTTGGAGTTTGGAGCAGCCCTGCTGGGTTCCATGTGTGCCACCAGGGGGCATTATAGGAACAGCTGAGCCCTGTGTGGCAGCACTTCCTCCACACCCAGATGTGCTGCCAGAAGAAGGTTATCGAGCACCTGAAGTACTTCTGGGTGTCCTATAAAAGGAGCCAGCGGCTACTACTCCAGGGGCCAGAGTTGGGAGGTGGAGAACAAAGCTTGCCATGAGGAGTGGAGACGGACTGAGAGAAAGAAAGAGGATGAGATAGAAGAAAGTGCTGTGTGCTGTGCTAAAGTGTTTATTAGTGCTTGGGACTGTGATGTATAGATGGGAAACAGGGGAAGGCGTTTCCCACAAGGATAAAGAAAGAAAAAAAAAATGCGTGTGCTGAACTTGTGTCCTACATCTGTCTATGTCGGGTTTGGGTGGCTGGACCACCCTCTGCAGGCCACAACATAGCAAAAATATACATGTATATAGATGGTGGCTCTAATTCTATTTTACTCCACAGAAAATGAGAATACTTTCACTTAGTTAGAAGATGCCTGAAACAGGTCCATCATATATGATCTCATATCCACCGCAGACGGAGAGAAGAGAAAGAAAACAGAGGACAATGTCAAATCAAAAACCTACTTTAAAAAAAAATTAAAAAGTAATAGAAGAGAGTAACATTAAATAACCTCAGCAACTACTCTAGTAAAGCAGATCTCTGCCCTAGGCGTAGTTTGCACATTTTAAACACTTCTTAAGTAATGTCTTCAGCCTTAATTTAAATTCTGGGACCAATGGGAGTTCTGTAATTTTGGCTGAATAGATCATTTTAGAATCTGAGCTGCCTTACAGCTAAAGGCTCTGCCTTCCACGCTTTATTATTTATCCTTGCAATCTTAAGGTCTCCCACATCTTGAAAGTGCATGTACCTCTGGACCCAATACACTCAGTAAGGTAAAGAGGGATCCACACCATTTAGAGATTAATATTTGAGAAGAATTTTAAAATCATCTCTCAACTTAATTGAAAGCTAGTGACATGATTTCTGCTTCCAATATCAGTTGTCAAAAGACGAGGTATGACCAGATTGTGTTCCTGTCAGAGCCAGCAGACGCTCTACCTGCCAGTTTACAACTCTTTTGGTTAATTCACAATATCTGTCTGTGTTGCAAATGGTGGAATCTGCTGGATGCACCACTTCATTCATCTTCCCCAGTTTAATGATAACATCATTTGCTTTACTATTGGGTGAGTCTTTTGTATTTAAGCAATGTAGCATATCTGTTTGGTATATTATTGATTTTGTGATGGGGTGGCAATACAGGAGCCAATTTGTGCTGATCTGCTGTAAATTGTAAAGATGGACTTCTTAATAATGGTTTTTGCATGTAAATTCTACGAGACTGGGATAACACTTCATGTAGTACATTTCACTGGCTCAAAAGTTAACCTTTTTATTTTGTTTTGGCTTGCTTTTTAACTGTCCATTAAACGAGTACCTTTGTTGGAAAGGGTGGGTATTGATTTTTCTTTCAAAGGTACTGTAGTTTCTCTTTGTTTGCTGTTTGTTTATTTACTCTGTACAAGAAACAGCGTTTAACTCCAGGGTGCCCAGCAATCAACGAACCGTAGCCTCACAGGAAAACAGAAGAACAGGCAGCTGTTGAAACAAACTAAACATTTGATGGACTATTGGCAGTTGGTGGTTCAGTCTGTGAAGTTTCACAAACAGATGTCACCAAAGTAATAACAAATTGAACCAAAATGAGATCTAAGTATATTTCTGAGGTGACATGACAAATGCACACAGGGCAACAGCAAATGGCCATAAAAGCTTGCAGGACACACAATGAAGCTTGTGGTTTACCTGTGCAGATGCTTCAGACTGTGGTGATTCTGATCATAGGCGGCTTACTTTACACACGTGCATTCCTTATTTCTGAACGGCTGAGATGATATGTAAATTGGACCTTAACTGAAATATCAAGGTATTACAATGCATTAGTGGGAGTTTACGTGACAGGATTATAGATAGCCTATGGGAACCACTGTGTATGTATATTAGAAAAGAACCCTGGCATGACCCGTCCAGGTTTGGATCCTGCCTTGCATTTGACACCCCTCCAGGTCTAAATAGAATTGGGCCTTTAAACTCCATGGCAGCTGGTTGAACCACTAAACCCTACCTGTGCTCAAATATTAAAAAAAATACATACATCCATCTTCCTAAACTGCTTATCCAGGGCAGGGTTTTAGCACAGCTGGAGCCATCTGAGCACTCATAGCTGCAAGGCAGGAACAGCAACTGGATGGGATACCAGTCCATTGCTGAGTGAAAATACACAAACACACACACAATGGCGAACTTAGCATCACATTGTACTGTTGGAGGAACAACCTCATTGACATGGGGAGAACATTCCATGCAGGGAATACCAGGACATCAACCCTGGTCTCCTTTCTGTGAAGAGCAGCACTACCACTGTGCCACCCTTAAAAAGGAAATACATGTAGACAATTATACTGAATCACAAAATAAATATGTGGTATGTAATAAATGTCATTGTTTGAAACCATGTTCTGCACTCTCCTGTGAGCAAACATGTCAGCACTGTAGGATAAGAGAAAATTATAAAACTATTAAAAAAGTGTAAAACTAAGAGAAAAGCTATTAGACTGCAACAGCTAAGGTGTGAAAATCTGCTACCAAAGAAAGGAACACTGGGGCACTCTGTCAGATTACAATTAGGATAGAGAGCAGGGCGCCCGCTCAAGCACACTGTACTCCTCATTCTCTGTCCTCGGTTTTAGCAGACACTCTTTTTTCACAATGCCTAAGTCCCCTGGACTATTGTCATTAAATGTTGAGAAGTTTTTATTAGGATCAAAACACAAACACTGTGAACATCTAGTCTTTTCGAGAGAAATATATAAAAAAATGGCAACAATCCAGCGATATTTCCATTCCATGATATTTTCATTCTTAACGTTTTTCATGAATCATTCCTTCATTCAAATATTAACTTAATGACTATTTCCCATTCATCCAAATCATAATTCTCTTCACCTCTGTAAAGTTGTTAAAATGTAAATCACAAGAATGAGAATCTGGCACTCACTGGATAAAATGGCTCCAACTACAACATCAGGGATCCACTCGATGTCCAACAGTAAAGCTGGCCCTTGTCTTTTCATTGAAGGAATAGAATGAAAGACAACTTTATCATTTGCAAACAATTTTTGAGTTTCAACAGATCAAACAGATGACACAGGTCAAGTAAAATTATGTAAGCTGTTATAAAATTCAAGTCATTACTGGAAATGTGTGTGTTAATTATTCTGATGGGTCATCCAAACACGACTGAATTTTCTTTAAGTAAGATACAGACAGCAAAGCCATTAAGACAAAGCTGTGGTAGATGTGAGGATTACGGTAGAGAGAACTGCGTAAGTGATAGTATTTGAAATACAGAATTGAAAAGAGAACAATCTTATTTTAATTCAAGCCTTATGACTGAAGGAACTTGATGGTGGATGAAGTGTCTGGAGTGTGATGGCAAAGCCCAATACTTTATTGCAGAACATTTGGAGGTATAAGTGTGATGACAACATCCAATACTTTACTGCAACACCTGTCTGTTTTTTTGTTTACCAAAACTAATGGACCCAATGAAGTTTTGAATTCTTGTTTCATTTGATTCCCTATAGTACCTGTAGCCACTAATTAAAATTAGTAAAAAGTTGGTGAGTCTAGATGATAAAAAAAATAGCAAATTTTATTCCAAAATTCATGTTCACGCATTAAAGCGCTGAAGCAGGATGATTAAATCTGGGATTTTTAAGCTTGTAAATCAGCACATGTCATATTTAAAGAGCAGCAGTTTTTCTAACAAAATTATGTATATTTTATAAATCTCTGTTATTCCATTAGTGCAGGCAAAAGATGATCTTATTCTCTACAAAGATTTAAGTGCTGGCTGTTCAAAACCCTTAGCTTTTTAGCAAAGTTCATAATAATTTAAAATATCCAAGTAGCCATGGTAACATTGGTAGCATATTATATTAAACTTATAACAATGTGAATTAAATAAAAAGATCAAACTGCTTTTATATTTCCTTTCATTTAACAATTACTAAGCTTATATTATAAAATATACTATTTTCATTATTCTCAACTAATAAACTGTAACAACTAATTCAACAGTTATTTCTGAAAAATGTTATGGATTTTATCATCTTTCCCTCTTGGCCCAAACCAAGAGTAGAAGGAAAGATATGCCACTTGGCTAAAGAAGCCATCACAGTGAGGTCCACTGGAGGAGACACCAAAAAACAAATGCTGAATAAGGTCCACATGTGGCACCACAGAGCTGAATGTGCCATCACAATGAGCTCAGTTATAGCTGGCCATGCCATATATTGTATTTTTCATCTTTTCTAAGTATATTGTAGTTATGTTCTGGGGGAAATGACGCAACAGTCAAAATTTAGACTGAGCTTACAAGAGTTTGACATGTTTTAGACATCCCTGAACATGAATTGTCACATTTCAGAGTGGTGTCTGTATGTCTCTGATTATCTGTCTATAGACATGATAACTCACGAAGTAATCACCTCTTTCTGAATGAAACTTGACAGAGTTGTTAGCAGGCTAAAATGCTATATGAACTGTGACTAACATGTATGTATATATGGAAAGTACTGCAACTGAGGTAAAAATTTTGGTTTTCAAAGCATGCACAAGTTTTACGCATTCCTGAACATGATTTTGTCATTTTCTGTAGTGATGTCCATGTGTGTGTCCTAATTTGAGTCAGTGGACATTATAGCTCAAAAACAAATCACTCACTCCACATGAAACTTCTCACAATTATTAGCACAGTAAATGCTGGAGGCGTATTCATTTCCATTAAAGTCACTCCAGTAAATTTCAGTCTACAGAAATAATAATTTTCATTTTTTAATAAATATTGGTAAACAATATTTTACTGCTAAAATCTTAATTTTATGTAGGAACAAATATTGTGCTGGACACATCAAATTTTTTCATTTGTCATTTCTCACATTGCTGTCATTTTTAGATACATTTATATTTGTGTAAGCTAGCAATACAAACTTGCTATCTGAGGCAGAAAATGACAATGTCTGATTTGGTTCATGCCTTCCCCCTCACTGGCACTAAGGCAGAAACCTCTTTGAAAATCCCAGGAATTCCAAATAAAGCCAGCTTTTATCAGTTTTTCTTGCTGTGACAGCATGCTTTGGCAAATGTAGGCTGTGCATTGAAGGCTCTCTAAAAGGAAACCTGTCACCTGCTTGGCCGGCATTCCAGCCTCCCAAGCCTCCTGCCGGTTTGCTCAGTGGGGTTCCAGTGCAGATGCTCCCTGTCATAGATTAGCCTTAATGAAATACTTCTTTGATTTTTTGGCTTTTATATGCAGGTTTAGAAATCAGTTACTGTATATAATCTGCCATCCCTAAGGTTACTGAAACTGCTTAATCCAATATGAAGGTGGCGAGGAGCCTATCCCAGCAGTATCAGCGGCAAGAAAAAAAAATCGAACTCTGGATGACTCACCAGTTCATCATAGTGCATGCTGGGCATATGCCCATACTCAGTCACACCAGACAAGTTTAAATTTAAAATTAGACATGTCACTTAGATAGAATGTGCACAGAGAGAATGTGCACACCATTGTGCTCTTAAATTTCCCTTTGCATCAGTAAAGTATCTATCTATCTATCTATCTATCTATCTATCTATCTATCTATCTATCTATCTATCTATCTATCTATCTATCTATCTATCATTGTCAGGATAGCAATGATTATGGATTAAAATATTATCCATTCTTTTTCAATACCTGCATTTTTCAGGGTTAAGAGGCTTGTATTTTGCTGGGACCAATGAATTAAGTAACCTGGGATATGAGGACATATCCTAAAAGAGACCACTCACTCTGTGATTCATCAGTTAAAATCCCAGATACACTTGAGATGTAAAAAAAGAGTATCAAGAGGGGGAGAAATCCACACAAGTAGACAATGTCAAACTCACCTCCTTAATGTTGCAATATTTCAAAGCTATAGAAAGCATAGTTTTAGAACTATAATGAAAGGCAAGTCATAACTGGAAATGTGTATGCTAATTATTGTGATGGATCATCAGAACATGGACTGGATTTTATTTAAGTCAAAGTGCAAAGTCATTAAATCAAAGCTGTAGTAGATTTGAGGATTACAGTAGGGGGAGTGACAGTATTTGAAATAACAGAAGAGAAAAGGGAAATATCTTGTTTTAAATAAAACCTTACAACTGGAGGGCCTTGATGGTGGATGAAGTGTCTGGAGTGTGATGTGTAAAGAAAGCACAAAACGCACATAAAGGTTTGGGGTTTTCCGGCCCCGTATACTGTAGAAAGTGATGAAAAAATAATTGCAATCAATACAACAGTTTTCATAACACCGTCCGCCATCATGGCGGATGGGGAAACATTTATGTAGCGGGACCGGAAATGGATGAATGGGCTGATGGGAAGGAACCGAGATGGATGCTGGGACAGAAGGCGGAAGTGGCGTGTTGTTGTGCAGTGTTCAGGAGAGTTCATGGCGGCGTTGTGTCTTTCTTTCTGTAGAAATAAAGAGAGAGAGGTTAGTACCCCGCCATTCCCGTCTGGCATGTGTTGTCGCGTTACATTTTGGATCATTCCGCGGCTCCCTAATCGCGCGTGCGTGACAGATGGCAAAGCCCAATACTTTATTGCAGAACATTCTGAGGTTTAAGTGTAACAGCAAAATCCAATACTTTACTGTAACACCTTTCAACCTTCTATCCATTTACTAAAACTTTGCCCACAATTCAAAGCGTGAATTTCCTATTCTTGTAGTGTGACTCTTGTTTCATTTGATTTCCTATAGTACCAAGAAAGGGAGAAACGCATTCATGGAGAACATGCCAAGCTCAACTTCTTAATTATGGAATATTTCAAAGGTTGAGAAAACAGGTTAGGTGATGACTGAAGTTTATCTTTCTCAAAGATAAAACCCAAATTTTGGATTAATTTAGCTAAACTAAAATTAAGGTTTTTCATTTAAGACTATTATCTACCCATTGTTTATAACCCAGCCACAGGAGATGCACAAACTAGTGTGTTTCTTTATGCCGGTCCCAAGCCCAGATAAATGGGGAATGTTATGTCAGGAAGGGCATCCAGTGTAAAATTTTGCCAGATCAACATGCGGACAACAATACAGATTTCCATACCGGATCGGTCGACCCCCGGGTTAACAATGACCGCCACCAGTACAGCTAGCCAACAGGGTTCTGGCAAAAATTGGGCTACTGTTGGCCGAAGAAGGAGAAGAAGATGGGGGAGATGTGTCCAGAGGAAAGAGGAGAGGAGGAAAGTAAAGAGAGTGGAATTGAGGTTAGGAACTTTGAATGTTGGCAGTATGACTGGTAAGGGGAGAGAGTTAACTGATATGTTGGAGAGAAGAAAGGTTGATATATTGTACGTCCAAGAGGCTAAATGGAAATGGAATAAGGCCAGGTGGATCGGAGGTGGATTCAAAGTGTTCTGTCATGGTGTGGATGGGAGGAGAAATGGGGTAGGGGTTATTCTGAAGGAATAGTATGTCAAGAATGTTTTGGAGGTGAAAAGAGTGTCAGGCAGAGTAATGATTATGAAGCTGGAAATTGGAGATGTGATGATGAATGTTGTTAGTGCCTATGCCCCTCAAGTTGGGTGTGCAATGGATGAGAAAGAAGATTTCTGGAGTGAGTTGGATGAAGTGATGGACTTTGTACCCAAGGGACAAAAAACGGTGACTGGAGCGGATTTCAATGGACATGTTGGTGAAGGGAACAGAGGAGATGAGGAGGTGATGGGTAGGTATGGTGTCAAGCAGAGGAATGAAGAAGGTCAGATGATAATGGATTTTGCAAAAAGGATGGCCATGGCCATAGTGATTACGTATTTTAAGAAGAGGAAGGAACCTAGGGTGATGTACAAGAGTGGAGGAAGATGCACACAAGTAGATTATATCCTATGCAGAAGAGACAATCTGAAGAAGATTAAAGACTGCAAAGTGGTGGCAGGGGAAAGTGTAGTTAGACAGCATAAGGTGGTGGTCTGTAGGATGATGTTGGAGATCAAGAAGAGGAGGAGAGTGAGGGCAGGGCCAAGGATCAAATGGTGGAAGTTGAAAAGGGAAGACTGCAAGGTTAAGTTTAGGGTGGAGGTAAGACAGGCACTGGGTGGTAATGAAGAGTTACCAGACAGCTGGGCAACTGCAGCAGAAGTAGTAAGGGTGACACCAAGAACGGTGCTTGGCATGACATCTGGACAGCAGAAGGAGGAAAACGAAACCTGATGGTGGAATGGAGAAGTACAGGAGAGTATACAAAGGAAGTAGGATGGTGAAGAAGAAGTGGGATAGTCAGAGAGATGTAGAAAGTAGACAAGAGTACAAGGAGATAAGGCGCAAGGTGAAGAGAGACGGTGAGGGCTAAAGAAAAGGAGCATGATGAGTTGTATGAGAGGTTGGACACTAAGGAGGGAGAAAGGACCTGTACCGATTGGCTAGACCCCTGATGTAATCTCCCTGATCTTCTGCTGTCCAGATGTCATGCCAAGCACCTTTCTTGGTGTCACCCTTACTACTTCTGCTCAGAGGGACTGAGCTGAGAAAGATGTGCAGCAGGTTAGGGTGATAAAGAATAAAGATGGAAACGAACTCACAAGTGAGGAAGGTGTGTTGAGAAGATGGAAAGAGTACTTCGAGAGGTTGATGAATGAAGAGAATGAGAGAGAGAGAAGGTTGCATGAGGTGGAGATAGTGAATCAGGATGTGCAATGGATTAGCAAGGAGGAAGTAACGACAGCTATGAAGAAGGACGAATGGAAAGGCCGTTGGTCTAGATCAAGGGTTCCCAAAGTGGTCGATATTGACCCCCTGGGGTCGATTTGAACTTTCTAGGGGTCGATAGTTTCAATGAAAAAATTTGGGGGTCAACGACAGCAAAAATAGACCCCCTTACTACTGCTATTTGTTTGTTACTTCAAAATATCTATGATTCCAATAGGTACCTAATTAAGAAGTAAAATCATTTAAAAAAAACACATTACATACCAAATTTGCGAACGAAAAGGTAAAATGTGTCATTAAAAGAGTCACACGTAAGAATGCATGAAAATACATGTAGCACAAACATGTCTGTTCATTGTCTTATCGAACATATCAAAGCAAGTGCGGATATGAAAAACCATTGCATGTAATTAGGGGGTCGACGGTTTTAAAAGTTTTTGGTAAAGGGGTCTGCGGCTGAAAAAAGTTTGGGAACCCTTGGTCTAGATGACATACCTGTGGAAACATGGAGGTGTTTAGAAGAGATGGCAGTGGAGTTTTTAACCAGATTGTTTAATGGAATCTTGAAAAGTGAGAGGATGCCTGAGGAGTGGAGAAGAAGTGTGCTGGTGCCAATTTTTAACAATAAGGGGGATGTGCAGAGCTGTACTTACTACAGGGGGATAAAATTGATGAGCCACTGCATGAAGTTATGGGTAAAAGTAGTGGAAGCTAGGTTAAGAATGATGGTGGCGATTAGTGAGCAGCAGTATGGTTTCATGTCAAGAAAGAGCACCACAGATGTGATGTTTGCTCTGAGGCTGTTGATGGAAAAGTTTAGAGAAAGCCAGAAGGAGTTGCATTGCATTCTTTGTGGACCTGGAGAAAGCATATGACAGGGTGCCTCAAGAGGAGTTGTATGAGGAAGTCGGGAGTGGCAGAGAAGTAGGTAAAAGTTGTACAGGATATGTATGAGGGAAGTGTGACAGTGGTGAGGTCTGTGGTAGGAGTGACGGATGCATTCAATGTGGAGGTGGGATTACATCAGGGATCGGCTCTGAGCCCTTTCTTATTTGCAATGGACAGGTTGACAGATGAGATTAGACAGGAGTCCCCTTGGACTCTGATGTTTGCTGATGACATTGTGATCTGTAGCAAGAGTAGGGAGCAGGATGAGGACACCCTGGAGAGTAGAGAAATGAAGGTCAGTAGGAACAAGACATAATACATGTGTGTGAATGAGAGGAAGGTCAGTGGAATGGTGAGGATGCAGGGAGTAGATTTGGTGAAGATGGATGAATTTAAATACTTGGGATCAACAGTTCAGAGTAACAGGGATTGTGGAAGAGAGGTGAAAAAGAGAGTGCTGGCAGTGAGGAATGGGTGGAGAAGAGTGTCAGGAGTAATTTGTGACAGACGGTTATTAGCAAAAGTGAAAGGGAAGATCTACAGGACGGAAGTGAGACCAGCTATGTTATATGGGTTGGAGACAGTGGCACTGACCAGAAAGCAGGAGACAGAGCTGGAGGTGGCAGAGTTAAAGATATTAAGATTTGCATTGAGTGTGACAAGGATGGACAGGATTAGAAATGAGTACATTAGCGAGTTGGATGGTTGGGAGACAGTCAAACAGGCGAAATTACGTTGGTTTGGACATGTGCAGAGGAGAGATGCTGGGCATATTGGGAAAAGGATGTTAAAGATGGATCTGCCAGGCAAGAGAAAAAAAGGAAAACCTAAGAGGTTTATGGATGTGGTGAGAGAGGACATGCAGGTGATGGGTGTAACAGAACAAGATGCAGAGGACAGAAAGATATGGAACAAGATGATCTGCTGTGGCAAACCCTAACGGGAGCAGTTGAAAGAGGAAGAAGAAGAAGATCTACTCATTGTTTACATTTGACAAATTTACCACCTACTACAAGAACTTCAGGTTTCTTCTCAATTTAAACACAAATACTTATCATTCATTCACTGTTTAACATTGATAAACCAGTTAATAAATGACTCAACAGGGGAATTATAATTTGATTTAAAAGATAAATAACGAGTGTCACCGGCATAAAAATAAAAGTTTTATCTTCCAAAGTAAATCACCTAATGGAAAAATATGAACCACTAGTGTTTTAACATTGAAATTCGCCAAAGCGTTTTTTGCAGTGAATATACTGTTTGCCAAATATTTTCATGGAAATTCACCATTCAGCTGTCTTAAATGAACTTTTTTTTCCCAGTGCACCATGATGCTCCGCCAATGGCAGATTAGACAGCCTCCTGAGTATATAATGCAGATTATAGTAGTGGGCAAAACTTAGCAGAAAACTTCTAAACACATTTAAATACAAAACGCTCACACAGAAGAACATGGGAAATGTGTTGGTGTATTTGTGTCTTAAAGTTAATGTTTTTTTGCTTGCACGTGTACGTGACCTGTGTGTAATACGTGAGTTTACCCCTGTAGTATTAACAAGAGTGAGGAGCAGTTGATGCAGACAGGAGTAAAAGGTCCATGTGCGTGTTGTTCACTTGGTAGCAGCAGCAGTGAGCAAACAAAAGCTTCAAGAAAAAACAAATTGTACTTTTTCGATTTAAGAAAGGTGAGTTCCTGCTGCCAAATCTGTGGGAACCAAGCCTCAGTCAATTCATGCTTCCTGTCTGCCACTGTCTACAAGAAATACGACTGTTCTGATATTTAATTCTATTTATTTTATCTCAGGGAGGCACAGCGGTTAGCACTGCTGCTCACCGCTCAGGTCACATTTTTGGCAACAATAATCAGTCCAACATAGTTGGCAGATGTTTCACTATTCATCATTTAAAAGACCATTGCACATTTATAATTCCACTCAAAACTAGTTCAATTATTCTTCATACCCTTTGACTTCAGTGCATTTTGTTGAGTTCAGCAAAGTCCCCAAACATTTCCATGATTTTTGCGAGCTCAAGGCAAATCAAAATTAGTCGAGTTTGCTCATCTCTATTAATCACTGAACCCTAAGGAATACTATACTTACCTACACAGGGGAATAATGGACTTTCGTTTTCAGACTTCGAAATGTTTTATAAACAGTTTGGAAAATATGAAGTAATCCAACTAAGAACAGGGCCTGACAGGCCAATTACATTTTTAGGCGTGTGTAAGCTATGAGTAATAGCACCAAAAGCAGCACGTAAACCTAAAGGAAGACTAACATTAGCACAATGCCAGACTGAAACTTCTCATAAACACCATATTTTTAAGATGCATTTCAAGCTGCATGATTACAATCTCTAAAACTTTAGAAAGAAAACATGAACACTCTTAGGAATATTTGGATGTCAATCTTACTTCTATGACAGAGATATAAAAATGGCTTTTTTGAAGCATTTAGAGATAATGCAATCGATTAGAGATTCTAAAGGTAGTGTGAACTTAAGAGACACTCACAAAATCTCAAGCCATCCTTGAACTCAAATAATAACCAAAGAAGCCAACATACAAAAGTGAAAAAATCATTTATTATAAGGGGAAGGTAATGCATACAGTAAATGACAAAAAGCAAGTGGGAAAAACAACAAACTCTAAATGCTTTTAGAACCTATCTGGACACTAGTTGAACAATATTTATGTCATGAAGTAACTAGTCACTTTCCCGTATAATCAGAACATTGCTCACTGCTTACCTCTCAAAGTTTTGTCCTCTCTTCCTCCTCTCTGACTCCAGCTGGCAGAAAGGTAGCTTTATGCCTCCAAATTGAGACCATTTCTGGGCAACACTCCAGTAGTGTTTTCCGGAACCATGTGGGTTCTGTAAAAGTTCTGTAGCTACACAACTAGAGCTCCCTCTAGTGGTGCCAAGTGCTTCACTTCTATATCCCATTTATTATGTAAAGGAGTTCTTCACAAATTCTAGCCCAGAATCCCCTCATGTCTTCTAGCAGATTGTCAGTTAATGAATTGCCCCCATTACCTAGCAAATTTACCTCTTAATCAGGAACAGTAATTCTCAAGGCTTGTACTATCAGTGAAGGAATTCCTTGTTGACCCTTTCCAATTCCAGAATATACAGTACTCTATTCATGACATCAGAGCTTTAAAAGATTCTGTGCCTGTTTGGGACAACCCTTTGTTGATTGTAATTTAGGTTGCTTCCTGTCTTGGCTTTGCAACAGGTACTCCTAACCCACTGAAAGTCAGAAGTTGTGTTTTGCTCATCTCTGGTTGTTAGATGTCACATGGTCAGTGTAAAGGACCTGATGGCTACCTACATCTGTAACATCTAAGAATGTAAGAGACTTTGAGAAGTGTAAAGTAGCATATATTAAATATTCCCAGCCACCAAAGGACCTCTAGTGCACCCTTTTGGCGGACCTGCTTGACTGAAGATGAAAAGAGCGAAGATCCAGAGTGAAGACAAAAGTTACAAGCTCATCCGAGGATGGTAGAGGCAAAGAACCCAAGCAAGTAAGGTAGAAAGGATTTGGACCTGACCTGACTCCATATAATTGGAAACGTTTGATTGCATTTGTAGAAGATGCAAAAACTGTTTCATCTCATGGCGAGTCAGATCATGTTCAGATACTACGACATTTTCAGTACAGCAGAGAACTGGCTTAAATCTTTTATTTCAGATACTACCTTATTGCTGGATGGGTTTTATCAGACTGACTGGGAAAGGCAAGAGGGGACTGGAGATTTAATTGAATGAGCAATGGTGAAAACGGGAGCACAGTAAAAGTGTTTTTCCAGACATTGAAATAAGGACTGAATTCGCCCATGTTAATGCCAAGAGAGGTAAATTACATCACCCTGTCTAGCTCTGCAACACAAACGATCCAATTTGTTTCCAGTATCTTAATATGAATCCTTCTGAATGCTGGGGAGTTCAAAGAAGGAAACAAACGCCCATCAGCATATTTCATTTGTGGACACTACAAACTGGACTTGCTCTATTCAAATGTTAATCAATTTAAATATAAACTTGAGGTACAATCTGATCTCATCTTGCTCCCACCTACAACCCAGTTATTGACAGCAGCAGCTCTATTATCCAAGCCAGAAGGTTTTATTTGTGTTTTGGCGGGGTTTGTTGTTAGTTTTTATTATAATATGTATACTGTACATATACTGTATTTCTGAGCTTCTGTAAAATTTTAATTACCCCTTGGGGACAAATAAACTATCATCTAATCTAAATCTAGCAAATGGATGAAAATACGTACCTTTGTGTCAGGAAAGAAAATGCTTGGTTCCATTGCTGCAGGAATGCACTTACAGGTAACTTGAGATATGGTGTGGAAAGGCAGAGGTCAAAGGAGAAAGTTCTCACCATGACCTGTAAAGTCATTCCTTGCCCTTTGGCTCAAGTCAAGCCAGCTATTTGATCAGGTCAAACTAGACAACAAAACCATCGCTTAGTGGGTGTCCCAAGTGACCTCCAGCTCTTCTTTTCTTCACCTTACCCTAGACCTCGGGCAGATGTGTGGAGCATCTGAGTTGAATCGAAACTTTGTTATATGACTAGGTACCAAATTAACACATTATATGTATCTCAAAATGTAATAATGAACAGAACAGACTAGAGCAGCCTGCACACCATGTTTTATATAAGTAGGGACACTAAAGAGTGTCTTCTGTAGTATTTTACAAATACTAAGCTTTCTCTTCTTGTGAGAATCAATGAGAGGAGGAAAATGGGGGACCAGGATAAAACTGGCACAAGTCAATTTTCATTCAGTGTAATGAGCACAAATCTAACAGAAGGGCCAAACACTGTGTAGTCAATATCAACGCAAGAAAAATAATTTCACCATTGTCCTTCACAGAAACCTTTTCATCAGAGGAGGAATGTTAATTTTCAAAATTGCACCATTCACTTTAAATCAGAACAGGGACAATTTTCTTCATCACTCTAATGTAACTGGTCGATCAATCTTTATTATATATAACAACTTTAACAATGAATGCCACAGAACTCATACATTGTAATTATGCAATAAAAGCAATTCCATTATAATGAAAAATGTTAAAACATAAAGGATGAAAAAAAATCAAACCTTTGTTAAAAAGGCCAATTTAGTTACATGCCTGGATCCTAAAGTCTTACTATGTAGTAGGAGCATTTCCACAGGTGCACCACCAGAGGGTAATATTGGGTTCATGGTCCTTATGTTATAAAGTAAATGGATTTGGCCTGCTGGGACTGACAGATGTTATTATATTGTAGTCAGGGCTGTACAAGGCACATAGCCATTTTAGGT
Organism: Erpetoichthys calabaricus; assembly: GCF_900747795.2. Classification (NCBI taxonomy): domain Eukaryota; kingdom Metazoa; phylum Chordata; class Cladistia; order Polypteriformes; family Polypteridae; genus Erpetoichthys; species Erpetoichthys calabaricus. The sequence continues at coordinate 116,586,466 of NC_041395.2, forward strand.
GTATACAATGTATTGAGAAGGTCCATTTGATAAAGTGCTGATGCAAACTGAATTTCATGTAAACATCAGAACATCCCATCTTGTTCTTGTCTTCCAGGGTCACACACTATTGGAGAAGACCAGTCAATCCATTGTAATATTAGCATCAACCATCACCTTGCCTTGCAGAGTTCACATCAGGTTTTTCAAGCGAGCCACCTTCCACCCTTCTGGTAACATACAAAAACATTTGTCAGGGCAACAATGGAATACTGCTGTCCTGTGGGTGGTTAGTGGACACCCCACCGACTTACACCTGCTTAATTTATGGTGCCACTAGAAAGCAGTGTATTGAGCCACTGACCTACCAGCATGTGGCCAGCCTGCTGCACCATCTTCATTAAGGGGAAGTGTCACCAGGTTGAGCAGACCTATAGTTAGGTCCATAAGAATTTGGGCAGTGACACAATTTTCATAATATGCCATCACAATGGATCTGACATGATGACTGAAGTGTAGTATTTCAGCTTTAATTCAAAGGGTTTAACAGAAATAACATGAGTTATTTTGAATGACAGCTCTTTTTATACATGGTCTCCACATTTTCATGGGCTCAGAAGCATTTGGAATATTTACTGACAATCTGTTCCATAGCCAGGTATGAGCAGGTCCCTCATTATTTCATTAACTATTAAGCAGGCACACAGTATGGAGTTGATTCCAAGTGTGGAATTTGCATTTGGAAGCTGTCACTGTGAACTCTCAATATAAGTTCCAAAGAGCTGTCCATGCCATTAAAAATAAGCCATCATTAGGCAGAGAAAACAAAAGAAACCCAACCGAGAGATAGCAGAAACACCAGGAGTGGTCAAATCAATGAGAAGGAATGCACTGGTGAGCTCAGCAACACCAGAAGGCCTGGACAAACTGGATGATAGCAGAATTCTTTCCTTGGTGAAGAAAAATTGGTGAAGATTGTACTTTCTCCAGTCCTGTTCAGCCTATACACATCGGACTTCCAATACAATTCGGAGTCCTGCCACGTGCAAAAGTTCGCTGACGACACTGCTATCGTGGGCTGCATCGGGAGTGGGCAGGAGGAGGAGTATAGGAACCTAATCAAGGACTTTGTTAAATGGTGCAACTCAAACCACCTACACCTGAACACCAGCAAAACCAAGGAGCTGGTGGTGGATTTTAGGAGGACCAGGCCCCTCATGGACCCCGTGATCATCAGAGGTGACTGTGTGTAGAGGGTGCAGACCTATAAATACCTGAGAGTGCAGCTGGATGATAAATTGGACTGGACTGCAAATACTGATGCTCTGTGTAAGAAAGGACAGAGCCGACTATACTTCCTTAGAAGGCTGGTGTCCTTCAACATCTGCAATAAGATGCTGCAGATGTTCTATCAGACGGTTGTGGCAAGCGCCCTCTTCTACGCGGTGGTTTGCTGGGGAAACAGCATAAAGAAGAGGGATGCCTCACACCTGGACAAACTGTTGACGAAGGCAGGCTCTATTGTAGGCACGGTGCTGGACAGTTTGACATCTGTGGCAGAGCGATGGGCGCTGAGCAGGCTCCTGTCAATCATGGAGAATCCACTGTATCCACTAAACAGTATCATCTCCAGACAGAGGAGCAGCTTCAGCAACAGACATGCTGTCACTGTCCTGCTCCACTGACAGACTGAGGAGATCGTTCCTCCCCCACACTATGCGACTCTTGAATTCCACCTGGGGAGGTAAACGTTAACATTATACAAAGATATTGTCTGTCTGTTTTACCTGTATTGTTATCACTCCTTAATTTAATTTTGTTCTTTATCAGTATGCTGCTGCTGGAGTATATGAATTTCTCCTTGGGATTAATAAAGTATCTATCTATCTATCTATCTATCTATCTATCTATCTATCTATCTATCTATCTATCTATCTATCTATCTATCTATCTATCTATCTATCTATCTATCTATCTATCTAAAAACCAATTCATGACATTTAGCCAAAAACACTCTGCGAGGTAGACCTATCAAAGTCTACAATCAAGAGAGGACTTCACAAAAGTAAATACACAAAATGCCAACCATTTACCATTGGTAATCCTCAAGCATAGGAAGGACAGATTAGACTTTTCCAGAAAATATTTTTAAAAATCCAGTCCAGTTTTGGAAGACTTTTCTTTAGACCAATGAAATTAACATCAGTATGTACCAGAATGATAGATAGAGAAGAGTATGGAGAAGAAAAGGAATGGCTCATGATCTGTAGCATACCACATCAACTGTGAAACATGGTTAAGGTAGTGTTATGGCATTGGCATGCATGACTGCCAATCGAAGTGGGTCACTCGTGTTTATTGATGATATGATTGTTGACAAAAGTTGCAGGATGATTTCTGAAGTGTACAGGGCTATACTGGCTGCTCAGATAGTTGCAAACTGATAGAACAATGCTTCACAGTACAGATGGACAATGAACCAAAACATACTGTCAAACCAACTGCTTTTCAAGGTAAAGAAGAGGAAAATTCTTCAAAGGCCAAGTCAATCAACTGACCTCAACCCAATTGGACATGCATTTCACTTACTGAAGACAAAACTGAAGACAGAAAGTCCAATGAACAAGCAGCCCCTAAAGACAGCTGCAGTAAAGGCCTGGCAAAGCATCAGCAGGGTGGACATCCAGTACTTTGAGAAGGTCATGGGTTCCAGACTTCAGGCAGTCATTGTCTGGAAAGGATGTTTAACCAAATACTGAAAATGACCATGATATTCATGATTATATTAGTTTCTCCAAATACTTTTGAGCCCCTGAAAATGGGGGTCCATTTATAAAAATGAATGTCTTTTCTACATGGCTCATTCAATGTTTTTGTTAAACACCTTAAATAAAAACTGCGTGGTATCAAATCTTATTTCAGACTCTTTTCATGTGTAGCTCCAGGCTGATGGAACAAGCTACACACCTCCATTCAAAACTTTGAGTTCCTCCATGAGTTCAAGAAGAGTTTGAAGACTCTCATTTGGGGAATTTCTAAGTGATAGCTCTTAGGTTTTGTAAGTCTGGGAATTGTAACTAGCTCTTCACATATGGAAATCAATTTTCTACTATTGTTCTGTAACACTTGTCTCCAAGGAGTTGCTTATCACTTACCTTTGATAAACCTGAAAAGTGGTCAGCCTACACGCATGCCTAACAGTCTATTTAATGTACACAACCAGACTGTCAAGATGTGCTAAGCATTTCTGCATGATTCAAAACCAATGGATGAAAAACTATTTTATATGGTGCTTTTCATAGTAAACAACATTCCATGATGGATGCCTCAAAGAAATAGTACATGATTATAAATTATAACAACTGAAATACTGGCTGGTTACAAGACTTATGACAGTCACACTGAAAGAATTATTAAAAGTAATGCACATTCCTCCACTAGGAAGCCATACTGCCAGCCAACACTACTTGCAAACAATACATAAAATCAAACAAATTGAAAAGTACCAAAACACAAAATCAACTCACTCATACATGGTCAGATTCAAGTAACATGAAGTAACCTAAAACATGCATGTTGGAGGTGGGAGCAAAATTTTCCACAAAGACAATGACCAAATTGCTATTTCAGTCATAACCACTCAATTGGTCCCATTTTGTCTCTTTTCTTATGTATGTATATATGTATTACTTAATTGTTTAAATAAATAAATAAATAATCCTTAAACATTCATTGTAACTTGTGGAGGGTAAAACACCAACAGTTCTAAAATCCAGATAAAACAGTCACTCAAATTCAAATCAGCATGAGTTCTTCCTCAGCTAGCCAAGCCCATATCCTTCACTCTACTGTATGTCTCCCCAGCTCACTCTTCGGACTCCTGTCACACCAGTCTTGACGGGCTTCCTCCGGGACATGCACAACCAGACCTCCGTCATCCCCTACAGCAATGTGGCACTACATAGATCCCTGGGAGGTTCATTCCAAGCCTCTGCTCCTACACTATTCAACGAGGACACCCCGTGAAGCACCATTCACTTCTCTCCACTCACTCCACTCAATCACTCTGTCTCATCTCTCCCATGCTCCTGCTGCTGCTGTCTGGTTTTCTATAGACTATTCAGCTGTCCAGCTATCCCCCAGACTGTCTTCTTTTGTCTCAACCAATTGTCCCTCCCAATTTTGCCGTGCAGGTTTCCTTCATAGCACCGATCGGGTGCAGGTGCAGTCATCCACCTGCTCTTAGGTGTGAATGCTCACTCCGAGACACCCAGTTATTGATTTACCTTGCATCATGACATGAACATTCCATCTAGGGTTGACATTTATTTGATGGTGATTGAGTCGGTTCCAGCACCTGCACCCATGAACAAATATAAAAGAGTGATAATAGATGGAAGGATGCATATGTTGTACTTAAGTGTTTTTGTTTTGTTTTTTCCTTCAAATCCTAAAAGGAAAGGTGGCAGTTTGCCTTAACTAGATTTTCCTGAGAATATTTCCATCAGTTGAAGGTAAATTTGACAGTCCATACTTCAAAGAAAATGAGATAAGAACGATTTATTGAAAGATGTAGTAATATGTACTAGAAAATATTACCAGTTACAGCTACAGGAGCCCAGTAAAAAGGATAAAACATATTCATATTCAGAGACCTTCCCACATGTGACATCGGGCTCTTCTCATTGTCAACTGTAAAGCGAACATGTTCATTATCATTATAGATCATGTTCTGGCTCTGCTCTGATAAAATGTCATTTAAGTAGAAGGTTCTTCATCAACCAGGTTTGACCAGGAACGATTTAATCTCAGATGTACAGAATTTAATATACCCGTTAATCAAAATTTACATTCAAGGGCTCAACTCCCCAAGGGAAAATAATCAGCAATACCAGTATTGGATGTTCCGTTGGGGACAACATAATTCCTTATTGTGAACACAATCAATCACCCTGCCATTACAAGGGTGTTATAAATGACAAGCAGAACTATTAAAGCAGGCGGCGTTGCAGCTGGCTGTCATCTGGGCAATATATACGCTTGCATGTGGCATTAATTATGATATTGACTAAATATTGAATTTCTGGGCCCAATAAATCTTTGTCAGACAACTTTTGAATGTATTAAGAAAAATTGCATTTGCATTTTTATAGTGTTATTGCTGCAGAAAAAAGTCCTTAATGTAATTCAGTCCTGTGGCCTGATTTATACAACATTAATTAATATTACGACTTGGGCTTCCTGTCGGGAACACTAGGAAGCCATTCCGGTATTCGAGACATCATATGACGGACTTAATGACCAAGCCTGGAGGTCCGAGTGCACCCATGTGGTCAATGGTATGTGTCATTGGAGGATTGAATAGAACCTATTTTGCATTGGCCTGCCATATTTTAACAGATGTGTCATGACCCAGTAGGATATGAATGATGGATAAGATGTCAATGAGCCACTATTGAGCTATTTATTTACTTGAATTTTATTTTTGTTTTCATGCCAAAGGCTAGCAAATGCAACTACTTGCATGGCAGCAATAGACTCATGTGTTTGCTAACTAGTGAACAGTAGCTTCAGCATTTGATCCCGTGAGTGTATTTTGAAATCAAACCGTAACATTTGAAGCAAAAGAAAAATAAAGATCTGAATAGTCTGGTACATGAGCAGCGGTCATTAAACCCCTGCAGGAGAACACTAATTATACACTATCATTGTTTGTTTAATTAAAGTCTTGAGCTGGGTGACCGTTGAGACAGTTAGACCTTATTATCCTGCCTTGGAGAGACTGCTCAGAAGTAATGGATTGAATTGCAGTCATGTAGAGTAATAATTGAATTTCCCTTCCAGTAACTTTAAGTAGCTCCAGCTCTCATAAAGACATACTCAAGCTCATTTAGTCTAATTCAAGGTTGCAGTGGGACCGGAGCCTGTGCTGGCAGAATCAGGTATGAGGCAGGAATCAACCTGAAGAACTCCTCAGTTCATTGCTGAGCCTTCATTGGGCAAGTAAACTTTCAGCCATTAACATAAAACAAATGAGATTGGGAGGATAATGGAGGAAAAATGCATGTAGACAGAAGTTGGAACATGCAGTCTTCACACAGATTGCAACCTGGTGCAGGGTTCAAACCTAGTATGCTTGATAGCATCCTATATTATTTGAATTATTCACAACCCTAAATTTTTGTTTCAGCTTTTTCTAATAAACTGCAAAGGAGAGGGTTCAAGAAAAACAGAATAGCTAAGCAGCCTTACACATATTCAAGTCAGAGAAAAGGTAATAAGTTGGTTTCAGTGTTAATAAAAAAAAAAAAGCCAGTTGCTTTATTTTTTCCCTTAATCTTGTGCATACTTTACATTTTTAACTATTTAATCAAATTAAATAATAAGCATTTCAATACAGTGACAAGCTCAGAGTGTTGTACAGATTTGCGATAGACAGACAGACAGACAGACAGACAGACAGACAGACAGACAGACAGACAGATAGATAGATAGATAGATAGATAGATAGATAGATAGATAGATAGATAGATAGATAGATAGATAGATAGATAGATAGATAGATAGATAGATAGATAGATAGAACGCCACACAGTTGGAATCTCATGTGAATGCTGAACCAGGAATTCAGGTGCTATAAGGTGACAGTTACTGGCTGTATCGCTGCGCTGCCACCAAAAGAAAAAACAAATCTTCATTTGATTCTTCTCAAAGTTGCCGGTGCCCAATTTCTGACTCCTATTGAATAGAATCCCTGCCATAGATTGACGTGGCACCCACATTTTTAAAACACATCTTCTCCAAGACGCCAGTGCAATTACACTAAAGAAAATAAATAGCAATAGCATAAGGGTATTGCAGCAAGCTGCCAGCATGTTCTTACCAAAAGTAAAATTATTATTATGTGGCTAACACCTTTATCTAAGCCAACACACAACATTTGAAATACAATACAACTTATTTACATGTATGGCGCTCTTCACTAAATGGTGGTGCAAAGTTTTATGAACAATTCTCAGTGAAAATATAAGTATTGATTATACTAATTGCTAAATACAGAACTGCTTTTTTTTATAGTGAAGTATGTGCTGCCCGTCCAATGTGATTACAGAACCTTTTCATTCAATGATTCTAATGTTCCTTTATCCAAGATGATCTTTGCATATGAAGGAGAGCAGCTTGACAGTAGGGCAGTGGTACGAAATGCTACATCCAGATACCAAGACGAGAAACAGAATAGAACTGGGCTGGTAACAGTTTATAAATATTGTATTACTTATATTTCTATATAAATGACTAACAAACAGAAATGCCGTATGTACAGCTAATCAGCAGCTCTAGTTAAGGCATACTACACTAAAATAGTAAGTCTTCAGTCTGGATTTAAAAGCATGTCCTATATTAGCAGGCACACCATTCCACAACTTTGGGGTCCTGTAATTAAAATCTCAACCTCCCACTGTTATTTTTTTAATCCTTGTAATATTAATTAGGCAGGCATCTTGAGATCTCAATGTGCTCTCCAATTCATAGGTAATGATAAATTCAGACAAGTAAGCAGTGCCTTGGCCATTTAAGGCTTTATAAAGTAAAAGGGGGATTTTGAAATCAGCTCTAAGTTTAACTGGGAGCCAGTGTAAGGAGCTTAGACCTGGAGTTTTGTTTTTGTATTTTCTGGTTTGTGTAATAATTCTTGCAGCAGCATTTTGAATTAACTGAAAGCTATATAAAGAACAATTTGAACAGCCAGTGAATAACAACAACAACCAACAGCAATTTATTTTTTGTATAGCCCAATATCACACAAGGAGTACCTATATGGGATTTGACAGGCCCTGTTTTTTTGGTAGCCACCAGCTTTGACTCCCTAAAAAAACAAGAAAAAACTTCCTTTGTAAGAGAAAAAAATGGAAGAAATCCAGAGACCCCTTTCCAGGTAGTTTGGGCATGCAGTGGATGTCAAAAATGCAAGAGTAGATTATATCACATAAGAGGATTCAGATTTGTTCAGATGTGTAAGGTGAGACTGAAGCTGATTGGCAACTACTTTTTCAACTATTTTAGGGAGAAAGGATACATTTAAAATGTGTCTATATTTTTTAAGCGTATGTGGGTCTAGGTCTGACTTTTTAAATAATGGTCTCATAACTGACATTAATAGTTCATCAGGAACTGCACCATTCAGTAATGAAATATTGATAAGGCTAACAATGGGTGCTGCCAGAACATCTAATGAGTTTTTTTACTTATTTTGTTGGCACTAAGGAACAAGTAGTAAATTTCATTTTACAAATTACAGTTATGACATCTTGTTCTATTAACACATTGAAATTTCTAAAGTGGTGAATGCAAGATGAGACAGGGTTCTAGCATTAAGTTTGCAAGGTGATGCTGAAATCTGGGATCTTACTGTATATTGTCAATTTTCTCAAAAAAGAAGTTCATAAAGTCTGCACTTTTAAAGTCTATAGGTATTTTGCATTGTAGTTTAAAATTCCCATTTGTTAGATTAGCCAATGTTCTAGACAATACATGAAGATTATTAATGTTATTTATTAATCTAGAATAGTAGTCCGAGCAAGCTATAAAGAAGGCTTTTTTTTATCACTTTTAACACTCTCTGACCATGTAACTCAGAAGACTTGCAGCTTTGTTGCTCTCCATCTTTACTCCAGTTTTCGGCCCTCTAATTTAAGAGCTTGAGTGCTCTCATTACCCAGAGTGAGATTCCATGTGCTTTAATCACTTTTGTTTTAAGGGGAGTTACTATATCCAAAGCCTGTTTTAAAGTCAAATTATAATTTGTTGTCTGTTGTTCCACATTGTTTTCAACAATTACACTTGAGTTTCTCAGAATATCTACAAATTTTGAGTCATTTTGAGTCATAATCTACATGTCCCACTGTACTTGTTTTAATCTGCGAGTATACTGGTAAGGCAGAAGCAAGTCAAACGTAATTGGGTAGCGTGCAGAAATAACTTAATTTAAAAGTAAAATATTTAAATTTTGAGAAGCAGTTTGTCACATTGAATTAGCCCATATAGTTGTTTACATTTCTGTGTTTTCCCAATTTGAGCACTGGTAGGTGAAGTGACACAGAGTACTGGTAGCAGGCTTGAAGCCCAAAGACTTAACTATAATGCCACACTGCCTGCCAAAATGAAAAATGTAACCTTCAAGACAAAGCTTTAGAAAAATTATACTACAAGCAAGCCCTATAAAGAACTTCCATCAAAGGGTTTTGGTTTCCTATGACCTAGTAATGGAAAAAAGCAGGATTGCTAAAAGCCCAACTGAAACACCAGTGAATGAGGGCCCCACTCTCCACAGTGCCCTCTTTACACTTCTGGTATCTCAGCTCTCTTCCTCCATTACCTTTATTTGTCCTCAACCACCAGATGAGCTGTTGCCCCCTGTTACCCCAGCTCCTAGCTTACATACATTATACAGAATAAGATGCAGACTGAGGAAGCAGTCTGCCACAGGATAGAAGCTTAGCAAAACAGCTATTGTCACATTGAAATCAAGTCGACAGTCAGTGTACTCCAAGAGGCAATTAGAATATGGATGTCCTTGATCACCATTCTCATCAGATTCATTTACTGCATGTGAATAGGAAAATGGATATGCTCACTAAACGTTTTGTAGCCTTCATTCCAGAGTTCAAGGACTGGACTGTATTGTACAGGAGTTACAAATTATGTGTTTTTGAATCCTGCTTTTGATAATATTGCCAACTTTTCATCTGCTGCAACTCACGTCCTTATGAGCCATAATCCTCAATCTGCCCCTCAAGCCGCCGATGAATTATTCCAGATGTGTCCTTGTGTATGTGCTACTTCATCATTCAGAGAGCCATGCTAACGAGCCTGAGAGGCCAGCCTTACGGGCCAGAGTGTCAACTTTCAGGTGCCATGATTACATGTCATCACTTTCAAGTGCCAAAAAGTTACAGAACAGAAACTCTGGAGATATTATTCTTAGAATACCGGTTACTATAAAAAAAACGCTCTTTCCCCTTCCTTCTCAAAGGACCTCACTTGTCAGCAGTGTATCGAGTATGTGATGTGAGAGCTCCTTCCTGCCCATCACAATATAATCAGGTTTGATTTTCATTTCAGCTACAGTCACGGCTGGTCAGCTAAAGATCAAGATGTGAGTTTGGCTGCTGCATATTATGGAATGGACTGGATTAGACAGCTTGCAGCCTCTGCTTTTCTAAAATGTGCAAACCTGCCAGGCCAACTGTTTCTGATTTTGTTCTGACAGTGAATAAACATATGATTCTAGGTGTGAAAAAATCTGCTAAAATGGATACTCAAGAAAATCCAGACTAAGATGGAGAAGTTCTTTGGAGAAACTCATTCTTATACGTTTGCACTTAGTACCTGAGTTGGGCTGAAGACAGGATGATGGACAGACAGGAAATGATGGATTACAAGTCACTGTTACTGGATAGCACTAAAACAAATAATACAAATAATAATAAAGCAGACCTAACAGGAAAAGTCATTCAGCAATTAGAGCTCAATGCCTGCAGCCGGAAAGATGAGACATTGAACAAACAGATTCATCTGTCTACAGAAGACTCTCAATGTTGTTTTCTGGTAGTAACTGATTTAACATTTAAAAGAAGATCTTTTACTGATAGATAGATAGCGCCACTGCCACCTTATCATGTTATGAGAGATTATGGCTATGTCCACACTAAGACCCTTGAAAACGCATATGATAGATTTTTGCCTACACTAGGCATGCGCACAATAGCAGAAAACTCCTCGAAGGGACTGTACATTGAAAAATTCAGTGCCCCATGAAAATCAGGTTTTCTTTGCCTTTATTTGCTTTCAAATGTATCAGCACCACATTCACACCACAGGAAAAGGAAGAAATTTTGTAAGTAGCCATAGCAAATTGCCCCCATATCACAGCCTTGTGCTTTTAAATCTCTAATATGTATTTCTGAGCTTGACAGCGTTCTATACTTGCCCAGCACATTAAGTGCCTTGTTATTAATTTTGAATTATTGAATGGATCAAGTTTAAGCAATTTGGTACACTGTATTAATCCCCGAGTGGAAACTGTCTTTTCAAATAAGGACAGGGTCTGCCATTGTACAGTGTACCAGGAATAAATTTGAGGTTAAGGGCCTTGCTCAAGGATCCAACAGAGTAGAATCCCTTCCTACTAATGGGATTTGAACCAACATCCTTCCAGATGCCAGCGCAGATCCTTAGCCTCAGAGCCACCACACCTATAAATATTGATAGCAGGCTGTCAACTGAGTTATTTACAAACTGATTTTTACAAGGCTCTGAATTGTTCACTACAACAATAATGCCACCAATAACAGAATTTATTGCTGAACTGGAGCGACTGGTACATTATTTGCCTTTTGTGCATGTACATGTAACATTTAAGCTGTATAAAATACAATTAAAGGCGGCACGGTGGCGCAGTGGTAGCGCTGCTGCCTCGCAGTTAGGAGACCCGGGTTCGCTTCCCGGGTCCTCCCTGCGTGGAGTTTGCATGTTCTCCCCGTGTCTGCGTGGGTTTCCTCCGGGCGCTCCAGTTTCCTCCCACAGTCCAAAGACACGCAGGTTAGGTGGATTGGCGATTCTAAATTGGCCCTAGTGTGTGCTTGGTGTGTGGGTGTGTTTGTATGTGTCCTGCAGTGGGTTGGCACCTTGCCCAGGATTAGTTCCCTGCCTTGTGCTCTGTGTTGGCTGGGATTGGCTCCAGCAGACCCCCGTGATCCTGTGTTCGGATTCAGCGGGTTGGAAAATGGATGGATGGATGGAAAATATAATTAATATGCATACATTTAATCAACACAACAAGTGTCATAGAAGGCAACTCTTCTGTGCCCACTATGTTGAATTTCTTTTTCCTATGAAGGAAAAATAGCCCTTATTACCGAGCCCTGGTTAATAAACACAAACAATTTAGGGTCTGTGTTTTCAACTGTCCACACTGAAATGCTGAGCTGGTGTTTTTAAAAGTATCCAGTTCTGGAGAGGCACTATGGACGAAAAGTGATAACGGAGACTGTGTTTTTTAAAAAAACTAAAATTAACTATTGTGGACAGAGCCTATTTAAATGTCCCACATGCTAAACAAGATAAGCAGTAGCTTGGAACACCCCCAAAACAGTTCAATGTTCAGAAAAGAAGCAGGTTGTTCTGTCCTACATGTTACGACTGATAGACTCATGGGTATTTTCTAATTAAACAAGACCAGTGTTTGAAACCTATAAAATAACCAAAACCAATCTTTCAAATTATATCAAAAGTACACAATAAGCATTCAGAACAGGTGAATTTACTTTTCATGTTAAATGTTTAAAGCTTATTTTGTCTGCTTTGATTCTTTGTGAATATTTTTCATCTTTCTCAGCCAAGTTTGCTGATTAGCTCTGCCCACAACTCTCCTGGAGACAGTACATTTACTCCATCCATGTTACAGCCTGAATCCTGGTCAATTCATTAGGTGACACAGGTGGACAACCAGTATAACACTTATGAAAGTTAAAGGGCATGTGCTCCAGACACAAAGGGTCCCCTCCCTCATCCTCGTAGCCCAATAATACTGAATGTGCACTATGGATACAGAGGAGTGCTGTTTATGTAACTCAAGCAGCGTTTATTTTGGACCCTTCCACCCCAAACAGTTTCCCCGTACTGCAGTATGGACACCAAGGGGAACTGTTTTGATAACTGAAGGGGCATGTGCTCTGAACAACAAGGGGGACTCACCTAAGGCTCCATATGGGAACTGGCTGTAGCATAATACATTTCTGCATCATGCCATGATGAATGGAGAGATGATGTGATAAGGGACCTCAGTGGTTTGTAGTAATATTACAGCTTGGCTCCACGTCTTCCACCCTTTTTCATTTTTAAAACCATAAAAGCTTGGGTCTGAATGCAGACATTTACAGTACTGTGCTACCTACATACTGAAAAGTTCTATCAAGTGAACAATTCACCCTTTCCATATATTAAATTGACCAATCTGAACTGCTCAGGCTTCCACATTATGAAAATCTCCCAATCTGCAAATTAATGTGTTACAAAAGGTTAATATTTTCTTATGGATTTGACACACAAAGAAGTAGGTAATCTCAAATCTACAAGGTGCATGACCAGCACTTGGTGGACCACTGGGGATTTGAAAGTAAAGAGAAAAGTAAGGGAATGTTTAACTTACTTAAATTTTACAACTTGTAGGCATTCCCAATTGTTCTTACCACACCAACGCTGAACAAAAGTGCATGAAAAAGTTAACCACAACAGCAAAGAGAACAAAACATTTTGCAAATGGTGCAGCTAGAGTAACTAATATAAAGAGCAAATCAACCTGAGAAGTCAAATTTAATTGTAGTTGAAGACTTTCATTAGAGTTCACTCAAAATTACTTCTATTACTGTAAGTTCTTTTTGTTTGCCTTTTAAGGGTGTTAGAGATATGTAACACAATTACATATGTAACACCTCGCCCCTCCATATCTCTCCAACATTCTTCATGTTGCCATCCCCTCCTGTAACCTTAGATCCTCTTCCTCCATCCATCTGACCGTCCCCCTCACCCATCTATCCACCATGGGGAGCAGAGCATTCAGCCATTCTTCTCCCAAGCTCTGGAACTCACTACCTACTGATCTTAGAAATATTAAATCATTTTCATATGTAAACTTTAAAATGGCTTTTTCTCTATGATCACAGTGGCTTTTTTGGTTTTAATTTTTATATTTTCTGTATTGTCTGATATTTTAAGTTTTGTTTATAATGTTTTTTTATTTATTGTTTGTTCGGTGTCTTTGAGTGCTTAGTAAAGTGCCTTGTATAATAAAATGTATTATTATTAAGTGTCATTTCTTTTTTTATTCATGGCTTTATCATCTTCACTGCAGAGAACTATAGGCAATCAAATCACTTAAACAAATCCAGCTCCATCTAATCTGCAGATTTACACAGGAGTCTGGTTTTGTTTATCACAGCAAAAAGGCAGGTCTCGTCGTGATGTTTTGAAGGTGAGTGTAGGCCATTGGGGAAGATATCTACTACATTAAATAAAGAATCCAAAAACCCAAAATACAAAAAAAGAATGTCTTGTGAATGCAGGGCACCGACAAACCTCAAAAAAGGTGGTACGTCTCAAATCTCTATTTATATGAAATCCAACGTTTGTCTGTCTGTCTGTCTGCATGTCTGTCCACTTTTCACAAGAGAACTACTTAACGGATTTAGATTGGGTTTTTTTCTACAATTTGCTTGAACATTCCAGTTGATTTTGCGACTTCTTTCATTGCATTGTATATCATAGTTCTCTTGCAGGAGCAATTTATTCGCACTAATCCGAGACAGAGGCTGCGGGCCGATGTGAGGGGGAAGTGTGACGTCAGGAGTAGGGCCCTCACCCTCCTGTATCACTACTATGTGGTTGAACCTGCGGGGGATGGCTTGTCTTAAATTAATTCAAGCCTGTACTCGCGTAGAACTGAGAAGCTCAAGCTAGGCCTCATCAGCATAGGTCTGGTGCCAAAACTCAGAAGGAGGCTTTGCAGCCTGCACAGGCCAAAAGGAACCTGTAGTGAGCTCTAATTTCTTCAAATATTTATTATGCACATTTCTATCAGGGTTTCTGGCTAGTTATATATGGATTATAAAGTTTTTACACACAGAACTTCCAAATCGGAGGTTTTTACATTTTGAGCAACTTAACAAAGTTGGAAAATTAGTTATAGCTGATAACAACGCCATTTTGTCTTTTCTCTCGGGTGTTGCAATTTTGTGGATCCCATTGCTATAATACATCAATTGGTTGCTAGGGGCGTGTACATAGAGGTTGTGACCTTTACATTGTTAGGTCATTGGTTCAAAGCATGGCTCAAGCAGCCATGTTTTATTTGACTTTGATGAATATCCATTCTATTGCTGTGTTAAAAGAATATTGTTTTTGATCTTTCTGGTTAATGAATCACTGCTCTTCATTTTTGACAGGGATTTTTTGATTGCATTTTGGCTTTGAGAAAAGATCTGTTTTGACACCCGGTTTTGACCTTGCCCTGTGTTTTTGGCTTCACCCAGCCATTTACATTTTTTCCTCTTCTGTGTCTTGTTAGTCAGTACAGAACCAAGGTTTCCACCTTACAAAAATGTAAAGTGGAATTTTAAAATCCCTGTCCCAACAAACAAAACAGTTTCTTCAAAATTACAAAGTCTATTGAAATAAAGATTAAAAAAAACCAAACGAAGAACAAACAATTATCAAAATGGTTTTCCTACGAATGCACATGCAAAGAACCATAGATATGTGGAATA
Organism: Erpetoichthys calabaricus; assembly: GCF_900747795.2. Classification (NCBI taxonomy): domain Eukaryota; kingdom Metazoa; phylum Chordata; class Cladistia; order Polypteriformes; family Polypteridae; genus Erpetoichthys; species Erpetoichthys calabaricus. The sequence goes on from NC_041395.2 coordinate 116,601,768, forward strand.
AATTCCCAAGTAGTCTTGTGGAGACCTTCAAATTTCAACATCATGTTATTTTGGACAATTTAGGTGGATAGACAAGCTTGTTGGGCTGAATGGCCTGAACTTATCACAAATAATACATAAGACAATAAACAAAATAAACTGAAATTCGTAACTAATACAAAATAATTTAGCAGCCTTATTAACATGATAAGTGTGTGTATGTGTGTTGGTCTGTGTGTCCATCCAGTTGGTATGTCTCTTTCATTTAAAAAAATGGAGCATCTCAAATATTTTCATTAAAATAAATGCATTGCACTTTCAATTCCAGTAGATGGCGCATCACAAGCATTAACACTTCTGTTACGAATCCCATGCCAAATGGCATTCAACAGAGACATATACATTGCATTTGTAATTCCAACAGATGGTGAATAAAAAACATTAAAACTTCTTTTATGAATATCATACCAAATGGTATATAATAGAGACAAATGCATTGCATGATGCACTTTAAACCTTAATGCTGAGATCCACGTTTATTACTTAGATTTCAACCCGTAATAGATGGGTAGCACAGCTAGTACATAAAAATGCTAGATGAAAAATAACACCATACAAAAATAAAGAAAGATGTCTCTTAATTTTCACAAAAAATAGAGCTTATGTTTAATTTCTTTTGGTGCAAATCAATAGAAACCTACCACCTTTCCCAAGAATCTGATGGAAATTCATGTGAATACGATGAAGTGGTAAGGTGAAATGTTATAAGTGGAAACTACAACAACATATCATTATAGCACTAGACACTGCAGGTGCTTGTAGAGAGGCCTAATCACAGCACCTGGGACTCATGATATAATTAAGGGTGTCAATCATCCAATGTGATAATAATAAAGAACATAATTAACAAAAGACAGATGAAACATAATTAGCTTAATATATAAAACACTAAAAAAAGATGAACAACAATGAGAAAATTATCAGAGTTTAAACTAAAACAGACTATTACAGGAAAAAAATGAAAATAAAATTAAAAAGAAAAAAAAATCTGAAGCAAGACCCACAACAGAACATAACAGTGACAAAGCTAATTAAAAAAAGATTGACGATCTTCAAAATTTGGTGAAGCCAGACTCTTAATAGTTTCTTTCTTCCTTGGAGACATATTGATATATTTTGGGACTGTCTGGTATTTTGACACTCCATTTTGGTGCCTTTATAGGCCAAAGCCTGCAGGTGGTAGTTGGGGACTTATTGATTTGAGGTGAACCTATCCTGGTTAAGAGAGTGAAATTCCTGGCCTGTTTAGAGTTAGGATTGGGTTTTTTGTTCTAATTTTAATGTTTTTTGTTATTGATTCTGGCAATCTGACATTTGTTATGGGTTTTTATGTCAAAATTCTGATTCTGACATGCAATTGTGGCGATGTTCAATATTTCACATACAATTGGTTATTTTTCTTTCGTTTTTCCAACTGGAGCACAGGCAGATGCAGCGCCTCACTCATGGTCATACAGTATCAGTAATGGGATTTGTACCTGCAACCTCAGGGTTTGAAGTTCTAAACCTTAACCACACTGACAGACTGCCTGGAGTTTTTCTTTTTCCATCTTTGCCATCATTTTGGAGACTCCTGTCATTAAGGCAAATGCACTTGTTGCTAAGGGTGTGTCCTTTGAGATTGTGCAGTGACATAGCAGATTAAAATGTTTTCCTGGAAAACTGTTCTTCATCCAAGTTGCAGATTCAAAACTCATTTTAAAATTGCTTTTTCAGACTCTTCTTACTAAATGATCTTTGGTAATGACTTCTTTGCTCTTGCTTTTAGACCATGAATTTTGTCATTTATTTTGGCTTTGACACTCCTAGTCTCCTGATATTAACCCTTTTTAGCTTTCATCATTTCTTCTGGCTCACTCTCAAAGCAAGACTGCTTGTAGACATTATACTCTGTGGGCCTTTTAGAGGCCTCACACCCCATCTCACCATGTCATTTACTCTGTTACCCAACAGGTAGACAGTTATTCTAGTACATAGTGCATCTGACTATCTAAGCTATTTAATTCCTTCTTGAAATAACCAATATTGATTCTATCATTTGTCATTCATTGCATTTGACCTGTTCTTTCTTCTAACATTACAGATATAGCTCACCTACTCTTTTCTAGACACCAGAGACATTATACAAATTTCTGGCTATGCATAATGCACTGACAGACTGAGGAGATCGTTCCTCCCCCACACTATGCGACTCTTCAGTTCCACCCGGGGGGGTAAACGTTAACATTATACAAAGTTATTGTCTGTTTTACCTGCATTTTTATCACTCTTTAATTTAATATTGTTTTTTATCAGTATGCTGCTGCTGGAGTATGTGAATTTCCCCTTGGGATTAATAAAGTATCTATCTATCTATCTATCTATCTATCTATCTATCTATCTATCTATCTATCTATCTATCTATCTATCTATCTATCTATCTATCTATCTATCTAATTAAAACTGTAAACCTGTCACTTCAATACCCAGACAGACACACCCAGGGCACACAGCACGCCACAGACTTCAGTTGTCATTCCAAAACAGCATTTGTCCAAGTAAATATCTGGGAAAGTGATTACTTGTGCGGAATTATTTGGTTAAAAAAGGTAGATTTAGCATCCAACTTCCTGTGAGATCACTAGCATCAGATATACTTTTATCAAAATTTCCCAACAATGCAAGACAGAGCTAAGATGTAAATATAAGACATAAACAGCATATTCCAACTCTGATAAAATTCAGACATTGAAGATCGGCCAACTGATTGGCCATAACCTGACAATGACCTATGCCGGGCCAGCTGGAAGGATTCACTTTCCAGCTCCACTATCTAGACATTCAGAAGAATCTCTGTTTTAGTTTATAAAAATGTTAAACATCAGAGCGCCTTATTCAGAGCCTACCATATTTTAACTCTTTCTGTAATAATGATTATATACTAAAAATAATTGTAGTACTCTCTGGGTATGAGCAGCCTAGACAAATATTTAGAAGAGCTGAGTGTACTTCCAATGCTGAATATTTAGGTTTTCTGCTCTGTGATCACTGCTGTCTCCTCAGGTTAACATGAATAATACAATACCATGTTATCTGATGGCTAAATATTGCTGAGTCCCCTCAGATAAAGCCTTTGTTACCCCTGCATTTAGCATTCAAACAGAAGATGTGCACAGACATTAAGGTCTTAACACGCAAAGAAGTATTGAATGGTTTAAAGTCTTGACTAATTTTGTAATTCTTCATGGCTGGACTTAAATCAACTGCATTTAGGTGCAGATCTACTATGAAACAAATTAAGCTTTAGCTTCAGGGCCCCTAATTTCAGAGAAGAGATTTTAGTCCACATTGCCTGCAAATTTTGGGTGTCTACTGGATGAGAAGGGGTTTTAAAAACCCTACATGTAGTAGTTACATTTTTTTAAAAATTGTGATTATCTGTCATAGAACAACCCAACTGAAGAATGATTACCCAGAACTCTTTGCTGGTTGTGAAGGCAGTCCCATGACAGTTCAGGCTTCAATGCCCAAAAAATGTAGGTCTGCCACTGTCTGCATTTACCCGTTAAATATTTACTTTACTATTTTTTGATTAGCTGATGGGAAGTATGGTGCTGCAGTGGCTCATGCTGCTGCCTCACACATTGTTGTCCTGCATCTGAATCCTGTGTTCATTTATTTTCTGTTTGTATTTTCTTCCTGGTACACCCTTGTTTTCATCCCAATTCCCCAAAGACATAGTTGGTGTGCATGTACAGTAATTCTAAATTGTGTCTGAGTTTGTTTGTGATGAGCTAGTTCTTTTGTCTAGAACTGGTTCCTACTTTGTGTAATATGTTACCGGATAGCCTCCATCTCACTGTGACTCAGAACTGGATTAGCTGGGTTTGACAATATGTGTAATTAGATAATGTTTTCATTAAAAGACACATGTATATCACATGTATATGATCCAATCTATTCCATATATTTACACATCAAACACTGCCAAGTTAAGTGGCTTTCTTAGGGTCATGCATTGATATCTACAGTGAGGTTTAAATAACGTTGAAGTGTATAGTCTATTGCAGTGGGGCAGAGGGTTACACTGTACAGCTCATGGCATGATGAGATGTTCTTCTCAGCTTGCCTTACATATCCCTACTTTTAGAAGGTCCACAGAGCATACCACATGTAGGTGTGTTTCCGTTGTTCTTGTTTCCTGCTAGCATCTCACAACAGATAAGTACTAATTTCTTTCAACAAAACAAGGAAAACAGAAATTTTCATAATTGGCAGCTGTCATGCATTTGTGCATAGCGGAGGGCTCTGGTGACAGTAGCTCTACGATAATGCCTTCTCTTTCTCTCCCTCCTCAGACCAGGAGATTGACAGCTTTTCCACCACTGACATCACTACCAGGGTCTGTCCAACTGGACCTGCCTTTTCCTGCCAGAACTGGTCTTAACCAGAAGAACCATCATCTTTAGTAGTCGTATCCAGTCTGCTGTCTAAAAACACAATATAATGCTTTAAACCACATTTTATTTCTCTTTTTGGTATATCAATAATATGGGATTTGCCAATGTGTGCCCTAAAACATCTCACTGTCTTTGCTTTGTTATTACACAGCAAAACAAAAAACTGAAAATCTTACAAACAAATGTAAATCCACCATCTTTACAATATGTGATCAGTTCTGTTTTGGACTCAGTCTTATCAACAACTCTTTAAAACTTTCTACATTTGTAGTCAGGACACATTATATGAGTGGCTGCCCCAAACCTTTGTGATGTCTGGTGTGTTTATTTGTGACAACGGTTATAAATATTTTGTGTTATTTCCTGAAACAAATCTGTTTTTTCAGGCGTGTTGCCATTTTGAGCATTGCCATTCAACTTCACCCCGATATGTGTGGTGCTGATGTAATCTTTGTGACAGGATAAAAAGTTCATCTAAGTCTGAGGATAAATCAGAGAAATTCTAGATGTTAGTGTTTAGGTAGTTCATTAGGGAGGTACTTCTAGTTTCTGGCTTTAGTGTTTGATTTTTGGATAGTGTCACAAACTTGACTCAGAGACAAAGAAAGTTTTGGGGCAGCCACCCGTGTAATTGGTATCCTGGCTGCAAAAACATAAAATTGTATACAGCACTGATGTGCACAAAACCGAGTCCAAAACAGAACTGAGGGAATAAGGAAAAGATGTAGGCTTTTAAAGGGGAAGACAGGAAGTGAGATCAAAGGGGTTGGGCTCATGAGGGTCTTCAGCCATAGGTTCGAGCCCGGACGTGACATCACAGGGGCCAGAGCCGGCAAGGACTCCTTCCATAGGCTCGGTCCCGGAAGTGACGTCAAGAGGACCAGGTGGAATCTCCCGTGAATGGTCTGCAGTAAAGGGAGAAAAAGAGTCAGTGCACTCTGCCACATCCCGGTATGACTCGGAACTGCCCTTGCTCAAGCCCTTTAGCTGCCTCCCATGCGCACGTGTGTGACAATAGTAATTTTGTTTTGACAAGAGATCAGACAGACCTCCTGGTAATGACCTATTTTTTGATTTGTTTAGTAATGTTTCTTTTCTTGGTCATGCCCATTACTCTCCTGTGCGTTATCTTACGTTCAGCATAACATTGACTGAGTGTGTCACATGCAATGTCGGAGGTACTGCAGCTAAATTTATTTTAATTAGATGACACTTTTGCACTTAGACTGAAGTATTAGACCAATTTTATCTATCATGGAATGGGCCGGCTGATTGTATAAAAGGCTCTGAACAATTTAGCACGTTCTTGAATTGCCCCCCCCCCCCCCCCCCCTTATTCCTAATTGTAATCTCAAATGATATCTCATTGGATGTACAGAAGGTGAGTATGGTTGAGAACTTCAAAAAAAACAATTAAAATCCTACGTCTTTAATTTGGCTAGTTCTCAAATTCTTCTTTTTTTACCCCAAAATGTATGTATAGCGAGGTGGTGTTTGGCTCTTAAAATAAATGGCAATAATTTATAAATTATTTACTATTTACTACTTTTGTGTGTTTTCCTTTTTATGTATTCAAAGGTGGTGCTCTGCTCTACTGCCACCTTACCAAAGCATGTTGCAGCTCCCAATGACACTGGGAAGTGAAGAAATCTATATAAGCCTATTGTCATTTTGCTCTAACTAATAATTGTTGACATATTAATATTTAATAAAATGACCAGATGGGGCTTGGAGGTGTTTTGGCCTTGGAAATTCTAGAGGCTTATTTGCACCATTGTCTTTGTTGGCATATTTGGCTTATTTTGCTTTCCTCTCCTCCGTAGCCATCTGACTATAGCATTTGATTAATAAGTGGGACACTAACAATCTCCTTTTAAAGTTGTAAAATAAACCTTTAATAAATAATTACTCCTTAATTTTTCAATTTCACTTTTGTAACCCCTTTTAATGTACCTATTCTTTCTATAGCCCTTTAAGCTACTGTTCTGCATGAAAATGTGCTGTATAAATACAGTATATGCTATTGTTGTTCATGTATTATGAATGGGGCAGAACTCTTCCAAGCTGGCCGAATATATCTGTATAATTATCATATTTGGTAGGACAAGCTGGAGGAAGGATCTATCATTTTTTTAGTCACAGAGATTTCAAAACTCTTTTGTTAATTACAGAAAATGGTAAATGGTTAAGTAAGTAAGCAAGATTTGTTGCATAATAGGAGTTACAACTTTCAACACATTACTAAAACAAACCTGAGCTCTAAATTGAAATATTCCCTAAATGACTTGTTTGTCTGAGCACTTTTTTTTTTTAATTTTATTGATTTTATTATAATCATTGAATACAAATAGATTGATTTTTACAAAAAATAGGATGAAAACAAATCAACCCTCACCCCTGCGAAAGAGAGCATGGCCAACTGAGTAAAACTTAAAGCTAGTAAAAATAAATAAATTGATGAGTTTAATAGGCGGATAAAGATAAATGGAGAAGATAAAGAAATGGGAAGAGAATCTGTTTCCTCAGTGCTTTAAGAGCTTATTCTAAAATATTATTGATTAGATCCTGCCAGGTTTTGAAAAAGTTCTGCACATATCATCTAACTGAGAATTTGATTTTTTCCAATTTCAAATAATATAAAAACATCAGTTACCCAATGACTTAAAAAAGGAGAGTTAGGTTTCTTCCAGTATAGCAAAATAAGTCTACGTGCCAATAGTGTAGTAAAGGCAATCACAGTTTGTTTGTCCTTCTCCACTTTAAGCCCATCTGGAAGAACACCAAACACAGTTGTTAATGGGTTAGGAGGGATTGTGACACCAAGGCTGTCTGAAAGGCATTCTAAAAATTTCTGTTGGTATTCTCTTTGCAGACAAAGTTCAGACGTTTTCTTGTGCATGCAGCCTTCTTTTATATTGGGGAAGAGCTGCCAGCAAATGTGGCACTTACTGACAAACATGTTGTTCATCAACCCATCACATCTGACACCACAAGTTGCACATTCTGGACAATAGTAATATTTGCAAAGCATGCCATGTAAGTGTTTGTTAGTCTCTTGATGGCTAAAGTAGCTTAATGTTATGAATGTTGATAAATTCTAACAAGTTGGCCTTAACAGACACTACATGCAAAAGTTCAAAACAGTATGGAGAAATATCCACCTTTCCTGTGCAATGAGCACTCACATTTGTCAAAAGTGCATGAACTAAAACACATATCTGGTGAGTAATATTGCTGTAAAAAGCTTTCTTACATATGTGAATGAGTTTCCTACTTATACATGGCATTTTGTATGACAAGTCATGTGCTTCTAAAATTAAATAGTCCTTCTTCAAAATGGCAGACATTTAAACTTAATTGAACCATAATTCAGTACAGAGTTGCAGGTCCTGGAGCTCGTCCAAGCAGTATAGTATACGGTACCTACACATAAGACACACGTACTGTATACAACATAGTCACAGCTCTCTCCTCCAGGCTGCATTGTCTTCTGTGGGATGCAGGAGAATCACTAAAAAGACAAGTGAGAATTCAGATGCCTCAGGGACTGTTATCTTCTTATTGTATGAAGGTATTGTTTTATTGTACCATTCTACTTATAAAGCGTACATAGATAGTTGCGCTAGCCTACACAGAGTCGCTTCACACTCACTAATTTATAGCACACATTACCTTTTTTGACATTGTGAGTTGGCTCCACACTCCTTGACAGTTTTTGAATCCAGATCTGACGATAGCATAAACGAGGATGAGCTGGGCAAAGTCAGCAAAAGGTGCTTTTAAGTGCTTTTATTAACAAATCCAGGCTTAAAAGCAACAGCAATCCCAAACTGCAAAAGTGCAGTGCAAGATCTTCACACAATAAATAAACAATCCATGATAAAAATAAGTGATAATTTGGAAGTTAAAATGATCAAATAAATATATCTATAAAAATGAGGTTAAAATCATGGGAGAATTCCTTCCATTCAAAACCACAAGCCTTGGTGCTTCTCTCTAAAAACTGCACCTCTGCTTCTCACCTGAAACAGGTTTTCAGAGGCAGAGACCCCTACCGACAGGTGCAGTCAACCAATACATGGGCTTGCATCCCAACCACCTCAGCTGATCACTGCTGGGATGCTCCTAGCCTGAGTTGTGTCCCTCGCTGCCTTCACACAGCACCTGCAGGGACCCCACAAGCTCTATTTCGGCCTCCATCTTGCCAACGTCTGGAGCGGTAGGTCACTCCTGCTTTCTGTAATGCTCAACAGGAACAACCTAAACCTCCACCTCGAGCATCACCCACAAACTCCTCATTTCCCACCACTTGCCTTCCGTCTAAATCAATGCCAGCTCTGTCTTGCTCCTGCCATTTACTTTCATTTTTTCTCTCTTTCCTTTTAGCTTAAATCTTTTTCTTTTTTATCAGTCTCCCTGTTTCCTGCCCAGATATCTTTTATATACAAATAGGGATGTAGGTGTGCTGATGGAAGACCCTCAAGCACTAATGAGGCAACCGACTGAACTACGCGTGTCTACACTTGAAGGCACCAGCAATTGATCTCACCAATTAACACCCTGGAGTTGCTCCGCCATGCTACCAGACATACCTGCACTCCTTCGAAGCCGGAGCACTTTTAATAAGTTATATATTTAAAATTGTGCTTTGCCGCAGACCTCTTTTCACACTTCTAACTACCTATAAAGAGTAACCATGCCTAGACTGGAAGTTGTGAGACAGCAGCCACCACCAAATAAAATGAACATTAATTTCAGGTGCCACTGTTTTAAGATGTCTAACATTACAGATGCAGCAGTAGCACATTAAAACATTTTGTTCAAGTTGAGCCTCCTTCAGCTGGCAAAGCCACCCACACAAAGTGTCAGAACAACCTTGCCAAGTGAGTCTTTTCATATACATGTATTTTTTGTTTGTTCTTTTATATTTCTGATGATGACTGGATCAAGTAAAGAAGAGGGAAGTAAACATTTTTTTTGCGGACCTCATACTGTGTGACAATATAAATGGTGACCTAAGCTGCAGAGGCCACCTATCTTCAAAGTTCAATTTCACATTGCAGCACATGGAATCCTCCGCAACACATCACTGTATGAAGATCCTACGGGTTGCCCTCACCTAAACGTCCTCCTTAGTCAGGCTACGCAGCTACTCAACGCCTTTTCTGAATCCAAATAGAAAGGACATCTTACAGATGGAGAGTAACCTACTGTGATGAAGCCTGTGAATTTTGGCACACTCGACAAGTGTGTGCTGCCAGGTTTTGGAAATGTCTGTTAAAATAATTTAGCATTAATTAAATACTGAGACAGTCTCAATGCTCCTCTGGAGAGCCTTTCAGTGACACTATCATTTTAAAATGAGTTAAGAATGTAGAATAAAATTAATCTCTCCATCAATTTTATTTAGTGACTTATCTTCATCAAAATTGCAAGGAGCTTAAACTTAAACCAGAACGAAAGGGTCTAAGATGGCAGGGGTCCTTACAAAATGGAACACCTGTCTAAATCAGAATTTTGAAAGGATTAAAAGTTTACATTATAAAATTTTTAAAATCCATTTATTTTATATAACACCTTTTTTGGCCATTTACACCTAAAACAAATAGTATAAATAAAACTTGATAAAATAGTATTTGATGCTAAAGCTTATAATCTGCTTACACATTTCTAAGGCACTGAGTTCAACATTCAGAAATAGTTTGCATATTGTTCTTATCTGGAAAATAATTTTTTAGTTTTTACAGTCCTGAATGATGTTGTGTTTATGGTGTAGTAGCTTGGAATAATTAAAAAGTGAATATGCAAGAGCATATTTAAACTTTCGTGGGTGAAGGCAGCATCTATGGACTTGAGAAAGTTGAACTGCTGATATAAATTGGCACAGACATAGAGAGAGATGGAAATGTGGCGAAATCAGAAGATTTAAACCACTTTACATGCTACATTTTGGCTGTAGGTTCATAATGGCTGAAGAAATGGTAGATACATGGATGAAGATGTTTAATCTGACAGGACCCAATTAAGTGAAATAAGAATGTTACGTGCCACAACGGGGCCTTTTCTTATCCTTGCTGCCTTGTGAATAATAAGACTTCAGTGACTCCTGACTACTATTAGTCATGCTGCATAATGGGAAAGGTAAGAGAAGTACAAAGGGATGCTTAGTCCACCTTCAGTTCATGAACAATTGGCTTCTTTGCCTTTGTGAATGTCCAGGTCTTTGTTTTTGTAATGCTAGAGTGGGTTTACCTCTTGCCTATATTTCTGGATTCTGTCTGTTATGTAACAATTTGGACACTTCTATTTGTTTTTGATTTCCCATGGCTTGACCTTATGTCTGCTATTTGATTATTTCTCTTGGATATGTGGAATAATGGGTCCACAGTTAGGAAATTAGTAGCCTGTTTTAAATAAATTAATAATCAAATGGATGGCTCAACCTCCATGGGTGTGTGTGCTTACACAGCAGTCGGAGGTTAGTGAAGTAATTGGGGCGAGGCATACCTGCATGTGAGGGTGTGGTCTGTCTCAATTGCTTCATCAGTTTTGAGAGGTGGACGACTGAGGCATATAAGGGAGAGTCAGCATGAGAAAAGAAAAATAGATGAAAGGAGGAGAAAATACACTGGCCAGCAAGAGAGAAGGGAGGAGAGACACGAATTAGGTTAAAGTAAGAAGAGGAAGAAAAGAAAAGAGACAGAGACGGAGATACAGAGAGCACCCGAGCTGAACTGGGTGAAGCCAGTGGTCGTGTGTGAGTCTCAGGGCTGTAGAAGCCAGAGCCTGAGGAAGGGGTGCTCCAACTGAATGTATACCTATGAGCAGGAGACATATGTGGCTCAGCATGGTGTCTCCAGGATTGCCTAAGGCTGTTGTGGTATAGCGGGTCCACGGCTCAGGAAAAAGGTGGACAATTTTAAATAAATAATGTATGTGCTCCTGCTGGGGAGAGGAGCTTGTTCAAGTGATTTGCTGCAACGATTGCTCATCTCCAGGTTGTTGTGAGGCAGTCGGCCAACCTTGCAATGTCTTGCCGGCACATGCAGGCACTCTGATTGGCTCATTACAGCCCAAGGGGCAATCAGGTGATCACACCTGCAAACGCTCCCCAGACTATAACAGGCAGCACAAGATCTGATAGGAGGAGGATAGAACAGAGGTTAAAGGGAGAAAGAAAGAGAATAAGACAGGAGACAGAAGGAGCCGGTGCTAGCAAGCTCAAGCTCAAGAGCGGGAGCTGAGACAGGCAGATGTGTGGAGAGCCCCTGAAGAGGAGTGGGTGGTCAACACCCAGGGGCTGCTGTAGTGGATCACTCCAGCTGAGCGACTTGGGGGAGCTGGAGTGATCAGGTGGCCTCAGAAGTCCATGAAGGGAACGGGAGTCAGAGGCTCAGACTGAGAGCCCCATTATGAGAGCCATGGTCTTTGGGGACCTTAGCCTGGGTCCAGAGAAGGAGCCTTACCGTAGTCATGGGAGAGCAGGGCCCTGGACCTGTGGAAGGCCAGCTGTGTCTGTCAGTAGGGCGACTCCTCTGCTGTAAGGCCCACATGGGATAAGCACAGGAGATGCCAATTAGTTATTCTAATGTTAACCTCCACAAATTCACCTTTTTAACTGAATTATTTATTTAGGAACTTCACACTGCACTTTTTGGACAATTGTTTTTTTTTTAATTGCTTTAATAAAAGCACTAAGCAATTTGCACCTTCCCCTTGCTTTGTGTTGTGTCCTCATTTGCCAAGCTCATCCCTTGGAAACGTCATTAGTGTTGGTGGGTTGAAGAAGCTCTTGGTGGGATTCTGTAGTGTGGAGCTGACCCATACCAGCACAGCAAGGCAATGGGGACCTGAGCCGGGATTTGAAGGTTGACCGCACCTGTCTGCGGGCATCTCCTCCTTCTGCTAGGTCTGGACAGGATAAGTGGAGGAGAGGTCAAATTTAAAAAGGAAGCATTGCAACTTTTTTTTATGGACTCTCTGGTATTAACCTTCGATTTTAATGGATTTATTTATTGGAACTTTTCAACTTCACCCTGCTTTGGATTATTTATTTATTGGAATGGAGCACTGCACTGTTTTGGACACTGATTTGCTTTTGATTGTTTTAATAAAAGCACTGGTACTGCTTTACCTGCCCCTTGCTGTGTTTGTCTGTTGCATCCTCATTTACTGGCTCATCCCTCAGCTACGTTATCATCGGTAGCGGGCTCAAGAGGGTCACCCAGAAGGATCCGGTAGCGTGTTGCTAACCCGCACCATCACAGGATAATATATTCAGTTATATTTTTTATTTTTACCTGGCTTATCAAGCCATTTCTTTATGTGGCTATTTGTCCTGATCTTTGTCTTCCTTCTACCATTGCAGGATATCAAGGTCCTTTGTGTCCTCAAAGCTCAGTTCCCAAAGTCAAAAGGCCCACCTAGGTGAGGAGCCATCGCTGCAGACATTGTGCAGTGCAGCAGTCATGTCCTGAAAAAACTTCTGTAGAAGAGCCACTTCTTGAATAAAGTTGAAAGCTTATAGGCTCCTACCATTTAAATTGGAACACTAGGAAACAAAACAAGAGAACAGTTTGGGCACCTCCACGATAAACCCCATTTAATGAAGCAACAATAAAAAAGTTAAAGTTTTAAGAATGTAAACTCAAAGCTTAACAGCTTTAGTGACCGTTTATACAAAGGGTTAGGCAGCTCTGTCCTCTCAAGTCAATATGTTGATATACTGTGTGATCCAAAATTGCTGGACTTCCAGGTAATCAGTGACCTCAGTCAGCTTCCAAGAGTTCTCCAGTACTGTGGAGGAATGGGAAGAAAGTATTAGTGACTGTGTCCCAGTTCTGGAATGGAGTGATACTGCTTACCTTATCAAAGCCCTGAAAGTGTCTCCTAAGCGCTAATGTCTGAAAACATCAATGGTAAATACAAGGGCACAGCAAAAAGCTACTGCCAAACTTACAAAATAAATCAATTATATACTTTATTGTTTTAGCTGAATGACAAAAGTTTTCAAAGTGCCAGGTTTGTTGGATGGTTGAATTTCTATTGGGTATTTCACATTCTTTGTCATTGTCTACATTTGAACAAATCATATGGGTAGAACTAGGCTGCCAGTCCCACAAGACACATTTACAAAGAGAAGTGAAAAGGTTACAAGTAGAAAATGAGAAAAACGCTGTCTTCTTGGAAACTGAAATGGTGCCAGACACTAGACAGTAATATTAATGGATATGTGCCAAACGAAATAAACATGAAGACAAAATAAAAATATTACAACTACAAATGAGGGAAAAAGAAGGGACAGAAAAGTGCATTTTTTGTATGCTATTGTTATCATATCATATTTTTAATATTAAGAATAGAATGGTTGAAATGAAGTCATACAGTATAAATACAGAGTGCTGGGTAAATTTAAAAGATAAAGATAAGGAAAATATAAGTAAATATACAATGTTTAGAAAAAGAAAAAAGACAGATGGCAGACCATATGTGCGGTATATGAGAGAATTTAAATATGAGGCAGCTCCAAAAGGGGATGAGCAAAATCTCAGTACTGATGTTTGAGTTTGTATCGAAGAGTGTCAACATGGCACAGGATTGTGTTATTAACAACTTTAGAATATTTTTAAAAAGCATGTTTTGAAGTTACTGTTTTAGTAATCAGAGCCTTTAATTACACAAGAGAGCCCAATCAACAGTGCAAAACAAGAACAAAAATCCATAGGACTAAAGAAAATTGATCGTTTTTTGATTTACTCAGCATATTAAAAGTTTCTGCCAGAGACAAAAGTCTATTGTGACTTAATATTCTTTACTAATTCTATCAGATTTCCAAATAAATGAAATTAGGGACCATATTTCAGCTTTAGTACTGATAATCAGCAAAACCTTAAATTATCAAAGTTAATTTTAAAAATGTACATTTACATGACCATATACGTTTACACTTCAAAAGAACCAAACTGGGATATCATCTTAAAAAAAGTAAGACAGTGGATGTGAAGCAACAGAGTACATTTGTGAAAAATGCTTCTTGAAATGCAAAGTAATATTTGCCAAAGCATTAGAAACAGTAAGATAACTAATACATTTTGTCAATAAAAGAGTGAGAAGGTATAAAAATTAGTAAAAATAAAATATGGTAAGATTTAAAAGAAAATAAATACCAAAAAGAGGTGACATATATGACTAAACCATCTGTCAGGAACCTGTTTGAAAGTAATTTTTGTAAATTTCACAATCGTTTTTTGGGATTTGTCTTGTTGTTGTCAGGATTTCTTTAGAGAATGTTTTGTTTTATTTAATTTCCATCCATCCATTATCCAGCCCGCTATATCCTAACTACAGGGTCACGAGGGACTGCTGGAGCCAATCCCAGCCAACACAGGGCGCAAGGCAGGAAACAAACCCTGGGCAGGGCACCAGCCCACCGCAGGTTTTATTTTATTTCTAAAATGAATACTGTTGGTATATACTGCATTTTTTGTTATTGTGAGGAGTGCAGGTGAGAACCTTAGATGAATTCTTTTTCATTTTTTGGTATTATTTCTGGAGATTATCCTAGTATAATGTTTCTTTTTTTTTTGTAGTTAATATTTTTATTGTTATTTTGCATGGGCACCATAAGGTTGTTACCAGCAATAACATCAGTTATCCGCCATGAGAGCTGCAACCAATAAAATACACACACATTAACCAGCCTCCAAATTTTGGATTCATCAAACTTAAAACCTGCAACAACCAATCACTAAAACCTGAAAGCCAAAAGGGTCTTGAGTTTAGTTTCAATACAACTTTGTCTTGGCTTTGACTGAGAAATTGCCATTGCATATTGTATTTGTATAAAAAAATTGACATCTGTATGGTGACTTTTGTCTGATTCCTGACTACTTTTTTGACTGGCTGCCCAATGTTCTTTTTAAGTCTGTTTGGTTCAATTATTTCTAAGCATGCTTTAAACCATTAAAGCGTCAACCATAAAAAGTTCTTTCAATATTTAGCAGTAAGAGAACAGATAAAAGTCAAAGTCAAAACCAGACCAAGAAGTCAAAAAATCTGTAATCACACTAAGCACAGCAACACACCAGTAAACTCACCACTCAAAGTTACACTCGAAATGATCCACCCGGAACTGTAGGAGACCTTCCAGGTTGGAGGACAGTTTCTGGTAGTAATTGGTAGGTAGTCCTACCTCTTGGCAGCATCTATATATATAAAATCCCTATGTGCGTCCAGGTGTCCGTGTGTGGGTGTCTTCTGGTGAAGTGTGCATGCGCGGGGCACGGTGCGATGCGCGATATTACTGTTAGAGAAAGTTAGAGGCGTTTTACGGAAATACAAACCAGTATTACAGCGAGAGGAAATTAAAGGTACACAATACAGTGACGCATATTAAAGCCACATACAAGCCAGTATTACTGTCAGAGGAGAATAAAGGCATATTACCGACGCGCACGCCTGTATTACCGCCAGAGAAAATTAAAGGTATATTAAGGATGTACAAGCCAGCGGACGTACAAGACGGTATCCTTCAATAAGGGCGCGCACAAAAAGGCGAGCCTCAAAAGGGCGACCTCAATTGGGCGCAGTGAATAAAGGTGCGCGTAAATAAAGATCTGCACCTTTGTTGCTCTTCACATATTCCATAGCCATTTGAACTAAATTATCTACGAACGCCTTTATTCGCCGCGCTCAATTGAGGTCGCCCTTTTGAAGCTCACCTTTTTGTGCGCGCCCTTATTGAATAGAGCCGTACAAGACAGTATTACTGTCACAGAAAATTAAAGACACACAATACACGGCGGCAGCCCACGAAGAACGGTCAGCTCAGCAAATAAACATCAACAAAAGAAAGGCTGAAAGAAAGAAAAATACGACCAACAAAAAGAATGAGGTCAAAGTCCCTTGCCATTTAATATAGACTGTTCCTACTAATGTTTATGCACTACTGTTCTAGCGCCCGTTATTGTAACGGGCTAAATGACTAGTACATACATAAACAGAGTCAGAAAAAAGAATAATGCACATAAACAAAAAAAGTTCCATTAACAAAATCAGCATACATTAAGGAATCAAAAATGAACAAAAGAATCATAACACATAATAATAATTCTTTACATTTATATTGCAATTTTCTCACTACTCAAAGCGCTTTACATAGAGAGCGGGAAGGCACTTCAGCTACTACCAATCTGCAGCATCCACCTGGATAATGTGACAGTAGCCATTTTTGCACCAGTACCCTCACCACACATTAAATATTTTAGGAGGTTAAGGGGTGAGAGAGATGGTTAGGGGGACAGAATGACCAGGTCATGGAGGACAATTTATGCCTGGACATGGAGATATACTCTACATTTTATTAAATGATTCCCAGAGATCTTTAATGATGACAGAGACTCACAACCTTAGTTATACATTTCATCTGAAGGATGGCACCATTTTTATAACACAGTGTCTTTACCACTGCATTGGGGCATTGGGATCCACACTCAGACCACAGGGTAAGCACCCCCTGTTGGCCTTGCTAGCAACTATTCCAGCAGCAACCCAAGCTTTTCCTGGCTGGTCACCCATCCAAGAACTTGCTGGGCCCAAACATGCTTAGCTTCAGGTGGGTGACCTGTTCTGAAGTGCAGGTGGTATGCCTGCTGCATATGAATTTGAAACCCTGGCTGAGACATGACAGCTATCATTATAACTGTGTCTGTCACCTGTTCCACAAGAAAAAATCAAATGGTCTGCAAAATGCAAGCTTTAAATACTACTATTATATGTACAGTATGTTTAGTTATGTGTGTGCATTGCATGTATTATGTTGTATCTCCTTTTTCTGACCGTTGATTGTTTTATTCCGCTGTCTTTATATGTGGGAGAAATGTAGTAAGAATTTTATTGTAGTATCTGCACACAGCAATAAAAAAAAGAACTTAAATGTGAGGGTCGCTACAAGTTCACCTCCTCCGAAAGACAATATTGATGATCTAAAACTTGGATAAATTTGCAGCCGACACTAAATTATGTAGATTATTAGGTCTCCATAGGTCAGTTAAAATCCCAAAAATAGACAGAATCCAGTTTTGACATGTTAAGTTGCTTTAACTACTGCTGACATTTAATGTAAATAAATGCAAAGTATATAAAAGAAAATCATTAGAAAAAATTGCACTATGGTGGTTCAGAGCTAGAAAATGTACTTTATGAGAAACACTTCAAAGACCTAAAAATTTGCTAAAACTCTATGTTTAGAAACAACTAAAATGAACTCAGGGCTTTATAATGCTCTGTGTGGAGTACAAAATCACATGTATCTATGCTGCCTATAACACAAGGTAGGCAACATCTGGAATATTGTATGTAAAAAGTCTAAAATAATACTAGAAAAAAACAAAGAAGTATTACTAGATTTGTTTTGTGACTGCCGAGTATGATCTAGGAGAAATGATTGTTAAACTTGATAAACATATGTAAAATTTGGAATGGATAGATGTCAGCTGTTACTTCATAAAAAGATCTTCGGCTAGAACGCAGATACACAAATGGACATTGATTACACATACACCTTACACAAATAACAGAATGTTTTCACACAGAACATTGTACATACAGCATGTTAATATTGTTAATTTATTTATTTATTGTTGTTCGGTGTCCTTGAGTTCCCTGAAAGGCGCCTTGTATAAATAAAATGTATTATTATTATTATTATATGGTTAAAAATAAGACTTTAGCATTCCTTATATCAGGATTTAAATATTAGATGTAATGGTGACACTTTAGTTTAGGTACTGCAAAAATGCATCTAATTTACTATTATGTGAAAAGACCTAAACAAACACTTCTTTGGGTCTTCAGAACACTTGCAAAGCATCAGTAAAGTGTTTCTTCATCTCTGCAATGTGACCTACTAATAAAACGTCACTCTGGAGTGGTCTGAGGTGCCTTACCTGAGACACATTTCTCTTGATTTTACATATTTAGTATAAGACCTGTGAATGCTTCATTTTAAAAAGTAATTTTACCACATGTCAGTATGCCACACAGCACAGAGATGAATAACCTGTCTACTGATGTTGTGTAAGTGCTATGAAGACCAAAAGTCTTAACACATTAAATGAGTTACATGCATTTTTGTAGTACCTAAGGTAAAGTGTTCCCAAACGTATTATAGGTAGTACTTTATTAAAGTGTTACCATCCTTTTTATTATTATGATCTTCTTGCAGTTTCTTTTGGGAACTATAAGGTACCAAGGAATACCACAAACTGTATTGTAAGTTCAAATCATATTATGTGATATCATCTACTGTTAAATTCTGCTCCGTACTTGTAAAATTTGTATTTTTATACTGTATTGAGGATTTGTTCTGTTCTGTGTATTGCATTGTATTGACCCCTTCTTTTAGACACCCACTGCACATCCAAACCTACCTGGAATGGGGTCTCTTTTTGAACTGCCTTTCCCAAGGTTTTCTTCCATTTTTTTCCCTACAAGGGTTTTTTTGGGAGTTTTTCCTTGTCTTCTTAGAGAGTCAAGGCTGGGGGGCTGTCAAGAGGCAAGGCCTGTTAAAGCCTATTGCGGCACTTCTTGTGTGATTTTGGGCTATACAAAAATAAATTGTATTGTATTGTATTGTAGATACAGAATGTACCATTAATTTTAATAAAAATTACATCTTTGGGTAATGTCAACTGGTGCCTAGGTGTGAACATAAGCTTGTGTTACTTCACAAAAGCCTTCAAATATATTAATAATCTTGTTGGAGACAGTTTTTGTACTGACTGTTGCTATCGAGACAGCGTGGGACATTTGTAAAATATTTATGAATACCAGTGATCTCTCAGAGGAATCCGCATCAGTCCTCAAATTTTCCAGTCATATGTAAAACACTGGAACAAGACATGTGCTAGGAATCCTGCTACATGCTACATGCAGCAGAGTCACAGGTGAATGATGTCTGGCTGTCATACATTTAAAGCTTCAATAAAGACAGATAATCATCAGCTAGGAAAAAAGCATAGCAACCCCCCCATTTCTTCGCCATGCCGTGAAGGCCGTTGATCCTGTCCTCATCGTTTGATCAAGCTTTAGGTTTCTCGAGCTGTTCTAGCTGTCACACTCACTTAGAGTTCATAGGACTGTTTTTAGTTACTCACTCAAATATTCATAGGAGACGAGGGATGCGGTTTGCTCCCTGGTAACAACTTCATCCTTTGCTCCTGCCTTGTGTGCCCTTGCCAGACATCAACATGGATGACGATTGGTGCCCCGACGACCATGTGACCTTTCAAGAGTAATGGAGTTTCTCAGGGAATAGTAGAGAGTGGCATTCTCTGCCTTTTATCTCTGCTCGACTGGACGGGGAGAATAATTACAGATGACAGTTATGGATCATCAAAGAGACGAATGAGATGATCAAACCTATATCAAACATTGCCTTTTTGCTACCAGAGGGAGCTAGCGCTTAAATAATTTATCCTGTGGTGTGGCCTTGCTCTCCAAAGTCTTCAACCAGTCACATATTAGTGTAAATATTTACTTAAACAATGTTGTAGATAACATGGTAATGAAAATAGGTGTAATTTCATGTAAAATTGCTGACAAATCCAATGAAGCATGATGGTTTGCTGAATGAATGAATAATAAGGAAATGGAGAGAGAGAGAAGGAAAATCACTGGAGAGTGTGATTCCTGATGTTTAATTTAAAGTCTGACTTGCTGGTCTACATGCTACAATGTCATTCCAGAGGCAAATTAAGAGCTTCATTTTCAGGTTGAAGGTAACTTCACATTATTCAAATTTAAACTCAAAGAGATAGGAAATAGTCAAAAAATGAGAGCAAAACAAGCAATAAGGAAAGATTAAAACCTGGGGGAATGCCATAAAAATACTTCTTATTTCTCTCTCTATGAGCATTTCCAGGAAAGAAAATGGAGAAATATAGTGAATTTCTAATCTTTACAAAAAAATGTTAAAACACATATAAATGCCAATGCAGTTCTAATGTTGCCTATTGCTAATGAGGGCCACAAGTGCTCCAGTAGTCCTGGGCAAATGTTGCCACCTGGAGTGAGCGCCAATCCATTGCATGGCACACTTCTGTGCACACTCACATCTGCACCAGTTTAAGGCAGCAACATCTTATGACTTGTTGTTCACTTTTAGTTTGTTTTGCATGTTATATCCAGGCTTTATTGACTAAAATGTTTGTTTTGCTCAAGATACTCTTGGGAAATGGCTGTGAATTTAAGAATTATGGTGAAAGAGAACTTCCAGGTACTTCAGTCTCTAAGGTAGACCCTCTTCAGAGTGCCTCCTCAACCAGTCTGGGCCAGAATGCCAACAAAAAGAGCTTGTATTGGTCCTGAAAGGAACCATACAGGACATACTTGGAAGTCTTTCAAGGATGCCAAGCACCTTTAATGTGTAAATTCTCTTCTTCCCAGTTGTGGATTCCCTAATGTTAGCTCAATGTTTTAAGGTCCCAGGCACAGTGTGAAAACAGCAAACACACAATGCCTACAGCCTGGCACTTGCTGTTCCACTGCCTGCTCTACTTTATCACCTCTATTATGACTTCTTGTGCTTTTTGCTCAACAACTTTCTTTGCCCAGCTTCTGAGTCAGCCTACTGTCCCAGCTTCCTACTCCTGATAGCAATGTAAGTTTATAGTCAATGTTACATGTGAGAGATGGACCATGATGTGAAATCAGTTGAAAGCTTTTTCATGACTTTCTTAAAACATGTTCCCTTGCATGAATAGAACTGCCTGGTTGCATCTAGTAAGATTCCCTCCTTGTGATAAGTTGGTGCCATTACCAACTTTCTGAAGAAGAACTTCTGATATAAATACTGGACATGAGCTGGTTCACTTGAGAATGGTCAAAGTTACAGCTCTTCAGCCTGACTTTAACTCTCAGCTTTTGTGAATATACTGTGTGGAGCCCATTCTTAGAAAATCTTTGGTGAACAAAGTTTTAACTGTAGCATGTGAGTCCATTCTCTGCTTCTTATCTTTACCTGAAAGTAACACTCAAGTCAATGCTGAATGACTTTGCATTTAATTTTTTCGTCCTGGTATAAAATGTATTTTTAAAAGTTGTTATTAATATTGGCGGCACGGTGGTGCAGTAGTTAGCGCTGCTGCCTCGCAGTTGGGTGACCTGGGGACCTGGGTTCGCTTCCCGGGTCCTCCCTGCGTGGAGTTTGCATGTTCTCCCCGTGTCTGTGTGGGTTTCCTCCAGGCGCTCCGGTTTCCTCCCACAGTCCAAAGACATGCAGGTTAGGTGGATTGGCGATTCTAAATTGGCCCTAGTGTATGCTGGGTGTGTTTGTGTGTGTCCTGCGGTGGGTTGGCACCCTGCCCGGGATTGGTTCCTGCCTTGTGCCCTGTGTTGGCTGGGATTGGCTCCAGCAGACCCCCGTGACCCTGTGTTCGGATTCAGCGGGTTGGAAAATGGATGGATGGATGTTATTAATATTACATAATTGTTGACTAAACTGATGGCAAACACGTGGTGAGGAGATGCTGTGCAAGAACAAATTATATTGAATTATTGCAATGTATTTGTGAGGTGGC
Source organism: Erpetoichthys calabaricus (assembly GCF_900747795.2). Lineage (NCBI taxonomy): Eukaryota > Metazoa > Chordata > Cladistia > Polypteriformes > Polypteridae > Erpetoichthys > Erpetoichthys calabaricus. The sequence goes on from NC_041395.2 coordinate 116,623,825, forward strand.
AGTGACAGAATGACCATCTAGTCTGTGAAGAGGATTACTTGTGTTCTGTTTTGTGTTTTGTATTGTATTTACCCCTTTTTTGTCACCCTTTTACACACCCAAGCTATCTGAAGGGGGTCCCTCTCCAAATTACCTTTTCCAAGATTTCTTCCATTTTTTTTCCCATAAGGGTTTTTCTCTTGACTTCTTAGAGAGTCAAGGCTGGGGGGCTGTGAATAAAACAGGGCCTGTTAAAGACCATTGAGGCATTCCTTGTGTGATTTCGAACTGTATAATAAATAAATTGTTGTTCTTGTAAAGGCAAACATGTAATTCTCTTTTTGACATTCATTAAAAACAGCAAATAGAAATCCCACAGAGATAAAGAATGGTCTGTAAAACCGAGGTCCTGACTCTGTGTGGTCATAAAAGTTCCCTGGGCATCCTTCATAAAGAGTAGGGTGTATCACGATGTCCCAACTAAACTGAACTCCAGGGGCTTAGTCATTCTGACCCCCTAATCATCCCCTGTCTCAAACTGGCTAACTATCTCACCACCTAACAGCAAATGTGTGGTGAGCATACTGGCACAAAAATGGCTACCGTTGCATCATCCAGGTGAATGCTACACATTAGTAGTAGCTGAAGTGGCTCCCCACTCACTATGAAAAGTTTTCTGATTAGTGAAAAAAGTGCTACATAAATGTAAAAAATTATTATTATTATTACATTTTCATTTAAAAATGCATACATTTGTCTACATTTTCACTTTTTGTCTCCACTACCCCATGATTTTTGACTTCTTTTAAAAATGCTCTCCAAGACAGATATTTTCATAAATGCAACACTGGCATTGTGGTGTGGGTGAGTGAAAACTGAGTTTTCAGAAAACAATACTTTATTCACACTCTGATTGTTTCTTGTATATTTCATGGCCCTTCCCTAACTGGATTTGGATCATTCCAATGTCCCCACTGACTGACTTGTCATTTTTCACAGAAGAAAAACATTTTCCAACATAGCAGGCAAAGAAGAGTTGCTTTCCATGGCACTGGCTCTGCTGCTTACATGTGTGTCTCTAAATTGCATTTTGTAAAGTTTGAATATTGCATACGTGCATAAAAGGCAAATTATTTTCCAGTCGCTACAGATTTGCAATAAATCCTCTGAACAGCAACATACAGGACAGAGACAGACACGAAAGGACAATGCAGTAAAATGACGATATAGCGGCATTCACTATCACCTCAGTTTATTTAGTTTTGTTGTTTTAGAAGATACACTTCAGTTGCTGCAACCTGACAAGACAATTGCCTTCAGTTCTGAAGACTGCTACTTTCAACTGCAATAACAACATTAACATTGCAAGGGGTAATTCATGGCGGTTCCTTTAAGAATTTCTTTCTTTTTCTGTGGTGTGAATGCGTTATCAGAATCCAGCAAACACTAAAATTTGTGAATCTGATTTTCAGGGAGCTTTAAATTTTTCACTACACGTAGTTTGCCACCACTGCGTTATGCCGAGTGTGTGTGAAGACCTGCATCAAAAGGGTTTTTGGATGTTTCAATCTAGACATAGATACTTATGTAGACGATGCAATAAATCCAGTGTGAAGAGAGACCATTTTTTTTGGTAGTGTGGACATAGTCTAAGAATTCTGGGGGCGAGTTCAAAGGCATCAATTTATATCACTATAACAATCGTAACTTTTGAATAGTGACCAAATGAATGAGATTTCAAATGCAATCAGCCAACATGAGAGTCCAGTGAGGAGCTCAGTGATGGGAGTCAGGCTGCCACTTCTCCAGCTTGATGTCATGGTGTGGATGTCCAACGCACCTCCCATAAATTATATACCAGACACAGCTCACTGCAAGTAGAATTAGCTTATATTATATGCAGTCATGAAAAAGTAGGTAAGTCTGCTGCCACTTCTGTGGTTTAAGACATCAGGACATAACTATCATCTTGTTTTAGTGAAATCATTGAATCAGATCAATTTTAACTGCTGGCAAACAAAACGTGACAAATCTTTACACAGCACACAAAGAAATGCAACTTATAGCCACAATATAGCATAGTATTACAGAAGACCATTCCAATACATTACAAACCATAATACTTTGAAAAGAAAGAGCACTGAAAAAAGGATTTCAATCATTCCAGCTGATATTAAATCAAAGCAACAAAGAGGAGAGTTATGGTCAGCCTGGCAACCTTTCATGTGGTATAATGAGGCCATTTGAGAGCAGCAGAGATGTACCGTTCACGCTTCACAATGTTTTCATCACATGAACTTTAAGGCAGACACAATAAGGTAAATTCACAGAAGCAGAGCTTTAGCAAGGAGGACCCGGTCATCTTGACTTGATCTAGAGATTCAAGAAGAGTCGCCCGATGGGAAGCAAATGTCCACATTAACAAAAAGAGTCTCCAGTCTTATAAGGTATCATCAGGTTGATTATAATGCTTCTTAAATTTATATAGTGTCGTTGTGCAAGGTTATTATCACAACTAGCAGACACTTAAAATAAAAATATTAGCATGCCTTAAGCAAAGAGAGAAAAATCACAGTGTCATTATTTGGCAGTTTTGACCAATGCTGAATTTCATTCTGCACTTGATTTTTATTGTTTTAACTATTTTTATCATTTTTATCGTAACAGTCAATTTTATTTATTGATTTTGACCAAAGCACCACCGTTTAATGTATCTTTCAATGGCCATGGCCACATTGTTGTTAACAGTAGCTTCTGTTGGTTACAAGAAGTGTGTCACGGAATGTCATTGAATTGACAGTATTTAAAGATGGCAGTGTGCTATTTTCACCATACACTTTTCTGGATATTGTGAGGATTTTTGAGGTACGTCTAGCTATCGAAAATCTCACTTGGGAGTTATGGCTTTTGTTTGCGTTTACCTCAGCAAGATTACTGCTTTGTGTATTGGGCTCTGGTAACTTGATTTGGCACTTTTTTTGCCTATGTTAACTTTCAATTCACCCTCGAGTCCTGGTCAACATGCACCATGTTCTGTGCTGCCTTTTCAAATATGGCAAAACACACAAACAGGCCCTGCCTATAACCCGAATAGCAGAGCATCGCAGCCAGCTATTGATCAAGAGATAAATGATTAAAATCAACAACCTAAAAAGATTAGGCAATACTGTAACTAAAATGACTAAAAAAAGAATTTTATTAATCAAAATAAAATTTAAACTAAAGGCTGAGTGGTAAATGAATCTGAAATTGAAGTTAAAACCGCATATGGGTGGGCATAAGTTTTTAAATTTCTATGTGCCACATTTTTCAGGAGCACTCAAAGAGCAAGCCAGAAAATCTTGTCACCTAAAGTTTACAAAGTTGAGTTGGCACAACAGCCCTCAACTGGGAAATCACTTATTATGGCACGTCCAATTAGTTTATTTTATACACCACCCATTGTGAGCGTCGTAGTTTAATAAATATTCACTGAAGCAAACCTCAATGACCAAATGCTGGTATTTCAACAAATAACTCTGATTTGAAGATGAAGCCCTAACATCAATCTGAGTTCAAACAGTTTACCTAGATATGGCAGTTTAAGACTAATTAGGTCCACCATTAAGCTGACAAAATTTTGCAACAATTAGAATATGCTGAAAAATCATGCTGTTTTTGTTCACAATGATATTCAAAGTGCAAGTGAAAGACACCATATCAATATGTGTCATTTTATAATATACTTAGCCCAGAACAGGGTGGCAGGGGGTGCTGGAGCCTATCAGGGCAGGAACAAACTGTGGACAGGATGCCCGTCCATCGCAGGGTGAACACCCTACCACACACATGGGCCAACTTAGTTTCACCAATCCACCTAACCTGTATGTCTTTGGACTGCCAGAGGAAACCCCCGCAGACACAGGGAGGACAAGGAATGTGAACCCAGGTCTCCTTACTGTGAGGCAGCAGCGCTACCAATGCACCACTGTGCTGCCCATTTTCTGTAATATGTGCAAAGGTAAATACCCATTGCCATGCTGACTATGTTAATGAACATGAACTGTGGGACTTGCTGGATTATCATATGGAGAAAAAGTCAGTCTTTAATACTGAGCCCTCTGCCACCAGACCCCATTTAGACGGAGCCTATACATTTTAATTTCTCTGTCGCCAGCTTTGTTGAAGGTGGCACTTCTTCCTGATATTCAGTCCCATATTGGCTGAGGTGGCTGTCAGGTGTTCTGTCTTATTCTGATTTGGGCTGTAATTGTATAAGAGAAGGACTATGTCATCTGCAAAGTACAGTTCATCTAGCTGTGTCTAGAGGGGGCACTGCCTCCATTAATTAACACCTAACCACAATTTAGAAATAAACAAAAGAAATAAAGCACAAGGTACATTTGACCAAAGATAGCAAAATACACAGTCAAGTTTCCAGAACTTTCTAGACACCATTTACAGGGAAAAATGACAGTGATAAAGATTTGGTTATGATGTCACATGCCAACTCATGTGACTGTGGCCACATCATCTCAAAGCCGCTCCTCTTCCATTTCTTAGAATATAGAGTGGAAAATTAAGAAGATCACAGCCTGGAAAAAAGGAGACTTGATGAAAATCTACAGAGAAATCGAAAAGGAGGAATGTACAGTAAGAGTGATGGTGTGCCAGCAGTGTGGCCTTGTAGGCAACGTGCTGTATAAACAGCGACGTTACCATTTCACTCTCTATTGTTTGATCTGAGAGTCACTAAGTGGTGGTGCCTTCATCATTAAACTGGGTTCTAAGTCAATGTACTGTAGATACACTAGTGTCATCTCAGTGAATACACTGAAGAGGAGGAATGGACTGATTTAGTCCACGTGCCTTGTTTAGTTATGACATTCAATGGTTTTTGAAAAAAAATGAAATAGTATTTCTCTTTCAGCTCTCACCACAGTGCAAACTATTCAATAGTGCTCATGAAGAGGTTACGCACAGGGCATTTCAACATGAGATATTCACTGGAAATACTACAGTAACTAAACAAGGTGTGTGACTGAACCTCCCTTTGTTTCTTCTCTTTAAGTTGTTCTGAAATGAAAGCTGAACAATACAATATGAAACTCAATATAATTTGTCATCACCCCTTGCACCTTATACATTGACTGCCTGTTCAGAACTTTTTAAGGAAAACATGTGTAATCCAGAAGTCACAGCACACCAAATATAGCAACATTCTGCATATCCAGTGACATATTAATGTTATTAATATAAATGATATAAAAAATATTTTATTATATGTTCTGCACCCAATACCATTTGGAGAAAAGGAAATGAGATTCTTCATTGAGTAAGCAATTCAAATAAAGGCATGAAAGAGCCTCCTATGAACACTATAGCTGGCATAAAATTTTGCACTTATGTGTTCATTTAGGTATTGATAAATATATAATTAATTAAGGGGAAATGCAAAACTATCAGGTGTTTCTACACCAATTGCCATGTGCAAATGCTGTGGTGCACTGGGTTGGTAACATCACTTCAAGAGAGGCCCACCAACTCAACAAGCTGAATTGTGGACCACCTAGAGGTAATTGCAAAGGAGAGAATAAAAACAAAACTGAGTGCCATTATGAATAATGCTGCACATTCTCTCTCTGACAAAGGACTTTCTGCCAATGAATCATTCAGCAGAAGTGTGTCAGGTAAAGCTACTGGGGCTCCTTTGTACCAACAGCAATACATCTGCATACTTCCTCACTGGGACTGGGACTGCCAAGTCAGAATTTTTTGTTTTCAGTCATTCTAGTGTGTGTTAACATTATAGTGTGTATGCGTGTGTATATATATATATATATTGTGAAGGATGGCCGGCCATTTACCCCGGCCAATACCCCCAGGCCGCTAGATGGAGCCCTCCCTGTAGCATGGAAGTGCCCCGAAGACCAGCAGGGAATTATGGACAATGGAGTTTTTATTCCCAACCCTGCTGGACACCGAAGGGCCCACCAGAGGACGCTGCAGGGAGGCTCAAGGACTTATACATGCCCTATAACCCGGAAGCACGTCATAATCATATGACCAGAGGGAACGACGTGTTTCCGGGTTGAAAAGAAGGACTTTTTTTCTGACCCGGAAGTGTTTCCCATCTTACAGTCCATGTGATTTCTTATCACTTCCGGGTCAGGGAATATAAAAGGACGATGGGAAATCCCAGACGTTGAGCTGAGCTGGGTGGAAGGGTGGCAACGCGTCTGGGAGTGGAGGATTGTGTATTGGTTATTGTTATTGAGTTATTATTGGAGTATTGTGGAGTGGAGGGTGCTTTGTGCACATTTATTATTATTATTATTATTATTATTAACAATAAAACATTATTTGGACTTTTATCTGGTGTCTGACATCTAGTCTGAGGGTTCAAGGGGTCATGGAGACCTTAATCTGTCACAATATATATATATATATATATATATATATATATATATATATATATATATATATATATATATATATATATATAATATTGTGACGCGTCAGTCTCTGTCTTGTACCCCAAAACACGAGACTGAGTCTCAGTAATTTAGCAAAACCTGCTATATTCAGCTCGAAACCTCATATCCCTCCCTCAGCTTTGCCCATACCGGCGTGGGCAAAGTTACCGTCCAAGCCAGGCTCAGCCAGGTGGGAGAAGGGAACATCAGCATTGGTTTGTGCAGCCCCGGGACACTGGTGAACATCAAAAGCAAAATCCTGCAAACTAATAGACCACCGAGTGAGCCGGGCCTTCGTATCCTTCTGTTTGTACAGCCATTGCAGCAGGGTGTACTCAGTCACCAGGGTAAACCGTCGTCCCCAGAGGTAGTAATGGAGGGCCTCCACTACCCACTTAATCACCAAGCGCTCCTTTGCAATTGTGGAACAATTACACCCCCTGGGTAGCAGCTTTCTGCTGAGAATCATGATGGGGTTTTCTTCCCCCTCAAAACATTGTGAGAGCACCGCTCCTAAACTGAAAGTGATAGCATCTGTTTGCAGAATAAATTCCTTCAAAAAGTCTGTATTGCACACAAACTGGGAGTGAAGATAAAGTGGCTTTTAGGTCTGAGAAAGCTCTCTCACAGGTGTCGGTCCAGCCAACACTACGATTCTTTCTGCCCTTTGTCAAATCAGTGAGAGGGGCGGCCCAATGTGCAAAATTGGGAATGAATCGTCTGTAGTACCCAGTAAGTCACTATTAGACTCCTCCAAGGGGACATGTCAATAACCATTCGTGAGGTCAAGGGTGGAGATATATGAAGCTTACTCTAGCTTTTCCAACAGCTCATCCACACGCGGCCTCAGGTATTCATCAAACTTGGAAATTTTATTCAAACATCTAAAATCAATACAGAGCTGAACCGAACCATTCAGCTTTGAGATGAGTACAATTGAACTTCACCATTCGCTTTTGCTTGGCCAAATACCGCCCAATTGGAGCATCTGTCGGACTTCCTCATGTATCACTTTCCTTGTTGCCTCTGATAGACGGTACGGGGGCAACTGTATAGTAACACCGAGCGGAGTGACAATCTTGTGTTCTGCAATCGTTGTCCGGCCAGGCGCTACCAAAAAGACATCTGAGTTCCCCTCGATCAACGATAGCAATTCCGGTCTCTGGGTGTCAGTTAAATCATCCCCAATGGTGACCTCAGTCTGGGTGACCTCTGCAGCCATGACCAGGACTTCATAATGGATGTGCTACTCCTTTAAAAGATTAATATGCAAAATTTGTACGTGTTTCCGTCGCCCTGGAACTCTGAATTTATAATTCATTGGGTACATACGCTCTTCTATCACTTCCAGCCAGAGGTGAGTAGAGTAGCCAAAAATTGTACTCAAGTAAGAGTAGCGTTACTTCAAAATAATATTACTCAAGTAGAAGTAAAAAGTAGTTATCCAAAAATTACTCAAGTAAGAGTAAAAAAGTATTTGGTGAAAAGACAACTCAAGTACTGAGTAAATGTTTGATCATAATAAATGATTTATTTTTTTAGAAATGTTGTAATAAGACAGACAAAAATATAAAATAATTTCCAAATCTATACTAATAAAAGGCAAAGCCCTCACTGACTCACTGACTGACTGACTGACTGACTGACTGATTGACTGACTCACTCATCACTAATTCTCCAACTTCCCGTGTAGGTAGAAGGCTGAAATTTGGCAGGCTCATTCCTTACAGCTTACTTACAAAAGTTAGGCAGGTTTCATTTCGAAATTCTACGCGTAATGGTCATAACTGGAACCTGTTTTTTGTCCATATACTCTAATGGAGGAGGCGGAGTCACGTATCACGTCATCACGTATTACGCCTCCTACGTAATCACGTGAAGTGAAAACAAGGAAGAGATTTACAGCACGAGTCAAACGCGGGAACGAAGGTAAATGACATTAATTGTTGAGAGTCTTTTAATACTGTGTAATTGTTGAGTGTCTTTTAATACTTTGTAAGCATACATATTAACAGATGTGCAATTAAACGTGTGCTTTTACGGGGTGATTTCTCAGGCTTAAAGCTCGAAGTGATCACTCGAGTGAAGGCAGCTTCACAAAAAAAACAGATCCTTAACAAACTGTTATTGGTATATTTTCCCTCAATTTTAAAAGGTTTTCTTTTCTTCTTAATAAAAATTTAAAAGCAGAACTTCGCCGGTGCGAACCGTGGGGATTTGAGCGACTGATGCATACAGACATATTCATGACTGCAGGTACTTCGGAAAGAAAGCACCGTGTAAACCTAAAGTTTAAATTAAGGTCATAGACCTACAAAAGGTTGCCATTGATTTCAGGCAAGATTGCTTTTCTCCTGTACAACTATACGTTGTATTCTCAAGAGTGTGCTTGCACGGCTTGGTCATATTACAACTGGAGTGCTGAACTGACAACGTGATATACAAACAGAACAATCGTAAAAACAGGATTAAATAAAAAGGCTGCTTCCGTTGGCAAAGCAACAAAAAAGGAAGACCTTATATGACGTTCGTTTATAAAACAGCGGAGAGGCTGTGTGAAGTCAGTTTCACAAAAAAACAGATCCTTAACAAATTGTTATTAGTATATTTTCACTCAATTTAAAAAGGTTTTCTTCTTAATAAAAATTTAAAAGCAGTACTTCGCCGCTGCAAAGCACGGGGATGTATATATATAGATAGATAGATAGAGATATATATGTATACTAGCAAAATACCCGCGCTTCGCAGTGTAGAAGTAGTGTGTTAAAGAGGTTATGTAAACATATATATACATAAACATATATACTTATATATACATATCTACATATACACATATCTACATATAAACATATATATATACATATACACATACATACACATATATCTATCTATCTATCTATCTATCTATCTATCTATCTATCTATCTATCTATCTATCTATCTATCTATCTATCTATATATACATATATATCTCTATCTATCTATCTATATATATATATATATATATATATATATATATATATATATATATATCTCTATCTATCTATCTATCTATATATATATATATACATATATATCTCTATCTATCTATCTATCTATCTATCTATCTATCTATCTATCTATCTATCTATCTATCTATCTATCTATCTATCTATCTATATATATATATACATATATATCTCTATCTATCTATCTATCTATCTATCTATCTATCTATCTATCTATCTATCTATCTATCTATCTATCTATCTATATATACATATATATCTCTATCTATCTATCTATATATATATACATATATATCTCTATCTATCTATCTATATATATACATCTCTGTGCTTTGCAGCGGCGAAGTACTGCTTTTAAATTTTTATTAAGAAGAAAACCTTTTTAAATTGAGTGAAAATCTACCAATAACAATTTGTTAAGGATCTGTTTCTTTGTGAAGCTGACTTCACACAGCCTCTCCGCTGTTTTATAAACGAACGTCATATAAGGTCTTCCTTTTTCGTTGCTTTGCCAATGGAAGCAGCCTTTTTATTTAATCCTGTTTTTACGATTGTTCTGTTTGTATATCACGTTGTCAGTTCAGCACTCCGGGTGTAATATGACCAAGCTGTGAAAGCACACTCTTGAGAATGCAACGTATAGTTGTACAGGAGAAAAGCAATCTTGCCTGAAATCAATGGCAACCTTTTGTAGGTCTATGAACTTAATTTAAACTTTAGGTTTACATGGTGCTTTCTTTCCGAAGTACCTGCACTCATGAATATGTCTGTATGCGTCAGTCGCTCAAATCCCCGCGGTTCGCACCGGTGAAATTCTGCTTTTAAATTTTTATTAAGAAGAAAACAAAACCTTTTAAAATTGAGGAAAAATATACCAATAACAGTTTGTTAAGGATCTGTTTTTTTTGTGAAGCTGCCTTCACTCGAGTGATCACTTCGAGCTTTAAGCCTGAGACATACAGATGTGTATGTATGTAGATATGTATATATGTGTATATATATGTAGATATGAAAATATGTATATGTATATATATGTGTCTGTATGTGTATATATATATATATATATATATATATATATATATATATATATATGTGTGTGTGTGTGTGTATGTATGTATGTGTGTATATGTATGTGTGTATATATGTTGATATATGTATATATATATGTGGATGTGTATATGTATATATATATGTATATATGTAGATATGTGTATATGTAGATATGTATATATAAGTATATATGTTTATGTATATATATGTTTACATAACCTCTTTAACACACTACTTCTCCGCTGCGAAGCGTGGGTATTTTGCTAGTAATAAAATAAAAATGAGTAAAAATAAATAACATCTTTACAAAATAAAGATGCACAAATAACACAAAGTTCCAAATCTTCACAACGAAGTTTTTGAAGCCAATACCTACAGTAGGTAACATGTATGTTTGAACAGTGCAAACTACTTACAGTGACAAGATATACTGTACACTGACAGTATAATACGGCATATTCACTTGCCCTCCAAATAACACAGCTGATGGAAAATAACATTAGAACAAGGCAGCTTGTGCACGTACAAGAAGTCTCACTTTACCTTGACTGTCTGTGTCTGTGTATGTTTGGTTAAAACCTGCTTGTTCTTCACTCAGTGAAGTGATGGTTAAGCTTCAGCAGGAGTTGGCTCTCATTTTTCATGTATTCTTTCTTTCCCTGTCCGCTGTCTGTGAGGAGTTTGTGCCGCTATGCCGCCACAGTTTGTGTGTGGTCATGTGACTTGCATGGCTACGTCTGATTTGTGAAACGGAGCCATGTGATTATTGTTGCTATGTTTGATTAGTGAAACGGGGTCTTGTGATTATTGTTGCTATGTCTGATTGGTGAAACAGTCATGCAGTAAATCCACTGGCGGCTTCTCTTTGGCAAAAATATAGCGTTTATAATGGAAAAAAGTAATGATTCGAGTGTTGCCCAATGTAGCGGAGTAAGAGTAGCGTTTCTTCTTCACAAATGTACTCAAGTAAAAGTAAAAAGTATGATGCAGTAAAACTACTCTTAGAAGTACAATTTTCTTAAAAAGTTACTCAAATAAATGTAACGGAGTAAATGTAACTCATTACTACCCACCTCTGCTGTCGGCCCTTGCCATTCGGCCCAAAATTTATGTGGATCGGATGGGATCAACACCAGCATGCAATCTCCGTTCTTAAACTCCCGGAGTTTACTCGTCTTGTCATAATTACGTTTTCATGCCTCCTGCTCACGCTGCTGATGTTCTACTGCAATAGAGAACAATCTGGCAATCTGCTCTTGCAGCGAAACGACTCTGTTGACAAACTTTCCTCCAGGGGGTGTCTCATGAGTCCCTGTCCATTCTTCCCGAAAAATGTCCAACACCCCACACACTCACTGACCAAATAATGGTTCAAAAGGGCTCATCCCAATCAACGCTTGCGGGGACTCGCAGACAGCAAACAGGAGGAAAGGCACTTACCATATCCCAATAGGTTGGATCATCATTGCCTACCCACCGAATCATCTGTTTTAGGGTTTTATTAAATCATTCAGTCAGGCCAATCGTCTGCGGATGATAAACCATGGAGTGTAACTACTTAATTCTGAAACTTTCGCATTGCTGCTTCATGATGCAAGACATAAAGGATGTGCCCTGATCACTGAGAATCTCGCCAGGGATACCAATATGTGTGAACATATCCGAGTGTGCTTTTGCAATAGACTGGATGCCGCAGCACAGCTACTTTTGGGTATCTTGTGGTGTAATCGATTAACAAAAGCATTTACTGAAAGCCACTTTTACAATATCGAATCCCACCCTCTCAAAAGGGACGTCTGAAATAGGTATCGGTACAAGGAGTGCATTGGTGGGTCTGTGAGCAGAAACTATTTGGTAGTCAAGACAGGCCTTGCAAAATTGCTCTATATCCTGGCCCTTATTTACCCAATTAAAGTGTTTTGAAATGCGTTGCCTCTTTTTTTCCATGCCGAGGTGACCCCCCCACCACAAAACATGACTGTGAGCAATTTTTAAAACCTTCTCCCTATGCTCAATTGGTACTACCAATTGCTCAATACGTCCATCACCCATGCAATCAGAAATCACCCGACACAGAAAACCATCCTTAAGTAAAAAATGCGGTGTTTTAAAATCTGGGTCCTCTCTCTCCAGATAATAAGAGCCATTTGTGATGTGGGCTTGTCTGAATGCAAAATCCAAGATTTTATCTGCTCGTTTCAGGTGAGCAAACTCTGTCTGGATGGGAGTCTCTGCTTCCTCCGTATTCGATGCTGAATCGCACTCGCCTCCCACTACTATTTTGTCTTCATCCAGGTCCGTATTGAGTGTCCCATCTGGGGAGGCTGTTGGTGCACATGATGGCATGGAAAAGTTTGCCAGCTGTCCTAGGTCTTCACTTGAGGATTTGTCCCCCACCTCTCTGGACAACTCCAGTTCAATTTCAAACTTGGTTCCTTGACTGACATTGTCTGCAGCGAGCCCCTCTCTGTCCACTATGGTGGAAGGCGCTCTGTAGGTGGCCAAGACCTGTGGGAAGAGGACATTCCTTTTGCCTATTAGGAGAGGCCATGGTGAGGTGTCTGATATGGCAGTCCAAACCTTAAAGTTCTTCCCTTTAAATTTCAGAGGGAGTAATATAGTTTTGAATGTTTTAATGTTTTCATGGACGCAGCGGATGTTCAATTTGTCTGTGGTCCTATAATCAGTCTGCCGGAAAAAGTCGTGGCAGACTACACAGAGGTCGCTACCAGTGTCCAACAGTGTTGAGAATTCCTGTCCAGCCAACGTAGTAGAGACCTTAAAACTGTCCTCCTTTAACATCTTGAGGGAAACTTGCAAACCGCATACTTGGGCCAGACCAATAGCCATTGTTTGTGCAGGGTGGAAGGTGGCACTCACAAGCCAGATGGTGTTCACACTATGGCGTCTTCCACCCGTGGCGCTGGTGACCCTGAAAGTCTGTGCTGGTTGGATCAAAATCGGGGTCAAGCCTGAGTAGCCCCGTTGTTTCCAGGTGGCTTGTGCACCCTCCAGTCTGTGGGTCAGACGTTGTTCCGTACCATTTCATTGCAAAGGCTCTCGTCTATCCCTGACAAGACTGCATCAATAGCAAGCTTCCCCACGGATCCAGCTTTGAATCAGCCACTAAGCTCTGGATCTGTCATTGTACAGGGCGATCTGGATTGATATGCCACAGATGAAACTGGTGCCCCTTGACCACCGGGTTCACAGCCGTGTGGAGGAGGATCCGATACTTCAGGAAGTCATAACCATTGAGCCTTTCAGGAGGGAGATTCCATACGGCTTGGTGGGCTCTACTCGTTAAAAATGGCAAAATAGCTGCCAAGGCTCCCCTGTCCTAGTGCATTAATGTTGCAATGTGTTCAAAGCAAACTAGGAAACAGGGTCGTCTTAGGGAGCCATCATCGGCAGCACATCTTGTGGTCACAGTTACTTATTGTAGTGGGATCTACCACTCTCCCATACACAGATACAGCAGTCAGGCATGGTCATGGCCAGGTTAGTGGCCAAGTAATACTGTTCCCTGCATTTATAATGTTCCTTGCATCACACATCGATGACAGGCACATATAGCGTGATTGTGATCAGCTTGTATTTGCTTCCTTGGCGCTCCACTGCAGCGATCTGAGCCTGCAGTTGCCCCGGCAATGGACAAGCAATCTTCCATAGACATGGCAATCACACTTTGGGACGCACTTCGGTATATCATCCAGTTGGGGGAGGTCCAAAAGAATTCAGAAACCTCACAATATATATATATATATAAAGAGCTTCTGTAGAAAGAAAGATTTCCCCCTCAGGACAAATCAAGATCTATCTATCTATCTATCTATCTATCTATCTATCTATCTATCTATCTATCTATCTATCTATCTATCTATCTATCTATCTATCTATCTATCTAAATAGGGTATTGAGAGGTTAGCTTTGTCTGTCCTGATTTTTGCTCTCCTTTCTATGCATGGAAAGAGATTAGCAACAAGCGAAATTAGGAAACCAATACTGTAACAAGCTTCTGACCGCAAGCTTGTTTGGAAGAGCAACAAGCAGTGAGTCTGGCTCTCCATGATCTCAGCTGGAGTATCCGTTCCATAACCAAATGCAGGAACACTTAAAAGTACACACTGGCTCAGTGAGGAGCAATGGAAAGAAAAATTAAAGTGGCCAAAAACGAAGCAGGTTTTACAGTGTAAATCTTTAGTAGCCAGATGACAAAGAGAAGCTGAACGCCTACATGGAGCAGCCTGCATCAGAGATTCGTCATCATGCTAGTCACGGATGTGGGTTGTAACACTTCAGCCACCCACTCGCTCATTTTCATTTTGTCCAGCAAAGAAACTTTTGCGCCTTTAAGCATTTTTATTCCTGCCACTAAAGGCATGGCGTTAGAAAAACACAGGAATCTCTAAAAAGAAATACAATCATAAAGAAATAGTTCTATAAATAAAAGAAACCCAATTGTTTAATTGGTGAAAAAGAAAGATGCACAACTGTTTTCTGCTGAAACATATCAGCAGTGTATTTCAGTTTGGCTTGAATTTTTACAGAGGCTTTGCGAACCACATTTAGACCACTGTATTATACTGCCCTCTACTGTTGATTCAAAACTGTACATGTTGCTAAGTTTATTTTTGTGTTAAGTGGAATTCATCTGAACAAAAATTACAAGACAAAGTGCTAAAAGATGACAAAAACTTATAAAATGTGTGACCAGATAGATTAATTGAGATGAATGTGCTTACAAAAGAGTGATAGAAAAATCTTTCACACTGAAAAATGAAGATAAATGAGAACAGTGGAAAACCAATGGGGCTCTCATAAACAGAAATGATGGTGATGCCTGGTTTTTAAAAAGCATTTCCTGCAGTGTTGTTATTATTATTATTATTATTATTATTATTATTATTATTACACACATATAAGCCTGTCTAGGTGTCCACCTGCATCTGTCTACCAATCTGGTTGTTTCTGTCCACCAGTCAGTCTGTCTTTAGGTTATTCTGCATATCTCACCAAAGCAATGCAGTAATATCACAGGTCTTAGAGTTATGAAGATATCAAGAATTGAAATCTGAACATCTTCATCGTGAATCAAGCTGGAACAAGACAAAGGTATTTGAAGCAGCAGACAGGCATCTGTGATTTCCTTCTATTTTCATAAACATTGCTTTTGTTGGCTTTTACTTTGAAATAACTCCCTGAAATGCTTACTGAAGATCTAAAGAATAAACCACCTTCATAGTCATCTCTGATGTGAGTCTATAGGAATGCAGAAACATGCTGTAAAAAATACCTTTTTACAAAAACTGATCAATACGCTCATTTTTTTTTCTGTGTATTCATGTGGGTAGCAGAGTCATAGAGTGTGCACCTCAGCAGTGTGCTTCCCAGATGGCTTATTTTCTAGGTGGAGTTTATGTGACTTTCCTGTGTATGCATACAGTCGGCCCATCTGACAAACTGCGAATCGGCTCTCCAAGCAGGAGAAAGAGATGCCCACCAGCACGATCACATCCTGTACCTTTGCAGAGAGACACTGAGACTTTCTGACAAGCCCAGTTAGCCATTTCCCCCCCCCCCAGTTACTCTGAAAATTCTTTCTGTTTTCTGCTCCTCCCTCTCAAGACTTTGCTTGATCTGAGGGAAAAGGAATTTTCTCCTTCTACCGAAAAACACATTTGATTTACTCTATAGATACAATGGGATATAATCTTTACATACTAAAGACAGCAGATATTGGTAGGTGCTAGAATACATAGTGTAGCATGCCGTACACCACCTTAAGTGTTATAATTCAATGATAGTTCAAATCCCTCAGATTCTTTTCCTGTTCATCCACTTGTGTGATTTACTCCAGCAGATGTGTCTTCAGCTCACAACACAACTCCCATTTGCTGTGCTGTCTTTTTTAGGTGGTTTCCTGTTAAGCATGGCTGGAATAGTGGCTTTGAGGCTAGGGATGTGCGCTGGCAAATGGAAGGTTACCGATTCAAGTCCCATACATTGACTCTGCTCCACAGGGCCCTTGAGCAAGGCCCTTAACCTGCAATTGCTTTGTCCTGGGTATGACATTAACTTGCATCCAGCCCACAAGCAGGCCCTCCAAGTTACAGGGAAAACTTGGGGATTGGAGGCAGGATTAGCCCTCCAGCCACTGTAAAAAACCTCAGACTGTTCCAGTGTGGTGCTGAGGTGCCACCCATTGCACAGCTGCACTCAGGTCATGTGGTGGGTGCGGCTGTAATCAGTGCATCCTCCCAACCTTTTAACAACTTAAATGAACATTGTCTGTTCTTAATGTGGGTTTGAATTCTCAAACAGTTCCACTAATTGGTGAGTCTCTTTGACTTATTGGTGGGGACTGTGCTGTCAGTCAATCTTCTGCTCAGTTTAACAGATGAGCTTTTGCAGTGGACATCGGCACAGCAGAAAACATATACAACTCCCACAGGACAGGGGGTCCTCTGGGCCCTCTCATCAAATCTAGACAAAGCAAACCACAAAAAAATACATTTATGTTTAAAAACAGAAATAAATGTTTTCTGCATTTTTAGACTGAAGAAAACTGATGGGCCAGGTCACGTGACTTTTTATTGCTCACTGTCCTTTACCAGGTTTGTGAGAAAATGTGACCGAGTGTAGAGCGTTTTATACAGGTATGGTCATGAGTGCCTCACAGTCTTAGATGGGGCAAGATGAATACAATACAATACAATACAGTTTTTTTTTTTGTATAGCCCAAAATCACACAGGAAGTGCCGCAATGGGCTTTAACAGACCCTGCCTCTTGACAGCCCCCCAGCCTTGACTCTCTAGGAAGACAAGGAAAAACTCCCAAAAAAAACCTTGTAGGGAAAAAATGGAAGAAACCTTGGGAAAGGCAGTTCAAAGAGAGACCCCTTTCCAGGAAGGTTGGGCGTGCAGTGGGTGTCAAAAGAAGGGGGTCAATACAATACAATGCAGTACACAGAACAGAACAATTCCTCAATATAGTAAGAAATAAAAAATATAAATTTTAGAAGTACAGAGCAGAATTTAACAGTAGATGATATATCCCATAATAAGATTTGGATTTGTGTAGAGTCCTGGAGACCTCATCCTTCAAGCTGCCTCCCCCATTTGGCCATTCCACGGCTGAAACAGCGCTGGACTATCTGGATGCTTCACGTTTGAGAGGCAGCAGTCAACATCCTTTACATAAAAAGTGTTCAAGAAAAAGCGTGGAGCTTTTCTTAAGAAATGAATACTGTACATCGAACCCTCACACAAATATTTCAGTCTTGCTGTATTTCATTGCTCAATTAACACATTCTTGGGATGATCCTGTGGAGATGCTACCAAGAGAACTTCAGTTCCCAGCAGAAGTATGCTGTGGCTGACGGTCGGGGTGTGCTTTAAAAGAACTTGACATTCAGCTTTGGAAGGAAAAAAATTATTCTGAAGCTGCCGCAGTCTTTGACAGATAGCATTCCAGTTATGTGCATCATGAAAAGCAGCTTTTTTGTGTAATGTCGCCATGGGTTTGTTAGTGGACTGCATAGTTGCATATAGTGCAATTCCTATGTGTAAGGTAGGCTTATTGTAACTGATAATTTTCTCCATATCTAATTTATTGCATATTCAATAGTAGCAGAGTAAGATTTCAGATTTCTGAGTACCATAAGATATCTCACACCCTTACTAAGGGCTACATGAGAGCCCCAGACCCAGGCAGAAATAACGGTTTGCAGTATCTGAAGAAAAAAATAAATAAATAAGAACACTGAAGTCTCAAAATGTTTTATTATTATTATGTTAACGCCTCAGCAGTTTTCCCTTGAATTGCAACAAATTGGACTGGCACAGCATGGTCTCTGAAAAACCTTTTATTTGAATAGTTTCTGACTCCAGAGAAGAGGCAGGTGGGTTTAAAACAAATGCTTTTTTTTCAGGGTAGGGGGGGCCAACAAATTTTGTGCTATCAGTGGCAGTGGACCACAGCAACTCCATGCTGAAATGACTGGCTCCATTATATTTGTCTCTAATAGCCCTTCACAAATCTGTTGGAGTGAACAGGTGCATTTTAGGTGATTTAGGTGATTTTTGTATGAAATGGTTGATGAGACAGTTTCTAGGGTTATTTGAATACCTATCTAATTTATAACTGGTGCATTAACCTGGCCTTTGGCCTTAGAGAGATGATCAAGGGTTTCACTTGATTGAAGGCTGTTTGTGACTGTTTCTTTGGTTTTGTTGACAAATGAGAAGATAAGCTGATGGATCTGTCTCTTGTTGAGTCTACACAAATGGAAGAATAAAGTGGGAAGCATCTGCATCGCAAGTGCGTGCCAACCAAAGAGCACCTTCATAAAATGCTGTGTGGCAGGGCCAGATATGTGCTTTGAAGACGGGAACTCTGTGAGAACAGGGATGTATTTTTCTAAGTTTTTGCTAGTTTATGGACATTTGTTGCATTTTGTTTGTAGCTTTCATTCCAACTGCATTTTTTGTTGCTTGAGGCACATTAGAGCAGTGGTTAGCACTGGTGCATCACAGCTCACGTCACACAATAATCGGTCCAGCAAAACTGGCAGATGCTTTCGTAGCTCACAAGGACACTTAAAAGATCTTTGCACTATTATAATCTATTCAAAACTAGTTTAGCTCTTTCTTCCCATTTGACTACAACGCAATTCCTGGCAAAGCAAACTCTGCAAGGTTTGCTCATCACTTCTAACACAAATCCATGGCACTTTCCTTAATGACCAGCTTGCACACTATAACATTTGACTATAGTACTTAAAAACAGAGGATATTAATTAATATGATATGAAAAAAGAAATGAGCACAAATAATGAGAATGTAAATTAAGGAGTGAAAAGGCAATATACTGTAAGGCCAGGTTTATACTTCACGAGACGCAACGCATGCTTCAGCGGACGCTCCTGCTACGCAAGTATTTTACTGTTTATACTTGTGTGCGTACTTTACGTAAATCTGGAAGAATCCACCAGGTGGCAGTGCGAGATATTATCACAGTGAGAACAGGGTCGGCTTCGCTGTGTTGTGAATTGCCTGGAACACCCATTAAATTCCAATGACACCTTACCGCAATATCTCTGAAAAGGATGTTTAATGATTAAATCCATCGATCCAGGGATGTGACCATTCCAGCAAGAATTGGGCATGAGGCAGAAACAATCACTAGACGTGGAATCAGCCCATCGCAAGGTGAATACAAGCACTCACATACACTGGCATCATTTTAGTGTCATCAAATCTGCATATCTTTGGAAGGAAACCGGAGCACACTGTGGAAACCCAGCAGGAAAGCATGTAAACTGCAGGCAGGGAATATCAGTGACGTGACTCATTACAAGACAGCAGTGCTACCGCTCCGCCACCATGTCTGTAATTATTAACAGTGTTTATTATTTAAATGAAATAAAAAAATTAGCTATAAAATGTAACATACATCCTTTATTTCATTTCATCATGAAAGTGATATCAAGTATAAATCTAAGGATTCTAAATGTGTAGAGAGTTGGAATATCATACATTTAATATGTTCTGTGTGGTGATCTATTGCTGTTTGCCGCTGCTGTCAGGTCAGGAGGATGCCCCAGAAAAAATAGACGGCACAAAAGATGGTATGTGAGACTTTTAAAATGTATCTTGTCATTACTATCAGGAATATGCGACTTTTGAATATAAAAGCACCACAAATCCATCTGTATGTCGGCATTTTGCTCCACTACATCAAACTATTTATCAAACATCGAAACCCGTAGGATCTGCATAGTGACTATCTGTCACATGTAGATAGTAAACAGAGACTCTGACATCATGGTCCAACTTTTATCACATTGCACCCCCCGACTTTTTGCTGGTACTGCAACTGCTCAGAGGACGCATCAAATAAACGCTGAGAACATGTGGCAGCCATGATGCAGGCGTGTACGCGTTGTAAGCGTGAAGAATAAACAAGCCCTAAGGAGGGGTGAAGCTCACATGGTGACCCACAGACTCTAAAGAGATATGCAAAAAGGAGTCTGTTAATAAAATACAAAACACACTATGGACAGATAACAATAAGGCAGCACACAGTTAAACCTAATAACCAAACAAGAATTCTATTGCCTCCTTGTACCTATCTATATGGATTTTGAAGGCAGTCTACCACATGATGTGGCTCACCAGCTCTCCATAATACAAATAAGTTCTCCCTTAAGCACCACTGTCCCTTTTTTATCATAGAAACTCTACAACAAGGCCTTTCTTCTTCCTGAGAGTGAATCCTGGCCTAGCTTCTCTAGACTCAACACTCTACTGGCCATGAAGCAAATGTACTTCTTGGGATCACTACTATCCATGTCTGGAATTATTTCCCTGCATCTGAGATTGGTCTTTAAAATCTCTGGGACATCAGACCACTGGGGCCTCTGGTCTCCTAAAACCACTGCATCCCTACTTGTTGCAAAATTTTTAAATGATAATATCTCCTATGCAGTCTCTGGTCATCCTTAAGGTCATACAGCTTTACTTCTTCCACTCAGGAATATGTGTGCCAATTGATCTGCTGGATGGAAACAATTTTTGGCAAGTCCTCCTGAACCTCACCCTGGTCCAAATTTTCCTGGCTTGGAACCATGTGGATCCCAAACCTGGAAGTGTTTTGTTCTCCTATCAAAGCTGCATGATCTTAGACGTCTTATGCATCTCTTGCACTAACTGCACCATTGGCTCTCACAGTTCACCGCTTTGACTGTACTGACATCCTCACAGCACTTTTTTTGCAGACTTTGCTCTCTCTGCTGCAGCCTGTCCCTGTCTTGTGCCCAACTTTTATGTCTAGGGGCTCCACTTCCTACCTCTGTTTTTTGCCTGCAGTTTGCCCTTGGCCATTTTGATCAGTATCTGTGGCCTAGAAGCACTTCTTCTGCCTTCACATCATGGAGAAGGTCAAGGAAAATAAATAAAATAGGGACCCTAGCATGCAGTGCTTGTGACCTTTTGCTTGCTTTTGATTCCTTTTTGTCTAGCACTTGAATTCATTTACCTGTGTAGTGCGTAGCTAATTTGTGCATTTTGATTACTGCAGCCTTATGTCCAGCAGTGTGACAAGAACACATATATAGATTCTCTAAAAGAGTTAAGCAGGTTTCAAAAGTTGGGTCAAATCTTTCCAACCGTATATACACTAAAAGAAATAATGAGAGGTTGTGTTTGCCACAGTCTGTTGCAGGACTTTCTGTTGGTGATATTCACAGCAGAGAACCCTTACTCACATTCAGCTGAGGAAAAGCAAATGTGAATGCCATGGGTGACTTGGTGCTCTTTCTGTGAATCAACAAAAAAAAAATCATCAAATCTGATTTGTCTGTCTGTACATGTTTTGTCTTACATTTTATAATAATGTAATTGCTAGCATTGTTTTGATAGTCACACTTCTAATAAATGTATTTCTCCATTTTATTCATCGATTCAAAAAATGTATTTAGTCTGTTCACTTGTTTTTGAGCCTGGATTAGAATGTCTCAGAAAAAACTGACATGATTGATTATTTATGTTTTGCAAAGTTTTTATTTCGGCATTTAGAGTTTCCAAGTTGTTCTTCACCCCAGACACATTTTGTCATTTCTGGTGTGCATTTATGTGTTTTCTTAGACAGTTTCAGATGTAGCCATATTGTGTTCATTGAAGCTCAAAATTTTACTCTGACATTGTTGCTTGAAAAGACTAGTCAGGCATTCTCCAGTGTAGGGTGAGGAAACATTCATTTACCATGAGCACCGCTTCAGTTTCCACTCTCATATTTTCAAGAGGGGCTTTCCCAATCAATGTTTGGAAAGTTAAAATCTCCTCTGATTATTGTGTTTCCTCATTGCACCTATGTTTTCTTTCATAAGCTGTTTGAAATTCAGAATCTGCTGCCCTTTGCCAGATTAAAATCAATAAGTTAAGGTATTCTTGTCTATTAACTTAACCTACAGTGATCTGACATGTTTTCTTCTTCTAAGATGATCTTTTGAGCATACTGCACCACATCTTTTCCTTTCCTACCTTGTCTGTATTTTCCTGAAAGATGTATAGCCTGGATTAAATTAAATGTGGCTAGCAGGTCCTAGCAGGTAGAGACAGTGTAGTGCAGTGGTTAATGTTTTTGACCTAGGACTTCAAACCCTGGGTTTGTGTGTTCAGATCCTGCTACTGACACTGTGTGACCACAAGCAAGTCACTTCAACTGTCTGGGCTCCAACTGGAAAAACAAAAGAGTTGGATCCAATTGTGTCTTAACTGGTATAAGTCATATTAGATACAGTCATCAGAATAATAATAATAATTGCAGAATTCCATAATATGGGACATCACCAATAGTTGGTTTATTCAAAGCATAAAACTGCTAAAGATCTCGACTGTGTGTTGGCATCAAAACCTAAAATTAATATTGTGTCATTATACAGAGGGTTTGAAAAAAAAACAAATGTTACGAATTAATTTTGCTCATTCAAAGGCACCATCCTGTTCTTACTATCACATTCTGACAAACAGCATCTCCATCTGCTACAGAAGAAATTGTGATGCATTCTGGTCCATCTTGACTTGGCTCCATCTGTTATTTGTTTTTCAATTTCCCTTTTTTTAACTTCTAAAAGTGTTTAATGCTGATTATTAATTAGTATTGTGACATTAATGACAATATGCAAGGGCACAACAGTGTTGGCTTTTTCAAAGATGTAAGGTTATGCACTGATAAGAAAAGTAGTGTAATCAGATTTATTGCCACACTTGGTGTGCACAGTAAATGAAGTGCACGCATGGCCAAGCATATCACACCGTCACTGTCCAACTGCCTGAGTCTCACTTCATAGATTATGTCAAATATAACATCACAATAGGTGAAGATAAGCAAAACAGCAGTGTTCCCTTTTGAATATGTCATGTATAAACTGACACCCCCCCATTTCTTTGTGTGATTGCTGTCAGTGCTGTGGTAAAACAGGGGTTGCAGTGCGTTAGAAAGTCCCACTCACTGGAGTCCTATTAATGACAAACATCAATAAGCAAAATATACATATATGTCAGTTAATTGTCTTTTTCTACTTCTTCTTCTTTCGGCTGTTCCTGTTAGGGGCTGCCACAGCGGATCATCTTTATCCATATCTTCCTGTCCTCTGCATCTTGCTCTGTTACACCAATCACTTGTATGTTCTCTCTCACCACATCCATAAACCTTCTCTTAGGCCAGTGGTTCTCAAGCTAGTAACAAAAAAGGGGTCACGAATGTTGCCATATGTGGCATAATTTCCCTATATCGCTATTCGTAGGGAAATTTGAAACTTGTAGCGGTGTATTGGCAGCAAAAAATATAGGAATATATTTTATTAGGGTTTCAAAAAAATGTTAGGGGGGCGCAATTAAAACTGTTATGAAAACTCGGGTCACAAATACTTAAAGGATGAGAAACGCTGTCTTAGGCCTTCCTCTTTTCCTCTTGCCTGGAAGCTCTATCTTTAACATCCTTTTCCCAATATGCCCAGCATCTCTTCTCTGCACAAACCAACGCAATCTCGCCTCTCTGACTTTGTCTCCCAACCTTCCAACCTGTGATGACCCTCTAATGTACTTATTCCTAATCCTGTCCATCCTCGTCACACCCTATGTAAATCTTAGCATCTTTAACTCTGCCACCTCCAGCTCTGTCTCCGTTTTTTTGGTTAGTGCCATCGTCTCCAACCCATATAACATAGCTGGTCTCACTACTGTCCCGTAAGACCTTCCCTTTCACTCTTGCTGATACCCATCTGTCACAACTCCTGACACTATTCTCTACCCATTCCACCCTGCCTGAACTCTATTTTCACCTCTCTTCCATAATCCCTGTTATTCTGTACTGTTGATCCCAAGTATTTAAACTCATCCAGCTTCGCCAATTCTACTCCCTGCATCCTCACCATTCCACTGACCTCCCTCTCATTCACAAAACATGTATTCTGTCTTGTTCCTACTGACCTTCATTCCTCTCCTCTCTAGAGCATATTTCCACCTCTCCAGGGTCTCCTCAACCTGCTCCCAACTCTCAATACAGATCACAATCATCAGTAAACATCATAGTCCACAGACACTCCTGTCTAATCTCATCTGTCAACCTGTCCATCAACATTGTAAGTAAGAAAGGGCTCAGAGCCAATCCCTGATGTAATCCCACTTCCACCTTGAATGCATCCATCACACCTACCGCAGACCTCACCACTGTCACACTTCCCTCGTGCATATCCTGTACAACTCTTACATACTTCTCAGGCACTCCCAACTTCCTCATACAATACCTCAATTCCTCTCGAAGCACCCTGTCATATGCTTTCTCCATGTCCACAAAGACACAATACAACTCCTTCTGGCCTACTCTACAATGTCACCAAATTTCAATCAAATCCATCAAGGCATGTTTGAGATTTTGAAGTATTTAGTATTTCTATTGAAATATCGAAATATCCTTTCTTAGTGGATACCTACTGCCCCAGATGTATCATTCTGCCAAATTTTGGCTTTTGAGGAGCTAGTGTTTTTGTTGATGAGTGACTGACTTAGTCAACTTTGCATTAGATAGATAGATAGATAGATAGATAGATAGATAGATAGATAGATAGATAGATAGATAGATAGATAGATAGATAGATAGATAGATAGATAGATAGATAGATAGATAGATAGATAGATAGATAGATAGATAGATAGATAGATAGATAGATAGATAGATAGATAGATAGATAGATCTGTTCTTTTTGGCCATTTATTTTGTTAGTTTTTGTTTTTGACTGTTTAATTATTTATCCATGTTAATTTTTTGTTAATTTCTGCAATTTGATTTTTTATTTTATTTTATTTTCATTTTTTTGGATTGTTCTGCAATTGCTGCTGCAGCATCTGTTTTTTATTTTCATTTTTCATGTATGGCATTTGCCAGGTTGTGCAGATCTGTATGACTTCAGCAGGTAGACCCTACCCATTTGCATACATAGTCATCACCTGCAACTAATTTATAAGTTTAGTAATAAAAAAAATACATTTCATTTATATGGATTCTTTATTTTTGAAAATAACATAATAATACTCAATCAAAAGACAAGCCAATGCATTATACATATCATAGTTTTAATTTAAATATACAGAAACAGAAACAGTTGCAAAATGTCACCATTTAAAAGTTATACAAAGAGACACAGTTCAAAATTATCAAAATAAATTTAATCTAAAGTCATTTTTGAATGTGATATTTTTCTCAACAAGACACACCAAATGGAACATCATACTTTTTCCATCTGTATTGCATTTCTTTTCCAGTGCCTTGCTTACAGCATTTAACTTACCTTTTAGACAGTGTTTTTTTTTTTTTGTATTTCTCATTTAGTGGATAAATCCCTGGGAATGCCAGTCAGTAAGATGAAAAGGCATATTAGCATAAGCTTTTGAAGCGCGAGGTACTGCACATAGTTTTATGTTGTGGTACTTCTCAACAAGGCCTTCACTAGTGCTAAAGTATATCATACCAATTGTATATTAACATCAGAATTTAGTTTATATATGGCACGGGCATTTAACACATCCATCCATCCATCCATTTTCCAACCCGCTGAATCTGAACACAGGGTCACGGGGGTCTGCTGGAGCCAAACCCAGCGAACACAGGGCACAAGGCAGGGAACCAATCCTGGGCAGGGTGCCAACCCACCGCAGGACACACACACAAACACACCCACACACCAAGCACACACTAGGGCCAATTTAGAATCGCCAATCCACCTAACCTGCATGTCTTTGGACTGTGGGAGGAAACCGGAGCGCCCGGAGGAAACCCACACAGACACGGGGAGAACATGCAAACTCCACGCAGGGAGGACCCGGGAATCGAACCCAGGTCCCCAGATCTCCCAACTGCGAGGCAGCAGCGCTACCCACTGCGCCACCGTGCCGCCCCATTTAACACATTCATGTCTAATATATGAAAAAGCACTTTTGTAGCATTTAACTGGTGTACACATGGACTCTGTTGAACTTTGATGCATTCTGTTTTGTCAACAATCTGATATTAGAATTATAATTAGGAATAACAATATAATTAGCAGGGTTTGTGTCCCAGGATCTTTCCATGCTCTCTCCTTGTCTGCCTTGGTTTTCTCCCACAGTCCAAAGACAAGCAGGTTAGGTGGATTGGTGTTTCCAAAATTGGCCCTAGTGGGTGGTTAGGGTGTGTGTGTTTCCCTGCAAAGGACTGGCATCCTGTCCAGGATTTGTTCCTGCCATGTCCCCTTTGCTAGCTCAGATAGGCTCCAGTAGACCCCATTTACCCTGTTCAGGACTAAACAAGTTATAAAATGACTGACTATCTTCAAAATGTCATCACCTTCCTTGTTTTTCTTCCCTGTAGCAGTGGTCAGCATTTTAATTTCTTTTTTGTCCATCTATTTCACTGCTAATAAATTTCATGACTTTTAATTAACTGTTTCACCTTTATTTCATTTTTCGTTTTTCATTAGAGGCTGGAAATTCCAATTTTCTTTTTCATTATGCCACATGCATAGAGCTGGGCTAACATACCATTTATCAACAAATAATGAATGCCACTTATTCTAATAGGGTTCCAGCAATGTAAGGACTGTATTTCCTGATTTACAAATATTTTCAACACAGATCTTCAATTCCATACTAGCTCCAGTATAAATAATAAAATCAACCACACTCTTCCAATGTGGTTCTTAAAAGTGATACCACAAAGGAAACATTTTTGGGTCTCCAAAGGTCCATTTACATGAATGTTCAAGGAGGAACCTTTATTTATTTAGATGCATGACAGGCTCCATACAGTAAATAACCATGAATAGATGGTAACAGATTTGTGAAATACCAATGGGTCATGATTTTAAAAGGACTCTTGCTGCATATGTGCACTTACACAGGCTGGGTCCAGGTTTTCTTTAAATTGGTTAGTGTCCTGCCAACCGTAAGTTAAAGAAATAACTTGTCAAAGAACCAATTTCATATGCAAACAACTATTCCCAGAATAAAATGGTGCTTTGTCAAGCAATACTTCTGTGATGAACCATACAACCCAGTGACAAACCACATAGTACCATTAAATTTTGAAGAATGTATTTGGAATTTTGGAAGAATCTTTCAGTCATGTAAAAAAAAATAATAAAAAGCTTTACACCATAACAATGTCTTTTTGATGGTATATACTGCTTGAAGAATAAACTATCTTTATAGAGTATCAAACTTTTGTCAATAGAAAAGTTTCTGAAGAATACATAATATGCTTGTCAGAAGATTTTATGTGGTTTAGTACAATTTGTAGCTTAAAAAGTTTATCCTCTTTATTGACGTCTGACATTGTTGTCGTTTGCAAAATAAAACTCCCATAATAAAATAAAATAACAACTGCTAACATTATTTTAGGAAACATTGGAGTTGACAAATAGAGATCTGTGCACCAGCAGTCATTTATTTTTTGCTCCTTCATCAGTGACATTAATAAGCTAATTCCTAGGAAGCAATACAATTCTTTTGCATTTTTCCATTTTTTTCAGTGTGGATTTTTCTTGAACAACTCCATGTTTGTTCATATAGCTGTAGAAATTATTAGTTTCTTTAGTAAATCAAGTAAACAAATGACTTTGAAACACCCAGGAATATCTCCGCTTTGTATTAACTTTTCATCCACACATCCTAAACTTTCTCCGTAAAAGAAAATCAAAACATTTTGGCTCAAACATATTTATTTTTTCCAACTCATTCACACATTTTTTTTTCCTTTTGTGGCAAGGATTCCTCTAAGTCTTCACTGTCAAATCATTGGTTGAAAATATACACATAGGTCAAGCTTGACCATTACCTTAATCTCCCACAATTTCTGCCACATTTTCTTAGGTTTAGGTTTAGGTTTCTTTATTTAGTCATGTTTACACAGGAAAACATGAAATTTGCCTTCTCAGTTGCATCTAATAACAGGTAACAGACAGAATGAAATAAAACAGACAAATAGAAATAAGAAAGGTTAAGGTAAGGCAGTTAGATAAAACATATTTACACCAAAGAAAAAAAAAAAAAAGGTAACAGGATATATATCAAAACCTTAAACATTATCTCCGATATTTCTTATTGAAAAGTCGTATGGCACTAGGAAGAAAGGAGTTTCTGGAGCGATTTGTGTGGGTTTTCAAAGCAACTATCTTTCCTGATTTACTGAAGTTTAGTTCTACATGTAATGGATGTCTGTCATCAGTTGAGATAATTTCCAGTTTCTTTAGCATTGCCCTCTGACACACACTAGTCAAATCATCTACATCAGCCCCAATAACTTTAGCTGCATACTTCGTAATCTGCTGGAGCTTTTTTTTGTTTTTTTTCTTCATCACTCTCTCCCACTTTCCATAGCACTACTAGACCTTACACATGTCATACAACTCTTTTTCTTATGCTTAGAAATCATATTTAGGGCGTATTTTAATTGTGTTCAGTTTATCAATTAGACCTGCAATGTAGCATATTATTTAGTCAAGGTATCAGCTGACTGATAAAAATTTTCTTTTATCAGACTTGAACTGCTGCATCAGAGCTGAAAGCAGATTTGGAAGAGGTACTCTCCTTTTTTGACATATGCTCCAATAACTATATAAGTATAATTCAATAATGAAAACCATATTTACACATTTCAAATAGAAAGGATTCACTTTTCCAAACTGCACACCACTACTGTCAACATTGTCACTCGCCGCTGATTGACAGCTCTTTCCACCTACCAGTATTTTTCTTTTGGTTTTGAATTATACCTAGTTTTGGCGTATTCAACTCTGAGTCTGCATGCACCTCCAGTTAATGCTCCTCAGATTTTACGCATGTTACATTTCATTGTTGACACCTCTTGTATGCAGTGCACGCTGCATCTTGTTTTGCGTTCACCAGTTGTTTTAATTTTGAAAGGGTCACTTTGCTAATGTTTGTACTTCGAGACCATCTCAGAAAAGAAACAAAATATGCTTTTTACGAAACAGTATTGCAATTTAATAAAATCAAAACATGTATTAGTGAATTGAAGTGGCAAAAACAAATAGATTAGTGTAATTGTAATAGGTTTACCTTAGTGACATCAAGAATCCAGTTTTGTGAAATATTTTGTTATCATAGCCATTACAGTTATTACATTTTTGTGCTATGTTAGTAACGTCAATTCAGTGCTCTTTTGTGCTATAAACATTTCATAGCTGCCATAATTGTTACTGTTGCTGTTCCTGTTGTCGATCATGTTACATGGAAATCACATGCTATTCGGAGTCATCTTGTCCTACCTCCTCTCTTTGGATCAAAGAACAAAAAAAAAGGAAATGCATTAGGTGCTAGTTCAAATTAGGAAAACCAAGATAGCATTAAGATTTTTTGGTTACATATTTTCTGCAGAAAAATTTGGTTTTGTGATTTTAGTTTAGCAATGTCTTCATGATAGTCCTCCTGCTTCTCTGACATTTTACTTGACCTCTGACCATGACATCTTCCTTTTCTCATTCCTCAGTTTGTTTTCTCTTTTCCGTTACCCCTGGACCCCCATCTCAAGACAGTGTCTTTAACAATATTTGAGAGAAAAATAACTGCAGATGTTGCAGAGAAAGAATAAGAATGTCAGCAGTGAACTGGGTGTTCACATTTATATCTGGATTTTATTTCTCTTTTGTGCCTGTCAGGTAGGAAGAACACAATATAACCTACAGATATAGTATTTCCTTGACACCTGAATGTAGCCACTAGTGTGTGATCAAAATGCATTTAAACACTGTCTAAAAAATTCAAAAACATCAATGTCATAGTGTGACAATTTAACAACACATAGGGTTTCATTCAGGAAATGTGTTGTAAATTGGAAGACTATGAAATGAAATGCTGAAATCCAAGTTAGGAGTAGGTGTGCATTTGAGAAGAGAAACTCTAGAAAACCATATTGTCAGACACTTCTAATTAGGGGGCAACTACAAGGCTAGAACAAAAATGGTAACAGTGGTAATACCACCACTGAGAAGGAGAGGGCACAGTGGCGTAGCTAGGGCTGGGCGGAGGGGGCGGTCCGCCCCGGGCAGCACATTTTTGGGGACGGCATTATTGGCCAAAAGGCTCAGTACAATTCATGTGTAAGCAGCAGGGTTCGGAAAAATATCACTCATGAATGAAAAAGGTAAAATTCTTTGATTTTTATCCACAAATCTTCAAAAATAATTTTCAAACTGTCCTTCTGTGATAGCATCAGACTCAGCAGTTTAAATTTATGAGGCAATAACAAAAATAAACATAAATATTACACCGATAATAATTTCTATGAAGATAAACGACTAATTTACAATTTATAATTTCGTTTTATTATCAATGCCAATGTGTTCTTTCTCTGCACAGAAAACATCCACACCTATCACTTGTACACTACACTGGTTCTGGTTTTCACAGTGTAATTATATTAAACTAATAATAAGAACATGGCTTATCAGTGTGTCTATACTCTATGCTTGTCTAGTTGATGCTCATAAATAATTATATGTGAAAAATTATTGCTGTTTCTCTATATATGAATAAATCTATGCAAAATTTATCTTAATTTTTCTCTCTATGTCATTTTAATTTTCTATTTAAATAGGTTAGCATATTCAGATATTTTGGAGGGCGGCAAATTGAAGCACCGCCCTCTAGCTATGCCACTGAGAGGGCATTGTCAGTAACACCTTCTTCTCTTTCATCTCCCTGACAGACTAGCCTCGGGAACTCTCATTGAAGCACACACGTGTATTATTAGTCCAGCGGCAGCAGGCAGTATCTTTGCAAAATAAATAAAATAAGTTTCAATATAGTGAAGAAATAGTAATTATGTGACTTTTGTCAGTTTTTATTGTTTAATTGACTACAGAACAAAGATAGCAATTCACATCTGAACATTAATATTCAATGTGAATATTGATCTTTGACAATGACTTTTCCAATGTGAATCCACGCTCCTGGAGCTGAAAAAAGTGCTGCAGAGGGAGTGGTGAAGTGAAATGCACAGAAAGTCTCCTTTAAAATGGCTGAATCTCACAAAGTAATGGTTTGATTTTTTTCTTCTTAAAAATGACCTGGATGTGCTTTTTTCCAACATGTGAGTAATATCAAGACAGATAAATATTCAATAACATTTTTAGCTTAAAACATGGATGTATTTGGTAAACTTGAAAGTTTTTCATGACATTGGGACTTTGTCACCCTTAATCTACATTATAAAGCACAAGAGCAGGCTCTTTTTTTTATAATTTACTAGAGGGTTCACCCCCTGCTTGCTTCACTCTCCAACCCCCAACCTCCCCAGCCTGCGCTACGCGCTAGCCACTTCATGTCTCTGCCGCTCGCGTTGTGAAGAGGGGGGCAGAATGCACCCCAAGGAGATGCAGTCGCTCCTCTGAAACCCCTTCTTAAATGGTGATACAATGGGAAACAAATACAGTTTTTTTTTTTTACCTCCTCTTTGCTTGATCAGTTGCTGGCTTGCTGCTGATGCTGTGCCGCGTGATCTGCATCTGGCTCAGTGCTTTGAACATTTAAAAGCCTGTACAGCAGCTGTCCTACTCTTTGTCTTTTATTTTCGGCCCCGGGCATGGTTAAATCTCTTGGCACAAAGTCTCGTTTCACGGGACATGAGTTCTTGATATTTTTTACTTTATAATTTAAAAACAGAATAAGTATCTGAAAATCTAACAACATCACATTAAAGTTCGATAAATTCTGAAAAGAATGATACCAAACATATATATATATATATAGGTTTTAAAATAAGCCCGATTTAAAGCGTGACAAAAAACGTGACATAAAAACTTTACATAAAATCGTTGCACAAAATTGTTGCACTTTTAGGCTTGGGATTTTATATATAGAGTAGATAAATTATGCTTCACTTTAAGATGCAATTTCATATGATATACTAATATACTGTATACCATGATTGTGAGGAAATAACTTTAATTTGAAAAATACTGAACTACTCCTTTAAGTGTACTGTACTTCATTTGCAACCTTCTAACTATTTTAAACTGGAAAGTTAACAAAAATTCAGTCATTCTTCTTTTAAACTTGCTTATAACTAACACAGGGGCTCAAGGGACAAAGACCTATCCCAGCACCAACACCGAATGGGATGTCAGTCTATTACAGGGCATGTAAGTGAAGACAACGCATCTTAGCTGTCATCAAGAAATCTCACCAATACCTTTACTTACTCAGGATAGTCCAGATGTCTCCATCTGTGCTTAACACCACATAAACAGTTATATCCATATTCATTCTTTTTATAACATACTAATGAGGGACCAGCTCTGTTCATGAGCTCAAAGCACTGCAGTAGATGGTGAGGTCCTCTCAGATACACGCATGTTAAAAAGGTGGGGTGGACAGCATTCACTGTGGAACTCTGCTGGAGTGTAATCCCACCACTTTAAGATACAAGTTCACAACCAGTTACTGATTACTGTACTTTGAGTTACTGCAGTTCTATCTTTATCATCAGTTTTCAAACCATCATGTATGGATTATTTTACATTTTGATTGGACTTTTTTTATCTTATACTGACTTCTACATCAAGTTTCATTCATTCTATACATTTTTTATCTTGTGTTGCTCTTTTATAATTAGAATGATTGCAAAAAACAATACAGTATTATAATGCAGGGAATGAAAGAAACTATATAAAACAATAGAGGAAATAGAAATGCTAATTGATCAAGACAGCGTAATAGATTGTGATTAATGCTACAAGTGTTATGTTATGTGGCACATAGATAGATAGATAGATAGATAGATAGATAGATAGATAGATAGATAGATAGATAGATAGATAGATAGATAGATAGATAGATAGATAGATAGATAGATAGATAGATAGATAGATAGATAGATAGATAGATAGATAGATAGATACTTTACTCATGCAAAGGGAAATTTAAGAGCACAATGGTGTGCACATTCTCTCTGAAACTTCAATTCAATCATTTTTTTTTTCTACCTACATCAAGTGACATGTCTAATTTTAAATTTAAACTGGTCTGGTGTGACTGAGTATGGGCATATGCCCAGCATTCACTATGATGGACTGGTGAGTCATCCAGAGTTCAATTTGTTTTTTCTGTCCTTCTGCATTTATGTCTCATTTCATACATTATTTAAACATTCATCCAATTTTAGCAAGTTTACTCCAGTTTAGGCCCAGCAGCATTAGACAAAAGTTAGGTGCAGAATGTGCATAAGACGTAAATTAACTGCTGAAAAATAAATCATTTATATAAAAAATATATTTATTTATCTATATGTCATTTCAAGTTTTATTCTAAGAGCACAAGGAACATAATAAGTCAGGTTGCTTCCTACCTTATTATAGAGGAAATTTAAGCGAATCGTTGGGAAGAAAAGGAGCAACCCTACACAGAGGAACAGGTACAACATGCCAGCTCCTCACTTAACTTAACTTTACCAGGAACTGAAGTGTTGAACATGTGAGGAAGCAATGCACATGCCTCCAGGCTGTAGTAATATATTTTTGGTTTAATTCAACTTGTTTCTGTGGAACGTCTATAGTGGTTCCTGCCTGGCACCAGATGCTGCCAGATAGTCTGTTGTTCCGAGTGGACTTTGTGAGGTCAGAAACTAGCAGATGCTCCGTGCTACATCCGCTAGCCCGCATTCTTATAGTAATGGTGACACCCTTTGGGATTAAAAGCGCAAGTATATCGTGCACTAAAAAATCAGCATAGACTAACCGTAACAGGTAGGTTCTATTTCTCCGTTTTGTTTTCAGGCCACTGCCTTCTAGCACAGCACACAGCATAGAGTGGCAATGTGGCTCAATGATTGGCTGCCTGCAGGAACAACTTTGACTCCTACCGTATAAGCTGGTGTTGGCACCTGGTTTTCTTATTTTGGAGAAGATGTATTTTTGTTTATGGGCTGTCAGAGTCTGCCCTATTTTTTTTTTTTTGTAAATAACTTTCAAGGATGTTAGTACCACAAGAGGGTAGTAGAGTTTTTGTTGGCATTTTACATTTATTTTCATTGGAGACACGGGTTTAGTGTTTCTGGGACTCTTTCCCTTGATTTTTTTAACTGTATATATTTTCACACCCTGCATAAAGCAGTTCAAATGCCTGCTGTAAATAAAATATATTCTTTTAACATTTTTGACCCAACTACTAGCAGAACATCTGGTACTGTAGGTGAGTTGTGACATACTTAAACTGAATTATAGTTAATGAAAATATGGTTGGAAACTTTCTTATTTAACCATAGTGCTGTAGGGTGCAATGATAGTGCAAACATTAATATTGAAAGTTCACATGCCTTGAAACCAAGTTCAGTTCTCAGTTTGTGGAGATTTAGAAAATTCTTCCAATGTTAATGCGGATTTTCTCTACTGACTTGCTTTCAGGTTGTATGAACGGCTTTGCTTTGTGTGCAGTTGTGATTGTGCCTTACCTTTGACTAGCAACACATCCAAGACTGGTTTCTGCATCATACCTGTTACATTCAGAATAGAGGCTGGTGTCCCATCAACACTGCACTGGAAAAGCTGATTCAGAAAATAAATGGCTAGCTGTGTCCAATAAACAGTTGTCTGGTTTATCCTTTTAGGTTAAGAGTACAACTTTCTAGATTAATTTGCTTTTCATCATCTATTGTCACAAAACATCTATGTCATTCTCTATCCATGGGAGGACTGAAGCCATTTTGTATTATTGCTTGTTAAACAATATAATAAAAAGTTGGGTAGACCACTTGTGATTATAAGGTCCATCAGTTAAAGAAGAAGAAATGGAACCACACTGGAATGACACATGCCATTTGCACTGATCAGAAATGTTGCAGAGAGTTTTCTATTAAATCAGGTGCAACTGAGAGCTCAGTTTCACATGTCCTTCTCAATCTAAGAGTTCTTCTGCCCTCTAGTGGTAACTCCTTGAAATTGCATATTACAGCTATTTGTTTAGGAGCCAAGCCTGGAAACATATTTACAATAAATTGAATGAGTAAACTTCATGGAATTTGGGGAAGTAGCTTGTTTGCCCAGATGATGGCCTGTGATGGTATGCAATGACTTCACCTAACTTGAAAAGTTGAGCATCAATCTCTTAATACTGTCTTCTTCTTTAAATTTCGTTCAACCAGTTACTGAAATAAATTTGATAAAAAGGTGAAGTGGAAAATGTATAGCTTCCACAACACACAAATTAAATACATACAATACACAAATTGGATATTTCCTTTAATTTTTTTAGCATTAAATAAATCTATATTAACAACTAATATTTAAAAATAGATATCACAAAAAACATTTTTAGTGTCAGATTTGTTATCCAGTAAAATTAGATAATTGGTCAAGGACCAGAATATCTTTTCAAGGTATAGATTCAATTTATATATAGTTACACACACACACACATACACACACACATATAGATAGATAGATAGATAGATAGATAGATAGATAGATAGATAGATAGATAGATAGATAGATAGATAGATAGATAGATAGATAGATAGATAGATAGATAGATAGATAGATAGATAGATAGATAGATAGATAGATAGAGTCACACATGTGCACTCAGATAAAAGTTGATGGGCTCAAATGAAGTTATATCTCTGCCAGAACGTTGGATGGCGCCATCATCTGATCCTTTCTCTTTTTGTCCCTCTGCACAACAGTCGAATGTCTGCCCAAACAATGATGTCACCACCAACCTGCCCACTGATGATGTCTCTTCCATCCATCCCTGATGACAACTTCCTCTTTAGAACCCACCTATCGAAGACATCACTTCCACTTCCGGCCACCCTGAGCCATCCCCTTCTGGTTTCAGCCATATAAATGTTTCTGTATCACCCTCAGTTCTCAGCTCTGTTTTGAACTCCATTTTGTAACAAAGTGTTTATTTTACAATTAGGATTGAACAGTTAAAACATTTTCAAGAGCAATAATACAAATAAGGTGTTGATGTTCTAACAAGTTCTTTTTTTTTATAAATAATGCATTTCCAACTGTAATAAGTAGCATGTAACACAGTAAATGCTACAACAACAGCAACTGTAAAAACAAGAAGAACTTGTAGTGTTTTGCTTTCTTCCCTTTCAGGTTTGGCTGTTGCACCTTCTGCTGTCAGAACAGACACTGCCCCTAAGGACCCTAAAATGTATTAACAAAGTTCAGATCACTCCTAATTTCAATGAATGTATTTTTGTTGGGTTTTCTTCTCCTCTTCCCCATTAATACTTTTAAGCTTGAATTTTTTCCTATAATTTCCCACCTGCTCAGTTTCAATTATTGCTTAAGAGGCAGTTTAGCAGTTATTATTTTGACACGATGCAGTTTGTAGTTTGCG
The DNA here is from genome assembly GCF_900747795.2 of Erpetoichthys calabaricus. Classification (NCBI taxonomy): domain Eukaryota; kingdom Metazoa; phylum Chordata; class Cladistia; order Polypteriformes; family Polypteridae; genus Erpetoichthys; species Erpetoichthys calabaricus. The sequence goes on from NC_041395.2 coordinate 116,660,728, forward strand.
AAAAAGACAAAGAAATGGAAGAGAACAAAGAGTTGAAATGGAGAAAGAGACAGGAAAAGGGTAAAGATCCTGGCAGAAGATGAAGCACTTCCTCCTAAGTCTTGAATACATTCTCCTATTCACTGTGAGAATTTAACTAAATAAATGAAAAACTGTAAGGCACTGTGGCCTCACAATGGTTAAAAAGAATTTTGAAAATTAGACTTAAAATTTATGGTAACATAGGGCTTTCTGAAGTTAGTATACTGTATGCCATTTCTTGAGTGGTTTATTTTTTCCACTCCTGCTTTTCTCCATTATTAATATTTTCTGACCTTCTTCCTCAGTATATATTTCAAGCCCACATTAGGTCCCACTTTAGGCCCAGGAATATAGAAAGGACCATTGTCATGAAGAGCTTTATATGTTAGCAAAAAAAAAATTGTGTAAGATATACTGTATGATATTTAACAGTCCCTGGTAAAAAACGCATGAATCCATCCCTTTTCAGATCCTGTGTAACAAAGTTAAAAATTGTGGTAGACGGCAGGAACCAACTACTGAATGAGTCGTTAGTCAACATTAACTCAGAGAGCTAAATCAGACTGACCAAACAACACATCTTGTATGCCTTTGGAATGTTTAAAAACCAGGAGGGAAACCCAGGAAGAACCTTTCATAGCATCTAGTGAAGCTGTTCTCCTGGAGCATTAAGGCAACAGGGCTAACCACTGTGATGCCTATTTAAAATGTTTATTTAATAGGAAAATATTTTAGAAGACAATGAATCGATTGTTACTTTAGCAAAAATCATTTTTGTATTAAATATGAAGCTGACAGGATACTGAATTGGCCTGCATTGAGGGAGTGAGTGTATGAGACACTGGACATTGTAATGGCCTGACATCTCATCTATTAATGGATTTCTTAGCTCAGTGCTGCCAAAAAAGTCTGCTGAACAGGTCTATTGGGCTAAATAGGTTCATAAAGTGAACAAATGTATTTTATACACATTGATAACAATACTGAAGGTCCTATTGTATTTATTTACCATGCAAATATTATTTACTCATATACCTGGACTGGTGCCTCTCAGCAGCACAAACTAATAATAATAATATTGATAATACATTACATTTAGCAATGCCTTTTATGACATCTAAGAACATTTCACATATGGCATATAAGGTCAAATAAAAACATAAAAATAAAAAATAAGTAAGACGGTCAAAATTAAAAACAGACAATTAAGACCATCAAAATTATAATAAAATGCAATCAGCACATAGAAGCCCTTTTAAAAAGATGCATCTTTAAATGAGTTTTGAAAGTGGCAAACTGTTAAGAAAATCAAACATAAACAGGTGGGTAGGTCCATAACGTGAGGGTTTGCGGGAGTTAACGCTCGATGATCCATTGAGGTGCATTTAGTTTGCAAGGACAACAAGTAATATTACATTATGTGACCACAAGTTGTGACAGAGTGCTCAATATTATAACATACCAGGAATATAAAAAGGACCATCATCATGAAGAGCTTTATACGTTAGCAAAAAAAACTTACCCCCACCCAAGAGAAAGAGAGGAAGGCCAATAGCCAGAGTAAAACTTTAAGAGTTGAAAAGAGGGAAGAGGATCCTTTTCCAAAATGTTATTCAATAGATCCTGCCAGATTTTTACAAAGTTTGAAACAGATCCACTAAAGTGAGAATTTGATTTTTTCCAATTTCAAATAGTATATAACATCTTGTGACATTACCAAAGGAAGCACTTTCTCAATCCTTCTAGCTAGAACTTTGGAAGGTATCTTAACATCATTATTCAGAAGTGAGTTTGGTCTGCATGATGCACATTGTAATAAGTCCTTATTTTTCTTAGGAAATACAGTAATTAATGTTTGGCGAAAAGTTTGAGGTAGAATTTTATTGTATCTGGCTTCTATACATGTTGCTAATAAAAGGGGAGCTAACTTAATTGAAAACTGTTTATAAAATTCGGCAGGATGGCCACAGGGCCTATTGTTTTCCCACTCTGAAGTGAGTTTATAGCATCTAGTAATTCTGATAGTACCAGAGGGCTTATCCAATTCCTCTGCACTGAGAGCATCTAGTTGTGGCATCTGTAATGCATCGAACAATGCATTTGATTGTGTCTTGTCTTCTTTAAACTGATTGCAAGGCCTGTCTTTTCCTAAAAAGTGCCTCATTTGGAAACCTGGCATGTTCTTGATCTATTCTGGTAATTTCACTGATTAATTCTGAGGCCTTTTCGTTTCTGATTTATTTTTGTGGGGGAGATATGAAATAATCTGTCCTCTTAAAAATACCTCCAGAGTTTCCCTGAGTATTCCTGCAGAGACTTCTGAGGATGTATGTGTCTCTAAAAAAATCAGTTTGCTTGGATATAAACTCTGTACAGTTCTCGTCAGCTAATATCATGGGGTTAAGACACCAGCTGTGAGATGAGTATGTGGGGCATATGATATGAGCTCCATGATTAGAGGGGCATGGTCAGAGATAACAGTAGCATAGTACATACAAGATTTGATCGTGGGCAAACAATTGTTATCTATAAAGAAATAATCAATTCTTGAGTAACAATGATGTACTGGTTAGAAGAAGGAATATGATCTTGAGTTTGCTAAATGTTAAAATTCTACAAGGGTTTTCTATTCACCTCCTGATGGTTTGTCTTTTTCATGCCATGGTAGGAGGTCTTTTGAAATGCATTCAATATACCTATATATTGAGCAGATTGGTTGCATTACTGACAACTGTTCATAATAATTTCCTCATGGCTCAATGTCAAATGAATTAATGTCAAAATTATAGTTGAAAAGCTCCAACAAAAACCATGGCAGAATTCTGTGAGGGGTGAGGATATTCTATTGAGGCCATTTTTAGTAATTAAGATAGCTATGTATCCTGTAAGTCTTGTTTTTAGCTCAATAATATGAAAGTGAAATGCAGGTTGAAGATTTCTAAACCAGAACTGCCTTTGTAAAAAATAGTGAAGGAGTTATAAGAGAGAAGATAACTGCTAAACAGCGATAAACACAGGCCTGCTTTATACAGGCCTTCTTCAGCTGACTTGAACAGTGCAGTTAAGAGCATGCAACTTTACGTCATCTTATAGCTAGTTATCTGCACGATTTTACTAACTGTGCCACTGCACCATAAAACATTTGCTTATACCTAACATTTCTAGTACCAGCTGATGTAACAAGAGGTGGCAGCAGTGGGATCTGAAATGGTTACCTTGTCCTTACAAGTCCAAGTGCATAGCATCTTGTTAACATGTATATACAGAGGATTCATAGAATATGCATACCCCTTCACTTTCTACATACTTTATTGTGTTGAAGATTCAGTTTTAAATAGATAAATTAGCTATTTAGGCCCATCCATCTGTATTTAACAACCCATAATACATCCAAATACAGAAAGTTCCTTGAAGGAAACCTTCCTCAGAGTGCACCTCCAACTGGGTCAATGGTTCACCTTTCAAGCATGAGAATGACTAGATGCATACAGCCACGAGAATCCTGGAATAGCTTCAGGACAAGTCTTAGACTGTCCTTGAGTGGCCCAGCCAAAACATAGACTTAAACCCCATATACAATCTGTAGAGAGACTTGTAAATGCTTCAGATCCACTCTAATGGAGCTTGGGAGGATTCATCTTAACCCAATGGGATCATCTGCCCAAATCCAGGTGTGCAAACTTACAGAGACTTACCAAAGAAGACTCAGAGTTGTAATTGCTGGAAAGAGGTTTCTACAAAGTATTGAATTAGAGTCCAAATGCTTGATTTTAATACATTTGCAAATCTTCCTGAAAGCATGTTTTCACTTTTTCATTATAGGTTATTGATTGTAGATTGATGAAGAAAATAGAAAATTTATCATTTAAAATATGTAGAAAGTGAACCGGTCTGAATTCTTTCTGAATCCACTGTAAGTCCAGGCCAACCCCAAAACTTGGAGAAGGTCAAACATATAAATAACCTTTAAGCAAGAGTCAGATGAACATGTGCCACTTAATGGAAAAACCATTAAGATCCCCTGTGCTGGCACCCCAGTCTTAATGTGTAATTGCCTTGCCATCAGTATAAGATCTGGGCTTCCATGAATATTTGAAAATATTTGGAATAAACAGACTCGTTTCGATTACGATTAAGCGTGCCAGTTATCTGCCTTAGTGAAATTTTCAATAAAAGGCCAGTAGAGGGAGACAATTCCTGGAAGACGTCTCGCTTACCAAAAGTAAACTACAGTAAATAGTTTTATTGCGAAACGTTCCTCTCATATTTGATTATCAGTCGCATTTGTCTCATTTAATTATTTATCTAATCAATTTTCCATTATTACTATTTCTATCATATTCTAAAACCTGAATTTTATTAGCTTCACTTTGGTTTCACAACTGAACCAACCTATACTGAACTTTATATAGGAGACTGAATTGCGCCCTTCAGTCTGAGGTCGCGCTTTTATTCATTAATCTGAACAATCTTTTTGATGGATCATGTGATTTGGATACCCATAAGCAGGACAGTCTGAAATCGATTCGGAGAGCCAGCGGATATGCCAGCAGCACCAGTGTCAGTCCATCGCAGGATCCACTCCCGAATGCAGTCACGCAGGGCCAGTCTGTAATCACCAAGTAACCAAACCAGCACGTCTTTGTAGACACACAAAGAGAACATGCAGACACTTTACATTTAACGACCATGTATGAAATTCATACTCGGCATGCTGCGCTACCATACTGCCTCCTCATGGAATAACATATATTAAAGGCGACTAAAGGGCCGAAGGGACACTTCTACACACCCCGTAGGGTTACTGTTAACATGCGCTTAATTCATGCTAAAGTTTTTGGTCTGTTTATGTAATTATTTACTACTTTCTTATTTTATTTTATTTTGTGCCTAGTCTAGCTAAATAACTAAGAGGCGCATGACATTTTTAAAATTGTAACGACTCGGTGGGCGGTAAGACGAAGGAATGGAATTATGTAGTCTCTTGATGCCGATTGCTGGTTAGTGGTCCTAAAAAGCATCAATGTCATCTTCAGCGCTGTTTCAAGTCCCAGCTGCTTATCCCTTTGCTTTGTCCCTTCCTGCAAGCCGCCCAGCTCCGCCTCACTTGGGGCCAGAGACGAACAGTATGGCACACTATTCGACACTCGACGGGCTCTCTGCGAGCAACCCAAGCCCAGGCTGCAATCTGAGGGCTCGCCAGAAGCGGATACGTCATAGCAGATGGGCTTCAGCAGCCGGGAGACGCGCTTGATCTTGAGTGCCTGTTTCCGCGCAACTATCTTACTATAAGGAAACACATACCGTCTTTTGTTTTGTGTGCTTAGTGTGCTTAGTTTATAAGCGGAATGAAGGACTGGAAGTACCTATGTTATGACAGAGGAACATGACAGAAGTGATGCACATGGGGTTCGTGTGGATGACTGCTGTCCATGGGCAAGCAAGTCTGGAACAGACGATATGGAGGATTCACAAAGACCAAGTTAAAAAGAAGAGATCACAGTTGATTACATTGATGATATTAATGTTATTGGGTTTAGTTATGGAGATGGGGCACTTGAGAATACTTCATCGGAATCTTTCTGTAATTCATTTTGTCATTTGGTAAATATGACTTGTGCCTAAAAAAGTATTTCAGTTTTTGCATCATTTTGACCCAGCATGGTGAACCAGCAAGGAAGTGATCCCCAATGGCAGCTGAGAAAGTTTTTTTTATTTTGTTATGCACATACTTGTGTATGTATGGGATGTGATGGGATCTGAGTTGTGCTGTGCCATCAGACCCAGGCATTTAGAGATGTATATTGTGTATTTTAAAGTTATATTGTGCAGTTAAGTGTGCCTCGCTGTTAGGAGACCCGGGTTTCCTTCCTGGGTCCTCCCTGTGTGGAGTTTGCATGTTCCCCCTGTGTCTGCGTGGGTTTCCTCCGGGTGCTCCGGTTTCCTCCCACAGTCCAAAGACATGCAGGTTGGGTGCATTGGCAATTCCAAATTGTCGGTAGTATGTGCTTGATGTGTGTATGTGTGTCTGTGTATATGTGTGCGTGCCCTGCGGTGGGTTGGCACCCTGCCCAGGGTTTGTTTCCTGCCTTGCGCCCTGTGTTGGCTGGGATTGGTTCCAGCAGACCCCCGTGACCCTGTAGTTAGGATATAGCGGGTTGGATAATGGATGGATGGATGGAGTTAAGTGTGCTATGGCAGCTATTTGTTACAAGTAATGTTGCAGGTTATCATTATGCCCACTGTGGTAGGTGTATTTTGTTTTATGATTCATAGGAAATTTAGAAATACTTGTAGTTTTCCATAGCTTTAAATAATTAACACTATTTTGTGATTTTCGTATTAATTCATCTTTTTTCTTTGGCATTTACTCCAGTAATTGTTTGTCAATAATGACAATAAATGACAAACTGAATGTACACCAGGGTCCACTAACTGAATTCTTTTTTATTTATTTATTTATTAATTTTTATTGTAATCTTTCCATACAAACAGATCAATTTATAACCAAACAAAAATGAAGACAAATCAAACCCCACCCCTGAGAAGGAGAGCTTAGCCAAATGAGAATTGCTTAGGGCTTTTTAATAAGGCAACATTAAACAAAAGAAAGGGAGAAATAAATATATAGGTAAATAAGAAATGGAGAAGGGAATTAAATGCGGTAATAGTTATTTCTCTTATTCTAAAATAATATTGATTAGATCCTGCCAGGTTTTGAAAAAATTTTATACAGATCCTTTAACTGAGAATTTGATTTTTTCCAATTTCAAATAATATAAAACATCTTTTTCCTACTGACTTATCAGAGGAGAATTAGGATTCATCCAATTTAACAGAATAAATCTGTGTGCCAAAAGTGTAGTAAATGCAATCACCGTTTGCTTGTCCTTCTCCACTTTAAGTCCATCTGGAAGGACACCGAACACAGCTGTTAATGGGTTAGGAGGGATTGTGACCCCAAGGCTGTCTGAAAGGCACTTAAAAATTTTGGTCCAAAATGATGTTAGTTTGGTGCAGGCCTAGAACATGTGACCCAGTGAGGCAGGAGCTTGGTTGCAGCGCTCGCAGGTTGGATCTTGCCCTGGAAACATTTTGGACAGTTTTAAGCGAGACAGATGAGCTCGATATATAATTTTGAATTGAATAATTCTATGCTTTGCGCATATGGAGCTCGAGTGAATTCTCTGCTTTGCTACCTTCCACTCCTTTTCTGATATATTGATTAAGAGATCTTCTTCCCAATGTCCTCTTGGATCTTTGAAAGGTAGGGACTCTAATAGGATTTTATATAATGCGGAAATGGTGTTTAATTCCTCGAGATTGAGCAGTATTTTTTCCAGCATTGTGAAGGGTACGAGGTGGGGAAAATCAGGCAATTTCTGTTTAACAAAATTTCTAATTTGAAGATAGTGAAAGAAATGTGTAGCTGGGAGGTTGAATTTTGAAGGCAATTGTTCAAAAGATGCAAATATGTTGTCTATATAAAGGTCTCTGAGCATTTTAATCCCAAAACTTTTCCAGGTATTAAAAACTGGATATGTTTGCGAGGGTTGAAAGAGGTGGTTCTCTTGCAGAGGTGCCACCAATAAAAGATTTTCCATCTTAAAATGCTTTCTAAGTTGGTTCCATATTCTGAGTGAGTTAAGCACAATTGGGTTATTAGTATATTTGTGATAACTTACATTTATTGGAGAGCAGAGCAGGGAGTATAAAGAAGTACTACAGGATTTTTCTTCTATTGCAGACCAAGCCTGTGTATGTGCATTTATTTGTGTCCAGGTGTTTATGGCTTGTATGTTTGCTGCCCAGTAATAAAACTGAAAATTAGGTAAAGCCATGCCACCTTCTGCCTGAGGTCTTTGTAGGGTCGCTCTTCGGATATGTGGGTGTTTTGAGTTCCAAATGAATGAGGTTATTGTTGAATCTAACTGTTTAAAAGACGATTTATTGATATATATTGGAATGTTTTGAAATAAAAAAAGAAGTTTAGGAATGATATTCATCTTAACACCATTAATTCTTCCGGCTAGAGTGAGATGAAGGGTTGACCATCTATGCAAGGCTTGCTTAATTTTTTCCATACAGACGGCAAAAATTTGTTGATAAAGAGCTTTATGTTTACTTGTGATATTTACCCCTAGGTATTTAAACTGATCTACTATGGTAAAAGGTAGGGTGTCCAATCTAATATTATATGCTTGTGAATTCACTGGAAAGAGTATACTTTTATTCAGATTAATTCTAAGACCAGATATCTTTTGAAATTCTACTAACTGAATTCTGAAAGGCTGCAGCTACTTCCGTGTCAGATTCACTAATGTGCTCATTAGAAAATAATAGTTTAAATAATCAAAACACATGGACAAGTAGTATGAAAGTCATGATAATGGTGATGATAAAAAAAATAAGTTTAACAATCACGATGACCGATGTTGACTGAATTCACTTTGCCTCAAATGCTGTGAAATGCATTGAAGTCAATGGGGAAGGAGGAAGTGAACATGTTTTGATTGGATTATAATGGTGCAGTGGTCTTTTCGGTGTCCCTGGAGGATAGGGAAAAGTCTGCCAGCTATTGTGGCCAAAGAGTTATCTGAGCTGTGTGGCAAAAGTGCCAACCACTGCGCCACCATGCCATTTGTCCAACAACAAAAGACACAGACAAAACGAATACCACAACTAAAACACAACACCCAGCCACAAACTATCCATCCATCCATCCATTTTCCAACCCGCTGAATCCGAACATAGGGTCACGGGGGTCTGCTGGAGCCAATCCCAGCCAACACAGGGCACAAGGCAGGAACCAATCCCGGGCAGGGTGCCAACCCACCGCAGGACACACACAAACACACCAAGCACACACTAGGACCAATTTAGAATCACCAATCCACCATGTCTTTGGACTGTGGGAGGAAACCGGAGCGCCTGGAGGAAACCCACGCAGACATGGGGAGAACATGCAAACTCCACACAGGGAGGACCCGGGAAGCGAACCCAGGTCCCCAGGTCTCCTAACTGCGAGGCAGCAGCGCTACCCACTGCGCCACCATGCCGCCCAGCCACAAACTAGCAATAAGGAAATAAAATATATAGCATTGCATTGAGAGAGTGTTGATCTTAGGCCACACACTAGCCATGCCCTAAAGCAGCAGCATGGGACTGTCTGGTTCCATTTTTTGGTACAGTGGGAGTATCTTTTTTGTTTTCCATGTATCTGTACAGATGCTTAGTACTTTCATCTTCCTTCAAGCATAAAGAAACACTTTGTAAATAGTAATAAATCTTTTGTTTTTCTTTTCTGATGGGGGTGTAGAGAGGGCGCATTAAGGTTTATTTTAAGATGTTGCTGAGCACATGGCTAATTTGCATGCATAATTAGCCATGCAGTGCTGTGTTGCCAGCACACAGTCTTCAGTGTTATATACTTGTTAGATGTACTACTAATATTGCAAGTGTTTTGTTTGTTTGAAATCTGGTAATGTTTGTCAACCTTTGTGGATTGTGGACACATTTTTACTTTTTTAAGTTCACTAATGGCCCACATAGGCAATCAAAGAGCTTAGAGGGTTGAAATAACAGGGAGTTGAAGAAACAAGTTCAGTTAGAGACAAGGAAAATATCATACAGCATTGTTTGGTGGACGGGGTGGGAAAGGTTGGATTCAGCAAATCTCATTGGTTGACACTGTGTTTTATTTTCTCTTCATGTGCTTGTTACACAGCCATGGCCAAGTCGTCAATGATCTTACAGTAGGCATTTGTGAAAGTTCTATACATGGTTTCTGCAGCTCTATAATGTCATATTGGCCTTGTGAAGCATCATGGGGCGCTTGGAAAAAAATGATTGCCTAAGCCAGCTGCACAGCAAATTTCCAGGAAATATTCAATGAACACAGCATATTCACCGTGAAAAATGCTTTGGCAAATTTCACCAATCAACACTAGTTAAAAGTAACACTAATTTATCGCCATGCAACATACATCAATACTTACTACATTCCAATAAAAAATAGCAAACCCCATTTTATCATTTTGGATTGACATAAACACAAATACTCTAAACAAAATCTTGCTTAATTAAAGGAGAATAATTAAAAGCAGAATTAGATTGTGACACAAACCTGTAGCCACAGTGACCCTGAAGACTGAACTGGAAAACCATTTGTCTATGCCCATAGCATAGTCTAATCAATTGACGGTTTAGTGCTCTGTCTGTTTTCCTTGCTAATAATGTTAAGAAAACACTGAAATGTCACATCTTCTTCCTCTAAGGCCAGCAACAGCAACTTAAACAAAGCAGCAATGACATTAAGTGCCACTGCAGACATGTGAGAGGATAAGGAAATTTAGAAATGTTCTACAACAAATGATAATGACAGAAATATGTGTATTTAAAATAAATAAATAAACAACCACTCTAAAGCTTACCTTGATGATTGTTCAGTGTTAATATTCTGTGTACTGCTGTAGTATCTGAATTTCCAGAGGTCTTTCTATCTCCGTATACAGAAAAAGCTTTTGATAGACTCCAATGGTGATATTCATTTCATGCTACTTAGCTAATCGGGGTTTATAAATAACATATGTACATGAATTGAACTATTACTGTAAGCATCTTCTGTTCAAGTAAAATATATGAAAGCAGACTTTCATTTCAGAACGTAGGACCAGACAGGGCCGCACATTATCATCCATGCCATTTGCAATTTCTCTAGTACCCCTAGCTATTTACTTCTGTAAACAACCAGACATTCAGGGCAGTGTAAGGGAAGGATTTGAATAAAAAGTGTCTGTTTATGCTGATGACATGGTGCTCTGCGTTACCGATCCATAGTCATCACTGCCACATGTATTAAATCTAACCGAGGGATTCTATAAAGATTCTGGGTTCAAGATTAACTTGACCAATAGCATATCATTCCTAGTCTGTAATATCAGATTGAATTGGATTATTTTTATTTATTGTCTCACAACAAGTTTCAGTTACAAAAAATTTTAATTCTCTTGAAGTTCACATTCATTTTTTCCATTGGATAGAAACTATTAAACAACATGGACATCTTGTTATCTCACATTGGCTGAGAGAAAAAATATTGTTAAAATGAATACTCCAAGATACTATCTCTCTCTATATAAAAGGAAATCCTGGAATGGAAAGCAAATGCAAAGCTACCATACGTGATAATCTCGAAAGACATTTAAAATGACCCGCGAGACCAAGGAGACTTGCCACAGTCCGTCTCGCGGGGACCGTAAACATGAGACTTGGTGTCAAGAGATTGTCCCAGGGCCGTAGCAAAAAGGACAGCAGCTGTACAGGTTTTAAAGAGATCGAAGGGCAGCGCGACAGCAGCTATAACATCCCCCGGGGCCAGTAATAAAAGACAGGTATTGGTTTTAAAACGTCACGCGAGACCAGGCAGTGAGCCATCATTTAAAACAAGTCAACAGACCTCTAAGCTAGCAGTTGTTGGGTTGCTTTTGGCAGGCAAGCATCATGTGCTCCGAGCTCTTAAAACAACGACATGCGACAGGCAGAAGAGGCAGCTAGCAGCCTATTGGGACTCGCAAGATTACAAATATTGTTTTTACAGAAGTTCTGAAATAAAAGTGAAACTAATGAAATAGCAACAATTCAAAGAAAAAAAAATCTTAAAAGTGTGTATCCAGAAAACCAAACACAGGGGTTGGCGAGAGAAGCGAGCAGGGGGAGAAGCCCCCTAGTATCTTTACAATTAAATCATTTCTTTGTTCACCTGGAACACAAAACGTCTATTTGCAGTATATAAAAAAAAAAACAATTTTGCGAAGGTCTAAAACAGAGTCGGTGCATGGCACTACCTAACTTTTTCTGCCTCATCATGGATATACTGTACATACTTTGAGACTAAGGAACAAAGCCAAACACAATCCAACTATCCCTGCTTGGTTGACCATGGAAAGAAAAATGTGCTTTGCTCTGTGTTCCTGCCATTAGTAACCATTACCAACATACCAGTAACCCCGTGGTTCATCATTTACTTAAAATACAGTACCAAAGTAGCAACACTGTGTGGAACGAGCCCCGGACACAGACAGGCAGACATGTTTTAATCACCATCACACGTTTATTTACACTACTATATACAATGTTCAGTGCCACACAAACCCCAATCTTCCCCAAAGTCCAGGCCAAACCACATTGCCTCTTCTTTGGACTGCCTCCTTCTCTCTCTTCACCGACCTCGTCCATCTTCCACCCGACTCCAGCCTCTCTGTGCCGGCTGCGTACCCAGAAGCACTCCAGGTGTCCCCACTCGTTTTCCCCCCAGCACTTCCGGGTGTGGCAGAAGCGCTGGGGTCCAGGGTTCTCCAGGCATGGGGGCGCCCCCTGGCGGTGACCAAGGGCCCCTACAGGGTTAAGCTTCCCAGCTCTGTGCCCGTGGCCCCCAAAAGAACCAGGGCGGTTGCCCCCTTGTGGTCTGGAGGAGGCATGAGCCTTCCTCCTGTCTTCCTGAGCATCCCGGCTGGGTGCCACCCCCAGCCGCGTGCCACAACTGATAGATTCCTTCTATGTGACACTAATATTTCCAGTTATCTTTAACATGTGCAGTTTTTCATTTGCTGAGATATTTTAGTATGTAGAGATTTAGAAATCCTTATATTGACAAAATGTTTTTGTTTGACCATCATTGTTCAAATGATGCAATCTTCCAGTCACATATTTTGTTCACTGTGTACAAGTCAGGAGATTAGATTAGATGGTACTTTAATTTTTCCAGGGGGAAAATTTTGTTTTTTTACAGATAAATAAATAAATAGATACAGATGTGGACAAATTTGTTGGTACCTTTACATCTTACTGACATAGTGCTGTATGCCTCCTGAAATGTGATTAAATAGGCAGCAATTGCCCCATGTACACCTGAATGTGTTTAATATGTCACTGAGTAAAGTAAATCAAGTGTGAAAAGATTTAAAGTATTGCTTATTCTACAAAGATATTCTAAAATGGCGTGGATACATTGTTGGTACCTGTAGAAAAGATCATAAATAACTGGATTTGAGTGATTTTTCAAACTATTTTCTTTCATTAATATCACATATATCTCCAACTGTGCAATCAGTCACTCAGCCTACTTAAATGGACAAAAAGTAGTTACTCTGCTGTTTGGTATCATTGTGTGTCCCGCACTGAACATGGACCAGAGAAAGCAAAAGAGAGAGTTGTCAGAAAGAAAATTACAGACAAGCATGGTAAAGGCAAAGGCTAGAACACCATCTCCCAGCAGCTTGATGTTCCCGTAAAAACAACTGCAAATTTTATTAAGAAGTTTAAGGTCAATGGGACTGTAGCCACCCTCTTAGGATGAAACCTGCAAGAGGAAAATTGACATAGAATAGGCAGAAGGATAGTGAAAATGAAAGACAAAAAGCCAAGGACAACTTCCAAAGAGATATGAGCTGAACTCCCAGGTCAAGGTCCATCAGTGTCTTATCTCACGATTCATCACTTTTGAGTGACGGTGAGCTCAATACAAGAAAACTAAAGAGGACTCCACTGTTGAAAGGAAAACATACAAAGCCAAAGTGGAATTTGCTAAGGTATGTATTGACAAGCCACAATGCTTCTGGAAGAATGTCCTTTGGACAAATGAGACAAAACTGGAGCTTTTTGGTGAGCTATATCAGCTCTATGTCCACAGACGAAAAATTAAGTTTTCAAAGAAAAGACCAGCAGAACCTACTATGAAACAAAGAGGACGCCTAGTTATGTTTTGAGGCTGCTTTTCTGTGATTGGCATGGGGCTCCTTAAGTCCGTGTAGGGAACAATGAAATCTTAAGACTATCAAGACATTCTGGAGTGAAACATACTGCCCAGTGTCAGAAAGCATTGTCCCAGTCGTAGATCATGGATCCTCCAACAGAGCAATGAACCATCTATGGAGAGAACTGAAAAATGCAGCATGGAGAAGGCATCCTTTCAAACCTGACACAGCTGGAGCAGTTAACTCAAGAAGAGTGGGCCAAACTACCACTGACAGGCGCAGTAATTTCATTGAGAGCTACAGGAATCGCTTGTTTGCAGTTATTGCCTTTAAGGTTGTTCAACAAAATAATAGGTTAAGGGTCCCATCATTTTTGTCCATGTTATTTTTGTTTGTGTTATTATTTGAAATATTCCATTGAATCAAATCTCTAAAGCAAAGTCTGATTTGTGTTAAATACTGAATAAAGGTCTGACAAGGGCTCTGATGATTTCATCCTGGTACTTAACAACAGTCAGGATACTGTTACCTAGCATGTGGAGATCTATGCAACCCTCCAAGGATATACCTCCCCAGGTCATCACTGGCCTACTGCTGGATAATGCTGCAGGCTGCATAAAGTTCACTATGGTGTCGCCAGACTCCAGATATGAGCTCAGTGTGAACCTGCTCTAATATATGGAGTAAACAGGGCCTAATGGTTGACCTGCCAATTATGGTACTGTCTGGCGAATGTTAATTGAGCTCCACACTGATGGACTGTTGAGCATAGTTCCCACTAGAGGAAGACAGGCCCTCATGCAACCTTCATGGAGTCTGTTTCTGACAGTTTGGTCAGAAACATACACACCAGTAGCCAGCTAGAGGTCATTTTGTTGGGCTCTGGCAGTGCTCCTCCTGTTCCTCCTTGCACAAATGAGCAGATACTGGTCCTGCTGCTTGGCTGATTCCCTTCTAAGGCCCTACCCAGCTCTCCTCATATAACAGCTCATCTCCTGGTCTCTATCCATGCTCTTGAGAATGTGCTGGGAGACACAGCAAACCTTCTTGCAATGGCACGTATGGATGTATCATCCTCGAGGAGCTTCACTACCTCTGTAACCTGAATCGGCTGCAGATACCACCTCATGCTACCAGTAATGACAAGGACACTAGCAAAATGCAAAACTAGAGAAGAATCAGTCAGGAAGGATCTGGAGAGAGCAATTGTTTGTGGCCAGCAGCAGAAAACCATTCCCTTTTTGGGGTTGTCTTGCTGCTGCCTCTCTAGTGCACCTATTGTCACTTTGATTTGCACCTAAGCAGGTGAAGTTGATTCACAATTGTTTATGCTTCCACACTGGACAGGGGAAGCTTAATTGACTTGGTGTTAGACTATGATGATTAAGTGTTGCATTCATTTTTGAGCAGTGTATACATACACAAAATTTAGTCTGATTACACAACAGAATGACTAAAAAGGAAGAAAATTTAAAAGAAAGAACAACATTTTAAAAAGAAATCAACCAACTTTCTTAATCTTCCTCCAATGCGTACAGTTGAAACTGTATTGTTTAATGATGAAGATAAAAGAAACCAAAACTTGACCATAATATTTAAAAATGGCTTTCTTAAGTGATCTAAGGCAATTTCTGGAGTGAGATGTTTTAATTAGAATGTCGGATACTGTAATTCATTAAATTTGGCCCTTAACAATATACAGTTTATCATCTTGTGCTAAGCATGGTGTAATTCAGCAAAATCTTTGCATAGCATACATCCATCTAGACTAACATAACCCATAATACGCACATCTAGGACAAGATCTGAATTGTCAATTATATCATCATGTGCTTTGGAAATGTCAGCTACACTCGGATATTGGGGTCCTAATTGCTCTGGCTCCTCCAACAGCATTAACATCTGATGTTGTTCACTAGTTGTCGATCTTATTCAGGTGGAAGAATCATACACCACTCTCCATACCTCAATGCAAAGAGTATATCCTGTTAGAAAAATAAATCAAATTTTCTTTTTGAGGAACAGTCCATGGGACTGCAGCTTTTTTTTCAGAATTTGGTGAGAATTTATTAATACTGTGCTAAAATAAATAAGTTTGGACCCTGTTAGATAGTTTCAGAAAGGTTATGAAGGATGATGCTGCTTCATATTGGGTTCTAGGTGGTAGAGGGTGATATTGAGCTTTATGTGAAGCATAACCTACAGAGCTTTTAGTACTGACTGTATCTTTCACTAATATGTGTTTTATTCACTATGATTAACAAAATCAACAACTCTAATAAGGTCACACAAGACTGAAGTAGAGAGGCTTTAAGGCTGCATTTAAATGCTGAGATTGACGGAGCATCCCTTACACTAGCAGACAGGTCATTCTCCAGTTTGGGGGCTGCATCCAGCAGGAAGCATTAGGTCATCAGGTAGTCCAGGTTCAGTGCTCAGAATCACACTGTGCAAAGGTCATTCCCCTTACAACACCACCACAAAATCATAACATAACTACAGAAACAACAGAAAATAACCGATCATGGCACAAATAATAAGTTTATACTTAGCTTGTATTTGAAAATCTTTCGGCATACAAATAAACAGTCAGGCTCTGTTGGCAGACCCAGAATAAAAGTTGACCAGATGATAACAGTAGTTAGCTGAGGAGCTCTCTATACCCTGCCTGTTGTCTTCTCCATATGCTGTCAGAGTGTACAAAGGCCATGGAAAGCAGTGAGTTGTAAGTCCCAGAGCTGACCAGCTCAATGGTAGTGTTGCTCCAGCGTGTCTGGGGTCTAGTGGTGGTGGCGTCTCAAAATACCAAGGTGTCATGATACTTTTTGTAACTTAACGATACTATTGTTTAGGTATAATAAACCAATAATTGTCTAACTTGGAGTTCTGGCACCACTGTTTTAGACGTCAAACAACTTTTCTCATCTTTTCTCGAGGCAGAGTCAAAAAAAAACGCCTTCTCATGGAGCATGAGAATGAAAACAAAGGCGAGCAATGTATAATAAAAAGTAAAATCAAATTCTCTAACATTGTGGTAATAATAATAGTCAGAAATAAAAGTGTATGCTGTGTATGAAGGAATAATGTTTCATAGGCAGGCCATTTATGTGAGTGCAAAGCTTATTAAATACAAAGAGCACAGTGGCACACTGAGGATTATTGATCTTCAGTGCTGCCTACAGGGCCCCAGAGCTGAAGGTTCGACCTTCTACAGCAATTTTAAGTATCCTTAAATTATTTAGAAGACCTGTGTTGGATGTATGCTCTGATAATTATATGATGATTAGGTTTGTTAACTAAAGACGAAAGGATATTTTATAATCAAGCCTAAAATGCATTGGAAGTCAATAGAAATGACTTAGCAAAAGTTGAATTTCTATCTATAACCAAGCACATTTTAGACTCACTTGCCTGATACAGTCATGTTAAAAGGTACACCCCAAGAAATGTTTTACCTTTTTCAATTTACTGTATGTGGACATCTCAAGATTTTATTTCCATTTAAACAGTATCTTAAGATAAAAGAAATGTGATTGATAAACAAAACAATGAAAATTTGACTTTACAGTAATGTATTCAATGAACAAGAAACAGATATGCCGTTTCCCTTTGTGGAAAAAATAAGCACACCCTGGGCATTAATAGCTGGCATTGCCCCCTTTGGCATAAACAACGTCAAGTAGGCATTTCTTATAACAGTAGCAATCTCTGACAGCTACAGAGAAGAAATTAATTCCATTCTTCCATGGAGAACTCAGCTCTGTGATATTTGAGGGGTTTCTTGTGTGCACATCCTGTTTCAAATCCCGCCTTAGCATTTCAATGGGATCCAGGTCCAGGCTTTGACTTGGCCACTCCAAATCCCTTCATTTCTTTATTTTCAGCCATTCTTTGGTAGATTTACTGATATGGTTAGGGTTATTGTTGTGTTGCAAGGTCTACATTCAGTTGAGCATCAATCTTCTGACAGATGGTGTCACATTATTCAAGCACCCTCATAAAGCAAAGCCACCCGAACTATGACATTTTCACCACCATGTTATAAAGTTGGTATCAGGCTGTTCTGGTCAAGTGATGTCTTCATTTTTTGCCAAAAAAGCCTTCTTGCAGTGTGGCCATATAATTCACTTTGCTTTGTCTGTCCAGAGCACATTGTTCCAGGAATTCATGGGCACTTTGATCTCATCTTAATGTTACTTCTGAACAGTATTGATTACCTTCTTGCATACCACCTATGTAGATTTAATTTATGCAGCCCCTTCTTAATGGTAGACTTATGCACCTTGACATCAACAGTGACAAGAGCTATCTGTAGATCCTGTGATGAAATTCTGGATTTCATAGACACTTCTATTCAAATTTGCTCTCGGGCTGAACTCACTGGGGTGGCTTGACTTGACCAAGCTGGCAGTTGTCTGAAATTTTGCAGATGATCTTCCAGACAATGGAATGGTTATTGTTTGGAGATATTCTCATAGGCATGTACAACCTTCTTTCTGAAGGCCTCAGAGAGTACTTTTGATCACGGCATTTTGATAATACACACTTGAGAAACAAACAGCAAGCCAAAACTAAATTTCTGAGGTTGAAATTAGGCAGGTTCAGACAAGATCCTCATGAATGATGTTTTCATCTTGTGTATGGGATTCTAATTTTAGGTATTTGAAGGAGTGATGAATATATGAATGAACGTAATTTTTCAACATATAAAATTTGCTTGTATGCTTAATTAAATTATACAGTAGCACGTAAAGTGCAAATGTGTGCGAATGTTCAAATCTTTATATGTCCACATATGTTATAAAGAGAAAACATTTTGTGGGTACACTTACTTTTTCACATAACTGTACACCTTGCTTCTAAAATTGACCCTGGGATAGCATTTGAATTAAATGTGTGCTGGAAATACAAACTATGAATAAGCCTTTTCAAACAGTAGCAACTTCTACTTGAAATGCATGCATAAATGAACGTTTCTGCATCAGGCACAATGTGAAACACCCTGATTGTCTCACCTTTCCTATAAGATATTTCCTGTTCATTGATGCGTGTCTACTTGCTTTAAGTGGCATTGTCTGAATGGGCCGTAAGTGAAATCAGAAACTGACGATGGACCTTATAAAGTGTGTCTCTTGGATTATGCTATTTGAACTTCTCAGTTAGTGGATGGGTTATGAAAATGTTGTAGAAATACACTTACGATTGATATGCTCTGTCCGCTGTGGGTAGCAGTGGGTGATTCTCCTAAATTTGGAATGTTAGTCGGAAGTAAAGTGAACACTCACCCTCTGTCTGGGAATTCACCCGGGGTGCATTCCTTGATGGTGTAGCTCATGCTAAGCACTTTTTGCCGCTATTGAGCACATATAATAAACCATTCACGGCTCTGAGGAAAAGCTGCATTCAACCTTCTAAATAAATAAAATGCCATATACAGAATATTCCCCATACTTGTAGATAAATTTATGCATTACACAAAGCTCTTGAGTGATGAGAATGAATGGAAGGATCGAATGCACCATTCTGAGTTTAAATACTCTGTGAAATGATCTTTAATAGTCCCCTTTAAATATGTATGTAATCGGTTATAAAAAAAATAAAAAGATACTGGAATTTCAACATTAATTTCTCAACTGACACAAAGAAAGCCATCAGAAAGGTTCCTTTCTTCTTCTTGACCCCAAAACACTCCCACATATTATTTATTATTTCTTCTATTATCTTCCTCCATTAAACATACTATAATTATTCCTGCAATATAAAATAATTCAGCCAATTGCACCTTTTTAGATTATAATTTCTTTGCTATAGTACAGAGAGAGCTATTTTAAGTTTTCTTTGCATTACTTTTTTCGTAAAAACATTAGAAGGTTATGGACAGAGTTTAAGGAGTGGTCAGGGAAACTGGCCCCCCTAATGGATGCACTATGTTACTAAAATAAGCTTAAAATAAAGGGAACTTCTTCCTCAATTTTTATTAGGCCACAGTTAATGTAAATATGATAATCAATTAATTAGGAGCATGGTGACACAGTGATAGTGCTGCTGCCTTGTTGTAATGAGTCTGGGGGTCACATCCTAGTTGTTCCCTGTCTAATATTTTGCTCCAAAGGTATCTACCTGTAGTTCAGTTGAATTGTAAATATAAATGTGTAAAATAAAATCTCAGATTGTGTCTCTTGATTGGTTATGAAGGAGCCACAGAACTCTCCATTTACATAGCACTGAATGACATAAGTCTTTAAATAGATAATTCATAATGACACTCATGCACTGGAGCTCCTGCCTTGTGACTGATAAAGGCACTACAAACCCTTTACAATTCCTAACAGCTCCTTTCTTTGATTTAGGAACATTTGTGTTATATTTTGCATCCCAGAGCACCAGCTTTTTTTATTATTCATTTTCATTTGATAAAATTTTGATGGCCGGGTTGGCGCTATAACAGTTCTCCTTTGGACTTGTTGTTCTTTACCCGACCATTCCTGTATTGTCTTTCTTTTTTTCTTTGCTCAATTAACACTGCAAAGCACCAAAGCAGCATCCTGTTGTGTTGAGGCAGCCATTTAACTTTGAAACAACAGATGAATGAAGTTTAAACTTGTTAATATTTTCATTGTAGACATTATGTTTGTAGAATGTAATATTTTGCATTTTGTAAGTTTTCCGGTGACCTCAGGATTTACAGGGGAAGGGCGGAGTTAAATGCACTCACTGGGCATCTTCTCAGTACTGCGGATGGAACAGAAAAGGACATAGTTAGCTCTAGTGCCCCCTCTTGAGTAGGGGTGGTAGTACATATCTCAGATGAGTCAGGAGAATGATCCACTAATGCGCATACGTGATACATGTTGTATAATTTCAAATGTTCATCCCTTTGCATAATAGTTTGTGGGACCTACAGTAGTTTTATGTAGGCAGAATTTTTAATAAAGTACATTCTCTGCCACTGTTGCTTACATGTAATGTTTCTTTAAAAGATGAATGCTTCTGTGTAACTGCACTGGAAATGTCCATGTTACTTAAACTAACACAGGTTTACAGAACTGATTGTACATTAAGGAGTTATTCTGTCCAGATACCTTATAACAAAATAGCTGTGCACCGCTCCTGGCGCACAAGCACCTCAAAATCCTCCTACAGGTGGAGTTTTCATTGCTTAAGTTATTTATACAAAATTACAAAACTGTGGATGGCAGTTTTTACATACTGAGGCTACTCTGAGCATCCAGTTTTTGTTCTATTTCTTCATTGTCAGCCAGTGTGCTTAATGGTAAGGTGATGTCTTCTGTTGGGATACAGCAGCAGCAATAACTGATTGAACAGCACCACCATTTCACTTCCACTCTTCTTTTAAATACTCAAAAGTGCTCGGGATATAGCACTTCATGGCTGTTAAGTAAAACAGCAATATAGTTACAGCACCATCATGATTACTTTTTTTCTTGGCTTCAAGCACAAAAACAACGGTTTTGCCTTCAGTGTATTTCATAGTGATGGTGAGAGATTAGGAGCTTTGACATTGCCATCTACACTAACCATTCAACCATTCAACTTTTCTTCAAAATGTGCTGAAAACAGTTTCTATTAAAGTAAACATCCTGACATTGTTAATATTATGCTGTGACCAAGTGCAGGAATGGCAGGTCATGAAAAAAAAATTCGGGTGCCAACCTTGTCATCCTCTTTAATATAACAGAAACTTCAACCAAAAAAAAAAGAAACTGGTGGCTCACTTTTGCAAAAATGACATCTCTTTCTGGGCAGCTGAGGTTCTTATAGCTGAGGAACCAGAAGGGACAAGACCAAGTGTCCTCACTAGGACAGAAGGAGAAGAAAATGTTAGCAACAGCACCCCCTCTCATCCCAGTGGGTTATTACATCCCTCGATTGAGATCCTCCAATGCACATGTATGACATATGCCTAATAGTATAGACATTTTGGCCAATTGCACCGACGGCCCTTCCAAAGGGGTTTAGCTGAAGGTCAAGATAAAACTCCAATGATTGCAAGTTCCTGTTTACTGCATGTGAAGCAGTGGATGGTGGTTCCTCCAGTTCTGAAAGGGATTAGAAGGTATTTGTTTCAACATTTGTGTGTCCTCATAGCCCCCGAGTCCCACATCCACCTCAGCCTCTTACAAGCTGCACACAGTTTTTCTCTCTGTATGTGTTGATGCTTTTTTTTTTCAATGCTTTTGACATGTCATTCATATGATGATAACATCCTTATACCATGAGCACAGCATGCATGTCTTGCGACTGTATCCCTGAGCGTGCTCTAACCATAACCTGAAACCATATTGATCAGAGGTTCTCATCCTTTTGGAACTTAAATGTTACGAGATACCACCATTTAATTTGGGTCTTAAATTGTCATGTACTGAACTGTTATTAGGTAATACCAATGGTGGTATTTTTTTTATCTGACCAAAATATTGTATTTGGGGGATTTAACAGCTATTATAGATAGCTTTTGTGTATGTATGTATCTTTTCCATTTTTCTTATGGCCCAATATTTAAATGTGTGAACAACAGTGTGGTTTGATATGGAATAAAAATTAGAAAACCTTAAATTTTTATAGTTTTATTTTATAAAAATTATATATACAGCTAAGAGCTTGAATTGCATATGTGGAAGTGAAGATTTTCCCCCCAGGTTTATTGAAATTAAGATGAGCACCATGGATTACAAGATTTACCATACTATGTACGCATACTAAAAGTGTTCACCTAGTTTCTGTCCATTACCTAAAAAATATGTTAATTGGATTTGAAAGGGGAGCGTTTTCTGTTATTTATATGCTTCATTATAGAGAAAGATATCACATTTTTGTTTCTTCAGTATTTTATCACATATTCATATGCAAAGAACCCTTCCCAGAATAAAACGGTGCTTTGTTAAGCATTAGCTCTATGAGGAACCATACAGCCCAGTGAAGAACTTAAAGTGCCATTAAAGAACCAGTATTTTTAAGAGTGTAGGAACATACATGAACTAATGGTGCATGACACACTCAATAAGGAAGGGCTGATTTGTTAACTGGGACTGAGAGCTGGAGTACCCTGGAGAAAACCAACATGCACACTGGGAACATGGGCAAACAGACAAATGCCTTGCTTTAACGTCACCTTTTACTATAGTAAATGACAGTGTAACCGACCCTTCACACTCAGGGCCATGTTTTTTTTCTTTAATTTATATTTCATTTGCAACTAGGACAGAAGGCAAAGCAACTTTTTATGTGAAGGCACTATGAGTTAAAGGTGGGACTTAACATTCTAGTCTACACCACCATGATGTCATTCTAATATATTATACATATATTTTGTAATGCAGAACATTATGTCAGTCAGTCAGTATCCAACCCACTATATCCTAACTACATATATATATATATATATATATATATATATATATATATATATATATATATATGGGCGGTCTCGTGGCCTGGAACCCCTACAGATTTTATTTTTTTTCTCCAGCCTTCTGGAGTTTTTTTTTGTTTTTTCTGTCCACCCTGGCCATCGGACCTTACTACTTTCTATGTTAATTAATGTTGTCTTATTTTAATTTCTTATTTTGTCTTTTATTTTTTTTCTCTCCATTATGTAAAGCACTTTGAGCTACTTTTTGTATGAAAATGTGCTATATAAATAAATGTTGTTGTTGTTGTTGTTACAGGGTCACGGGGGTCTGCTGAAGCCAATCCCAGCCAACACAGGGTGTAAGGCAGGAACAAATCCCGGGGCAGGGCGCCAGCCCACCGCAGGGCACACACATACATACACCCACACACCAAGGACAAATTAGAATCGCCAATGCACCTAACCTGCATGTCTTTGGACTGTGGGAGGAAACTGGAACACCCGGAGGAAACCCACACAGACAAGGGGAGAACATGCAAACTCCACGCAGGGAGGACCTGAGAAGCGAACCCAAGTCTCCTTACTGCGAGGCAGCAGTGCTTTCACTGTGCCTCTGTGCCACCCCTAGAACATTATGTGAATATTTTAATTATGTCTATACACCAACTCATTTAATTCTGTTCAGTCTGTTCTGGCGGAAAAGAGAACAAAAATGTAAGCAGTCCTGGATGGGAAGCCACTCCGTGACTTACAAGGGGCCACTTTTGACACTCCTAAAAATAAAGGTGCTTTCAGAGCGATGCCACAGGCAAACCGTTTTTGGCTTCCAAAAGAACCATCCACATGTAGGTTCCAGAAAGAACTTGTATTTATTAAAATCTGTAGCCAGTTCCATAAATGCATGTATAGATGATAAAAGATTTTTAAAATACCAATGGGTTCCTGATTTTCACAGGATTCTTGCTTTATATGATAACACAGGCTACATTCGGGTTTTCCTGATCTGTCAGCATCAACATATTAGGACCTTTCTTAATACCTAATGAGCCACATTCATATGCAAAGAACCTTTCCAGAATTAAATGTTTCCTTGTCAGCAATTCTTCTATCAAGAACCACACAGCTGAAAATTAAACGACCATGTACCTTTTGTGATGTGAATGAAAGACAAACACAGGCACAATGAAACATACAAAGTCCACTGAGCGGCTAACTGGGACAGAACTTCAATCCCATCTCCTGACTGTGCGGCAGCAGTGCTGACCACAGTACCTTGTTTTACAATATTAGGTTTCTTTTTTTGCATAACAGCAAAGATACCTCACCTGATTATATAATGAAGATATTATCTCTTGCGGGCCTGTGATGCAGATTTGGTGTTCGTAGATTTAATTTTGTACTGTTGACAAAGACGTTATACTTAAATACTTTACTGGTATAAATGTAGAGCATCTCATGAGGGCCTCTAACATCCATTCAGAGTTTATTAAAACAACTCAGCTTTGGACTGCAAGTACATTATTGACCACAATGGTCTGATTTAATTCTCATTTAAGAGTATTTCTGCTTAACTTGCAAAATAATAGCTTGCCATTGCCTTAATAAAAGCTACTGTCATAGAACAACTTTATTCAAAGATAAGCAAATAAATACATCTAATTTACCTTGCACTTTTAAAAGCGGAAAACGATCCTGTGCAAGCAAAGGACCAGTAAAGTTGGCTGTATGAGGTAAACGTTTTCTCTAGAGCAGTTACAAATTAGAGACAAAATGTTTCAAATATCCGGGAAAGAATTACATGTGAAACATGGCAGAAAACCGAAACATCTGAATATCCATGTTTTCAAAAAAAATTGCCTATGGACAGATGGATCAATATGTTTGTGATCGGTAGCAGGCTGCCCCACGGTTCCAATTTTGCCTCCACGTCTTATACATAGTTTAAAAAAAATAATTAACTCCAGTATCTTACATCATTTGTTTTGCCTGATTGGTGATCTTTCATACTATCTTATTTTATGTATTTAATTTGTTTAAATTAAATAAATGTCAAATGAAACAACTACAAGACCATGGTACATTTTAAAATCTCGACCATCTTAAAAACATAGATTGGTTTTAAAACTATTCCATATCAACCTTCTTTTAAGTAAATTAACAACAGAGTCTCTGGCAAGAAATGAATCGTCAAACAGGAAATTAATCATTATTTTAAGCATATGAGGCAACTTTTCTGTATTCTTCTAATCAAGCCACCCTGTATATCCATAACGCCTACTTTTAATTGTTATTACCGGAGTGAAGTTATGGTCCAAATGCATAGCAACGATGTTCGTGTGACATCTTGTATTTTCAGAAACGGTCAATCTGTTTGAGTTTTTGTTCCTTTTTTTTTTTTTTTTTTTTTTTTAAATCAGAATAGTGTACAATAGTCCGCATGGCCAACAGAGGGAGCAATTTGGTTACAGATCAACTTTGGAAGAGTCCGCTTTTCATTCACCGGGCTTCGCTGAGTGGCACGACAGATATGGGGCAGTTTAATTCTACACTTCATAACAGCACTTTAATCCGTATTCATCAAATCTGTCGCAGAATGTCATTGTATCGTTTTTATTATTATTATTATTATTATTATTACTTTATCAGTTCGATGTCCTTTATTTTTCGTAATTCGAGGCGCTTATTCAGGGGGTGTTCACCCCTGCAGCATAGAGTTTGTGGCAGGAATCAACACCAGAAGGACCCCCAGTGCATTGCCATGCATATTCCGCCGATTTAGATACGCCAATCAACCCAGTAAACGTGTCTTTTTTACATTATGGAAGAAACCGATATAAATACGGTGAGCAAAAAAAAAAATCAACGCGCGGCCTTACTAACAACATCTTTGACTTCGATTACTATTATGTTACCTTTACAGTTCAAGTACAGATGATGTCCAGTTTTCATCCACCCGTTTTGTCAGTCTGTTTAGTCCAATCAAGAGACTTTCGCTGAAGAAAATACGCCCCCCCCCCCCCCCCCCCCCCCCCCCCCCCCCCCACCATCCGACAAGGTCAGCTTTAGCTGACCCTCTGTGCTACTTTTAAGAAATAAACCTGATTCGCTTAATTCAAGTCACTTTATATTATTATGGGGTTTTATTTAACAATTGAAGAAACATTATTCTGCTGCTCAATTTTCCTGCGCGAGTAGACCCCAAATTTTAATGAAAGCTTGTTTTTTTATGTCAGAGATGTAATACGTGAAGCGTAATTGTACAGTCAGCCTGGCACACACATATACTGCATCGTAATATGGATTTGTATATATCTGTTTTCGCTGTGTATTGCTCTTCGACCTGTCATGGATGCAACCTAATATTCTTGTTTTTATTGTGTTAAAGTGAGCTTTAAAAGACTTGTCTCGGTGTGTTACTCGAAAGGCACTACATGAAGGAAATATTAATTGAGAAGTATATAGGAAAAAAGTGAACTTTGAAAATACCCATAGTTAAAAACGATGGTGCCAAATGCATTTTGTGTTCGGAATAAAATTTCACGGGTGAGTATAAAATAATTGGCATTATTTCTTTTATACTGTTAAACTGCAATGAGCTGGCTGAGTAAGTGGACCGACTGACAATTTTACCCTTAGGAGTCTGATTTGAAATAGGAATATCGTCGATATGGAACTTTTAGATATCTCGATGTTTATACTGAAGTGTGGGTGTTTTATCACATAGTGTTTATTTGTTTGTACATTGAAGCATTTTGAAATATGAAGAACATTGTGAACTTATAAATATAAAATGCATTACAAAAATATATATAATTGCGTGAATATTATTTACAGGGGTTTATTTTCCTGTCAATAATTATACAGATAGAAGAGCACGTTGGACTTCATAACTATATCGAAATGTTAATATTAATAATTGACAAGGTGCACATCCGAACGGCGTTTTATTACCTTTAACAGTTTTGATTTTTCCCAAAGGAGTCGGCGAGTACTGTACTTACCTGTGGATGGTGCAGAAGGCGCATGAGCAATTAGTAAATGTTCATTTAATAAGCAGCAGGAATGAAGTGAGAATGGACGAGCAAACATGCACATACTTTCTCAAATCTAGCTAATTTAAAAACAAACAAACACTGCCATTTATCTTTCTAGAAACATCTATAATATGCTGAACTGTCGGAAGACATCACGTCTAATTTTGGGTTTAATATTGAAAGGTTCACGCGATGACCTTAAGTACAGGAGTCAAAATTATAATGCCGCTGTCGCCTTCAATGCGCATGAGCGATGTCATCGAATCTCGATGATTAAATAATGGATCTTTTCAAAGTAACATAATTACACATACTAGTTAACTACACCTACTGTAAAATTAAAAAAAAACAGATTAAGGTCGATCTCATGTTAATTATTGAGTTTATGTGAAATTAGGTTATAACGGATTATACCGTACATAAAATTCAACTGTTGCAGATGTTTTATCATCTCAGTAATTCTGATAGAATCTGCAGCAGTCTAAGTACAAACCCCGGACGGGCCACCAGGCCATTCGCGTACTCGCACAGACTCCCTTACGGCACGTCAACAGCAAAGTGTCCCAGCAACACGCAAATGTTTGGGGGTGTGGCAGGCACACGCGAATAGCGGTCATGTGAACAAGGGGAGAACGTGCGGACTGCGCGCAGATCCTGAGCGTCTGTCACAGGCACACCGAAGCGTAAGCTAATAGCAAATAGCAAAGCAACATGCCGTTACGTCATCGTAAACCGTCTTCCAAAAACACTTGAAATAAAGCTGTATGCTGTTTATTCACTACTTAGAATTTCACCTAATGAAGACTTAGGTCATCGCCTAAGAAAGCCATCTAGAGATTTAAAGCCAAGGTTTTGCAAAGTGACCCTGTTGCAATTGGCTGGTTTGTCCTGACAACTCTGGTATACTATTATATTTACCGTCATAGATATTCAACCTTCTGCTCCAATGTTTTTAATTTTTTCTTAGAGCTCCTTGTCTGAGTTTTCACTGTGAGGGAGAGCATATGAAATGTACACTTGTTTGTTCAAACTATATGGAAAATATGTCTGGTAGATAAAAGGTCTGTACAAACAGAGTATAGCACTTCAGTACAAACCTTAGCTTTGCCTAGTCCTCGATGCCAGTATTTGGACATAGAAAGTATGTGATGGCAACTTTTATGAATAATAACAATTTTATGCTTTTGGAAAGACCCTAACAGAGGCCTCTCCTTTGAAGTAAAATTAATGACCTGTGTCTGGATTTTTATAAAGGCTGTATGTTGAAGCATGTAAGTAAGAAACTGTACAATTAACAATATTATTTATTTATGCTATTAACCAGAACTCCATTTTGA
The DNA here is from genome assembly GCF_900747795.2 of Erpetoichthys calabaricus. NCBI lineage: Eukaryota > Metazoa > Chordata > Cladistia > Polypteriformes > Polypteridae > Erpetoichthys > Erpetoichthys calabaricus. Next base: position 116,689,247 of record NC_041395.2, read on the forward strand.
ATCTTTTCATTTACACTACAAATTAAATTTTGCATGAAGTACAGGTTTGCTGCAGAACAGGGCTAGACGTATGGTTTCACTCCAGTGTATCACAGCAATGGCAGATTACTCTAAATTTATCTTTTTAAAAATGGAAGCTTTTGGGGAAACAAATCATCAGACTGGATGTGGTTTTATGCTCTACCCTTCCTGTTTTGTTGGAGATTTTGTGTGATTAATGCAAAACAGCAGCACTGTATATGTTGTTAATTTCATATCACTCGATTAACTCTCAGCAGCCTGTCCCCATTTGGTATCCACATCTCAGATTTTCTTAAGACTCCAAATAGTCTTTATAAACGTCTTTTTTGATTTGTAGCATACTATCACCAATCCAATTTTATTGATAAAAGGTGCACATTTGAACTGAGAATTTTAATTATCCTAAGAGGGACCCTTAATTTGCTGGAGATCCTTTATAAACTGCATAAGACATCACATAAAACAGTAGATGTTTACTCATAGTAATAGTGACCAGAAATCAGTGCAGAGCAAGCACTTTGTGAATGATTAGGATGAATAATGTCACAATAAGTTATGCCTGCAGCAGTCTGTTTACAACTGTAGGAATGAAAGATCTCATTACTTCACATCCATGATTATGTTAACCTCCAATCTGAAGTTTGAAATGGAGCTGTGGAGTGCTTTCTGATGTTTTTGCATTACTCGTTTGTTATATACATGTTGACTGCTCTGTTTTATCAATTCATTCATCTTATTCTTTTTGTTGTTAACATTAACATTTCGCAAACCAGCAACAGAATAAAATGTGATTCACAGCAGCTTCTACACTGAGATAGTTAACTTATTGAGACCATAGGCGCACTAGTGTCCTTTTTCAGGCTCTGTGCTTCTGTGTTCTGATTCATGGTGTATCTTGAGTCGTATTGTCCCACCAAGCTCTCCCCACTGACGTTTGTAGTACAAATGCATATCCTGAAATCCTGAATCATTTGTTTAAATTTTGCAACATTAAGTTGTAAGAACTTATCACACTTGTAGCTGCCTTCCATTCCTCTGTTCAATTTTTGTTTTCCAGCCAACTGTCCTTCAGGAATTTCATTACCAATTTGTTTTCCAGCTATGAAAGGCAAACACACGTTTTCCTTCTGTCATAAGCACATTGCTCTTCCTTCGGTTGACGTACTAATGTATTTGAACAAGATTGCGGTAAGATAAAGTTTGGAGTGAAAACTGTTTGCCTTTTTTCCATTAGCTAGTCTAAAAATGTGCCCCTTTGCTGCATCTGTAGAATTATTTTGTGAGGCAACTTTATGAAATCTCAGTGACCTATAAGAGATTCTTGTAATTTTTAAAAATTTATTGTTTACTTTGAATTTTCCCCCATCAGTATTTACACTGAAGCGGTTGTGAAAGCATAGAATCGTGGGCTGCTTCTCTTGGACATGTGCCCTTTTTCTCTCAAAGGACTCTTTCATTTCAAAATTGTACACCATATTCACCAATACGTGATCAAATTGGCAAATAAGCTGAGCCCCGGAGACACTCTATATGTAATGCTCTTGCCACCAAATGTTCTCTCTTTTCTGAAGAAACAACTGTTTTGAATTAGTCGACATTGATATACAGTCTATCTAACTGAAAATGTCTACATTATCTGTTCAGGCACACATTTCCCATTCACAATGTATACTCTGGGTTTGTGTGTGCATGCGTGTGAGCGTTTGTATGCATATACAATGTATACAGTGACATTAACAAAAGGGTCACTATCCATACACTTTCTATACATTTGATTGTGTTACAGTAGCAAATTTGTATTCAACTGGATTTTTTTTCTCATTGATTAACCTCAAAAAACAGTAATGTCAAAGTGAAAGCTTCATTTGTAGACATCATCCTAAAATATTATTCATAAAAGAAAAAAAATCCATAAGCATTCCCACATCTTTAAGTCGACAACTGCTAGAGCATCCTAGCAAATTATAGCCATGAGCAATTTATAATAGGTGTCCACCAACTCTGAGCTATAGTTTTTCCCCAATCTGCTTTGCAGAAGTATTCCAATACCCCATAAAACATTTTCTCCTATATGGTAGAATTGTAGTTTAATTAACACTTAACGTTTATATATGAAAACGCTCATATATACACTTTTAAGAGTTACTTTGATGTTGCAAGACTGGAAACTTTCCTATTTACCGTGCATTCTTGATGATATAGGGGTCTGGGCTTAATTTGGTACACTTGAGAACAGCAACATTTATACTTTTAATATACTTTATTGTGACTTTGCATCTTGTCTTTTTGTCCTGCCGGACATGAATGTTCCCCCCTGGTTTCAAATTAATGTCATGGTTTCCAGATTATCTTCTTCCAGAGAAGATTAGTGTGTTGTTCCACTCCAAAGTTTATAAACGTTCAAGATCAGGGCGGTCCAGTCCTGGATGGGGTTTGTAGCCTATTAGAAGGTCCACTCACACACCAAGACAGGGCAAAAGAAACCCCATACAGACACTGGGAAAATATTCAAAAAGTACTCCAACAGATGATGTGTGGTCTTAAGCAAAGGCAGCTTGTTAGACTTACCTATGTTATTATATATTATTATTATCAGTAATGTGGTTTGAATGACAATAGCCTTTTTAAATGGATCCAAAACAGGAGATGCACAACAGTTTTTAGAACAAATCAGAAAGTTATGTAAATGAAGAAACAACAGCAAATGTAGGAGCAGAAGATGAACATAAAAACATAGCAAAATGTGAGTAGACAAGCAAAGCCAACAGCAGGACACAAAGATTTAAATACAAATGACACTCTCAAATCAGTGACCACCAGTAGATTCTAAGGCCCCATCCACACACTACTACAACAACAACAACAATGTATTTATTACATAGCCAAAAACACACAAGGAATGCCTCAATGGGTTTTAACAGACACAGTTATTTGACATCCCTCAAGCCTTGACTCCCTAAGAAGTCAAAAAAAAAACTCTCAAAAACACCAAGTAGGGAAGAAAGTTGAAGAAATCTTGTTAAAGGCAATCCAGAGAGAGATTCCCTTCCAGGAAGGTTGGACGTGCAATGGGTGTCAAAAAATGGCGTAAATACAACCCAGAAAATAGAACAAAAGTGATCCTCTTCACAGAGGTGGATGGTCAATCTGTCTACTACATTCTCATTTACAAATGCAGACATTAGTCTCCACTTTCACCTTTTATCAATACTACCTGGTATTTTCAACCCCTAAAAATGTAGACTTTTGAAAACGCTGTGCAGAGTCGTACGCATCTGAAAACACAGACTTAGTATTATAATGTGGATGGGCAAAAATGAATAGTTTTGAAAACACACAGACTCTAATCACACTTCGTACTTATTATGTAGCCCTTCCCTGACTGGATCGTTCTTATTATAAGATCTCATTCCTGGATTGGTCACCCTTCAGAGAATATAACCATGTTCTAACATAGCGGAAATAGAAAAGTTGCTTTCCATTGTGCTTTTACCATTTACTATAGTTTAACGATAAATCCCATGGCCAATGCCATCAGTAACCCCGTTAAGGGCTTTCTTGGAGATTCACACATGCCCTAGGTAGGTGAACATCTATGTCACATATTTTAATTTGTTTTTGGTTGTTTTAGTGTGTACAGAGGTACTTTATTAAATGATGTGAAAATGCTAGGATGGACTGAGATCATTTTCATTTAAAATGAAAACGCAGTACTTGTCGTGTTGACTAGCCTGCAATGAAGCACACAAAAATCATCTTTAAGTATTGTGTTCAATTAACAAACTGATTCCACCATAACAGTGGTTACTAAATAACACCAAAATCTGCATGTTAATGAAGGCATGGCTAAGGCCGAGAGCATAGATAGGCCACAACGTTACTAATCTTTACAAGTGTTCAAAGATCCCATTCACATGATGCCACTCCCATGATGCTACAAGCAGGAATAGTGTTCACAGGATTATGTGTAGCGTATGCTTGCACTAGTCCTTAGACTGTTGTTACTTGATACTTCTTCTCAGCTGTTAGGAGTCAGTCATCCAGAAACTCTGTCTTCGTTTATCCCTGTCTGGAGTATCCTCTGCCCTCAGAACCAGCATTTTTTGCCACCAAGTTTCCACCTAAGCCTCTGTTTTAGACTCAGTCTTCCTCCTTCCATTGATAGTCACCATGTTTTTTTTCAATCAGGTTGTCTACCACACATTGTACAATATGTCTAAACTATGTCATGCTTGACCAGTGGTGGCTTTTGATTTTTTAAGCAGGTGGGGCAAAGAACTACTACTTTGTTACTTTACACTTTTAACAGTATGTAAAATAACACTGCAAAAATGTACCCAATAAACTACATAAATTGCACAGTTTATTATTTAACAACAAAAATATGTGTGTGGTGCTCCACGTTACTCAATAGAATTTTTTTCTGCCAGAGATTTACTACTGAATGGCAGTGAAATAATAGCATTTGTAAGCATGTTTGAAACGTTTGCACTGACCATCTTTAGTTGTCCAACCCAACTGAATTGTTGCAATCACGGGACGTAAAGATTCACACTACTCTAAAACGATAATTGATTTGTTTAATTTAGGAACGATTTAGGAATGCCAGGAATGCACCCTGCCTGGAACATCCTTGAACGCACACACTCCACTCTAAGGCATATACAAAACAGTTGAGAAAACCAATGATAAGGAATATATTTAACAAGAAATTAAAGTACAAAACAATTAACAAAAAACTTGCATGCAAATCCCATGCAAATTACCCTGACGACAATAATTACTTAACTAACTAAGGAACTACCAAAAACCTACAAAACGACAAACAATAAAAACTCACAACACAGTCCACAAACATTTGGGCTTCACAGATGCAAATGATGATGATGAACAGAATGAAATCCAACAGTGAACAGCTTCCTGAGAATGCTGTGAAAAGGTTTGTTCCACCATGATGAAGAGTTCATGAAGAATTGAAGGGATTGGGAGCCTTCCACAGACCTTTTTCAACACAGATAAGTCTGCATGAACAGCAAACACAGGACGTGAACACAAACCCAGCAATAACTGTAATAATCCTTAGGTAGTCGTAATCATAATCCAATTGTGGGGTGAAACCCATGAAACAAAAAAAAAAACACATTAGAGGATCCATCATCCCCAGTGTCTTGAAGCTCCTTTTTAAAAGTAGCGTCTCATCTTGTTTCTTCCCAGCAAACCCTTGCTAAATGGTGAGTCACTTTTAGGGTTTCTGCAAATTGTAATCCCTTTAAGTAGCACTGCTATAAAATTTTGAAATTATGCTGTATGTATTACATACTATAATTATTACGTAGCTCAGGGGCTAACCCCAGTGAGCCCTATAGTTTTGTTTGGAATTGCATTTTTTTTTCTGTTGTTAGGTCTTGCTGCATTGTTGTCTATGAAAAATTGTGGGGTGAATTCAATGTTGCCCTTTAATATGTGGGATTAAGTGAGGAATCGAATTATGATTGGGCAACAATGAACGAAAGAGTATAGTAGTGATAGGTCACCAAAATAAAGTGGTCCTTAGAATGGAAATAAATAGCATATTTATTTATGAAAGTTTGGTGCATTTATTTATTTGAAATTATTTTTTTTAATGTTTATTTTCGGTGGGTCATTGCCCCATTGCCTCCATAGACCAGCCACCACTGTCCTTGACTTTCTCCTCAATACACCTGACTCTACCATTTTGTGGTGCTTGTTTTTCCTTCACTGAAAAAGACCCCCAACTCTCAGCATGCACAAATTTGTTCTGTTAAGCAGCACATCCTCCTCCTCCTCCCTGCTGATGGCTCAAGTTTCCCACTCATACATTAACCTTCATACAGTTTACACTTGCATTTTATTGGCAATCTTTGATCACTGCTCTACCTTTTCTTCCATTTCATCCATCTTGCTATAACATTATGCTTTATTGCTGTTTCTCAACCACCTTCTGAACACCAAATCCAGATTTGTGAAGTGATTCTGTTGTTTTAGATCTTCATTTCATCTGTATATGACTCTTATTATTTCTTCCCCTCCTGACCTGAACACCATAACATTGTCTTTCTGAAGTATTTTATTAGTTCTTTATTGATTTTTTGCTGTTTCCATACTGCTCTCTGTAATGTTTCTTCAGAATATACTATGGCTGAATACTCTTAAGAGTAATTCCCACATGTTTTCATTTCTGATGTTTGTGTTTAGTCTACTTTTGTTTCAAAAGTCTCCCCGCATATGCTCTGATTTGCAAGTCTTGGATTGTTCTAAGAATCTTTTCCGTGGCCACCTTTTTCCTCTTACCCCAGTAGACCACCTTCCTAGGTACTCCATCATACATTTTTCTAAGTCTAAGAACCACTTCCTTTTCCCTTCGGTGAAAAAGTAGAGAATGTTTAGTGTTCAAGTCAAAAATATCTGTTTCAGGCTTAGCAGATTATTGAATCTTCACTTGGTCTGTAAGTCCTCTGTGAGAAACAGAGAACTGAAATGATGATTTAATGTGGCCTTTTTCAGTGATAGATTTCATTTTGCTACACTCCCATAAACCATAGTTTAAAGATACTGTACATCCAAGGATGTGCTGGGACACATCATCAGTGATGTTTCCTGAGGATATTGGGTGTTTCAGGTCTCACAACATCAGACACCCTCGCTCAGGTGACCCAGCCAGGGTTAATCAGGCCCTGGCTTGTGTCCCAGCAGTAACAGTCCATGATTCAGACCTCCTGATCCAAAGCCACCTGGAGACCCTCTGCAGCCTCTATGGTGGACCTCATGGCTCTCCTTTTTGCAGCTCTTGTGATGCCAAGCAGGGTGTAGACCTTGCATAAACAGCGTCCAGCAAGGCTTCTACACCCCACCTCAATTGTCCAACAACAAGCATTCCAGCCACTCCTTCGACACTGCTCCACCATTTCGTGGTACTTGGACCGCTTTCATTTGTTAGCTTCTTCAATCCCAAGGGACTGTCTATAAAGACCTACTTTGAAGAGGCAGATGTTAACACCATGTCTGGCCTCAGAGAAGTTGGTTTAACGTAGTCCAGGAACTTGAGTTGTCTACCAAAGTCTACTCGCAGTTCCCAGTTCAACACTGAGGTGAGCAGGCCAACTACTACTGAGGGCTGTGGCTGAGGCTGCACTCCTGCCCTGACAAAGGTGATGCCCCTTTGGCTGTGGATAATACTGTTATTAGCCACAGCTCTAGAGATAGCCTCTGCCACTGACTTGAGCACCGGGTCATAGTGCCAGCAGTAGCGGCCCTCACTGAGGGCTACTGTGCAGCTACTGAGGATGTACTCCAGTAAGCCCTTTCCAGTGAAGAGGGGACATACTGGAGGCTCAGCCTTGCCCCAGATATGTAGATTTGCTGGGATGGGTAGGACATCATACACAGATTGAACGATGAACTTGATATGCTGTGGTTCAGCCTGCTAGATGTCACCCCAAGATAGTTTCCTCTCCAGCACTCCCTCCCACCTTGTCCATGCTCCCTGCTGCTGCATGCCCACCATCCTGCTGATTTGTTTCTTCTCCACACCTGCACGCACTTTCTCCAGGACTAGATGCCGTCTGTCCTTGCCATGGGCCTTGTCGTACAGTGGTTGTGGGATTGCTCCCAAATGATCCCAAAACACCCATCACAGACTTGTGTTTCAGCCAAGACTCTGCTAGCTCCAGACTATCCTGGGCTCTTTACTTCCTACCTATCTGTACCAAGATCCCTGTTGATACCACTCTAAAGTCTCTGGAGTCCCAATAGAGTAGTGTCTCTCTTCTATGTGACACTTTAAATTCTTCTTCAAGACTGCTTATCAGAAGCTGGAGCTTATTGCTCTTCCCATACAATGCTGCAGTGGTTAAACTGAGTGGGAGACCCAGCCACCCAACAGAGGTAAAAACTAATCTTCCTGTCCAGGCTCTCCACAGTTGACACTTGTGTTAAGCACCAACAAACTATGGTTTCATGCACAGTTTTGACTTTCTTAGTAGTCGGTACTTCCTCTAGAACAGAGATGTCCAGTCTCCAGTTACAGTAAGCCTGCAGTGGGTGCATGATGTTCACTTCAACCAATTGTGTTGTTTTATGTGGATTTCCATTTCATTAACAGATTTCAAAAACTGGTAGATTGCAAAAAATGTACTTACAATTTTCAAAAGAGGGTCAGAATCTAAATATCCAAACACAGCAAGGAGAGGCAAACAGCATTAGCTAGAGTCGATGCCTCAGCAGCCATCTTGCAGTCTGCAGGCTCTTAAAAAGAACTGGTGGTGTTCTCACTTCACAAATTAAGGCCAAATCCAGGCTTTTGAGTAATCCCTCAGGCTGCAGGGAAGGGAGTCTTTTCTGGGCAGGCTAGGTAGGCTACTGGTCTATTTTCAGCTTTAGTTTGGAAGCTCCACACCTTTGCTGTTTCTGACTGCTCTGAGTCATAACACAGGGATGAAACATCTATTGCCATTGATTTTTTCTAGTACTGGATAATGACTTTTCTGAGAGAAGCAAAAATCAGTTATTTGTTGACTAGAAGTGGTTAAAACATATTAATACCTCACTGTTTTTGATTTTAAAAAAAATTCTTACATAATACTTTAATACTTAATTGAAAGAGCCCCTTGATGACGAAGACATGTAGGTGGAAATGGCACCAAGTTAGCAGGTAAACTGTTAGCTACCATGTAATTTGCAATTAATCTTAATTTGTCACATGAGTAGTAAGAAAAGAAAACAGGAACAACTTAAAAATCTAACCTTCTATATTCTTTTCTGACTGATAATTTCATTAACCTGCCCTGAATTTGATATGGGTTTTCCCTTTTTAGCCATGCTAGACTGTTTTTTTTGCTTTTGGGAAACTGTGGGATTTCCCAGAGATAGTTCTATTTAACCTGAACTCATGGGAAACCTCTTAATTGAACACATGTGTCCCCCATTTAATTAATTGTGAGAATTCTAAAAAAGAATTCTTTGCACCAGAGTCTCTTTGGATGAGTCATAGCAAAGGGATTGAATTAAAAGGATCTGGCAAAATTAGTTTGCCTGTTCAAGTATGAAGCAAAATATGAACACGAACATCACCTTCACTGCGCAGGGAAGGCAGTTCCATGAAGTACAAACTAAATAGACCATATGTAGTATGTATTAGCTGGGGTGGCTCACACTCTTGGCCCACCACAGTATTACTCTGAGTACACCTTGTTTCACCCTGGCTTCACTTCCTCCCAGCACAAAATACCTGAGAATTTACTGCCACTTCTGCACTCAATGAACTTTTGGCTCAAAGGTTGTTTCAAACCCCATCTACCCCCGGAAATCATTTTGGAGATCAGGAGCACAGCATATAATTGCTGCAAGTTCACAAGACTAGAACATCCTCTAGCAGCTCCTGGTGCCCCTGTGTTCCTGAGTTATCAATTACCCTTAATGCACTGGGTAAGCATATCAGCTTCTTACTTGCCTACTCTTTTAGAGGGACAGCAGAATTCTATACATATACTTTTAGTACTGTGTGCCCTCTAGAAGCTGCCATGTCTTGCATTTTCCTCCTTCCATCACATTCTCTTCAGCACCAGCCAGAAGACCAGACATCCCAGTCAACTTCTGGGTCACCTGCTGTCCGGAGCCAAGGGAGTGTAATGCCATCTCATGCTCTTACTGGTGCCCCTGAGCTTTGTTCATCCGGGGAACACAGTGTAAATGCCGGGCATACTGCTCTTTAACGGCCCCTCTGCTGCCACACTGGTATATGTAGCGACATTCCTGCTGACAAAGTTTAAACGAAGTCTCCTGTGAATTTATTTACTCCACACCATACTAGCTAATTGCACAGTGCCCTCAATGTATATATCTGAGTCATTGGCTATGACCCATGATCCTATTTATTCTTTGTTTTTTTCTGAATTACTGTTATTTTAGGTGCCTAATCAAGTGTTCAAGTTCAAATGTCAGAAAGTGATGATATAAAATGGCTTATTTAATGGAAAAGTGGTAGCATTTTTTACACAGATGCGCTTAATCCAAACCAGCAGTTCTGAGTGCCTTCCATCACAAAGCACATTCATACAGTGCTGACATGGAGTCACTAATTAACCACACCTGTGCGTCTTTAGGGATGCAAATGGGAAGAATACACGAACTCCACACATACAACAACTAAGCAGTTCAAACCCAGGATGCTTGGTCCATCAGGCAGCAGAGCTAACTAGTGTGCCACAGCTCTTCTCGGCTGAAATGTCTGTGTTTAAAATATCATCTAACAAGCTATTATGGAAGAGATTTTGGTGGCAACTGCTGATGACAAGCCTTAAAAAGCAAGAGTAGAAAAAATTAAGGTGAATGGAACTTTTAAATATCTAGAAAATTGTATTGAAGAAGAAATTCAAGCAAGGGTGCAAGAAGTAGACAATGCAGAACAAAAGATCAAAAGAGAAGATGAAAAACTCTAATGTATGGTGCATAAACATTGGTGGTGAAAGAAAAAATGAAATGAAAACTAGAGAATGTTGAGATGAAGTTCTTAAGAGCAATATGAGTAGTTAACCTTGTAGACATAAGCGTTAATGAAGTACTCAGACAAGTGGAAAAAGTAAGGATTATCAGAGACTTTAGCAGACATTGTGCACAGAACAGAAGAGGAAAATTTAGACTTTAACTTAGCAACAAACACATTGGCGTGGAGAGCAGCCACAAGATGAACTGACCCCATAACAAGTTAAAAAGATAGAAAACATCTAGTAAATGTGTCCATTTCCTTATCTATATGAAGGCTAAAGTTAGCCAGGAAAATTAATTTACAATTAAAAGTTAAGTCAGAAGAGAGGGTTATTGACTCGGTCGAGAATGAGGAGAATGATCCTTGAGGTTTGTACACTGATTCCAAGATCATTCGTGCTTTCATTTCAAAATTAAACCAAATGGTATGCTATGAAGAATGTAAGAACATCAGAAGTTTGACAAATGAGGAGACTATTCATTTCATCAAGTTTGTTTGGTTAGCTAATAGCTAAATTAATCCCAATAGTTCATCCAGATATTTTTTTAAGTTGTCAAGGTTTCTGCCTCAAATTCATGACTTCAGCCCTTTGTGTGAAGAGATGCTTTTTGGCTTCCTTCTCAAATATACTTCACTTTAATTTCAATGTTAAAATTGTTAACAAAACTTGCAAAATCATAAGAACATATTTCTCAGAGCATACTTTCACTTTTAGTGGTCATAAGGATTTGCCATTTTAGGATGAAAACATATTATTTGTTTTTGGCTGTGGAGATCAAATTTTGTGCAAAGTATGCACAGTATTTCCATCTTTTGCAGTATTTCTATGTACAGACATAGTATACATACTACATATGGCAACATAATCACAAATATGACTGCATTTAGAAGCGTGTAAAGTCAGAAGGGAAACCAACACTACCCAATTCAGTCCTGTGTCCATTTGGGAAAATGTGTTTACGGGCTGTACCACCATCTGCAGAGGCGGAAGAGCAATAAGGTGAATGAAATAAACTAGAGTGTAGAAGTGACACATGATAAGGACAAGTTGTCAAAAGAAACATGCAGCAATAATGCACGATGCTATTGTTTATAAGTCAGTGGCAACTTTTTACCTTTTCAGGTGCAGTTGCATTAAAATGAAAAGTCCCTACTATCGTTTTCCTGCCTATCTGTCGGTCTTGACTCCCAGAGGTTTGATTTTAATTGAATTTAGTACAGTTATTCTTCACAGAGAAATATGCAAAGAAAGTTTGATTTTCATTTAAATGTTGCAAATAAAGGACACTGTACACATTTTCAAAAACTAAACAACTCCAATTAAAAAGCATTGTCCAATTTTCAAAATCAACCATCTTAAAACAGAAAAATATTCTGTGCAACTTCAATTACTGAATAAATTTACTGTTCTAAATTTTCCTTAAAACAGATTATTTTCCTCTGTTGCCAGCAGGGAACCCACTCTCACATAGGCAGCTTTCACAAACTTTTGCAACTCCAACTTACTTTTCCTGCTTCTTGAAATCGAGCCAGCACAGTACAGTTGAATAATCTTTGAAACCATAAATAAAAATGCAAGCAAAGAAAACAAACAGCCAATTACTTCAGCTAGAAATGGATGAAGGAGTAAAGCAGCTGTGAAAGCATGATTCTGAAAACCATCAATCATAAAGTGAATTGGCAGGTACATTAAGGAGATTGTAATGATTCAATATTTCTCAGGCGCTATGAGGCAAAGTGCCAAATTGACCTGTACGAAACCATATTAGCTTGAGGTTTCAACACAAATTTTACCCCTCCATTTTGACATTCTCCCAAAATATTTTATGTTTAAGAAATATGAACTTACTAGCGGTGCTGCCCATCTAAGATAGGATGCAATCTAATTAATCAATGCAGAACTCCGGGATGACGTTTCCAGTGAAAATGCATTGCATTAGACATTCCAATAGATGGTGCGTCACAAACATTTGCAGTAATAAAATGCATTACTACAAATGTTTGTGATGTGCCATTTGTTGTAATGATTGAGACAACCACACAGAGACACAGATACGCAAATATACGCAGCACTTGTGCTTTTATTAAGACCACCCACAACCAACAAGTAATGACAACATTTCTTATGAACCTTTTGAAATCACTGCATTTAACTTTTTGTTGTCTGGCTCCTCCTGACTCACTGGTATGAGTAAACCCCCACATATCATATACCATTCAACTTGTCTTGATGTCTAGTTACACAAGATATCAAGCTTTTTGGGGTTCCCCCCTATTTTTATAATTACACCCTTATGATAAAGAGTAACCCAATTTTTGCATTGTTGTCCGCATATTGATTTTGCAAAATTTTACACCGGATGCCCTTCCTGATATAACACTCCCCATTTATCTGGGCTTGGGACCAGCATGAAGAAACACACTGGTTTGTGCATGCCCTGTGGCTGGGTTTAGAAATAAGTACATTAGAGGGTCAGCTCAGGTTGGACGGTTGAGAGACAAAATCAGAGAGGCGAGATTGCGTTGGTTTGGACATGTGCAGAGGAGAGATGCTGGGTATATTGGGAGAAGGATGCTAAGGATAGAGCTGCCAGGGAAGAGGAAAAGAGGAAGGCCTAAGCAAAGGTTTATGGATGTGGTGAGAGAGGACATGCAGGTGATGGGTGTAACAGAACAAGATGCAGAGGACAGAAAGATGTGGAAGAAGATGATCCACTGTGGCAACCCCTAATGGGAGCAGTCGAATTAAGAAGAAGAAGATAAAGAGTAACCCAAAATGTGTCTCTGGCAAAAATAATCGGATAGTTATGTGTGACACTTCAACCAACCCTGGGGGTTCATCCACTAATGGGATCTGAGGAGTCCAAGTTACTGTTGGAGTGGAGTGTTGGTTTATAGCTATCTTGAGGTTGCTGATCACAAATGTGATAATATTTTAGATATTTGATTCTTTAATGGTGGTCCTTATCCTCTAAGAGCCACTCAGAGAACATTATAAATGACAAATTTCAAACATAAACATGTTGGGAGTCATGTTAGACTATTTCAAGGTCAGTGATTATGAATATTACTTTATATGTTTAATCCTTTACTAGGTATATAGCCCACTATAGACCTCCATCAGAGGGTGAAAACTGACAAGGTTCTGTTATAATCAAGAAAAACAAATTTAGATTTTCAAATTTTAAATTGAAGTACACATTTTAATATTTCTAATCATTGACACGACTATTCTTGATTATTTTGTTCTCCTAGTTATTCAAGTAAATCATTACATTTGTTTTGAACATCCCAGATTAGGTTTCCATATACCTTTACTGTGAAAGGCAGACAGTTTCATGAAGTACAAACTAAACTTTTTTGGGCTTGGATTTTAACAACATAATGCTGTAAAAAGCTATTTGTGCATTAATGCAATCAATATGATTGCATGCTGTTATCATTATTTTTGTATATGACTCATTGTTAGTCGGATAAACAGTATATTAAGCAAAAATGTGCTATCTGTCTCCAACGTTCAAAACCACTAACTAAGTGCCCAAACACACCTGACTGTTACACCATGCATATAATTTTTAATTTTTTTTATATGCTAGGTTGCTTTGTATTGCTTAACTATTTATGCATGAAATGTCCTTCGAGCAGTATACTACCATATTTCAAAGTTGTTTGTGTATGTTGCAGTAAACCCACAAGTCACTCAAAGCCAATAATGATATGTTTAGATACCAAAGGATGTCTTCTTTTAAATAAATCATACATTTCCATTTTTTCTGCTCTCTTTCATTAGTAAAATATGCAATTTGTACACATTGTAATAAGTTCCACACAACACAAAAAAAGGGGTAGCCGCCTGTATACTTGAATTTGGCTGCCAAAATAAATGAAGGTTGTGGTTCAATTTTACAGATTTCAGTCCAGAACAAGAACAAAGCAAACAGGCAAACATGGTGGTTACATTGTGGAAAACAGGAAATGATGTCATCAGACAGGAACCAGAAGTAAAGTGGTCAGAACTGGAAGTGACATCATCGGACCCAAGAAGAATTTCCTGTTATTGGTCTGTCAATGGAAAAGACAAAGGATTAATGCACTCTGCCATCCCCTGGTTTGACGAGAAATTGCTGTCTTTTGAGCCTTTTAGCTGCCTCCCATGCACAAGTGTGTGACATGGCCCCCCCATCCCCAAACCCATCGGGTTGGGAGTTCCTGACCAAGAGGTCATGAACCCGAGAAACAGCATCAGCATTGGCGTGACAAGAGCTGTCGGTGAATTAGCAAAAACTAATAAGGCTGCAGGTCTAAAAACCACCTTGTGATTCGATGGTTTAACTCTTTGTGCAAGGCCATCCACTGTAAATAGGTAGTAGTGCAGCTGTGTAATTGCCCATTTGATCACCAGGGCTTCCCACTCCACCGCCTCATACCTGGTTTCCCGTTCCAGCAGTTCCCAGCTCAGGAACATGACGGGGTGTTCCACACCATCGACTCTTTGGCTCAACTCATCCCCTAAGTCTGTGTCCGAAGCATCCGTCTGGAGGATAAAAGGCAAAGAAAAGTTAGGGGCCTTTAAAATGGGGCCTGTTTCAAGTCACAAAATGCAGTTTCTGCATTTATTATCCCATACCATATTATTAGGGGCCCTCTTCTTTGTGAGATTAGTCAAGGGTGCCTTTCTCTCCGAAAAACTTGGTACAAACTGGCGGTAATAACCCACTGAACCGTGAAAGGCTTGGACCTGCCTCTTGGTCTTCAGACGGGGCCAACTCAAAATGGCATTTAATTTACAGTACCCCAACCCACTAGATAGCCTAAATATTTGCCTTCATTCATCTCAAAGAAATATTTCCTTGGGTTGATACAAAGTCCGACTTCTCCTAGCATTCGTAATACTGCTTTGACCTGCTGTATCTGTTCCTTCCATGTGCTTGTATAGATGACAACATCATCCAGATAGGCAACACTATAGGAGTTATGGGGACGGAGCACTTTGTCCACCAGACGCTGGAAGGTTGCAGGTGCCCCATACAATCCAAATGGAAGGACACAATACTGCCAGTGATTTCTAGGGGTGCTAAACGCAATCTTTGTCATGTCAAGTGTGGTCAGAAATTCAGCCTGTCCCAGTCACTTGCGGCATTGATTAAGAGTCAAACTGTGAAACTTGATTGGGCCACCTGATGTCATCGCAAATCTTTCAACTTCTGTCAGGCTTAATGACCAAGACAATAGGACTGGACCAGGGACTATAGCTCCCCTCTGTCACACCTAGTACTAGCATACGCTTGATCTCTAGTTCCACTTCAGCTCTTTTTGCCTTTGGTAGTCAATACGGGTGTTCTCGTACAACCACCCCTGGCTCAGTCACAATGTCATGTTCAATCAGCGTGGTTCATCCTGGCTTCTTACTTACCACCTCTGGAACTGACGGGAATAGCTGCTTCCAGCTCCCATCTCTGTTGGGTAGTCAAATTAGGTCAAAAGTTAAGATTTGCTTTGTAAGCAAAGAGGTTACGGGGCTGGCCAGAGGAGGTTTCAGGTTCCCTATCCTTTCACGGCAAATTCACGTGGTAAACCCGTTTGCTCAGTTGATGATTAGATTGCTTCACCAAATATTCAACGAGCCCCCTCCTTTGTTTAATTTCATAAGGCCCATGCCAATGGGCCAATAATTTAGAGTGGGGGGTGGGAATGAGAACCATAACCCGATCTCCAGGGCGAAATTCCCTTAGAGACGTGCCACAATCACACTGATGGACCTGTGCTGCTTGAGCCTTTTCCATTTGTGTTTTTAATATAGGTCTAATTTTTCAACGCAATATATTCTAGAATGTTTGTGGAGGGAAATGCCTCTTCTTCCCAGCCTTCTTTTAGAATATCCAAAATTCCCCAGGGTTGTCAACCGTATAATAATTCAAATGGAGAGAACCTTGTGGAGGCTTGTGGGACTTCCCTATAGGCAAAAAGGACAAGGGGGAGGAGCTAATCCCAGTCCCTCCCATCCTCATTGACCACCTTACGGAGCATTTGTTTGAGGTTTTTAACTCTTTTAGGGCTAATTTTTTTTTTGTTTCTTTTCTCCCAGGGCTGAATATTTTTCCAAAAACTAACATTTTTTAAAAAAGAACACAAAGCAATTGTTTAACATATCAAATCAACAAAAAATATTTACTTTTGACAAATGTTACTGTCTTGCATGTTGAATGAGCCTGCATACTCTATGATTTCACATACATATCACATACATTTTACACAGCAAAGTCTGATCTCTCTCAAAGCAGCCAATTTCAGTCATTGCCACATTGCACTCCTTACAATATGTGTTGCTTTGGTGCCTATTTTTCAATTGTCTGTTGCTGCACTTTCTCACATATATTGTTAGTGTGTACTGTAGAGAGACAAGTCACCCATTTGCCATCGTGCCATGCCACTGCCACCAAGTTTTCTGCCTGCATGAAAACCGTATTGTCACCTCTTTTCATCTTCTGAAACTTTATGAACTTTATGTATGGCATTATAGCCTGGCTCACCCCATGGGATTTGCTTCTGTTTATTACAGAAGTGAATAAAACTTTGCAGCAGCACGTACCTAAGCCACCAGGGGACAAAACACGTTTGGACCAATGCTCCCTGAAGTTATATCACCAGTTCTGTCCCATCTCTATTTGTAATGCCACAGCGCGCTTCACCTCGTCTTTCGTTGTGGGTTTCCACTTTGAAAAATGACAATGCGATGCAAATGCAGCCCGCGATTCAAAAAAAATCTCTGCCTACCTGTTTGTCTCATCTGACAGTAGCTGAAAAGCAGCATCAGGAGAGAGCAGCCTGAAGTACAGCAGCTGGTGATCTGTCATGTCCAACAGCAAGCCATGCCGTCTTGTAAACTCCGGTAGCCAGATCGGCTCTCAACGGATCAATGTCTGTGTATTTATCCCATGCGAACCTTGCCGTACATGCATCGGCTGCGCGAAGGCACTCAACTGGCAGCAGTTCCGCTGGCGCGGCATCGGCTGGTGTCTGATCAGCTGATGCCTGCTTCTCACTCTATTGCTCGATCTCCTGATCACTGCCAATAAAATCCGATTCTGAAAAATCAAGAGTCCGACTCCGCGATAATGCGCAAAACATCGTCTGCCGAGTGTTTTCTTTTCTGCACTTGCTTCGCTCCCTTTTCACATGTCGGTGCCATCTTGCCATTGTTTACATTTCGCAACTCACGCACACGCAAGGTTTAGTTGCCGAGTCAACGAATCTAGCATTCCTCCAAGCACAGAGGGAATGCCTGTGACGTGACAGTGAGATTTGTCGCCATTAACAGCTGATTGTCGCCCCCTATCCCTGGATGTCGACTTTTGTCGACATTCGCCTTCAACCCCTCCTGTCGACAAAAGTCGACATCCGCCCTAAAAGAGTTAATCAATCGTCCCCAAGCTAGCTGGGCAAGATATTCCGGCCGGGAGTTCAAAAGAAAGAAACAGGTGAATTGTTCAACCACCTGCCGGGCATTATTTCCCTTTAGCCAGCAACTGAGTCTCACCCATAGGTCATATGCCTGACAACGGGTTGACCGCTCAGGGTCAGATCTCAATAATAATACTTTCCTTGTCTGCTGGCCCAGGGCTTTTTCAAAATTTTCAAAAGCCTTGGCCTTTGTTCATCTGGAAGGGGCAAAATCCTCCTCCAAGTCTCCAGGACTTCCTCCAACCAACAATGCTCTATTCTGTGGGTCCCCCTCCTACTCTCGCTGTGGACTGTATTATACTATATACTGACCCCTGGGCTGGAGCTTGCACCTGGTCCTCTCGACCCGCAACCCACACCCCATACTCGGCCACTCTGGTTCAGTATTCTCCTACTTGGGCCCTGAACAGTTGGAGTTCTGTTTTCAGGTTCGGCTCCTGATTCTTCATGGACTCGTTCATCCTGCTGACTACGCCACTGTAATAAGTTCCACACAAGGAAAGAGGTTTGGGGGCAGCCGCCTATATACTTAAATTTGGCTGCCAAAATAAGTGAAGGTTGTTGTTCAATGTTACAGATTTCAGTCCAGAACAAGAACAAAGCAGACAGGCAAACATGGTGGTTATATTGTAGAAAACAAGAAATGATGTCATCAGACAGAAACCGGAAGTGATGTCATCGGACCCAAGTGGAATTTCCCGTGATTGGTCTGTCAAAGGAAAAGTGCAAGGATTGGTGCACTCTGCCATCCCCTGGTTTGGCGAGGAATTGCCATCTTTTGAGCCTTTTAGCTGCCTCCCATGTGCACATGTATGACAATATATACCCTAAGGCAAGCAGCATGTCACAAATGATAGAATCTGCTTTTATCAAAGATCTCACTTACTTCATTTCAAATACAGCAAAAGGCTCAATACCATTGGAGAGCTGAGTTTCGGCCCATGCTAGTGATGTATGATTGTCTGTGACTGGCCATTCATATTACTTGTCACAGTTGTGTATAAAAGACAGGAAATAATTGGCTCCTGCAACAGCTCATCTTTACACATCACTACACACAAATTCTGATAACAATTTTGACTCTATTGAGAATGACACAACTGGTGAAGAACTTGATGCTACACTTGATTTGTAAGTACTGCTTTTAGTATAACTTTAAAAGCGACATGGTGTGCACTTCAAGCATTATGGGTTCAATTACTATACTCGTATGCTGTCTGTTGCTTCATTCTCCCTATGTTAGTTTACTGAGCAGTGCTCTTTCAATTTCAACAGTTGATGTTTCTTAGAGTACCTGAAACAGTATTATGCTGTACTTGTGCCTCTCAAAGTTTCATGTGAAGACCTCCCATTTGTTTGGATGTCACTGTATCATGATTCTTATGTCGCTGTGTCATGAGCACATGAGGGAAAAAAAGGCATTTCAGGTAGTAGCTCATTCATGGTATAATCCCCCCTCCCCAACACACATGCCCATCCCCAAAGGGATTGACTGCATGTGAAATTCATGGACAGGACATAAGGTTACTCAAAAGTGGCTCATCCACTGATATCTCCGGCTACTTGCCAAGGCTGCTGTTTAGTGTGTGACAAAGAACTCAGTGCACCTTTTCAAAATATTCTAACATCAACTCTGTTTCAGTATTAAGTTTCATCAAAATGTATTTGCCCCTTCCTGATTTTATGCATTATTGCATATTTTCACCATAAATTTCATCAGATCTTTTTAGGGGTTATGTAAATACATGAGTCTGAAAGAATGACGGCGACATCAAATTTTCATGCTTCTTTCATTTCTTTGGCGCATATGGTAATCTAACCAGCAGTCTTCAGTTGTGAAAATCTGAAGACAGTATGTTTGTCATTAATCACGTCTGATTGGACCAGCCTGGCCTCATGTAAATCTTGCTTATTTTGGCCCTGACCATTAGAGTGACTTTTTCAGCCTGCAGGTTCTAGAGACATATCATGTCATAATCAAAACACCAGGAAAGAAAAATCATGCCATTCAGTCAGGAAAGGGTAACAAAACCAGCTATAAGACACTGATGTTTCACTGACCCACAGGCAGAGCTGCATTTTCCAAATAAAGAAAGTATGGGACAATAATTAGTGTACTCTGAAGTGGCCGTCCTGCCAAAATCTCTCCCAGTGTAAGGTATAAATATTTCCAAAAGGTCACAAAGAGCCTTAAAATAACATCCAGGAATCTATAGGCACCCTCACCTCCGTATGGATTTATGACACAGAGCAAAACTGAAATTGATGTCAGAGTGAGTGTTACTTGGATTTGCAATTTTAAATATGAATGAGTGTTTGGCACCTTGTCTGGGACTTGTTCCAGCATTGTAACCAGTTCAGTAAAAGCTTCAGCAGCCTGCTACCCTAAAGCTGGATTAAGTCCATAAGTAAATGGACAGATGGCTGGCTATAGAAAAGGTGAATGGTAATGGTGTTACAGTGGCGAGCACTGCTGCCTCACAACTCCACAGGGCAGTGTTTGATTCCAAGAGTAAGAATTACATATGCTGAGTTTACACATTCTCCCCCATGTCCTTTTGGTTTTCTCTTGCATACCAAAGAACAGCATAGCAGGTTACACAGCACCTTGGAATGAATAAAAAGTAAGTGTGGGTGAATATGTGTTAGCATGCCCTGTGATGGATTGTTCTCCCATCCATGGCTAGAACCTGAACTTTGTCCGTCTCATGGGAAGAGGCTATAGCTTTACTTGGGAAAGGGAAAAAAGTTCTAAAAATGAATGGATGAATGAAAATTGTTTTGTAATATTTATTGCTTTCAGTAACTTGCTACAGTGTATATATTGTAAATCAATGCAGTGTTACTTTACAATAATAAAAAATAAAACAATAATAAGAGGAAGTCTATCTCACAATTAGATTTAGATAACCCTACATCCATTCAGCAAGACACAATAGAAACAGAACAGATAAAATATGAGGTAACACTAGGCAACAATTTTTTCATACGTTTTGCTTTTTGAAAGTTTTTGGTGGTTTGATAGACAGATTCAAGCTGAGCACAACTGTAATTTCAGATTGACAATAACAGATTGGAATTCTGAATAACCTGAAATTAACTTTTCTTGAATTTAGCGCATTTTATCCCTCAATGATACTGAAACATTGCATTAGCTCAGTTGAGTTTTTAAACGTTTATTCATGGAAACATCTTTCCTAAATATCAAAATCCTTCGGTTTCCTTGTTTATCTTTTTCATGAAAATTATAATCAGTCCAAGTTTTATATGAAGAGGAAGCAAAAATATCTTTTTTGGGTCAACAAGTGGTTTATGTGCTTCGTTTTTTTAGACTTACAGTGTGGCCAATGCTTTTTAATGTAATGAAACTCTTTAGCACAGCTGGCCCTTTCACAAATGAAACAACAGGACTCAACATATCTGAGCTGCATACCCAGTTAGCAGTGCTGCTGCTTTTAGATATTCCAGTAAAATGTAGTTATAAACTTTATTGACTCCATAATGCATAAACATACAAATACAGTTTTGTTTAAACACATAGTACAACATCCTCCGGGTGCTCCAGCTTCCTCCCACTGTCCAAAGACATGCAGGTTAGGTGCATTGGTGAATTGTCCCTCGTGTGTGCTTGGTGTGTGGGTGTGTGTGTGCCCTGTGGTGGGCTGGTGCCCTGCCCGGGATTTGTTCCTGCCTTGCGCCCTGTGTTGGTTGGGATTGGCTCCAGCAGACCCCCGTGACCCTGTAGTTAGGACATAACGGATTGGAAATTGACTGACTGACTAACATAGTCTGACTGACTAACACTTCCAAACTGAGCAATATGAATGAAACTTAAAAATATCTGTCCATTAACATTATAACTGAGAAGTGGCCAGCTGACAACAGAGGGCAGAAAGACAAAACCTCTACTCAGGAGCATCACTGGAATAAACCTTTATGAGGTCCGTAATTGATTATAATGCAAAGTCAAAAGACAAAGTCAGACACAGTGACAGTCCCAGAGACCTTGACCAACTGGTCGCTCACCCCGTCCTGGGCATTTTACTGTAGTCTGTACTGGATCCCCTAATGTGATGACACACAAACACTTCAAGGGTAATTTTAGTACTCTCTGATCTATTATTTTTGGTTATATTAGTTGTATTAGCTATGTATAGCCTGTGAAGCAGTGTAATAACATCCCCAAACCCACTGAATCCAGTTCAGAATTATGGTAGGTCTATATAGTTCATCCTAGCAGACCACTTACGTACTGTGACGAGCGGCCGGGTTCCATGCCCAGACGGGACGCTCCTGCTGCTTATATTCCGGGGGGAGCGATCATGGGCAGCTCAATACCTCCCCCGGGATGCTTGGTGGCAGCCTCCCTGGCCGACAGTGATTCCACAACCTCCCTTAGAGCTCCATGGGAGATGGAGTCCTCCACAGCCTGGTTGGGGCCTGGGGTGGCTGCTAGGGGGGACTGTCTGGATTCAACAGCCGGGCTGGATGAGTCTTCAGCACCACCTGGAGGTGCAATTGGGACTAGGTGGTCAAACACCTGGAACACTTCCGGGTGGGCTATAAAAGGGGCCAGCCACTACCACTCGAGAGCCAGAGTCGGGAGGAGGAGGACTACGCCTGAGGAGGAGTGGTGGTAAAGGAGAAAGGATTATTGGTGTGTTTAAGTGCTTTATGGACTGTGTATTGCCTGTGGGTCACGGGGAAGATGTGCGCCCATGGGTGAAAAAAATAAAACTTGGGTTTAGTTTATACGTGCCTCTGTGTCCATCTGTGTCGGGTCAGGCGCCTATATAGCACCTCTGGTACAGTACACATATGAAAAGTTGACAGTCTGGAGTCACCAGTCACACAGACTAACACAAATTTGGAAATGTAAGAGCAAACAGGGAAGAACATGCAAACTCCACATGGACAACAACCAAAGACACTGAATCTGTAAGGTAAACAAATGTACTGTATATTAATTGTTTGTTTTAAAAAGTAAATTATATTTATGGGCTAGTACATATTTAGATAAGAAATTACATTTTATTGAACAAATGCTTATGATAACCTAATTCACCCTCCAAGTTGTTCGTATTGTTTTAATCTTTTGTTTTTATTCAGTCTTTAGCTGCCATTGCATATCTGATGCAAAAATTATCCAAAAGGCAAACTACATCCTAAAATTGGCAAATAAACAGATGGAGATTAGAGCTCTGAACAAAAAAAAAAAGAACCTGGAATCAACAAAAACTGAGTAATCCACATTCAGTCCTAATCATTTTTTTTTTCTTACCTCCCCTTGTTTCTTTCTTTTTTTTTGATTTGTTTCCCCTGGAGCAGTCAGTTACTGAATAAGGGAAGTTAATTTAGCAGAGGTCAGAAATGCACATAAATCAGGCTGAATTTGAATAACTTTCTTCTCTGCTAGTTCAATGACAGGAGAGCATTCTGTCCTCTCACATTGCAATATGTCGATATCTAGGTTAGATCAAAAAAGTCCACTTACCAAGCACAGCATTTTCTAGCAGGTCATATTATGCATTAGAGCATTTTAGTATACAGTCAAAAACTGCTTTTGTTTGTGGGCTTTTATAAAATTATTGATCACTAAAATATACTGTTGGACGTTTGGGTTATTGAGGCATATATTCTTTAAATGACATCATGGCAGTGTCATAAAACACTTAAGGCCCTCTTCTTCATCCTTTTAAATTGAGAATCATTATGGGCACCTAGCAAGAATGCTATTAATTTCAGCAGATCACAATGCCTGACTAACGGCTTTGTGTGGCTACACAAACATGACTTAGGAGAAGGCCTGTCCTAGAGATGCCAAGTCTATTAGTCTTTCTTGGAGCCGCCTCTGGAATTTCTCTTGAATCTTCGCTCTGTGGCTTTGTTGACGGCTTTCCTTACTTGGCTCACACTTGCCATTGGAAGTAACTCGATAATGAAAAACTTTTAACCGGAGGAAGAGCCGACCCTGTGTAATATTGCCAGTGTGGCTAATTCTAAACCACTAAGGACTTCACTGAAGATCCTAACGCATTCTGGCCTGTTTTGTTTGGCCCATTCGTTGCTGAGCCTGGAACTCTCACAAAGCTCCTGTTATCTTGGAAAATATCAAATGTCAAAACAAGATACATTAAGACATGTTATTCATTAGCAGAGGAGCCCAAATTCTAGCCTCATCGTAAGCAGCTTCCTCCTTTTAAAACTGTGAGCAGTTAAGTATTATTCTATTATTCGCAAATTAAATTAGTTTAAAGGTGTAATGCAAATTTTACACTACATCTAATCAAAGGGCTCATGACTGTCACTCATATGAGACACACACTCTGAAGCATTGTCACCTCACATTTTTCTCTCAGTGACCATGTTGTGTTTTCTTCATTTCCTCCCCTTCTCAGTGCTCTGTGACATGTGGTTAATCTGACTGGCAACTAACCAATGTCACATTAAACGCCATGCAGCATGTCACACTTGCTGACTGTGGTTACTGATCTTGTTGTTGTGTGAAGGGTTAACAGCTATGGTGAGTGTAGCCACAATCTTGACCGTTTCTTTCTTTTTTTCGATTCTGTCATGAGACATCAAACAGATGGGTTTTTGGAACCCTGGCACCAAAAGATTGTCAGGGAAAATGTGTTTAAACAGTATGGAATGGGTATATCAAGGGTCTGGCAGAGAAATAGCCCTATATTGGCAGAAAGAAGACTCCCCTGTACCACAGTGTGGACAGAGAAAATTTGCTTGGGGTTGGTGCTATAGGAGCAAGGTCAAAGAAGAGCGAGAGAGTGTGGACAAGCACAAAATTAAACAAATTCCTCCATTCTGGCAATTGGTAGCAGAGGAACAGCATCTGAAATAGTTGGGACCCAGCTGCCCAAAAGAGATAGCAGGTAGGCCATTGGCTGCCTTGGAAGACCACTCTGTTAAGAATAGAACGGGGCTGAGGAGTGCAGGGAACCACAGGACTTACAATGAGTGCTATGATCTGTTGGCCCTGCAGATTTAGAGAACCACCAGTGCAGTAATTTCTGGCTCAGAGTTTAAGAGCTGTTCGCTCTAGTGCCAAAATGAGCAAATAGCCAGGAACTGAGCAAAGACTCACTGTGTGGGGGATAAGAGATTGGAATCTGAATGAGAGAGAAAAAGGGAAAAAAGGGGAGTAGGAGATGGCTTTATTGTTAGAAAGCAGGGAAGCCACTCCACATCACAAAGATCAAAACTGGTTTCTGTTTCATTTACTTTTGATCCTTTTTGTTCTTCCTTGTTTGGGTTTCTAAAAGCTTGAAATTTTCTGAACTATTTTCAAGTTTGGGGTAAAGGACTGGAGTAGAGGATTCCATTATTTATCTGCACCATGAAGTGTTGTCTCACTTGGACAAAGCTGGCAGCACTGTAAAGATTATGTTTTTTGATTTCTCCAGTACCTTCAATACCATCCAGCCATTCTGGTAAACTCAGAGATATGCAGGTGAATAAGCCTATGGTGTCCTAAATAATGGACCGCCTGTCAGGCACACCCCAGTTTAAGAGACTCAAGGTCTGTGTTTCTGATATGGATGTGAGCAACACTGGAACACCAAAAGGAACAGTTCTGTCTCCTTTTCTCTTCACTCTGTTCACTTCTGACTATAACTATAACACCAGGTCATGTCACTTGCAAAAATATTCAGATGATTCTGCACTGATGGGGTGTATTGATAAGGGGGGTGAGACAGATATAGCTATATTGATTAATATATTTCTTCTCAAAATTTAATTCAAACATTCATACTCTTCTTTTATAAATCATCACATCCTCACACAACACCAGCTTAAAGATTAAATTCATGCTATGTTGCCTAAATGAAACATAGTCTTAGTAATATGTTTAATGTGCTATTTCAAATTTAGCTTTAAATCCATAATAGATCCGACTAAATCACTGCTCATACATTCTGTAACTTTAGTAAGACAATTAATTAGGGTTTTGGGAGCCTTGTACTTATCCTGTGGAATTGATTAGCACTATAATTCCTCTTGTGGAATTAACTTAATTCCACTAATTCCTCTTGTGGAATTGAATAGCACTGTGTTGTTATCATAGCTATGGTGTTTTAACTTAGGTATGGAAATGATTTGGCGTAATACAATTGTGTAAAAAGAGAAAAATAAATTGCCTAGAATTATTAATAATAATTAATATTTTTTTGCTATTATGAATATTTGAAATGTTTAGTGCAGTGACAGGAAGTAAATCCCAGTGTCTAGAGGCAAACTGTGAAAATGCCGTCATCTGTGATTTCAAAAGTAGCCCTCGCATCTATGTGTGCGAGGCCCAATGTGTTTTTGTGCATCCATATTTAGCCATAAGTCAACAATTACTTTGACCGAAGCTGCTCTTTGCTATGTTTACATCAAAAACCTCACTAGTAATTTGCAAGAACAGAATCTTTATTCAAGTAATCATTTTGGCTAATAAAACATCACTTTCTCTAGGGTTTTACTTGAAAAGGTAGGTTACACATACACTTGGTCTAGAATTGTCTGAAACAGAACAGTCAAGGTCATTTTTCTTAAGCAGAGATTTGGCTACTGTAGTTTTTAAGTATCAAGAAAAATACTAGACTCTATTGAGCAATTGATTATGTTTATTACACTGTCAATTAAGCCATCAGAGACTTTAATGAAAATGTCTAAAGGAACTGGATCAAAAATGCAGGTAGACTATCTGAGTTAAGTAATTATTGTGCAAAGTTCAAGCACAATTATGTCACTAAAGTAGTTCAATACAGCACACAGAATGAAAGGAGTATTAACTAACTCCGTTCTTGACATCTGTATTATATGAGATTTTATATTATATTATGCTGCAAAACCCTCATAGTTATGCATCAGCTCTTTCTTAATCCACTCCCTAAGTAGAGCTGAATGTAGCACAAGGTCAACAACTGAAAACAGCACTCTTGGATTTCATACATTGTCATTAATAATTTTGGAAATATTAGACTCTAAGGTCGGACTGTTACATTGTATTTAATTATGTGAGTGTTCTGTTAATTTAGTTTTTCCCCTTTGTGCTCAGCTTGACAGCATTCTCTTTTGAATTTAGAGACTGCCTGAGTTTTCCAAAGAACTACAGTAGCAGTCAGAGCCAGCTCTACTGTTTAGGTGAACTAGGTGGCTGACTAGGAAGGCAAAATTTATGCAGGGAGCGACATTTTTTTAAACAATACAGTCTCTGAATTACAAACACTCTTACATAATACAACTTATTATATTGTTTTATATTATTTTTGCGTAATAGTGATGTTTAGTCTTAACATCTTATGACCTGCACAATCCAACAACAAGAAGAAGAACAACAATAATAACAAAGATGATTATAATAAGGATAAGGATAATAATCCTCAAACAACAGCATAAACGACACAGACACGGCAAAATAAGAATGAACAATCAAAATGGCAACAGGACTGCATCTCTTGAATACTCTGCTAAAGATTGATTTAACTATAAGCATCTCCCAAATGGGCTTACCTATACATTAAAACAGGAGTTAAAACTTGGTAAATATCTTTCTCCATTGTTCACCACCATCACTCTTGGCATGCTAAAAAAGTTCTCCATAGTCCATATGACTGGGAAAAAAAAATCGCTTGAAGTTGTACATTGATTGGATAGTTATTCTACAATATTTGAATACATTAGAATACAGTAAAATGGATGGGCAATTAAACATTTAAATATAATCATTAGACTTCAGTAACACTTCAGTTTTATGTAGTGTAAAAATGCATCTGTTACTCATCTACCATTATGTAACAAGTCCTTAACCTACATTTCTTCTGGTCTTCATAACACTTGAAAAGCTTCAGTAAAGTATTCACTCATCTCTGCAATATGTCCAACTAATAAAATGTTACTGTGGTGTGGTCTGAGGTGGTTTAGCAGAGACACATGTCTCTTGATATTATATATTAAGTTTTAGACCTGTTATCAGGTTATTATAGAATCCCTTTTATTAACAAGTCATTTTACCTTCATGCCAAAATTTAACACAACACAGAGATGAATAGCCTATCTACTGATGTTGTATAAGTGTTATGAAGACCAAAAGAACCCATTATTATGATTGTGTTACATAAAACTAAAACTGTGTAATAGAGGCGTTTTTGCAGTACTTAAAATAAAATGTCACCATTTTTTCAGTTTACAGTATTTTATTCATTTTAATAAAATGGATATGTTATAGAGATGCCTTGGCAAGATTATAATTAGATTGCCATCATCCTTGTAAGGTACATGTTTGGCTGGCAGTTTAAATAAAAACCTAAACGTGACATATTTAGCGTAAGTGACCAAGTAATTATGCAAAACATTTTTTTCTTTGGAAAAACATTAAATGCAATAAATAAATAAATGCTACTAATATAGCTGTCACGCACGCACGCTTAGGGGGCCGCGGAAAGACCCGATGAGCAGCGTACAGCCTGCCAGGGGTTGGAGACGGGGCACTAACCTTTTCTTCTTTTATTCCCGCAGAAAACCAGATGCAACAACCCCGTAAACGTGCTCAAGATGCCATTTGATCCACCCGTAATCACTTCCGTGTTTCCGTCCCTTCCTCTGGCCTGATCTGATGACGTCATTACCCACAACGCTCCTCGGTCCCTCCCAGCATTCCAGTCACCAGTTTCCGGTCCCCCCTTATTTAAGTTCCCCTCTGCAAAGGGATGAATGTCTTTTGGTTGGACGCATGTCTTTGACAGTGCATTGTTTTGTTACAGTTTTTGACAGTATACGGGGCCGGAAACCCCAAACCTTTATGCGAGTCTTGTACTTCTTCACAACTGGCGTAGTCGGCAGGATACAGAAGTCCGAAAAATGAATGAAGGACAGGACCTGAATACTGTGCTAACCAACCTGGCGACCCAGCTGCACACCCTGCAGCAGAAACAAGCCACCACCAAGCAGGAACTGATGGAAGCACAATCTCGGCTCACAGCAGCCGAAGCAGCTAGACCGGAGCCCGCGCGGCCTCCTCCTCCTCCTATTGTGCCTCTGACAGATGCCGATGACATCGAGGCATACCTTTCTACGTTCGAGAGGACTGCCACTCGCAACCAGTGGCTGCGCGCGGAATGGGCATCCATACTGGCGCCGTATCTGAAGGGGATCGCGTAGAAGGCCTATCATGACCTACCCATTGAGGAAGCCGCCCAGTATGACCTCCTAAAAGCCGAGATACTAAGCCGATATGGCATTACGTCGGACCAGCAGGCGAGTGAGTGGAGGCAATGGAGGTATGACCCCGATCGCCCCGGCCGTGCCCAGGGCTTTGAGTTCTGGAGCAAAATGGGACACTGGCTACGGCCAGACGTCAACCAAGGCCGACATATAGTCGAGCAAGTAGCCTGTGAGGGCTTTATTAATGGCATGCCAGAATATCTCGCCCAGCAGGTCCGGCGACACCCGTTTACAGACATGAAAAGTCTCCTAGATGTCTTGGAGCATCAGCTGGCGGTGGACCGAGGCGGGGCAGCTGAGAGGTCTGCTCGTGGTACCCGACAGGGACGTGTCGCCAACCCTGAGCCTTTCCGACGCAGTGCGGAACCTCCAGGTAAGCTCAAAGAGAGAACCCCGGCTTTGCCCCGCTGTTTCAAGTGTGGTGAAGTCGGGCATACCCTGCCTGCCTGTCCTCAAAATGTGGAGCCGATGGATTGCACCTGGGTTAAAGGAGAAAGGTACTGTGCTCTGTCTAATCCCTTGGCTGTTCCTAACACGGGAGTGGTGTTAATTAATGGACACTCGGTGGTGGCATTATTCGATTCCGGGAGTAACATTACTATTGTTGCTCGCCGTTTTGTCTTACCGCGACAGTGGATGACCCGGTGGGTGAAAGTTACGTGTGTGCATGGCAAGACTAAGTCGTATAGGTCCGCCAACTGCTATATAACCTGGAAGGGCGAACCAAGACGGCTCCAGGTTGCCGTGCTCCCCGATCCCCCCTTTCCAGTTATATTAGGACAAGACTGGTCTGATAGCAATTGCGGTAAGACCGTCGTCACTCCCACCGCCGGATTTGGTCTTATTATGGACGGGCAGGCTGCCGTCCCCGCGGCCCTCACGCCGTGCTCTACGGCAACCATTGATGACGTAGATTCCAGGGGGGGAAATGTTTTGGTGACGGACCCTGAACAGGAAGTTCAGGCACAGCCGGTCAGCGTCAGTCCCCTGGATCCGTTGTGCTGGGTGGATAGTCAGTTTAAATCCACCCCAGCCTCATTCAAACGAGAGCAATGGAATGATGACTCTCTAAAGGTTGCCCGAAATGATATTGTGTCAGTTAACAGCAACACGCCGCGTGGTCCCATACCTTCGGGGCCCTACTTTGTCTTGGAAAATGATCTGTTGTATCGAGTGGTGGATCATGAAGGCGAGGTACGGAAGCTGTTGTTAGTGCCACGAACCTACCGGCGGGAGGTTTGTGAGCTAGCACACGCCCACCTCCTTGGCGGCCATCTCGGCGCCGAGAAAACACTAGGGAGAATTAAGCTCCGGTTTTATTGGCCCGGAATCAATGTGGAGGTCTGCCATTTCTGTCAGTCTTGCCCCGAGTGTCAGTTACGGCAGATACCCCGAAGGGACCGTGCTCCACTCATTCCGATTCCCCTTATCGATGTCCCGTTTGAAAGGATCGGAGTCGATCTTGTTGGCCCCCTGCTGCCTTCAAGCCGTGGCTTTAAATACATACTAGTTATGGTAGATTACGCAACCCGATACCCGGAGGCAGTTCCGTTGCGCTCTGCTACTACAAAAAATGTCGCACGGGAACTAGTTATCCTTTTTTCCCGAGTAGGTATACCCATAGAAGTCCTTACGGACCAGGGTACACCATTCACTTCGGATACGTTCAGGGAGGTTGCTAAGTTACTCCGTATTAAGCATCTAAAAACGTCTGTGTATCACCCTCAGACGGATGGGTTAGTGGAATGTTTTAACCAGACCCTGAAACAGATGCTCCGCAAGGTAGTCGACGCGGACGGTAGGGACTGGGATCAACTTTTACCCCTGGTTCTGTTTGCTTACCGGGTGGTGCCACAAGCCTCCACAGGGTTTTCCCCTTTTGAATTATTGTATGGCCGCCAACCCCGGGGTTTATTGGATTTACTCAAAGAAGGTTGGGAAGGAGAGGCACTTTCATCCCCCAATATTTTGGAATACGTCGTGCAAATGCGCGAACGTTTGGCAAAAGTTCGGCCACTATTAAAAGATAACGTGTCAAAGGCTCAGGCAGTGCAGGCGCGTCTGTATAATCGAAACACCACCCTCTGGGAATTCCAGCCGGGGGATCGTGTAATGGTGCTCGTGCCCACTTCCCATTCTAAATTATTGGCTCATTGGCTAGGCCCGTACGAGGTGAAAGAGAGAAAAGGGCTCGTCGACTATCTGGTGAAACAACCAAATCGTCGATCGAGCAAGAGGGTATACCATGTCAACTTGTTGAAACCCTGGAGAGACAGGGAGGACAATTCCCCCCCAGGGAACGCCCTCTCCCTTTTCTCGCAAAAGATAGACCTCAACCTCGGACCCAATTTGACTGCCCCCCAAAGACAGGAACTGGAATCAGTTATCCTGTCCATTCCGGAAGTGGTCAGTGAGACGCCAGGACGCACCTCGTTGATTGAGCACGACATCGTGACTGACCCGGGAAAGGTAGTGCGGGAACGCCCCTATAGACTCCCGGAAGCAAAACGAGCTGAGGTGGAGCTGGAAATTAAAAAAATGCTGGCATTGGATGTGATTGAAGAAAGCCACAGCCCTTGGTCCAGTCCCATCGTCCTCGTTTCTAAGCCCGATGGCTCCTGGAGGTTCTGCAACGACTTTAGACGTCTGAACCAGGTCTCCAAGTTTGATGCCTACCCCATGCCTCGCGTAGATGAACTCATCGAGCGCCTGGGTACGACTCAATATTTGACTACCCTTGACATGACAAAAGGGTACTGGCAGATTCCCTTAACGGCATCCGCCAAAGAAAAGACAGCCTTCAGTACCCCTAGTGGGCATTGGCAGTATAAGGTTCTCCCATTTGGGCTGCATGGTGCGCCAGCGACCTTCCAACGTCTGGTGGACAGACTGCTAAGAGTCCATCAGCCTGATTGTGCTGCCTACCTGGATGACATTGTCATCTATTCCGGCACCTGGGAGGACCATATCCTGCAGGTTTACGCCGTCCTCTTAACGCTAGCGAAGGCCGGCCTCCATATTAATCCGCGCAAATGTTATTTCGGGTTAACTGAGGCCAAATATTTGGGCTACCTGGTGGGCGGGGGACTGGTAAAACCGCAATGTTCCAAAATTAAGACCATCCTTGAATGGCCCCGTCCGACAGTCAAGAAGCAGGTGCAAGCTTTCCTGGGGTTAGCGAGCTACTACCGCCGGTTTGTGCCTCGTTTCTCCGAGAGGGCCGCACCCTTGATTAATTTGACAAAGAAGAGGGCCCCTTTACATGTGGTATGGGACCACCTTACTGACCGAGCCTTTAGTGACCTAAAGTTGGCCCTAACCTCGGCACCAATATTGCGGACTCCTGACTTTTCTCTCCCTTTTGTCCTCCAGACCGATGCTTCGGACACAGGTCTTGGCGCCGTGCTGAGCCAAAGCATCGACGGTGTCGAACACCCTATTGTGTACCTGAGCCGGAAACTGCTGGACCGGGAGACGAGATACGCTGCGGTGGAATGGGAAGCCCTGGCGATCAAGTGGGCGGTAACGCACCTGAGGTATTACCTGTTGGGCCGGGAGTTCACCCTTGTGACGGACCATGCCGCCCTCCAGTGGATGGCTGTTCACAGGGAGACGAACCCCCGGGTCACCAGGTGGTTTTTGGACCTACAGCCGTACAAGTTTGCCATCACCTATCGTCGGGGTAACCTGCAAGCCAATGCTGATGCTCTCTCTCGGGTCCACGACCTCTCGGTTCGGGCCGCCCGACCCAGCGGGTCTGGGCTGGAGGGGGGGGTCATGTCACGCACGCGCGCTTAGGGGGCTGCGGAAAGACCCGATGAGCAGCGTACAGCCTGCCAGGGGTTGGAGACGGGGCACTAACCTTTTCTTCTTTTATTCCCGCAGAAAACCAGATGCAACAACCCCATAAAGGTGCTCAAGATGCCATTTGATCCACCCGTAATCACTTCCGTGTTTCCGTCCCTTCCTCTGGCCTGATCTGATGACGTCATTACCCACAACGCTCCTCGGTCCCTCCCAGCATTCCAGTCACCAGTTTCCGGTCCCCCCTTATTTAAGTTCCCCTCTGCGAAGGGATGAATGTCTTTTGGTTGAACGCATGTCTTTGACAGTGCATTGTTTTGTTACAGTTTTTGACAGTATACGGGGCCGGAAACCCCAAACCTTTATGCGAGTCTTGTACTTCTTCACAAGCCCAATTACTGCTTGTTGTCTGAAACATCAACCCTCGAAGTGTGTATATTTCTAAGACAGTTTTGTGAGCAGATGTTGCTATAAGTAATCAAATGTCCCCCTCGACATTGTGAAATTGTAAATCCATTGTTTAGTATCCAGATCCTCCATATTTCACTCTCCTCACGCCTGGCTCTTCTCTTTTGTTTCCATGGTTTCTATGTTCAGATCCAGCAATGGTGATTACACTCAAAACAATGGGAATGGTGAGGCGACATTTACAGCTTTGCCTAGGGCAGGAAAATTGCAAGAGCTGGCTCTGGTGGATGTTGATTTTTTAGCAAGATTTTTTTTTTCCTCCAGAGGCTACTTTGTCCTTCAGCACAAATTGTTATGATTTTATTTCTTTAGCATTTTATCCTGGTCATTTTGTTACATTTAAAGGTTTTAAAGGATGCTGACTATTTTAATATATGAAATATTTTAACATCTTTCCACAACACGATTTTGAACTTTATGGACGTTTATGTATTGTTGCTAGCCACATTGCTATGTAGGACAAACAGAGGTCATGAACCGATTTACTTTCATTTCTTAGCAGACACTTCTCCATGTGATTGTTACAGTTCCATATGATTGTGTTTTTTTCCTTCAATATGCATTTGTCCAATATCCTAATCAAATACAGTACATTGCCACATTGCCACTGTGTGCTTACAGTCAATACCATCTTATCATCACAGATTTTCTCGTTCCACATTGCTGTACACATGAGACAGAACCCAGGCATAAGCACTTGGGAAGATATTCTCCAGGGTACATTCTTCCTGTACTTGTGCCAGGAATTGTTTGCGTTAGGCTGACTATCACAGGGGGGGTGGGGATAGGTGTGTTCCACCTTAAATTATGAAAATATCACTATTATCCCAAACTGGCCTGTTTTTGTATCTCTGCAATTGAAATTGTTCTTCAATTTGCCACAGTGACCGACTGAACTCTTGCAATCCTTTTCTTAACTCTGGCACGTCTTGTATGCCTCAGCAGATGGCAGATTCTTCACACTTTTCTCCCTCTTACTGTTGGCAAGGCGATGCATACTATTTAACTGGAATGTAACCAACCCCCACCACACTCTAAGGCTGGAAGAAGTAATGGATATCATGAAACTGGAGAGAATTCAACACACTTTTTGCTTTTCTACACACATATCTTTCAAGTTACCATGTCTGTTTGTATTACTTTTTGGGCAGATGTCCCATTTACTTTTCAATTAATTATTTTGATTTTTTTTTTTTGGTTGAAGAAGACGTCATTTTGCTATGCATATCTTAAAAATGATGAATAATGCTTTTCAGCTATCACTCCAATGTAACGCTATTATTTGTTGGTTTACATTCCTCTTAAACTCTACACCAATAAATTATATCAACTATTTAACTTGAAATTGCTTACTTATACTTCTAAAATCAGTATTAACCACGGAATGTATACAAAAAGAGAGAGAGCTCCTCTCATATATTTTAAGAGTCAAGATCTCAGACCAGTAGCAGATATTCTGTAAAGTCCAGAGAGCATCAATTAATACATTTATAGATACAGTAGATAAAATTCACATATTCCAGCAGCAGCATACTGATACAAAAACAATATTAAATGGTCATCTTGAAAGATATCACATAACAAGATGGTTCAGATGGTCCTCTTCTTCACTATCCTCATTTCAGAACATACTTTAGCTTTATATGACAGGATGAAGTTTGAACTTAAAGTGTGCCCCAACAGCACAGGGTATAATGAAGTCCTTCAAGGGGCACATTTATTCATACATTCACACACACAGTCACATATTGTGAATTAAGAGGCACCAGTTAGCTGAATCTGTATATTTATGGTATGAGGGGAGGATTAAAGAAGAACATGTAAACTCCTCACAGGAAATGGCCATGGATCTGAACCCAATTTATTTGAGCTGTTTGGGTAGCAGCAACTAATCACTGTGTTACCTCAATCTGAATAATAATCTGAATGATTTGGAATATATTTTTGCATTTTTAGTAATGTGTAATAAATATAGAAATACTGTAAACCAGCAGTAATTGTTTAACACATATTTTACTTTCAAAAGAAATGTGATAACTGTAAATAAGTGAGCTGCAAGAATAAAATTCTGGCTGGAAATTTTGGCACATTAAGTAATATTGTGTAATTATGAGACAGATTTAAGTTATTCAGACTTATGCTGATGTGAAAGACAAGTCACTGGAAATACATACCGTTACACAAATTAATCTTATAGAACTCCTCCAATGCATTTAGTGCATATGGAAGTGATGAGGTATGTATCTGTAATGTAAAGTAAAATTTCATCTGCATAAATATTTTTTGTTCAGCCCTTCCCTTGCAATTTCTCAAAAATCTGATTATTCATATTTATTGGTTAAATTTCTTTGAATGAACTTCCCTATCTATCAAAATGTACTTTACACAACAACTTCTAAACCTGTTGCCACTACAAGGTGCTTTTCAAAGCAAAAAAAAAAAAAAAACAAAGTTTATAAACGTAAAAAGTCTGAATTAATGTAAGCCACCCTAATTTGGGGTATTCATAATAAATGTTAATGATTTACTTCATGAGGTAGTAATATGCAATAAACAAGAACAGTTTAATATTTTAAAATATTCAAATGTGCACTTCAATTTAAAAGTTTGAAGTCTAAATATTCAGGATTACAATAGAATTTTGTCATTTTTTACCCTCTGACAGAGGTCCACAGTTTAAGCAAATAAGCAATATCATTTTCTTAAACTGCCCATGGTGACTCACTCTACAATAAGCAAGCGACCCTTTCCTGTTGAGTACAATTGTAAATCAAGACTCTGTGCGACCAAATTCAGCCAATGTTAGATGCAATATAGGTTGCAACCCATAGTTTAAGAACCTAAGGCCCAGAGGGCCAAAAATAGTGATGTGGGATTCCAAAAAGCTTGATGTCTTTCATAACTAGACAGCAAGATGAGTCAAACAGTATGTCATATTTGAGGATTTTCTCCTACCAGTGACTCAGGAGGCACAGACAAAAGAAAACCTGAAGAGTTTTTAAAGAGTTCGAAAAAGAAATTCTAATGAAAACAACAGCAAACCTATATTGCTGTTGCTGGCAGACTCTTGCTGGTACTGCTGGGTCTCCAATATCCAAGTATATTCAAGCCAAATAAATAGCTCTCTGTGTCACTCTTCACCTACCTGGTACATACATACAATCCATTGATGCCTACCAATCCACTCACACCATTTACATTGTCACTTATTAAGCAGTCACAACTGACTCTTTTATTTAAACTCTTTTATTCAGCACAAAATTAAACACAACTGTCAAGAACGTTTCTGTATATTACTTTATTGGTATGCTATTTTTGAACATTTAAGTGTCAAATACATGTACTATTGTTTTAATGTACAGTATATATTTGTACATATTTTTACAAACTTTTGTTTAATTGTTAACTTTGAATCTGTGACTGTTATAATTTGTGTTTAATGAAATACAATTCTTTCTAAGCATGATTTTCGGTAACACTTTACATCCAGTGTCCATAATTACACTGTAACTACTATGTAATTACCTGTATAAGTACAGTGTAACTACGAGTTATTACTCCGTACTTACTGTGTAATACAAAGTAACGCTATAATTAATTACTCAGTTGTCATTGTTATGCCACCATTTATATAATTACAATGTAACAATTTATCACTGATCCAAAAACAAGTGTACTTACATAGTTACATTGTATCTATACTTTCAACATCAGGGTATGTAACTACAACTATGTAACAGATGTTCCATGGTCTAGGCAGTTGTAATGGAGAATTGAATTGAATTATTATACCCATCCCTAACATAATACTGCCAAACTTGCATCATTCAATCAAGGTACACAGCATCGCAGAGCCATTCCAAGCATCAATGGGCACAAGGCAGGAAATAGCCCAGGATGGGGAGCCATCCCATTGCAGGGCCCACTGACAAACATACCAGCATTCACGCTCTCACACATATGGCCATGTAACCCAACCTACATGTCCATGGGATGTGGCAGTAAATCCCATGAAGAAGATATAGAGAGACATGGGTAGAACATACAAATTTTATACACATATCTCCAGACAGAATTCCATCTCAGGATAATGGATCCATGAGGCAAAAGCTTTAACCATTTTGCAAAGATGTTTTCACCATTTAAAAAAGATCTTCAAATATCATCAAAAACCTATACAGTTATCACTGCAATTCTCCATTACAATTGCCCAGACCATGGAACATCTGTTACATAGTTGTAGTTACATACCTTGATGTTTTTATTACATTTTGAAAGTACGGTTACAGTGTATCTATGTAAGTACACTTGTTTTTGGATCAGTGATAATTTGTTACATTGTAATTATATAAACTGTGGAATAACAATGACAACTGAGTAATTAACTATAGCGTTACTTTGTATTACACAGTAAGTACGGAGTAATAACTCTTAGTTACACTGTACTTGTACAGGTAATTACATAGTAGTTACAGTATAATTATGGACACAATGTAAAGTGTTACCTGATTTTCTAATACAGAAATAGGAAGATTATGCAGTAAATGAATCACTTATTTTACTTTTTCTTAATATTTCATTAGATTAGATTTCATTCCTTACCAAACTCATAATAAACTCTTAATGATAGTAAAGTAAAATATTGTAAATTACACAAAACACAGGCTTTCATTATATTATTATTATTATTATTATTATTATTATTATTATTATTATTATTATTATTACTACTACATTGTCTGTAAAGATGTTAGTTTTACACTTGTGCTGCTATCTCTCTATCTTGTGTATCTTATCTATTTATTTTCTATGTAATATGTATGCTCTGTCATAAAATTCATGAGACTGATTGAAAGATACATGATGTACTGATGAACAATATCCAGGAGTCAAGGGACCAATATGCAATTACATGTAATTATTTTGCCATAGACTTTTCCTTAATATATCAGTCTCATTTATTTCATGGCTGACCTTGTAAGGATGTACAGGGTTGCCTCTGGTTTTGTTATGTTCTGGATTAGGTGAGTTGGACAATGGATAGACAGATACATATGTTTACAGGGAAACTAGGTGAAGAAACCTAGGCCCCATTATGTGGTGCAAGGCACCATTTAGTCCAGAGTGAAAGGTCAGTTACCATCACAAGCTACTCACACACACACTCACTTAAAATGATTTAGATTTGAAAAGCAAAGGTAATTTTCACAATTGAATTAATTCATAAGTATTTGAAATCCAATATTCTTTTTGTTCACATGGAAATGTCTATTCAGATATCAATAATAATGCTGGCCCATTTAGGTGCATGCCCATAGTTTCTCTGAACAAATGTTTTTAATTGTTTGTGGCCTTTGATATTTAACAATTATACAATGCAGAATCACAAAAACATATAGTTAATTAAAAATAAAGTTTTCAAAAATAACATATAAATGCATGAACAACACGTACTCTGATTTCATTGCCATAAGCCAGGGTTTGAACAGAGTTTCCGTTATCTCTTCAAAGAAAAGCTAACTGTGCACTAGCAGGAGAGGTGCTTTTTGTGATTGTCCAACTACTACCACCGAGTACTCTGAAGTTCTTACTTGAATCTTCTGCCAACATACAAGATGTCATCACTCTGCAGCACCATGATAAATGTTATAACCAATTCATGTCCCTGTTGCACTTCCACTTTTCAGGCAGTCAAGGTGAATGTCAAAAAGGACACCCACTTTCCAATATTTTGACCTTGACACCCTTGTTTTGCAGTGGATTACTGTATATTTGTATGTATGTAAATGCCACATCGTGTCACATTTACATCATTAAATTACTGAATTCCATGTAAACACTAAGAAGACGTGTCACTTTCAGAGTAGATATCATTATTATCTTTCTCCATGTGTTGCCCCCATAAGCTACTTACTTTATCATTGTGGATGCTCAGAATTTGCCATGTAGTGCACTACAGATACTTTTGTAGAACTTACAACAGATATTAAATGTCAGTATAATATGGTGCAATTATGCATTTGTAAGCTCAGAGAACAATAATATAAAAGAAAATGTCTCCTCACTGAAGCTGGTGAGTAAACCTGGTGGACATCAGAAGGACGAATCCTGTGTTTCCATGTCTCTGCACATCTCTGAAATTTTTTGCTTGTTCAGGTTTTGATTTTAAAGGATTTAATTATATCAAACTCACAGCATTCCATTTTCTTTGGAATCCTTACAGTTTGTCCATTTCAGTTGTACAATTTATTTTTATTTCCCATGTATTGATTTGTAATTCCAAGCAGGTTAAATACTACACATCTGAAGCTGCAGGTCTTGGTGGAGTTTCTTTTTCACCTGTATTTGGCAGTTTTCCCTTTGACTCCATGAATGTCAAAACATCACAAAATGCTTTCTTCTTCAAAGTCAAACTTGACTGCACCACAGGCTGGATTCAATTTTTTACATGACGGCCCTGCCTCCATGAATTCCTCATAAGGATCCTTTTTGGATTTCTCATTCTTGGTGCGAACATACCCAAAAAACACTGTCAGGGCAAGAAATGAATAGAAGAACATAACAAACAAAATGAAAAAATGAGCATTGTCATATGGGTTGGTGGTCTTCTTCCCTGCTAAAGTCCTGTTTTCATTGCCCATTTCCAGGTCTTTCCCTTCATTGACATACTCCAATTCTTTTAGTAGCTTTCTGCTGCATTTTTCCAGCACAGCTTCTAATAATGTCTGATTCATCTTGCTTTGGTGGCCTTTTGATCACAGTGTGGCACTGCACAAGAAGAGCAATGTGTGTTGATAGTGGGCAGCTACATTTAGAAAGGAATTCAGCCCACTGATAACTGTGGTAACTGATAAGGACATTGCTTGAGATCATACTAGTGTAATGACCCACATTGCATCTGTTTAGTTATTTTTAAAAGCCTTAAAATGTATTTCATACTGTAAAGTTGTGAATGAAAACAAAATCTATATAACTTGAAATTCACTATAGTTGACACAGCTGTAAAGCTACTCGCCTCTTACCTTCTTTTCGTATCTACTTGTACCTGGCAATTGTTATTATTATTAATTTTGCAAGTAAATGTGACAAACTTTGATTTATACAAAGTACAATTTCTGTTTACTCTATTGTCAAGAGTGACAACAAAGAAATGGTTTTAGTGACAACATTGCCTAGAGCAGTGGATTTTAAAATAAGCCTTTCTCTATCTGTTATACAACTAAAAATGGACTTTTGGAAAGAAAATCAGTCTCTGGCAAGAAATCATTTTCTTGTTATTTTTCGATCAAGGATGTATAATGTAATCTGGAACTAAGCAGCTGGACCATATGGGAATTGTCATCTTGGATGAAATGGAGACTACATAAACCCACCCAGGTTGTATAATTCCTTGTATTGCTTATATTTGATACAAATAAATATCATTTTTAAGTGAAAGTTTAAATCAGTGGTTCTGTCACTTGCTAAAGGTGAGCCAGGAAGTTACGGTTGACCTTTTCCTCACTGACTCAAAAGGATGCACCTTTATTGATACGAAACTGGGCTGAAGTAAAGGATTGAAAGTAAAAGACAGTCCTAATCAGCAAGCACCCCGCCAAGTTGAAGACATGAGGTACATCGCAGACAGTGGGACAGGTGAGACATTTCTTCCAAATCCCCATTCAGAAAAGAACCTGAATGGTTAGTTGACACCTTTTGCGTTAGGAGCATGACACAAGTGATCTGATAACATAATAAAACATTGATGTCCTTCGCATAAAATAGCATCAGCGTAGCAAAAGAGACAAGCACTTAGGTGCACGCTCATATAAAATACAGGTGCCAGAGTGGTTCTTCAAAGTGCTGCTATAGAGGAACCATTTTTGATTGCCAAAAGATCCACCCACATGAAAGCTGGCGCCCCTGTTTTAATAGCAAAACTGAATCATATATAAGCATCAGAAACATTGTGGGTCCTTCTTCTCCAGCAGCTTCCGGCCAGTGCCCATACATTAAGATGGCACTGCGTTAACAGCATTGGTGTACAGCTACACCGTGATTAATTCATTCTGAGGCAAAATTACTTTGGCAGACATAATGGTGTCTGGTAGCTTGCTTGTTGGTAAGGTAAATGGGTGAACCCTCTGTTTTTCATATGACCTGTGCTGTTCAATGTAACAGCAATCACATAATTACATACGCCAGGTGATAGTGGCTACACGCTCAGATGATGGGGTCTTACACCTTTCCTAAACCCCCAGAGCACAGAGGAGAGGCACTATACAGTGTGATTGTGTGCTGTCAGTTGTAGAGCAAGGCCAGATTCTCATGAATGGAATTTGTGGAGTCTTGACGCATCTATTGGCCAATGAAGATCTGCAGCATCATGATTGCATATACAGTAGTATGAGGTTTGTGTCTTGTGCTGGTTCCCAAAGTTGGTCGAATGACTGAAATAAATAATTACAGACTGGTGGCCCTCACATCATACATCATGAAGACACTGGAGCTGCATCGCCTCAGACCACAAGTCCAGCATGCACTACATCGACTACAGTTTGCATACCAGGAGCACATTTCTGTTGAGGATGCAGTCTTCTACATGCTACACTAGACTCAGTCCTTTATGGATAAACCGGGTGGTTATGTGAGGATTATGTTTTTTGATTTTTCAAGTGCATTCAACACCACCCAACCCTTCATTCTTAAAGATAAATTGGAGAGGATGGGTGTGGATTCCACCTTCACCTCCTGAATTCATAACTACCTGACTGACCGACTACAGTTTGTCAAATTGGGGAATTGTGTTTCCGGGATGGCACCAAGCAACCTTGGGACCCCACGAGGGACTGTTCTGGACCCATTCCTGTTCACATTACACATCGCAGACTTTAAATATAAGTCAGACTTTTGCATTATTCAGACGTGCTTTAATGATCTAGCTATTGTGGCATGTATAACGAATGGGGCGGAAGGGGAATGTAGGGACCTGATTGGATTTTTCAGTAAATGAAGCAATAAGAACTGTCTTGTTCTGAACATAACAAAGACAAAGGAGATGACTATGGATTTCTGAAGGTCTAAGCTTCTCCTTCAACCTGTTAATATCCCAAAGGAAGACATTGAGGTGATACAGACTTATAAATATCTAGACAGCCACCTTGATGACAGATTGGACTGGTCTGTGAATACTTATGTCCTCTACAGTAAAGTGCAGAGCAGAAGACTCAGATCATTTCAGTATA
This sequence comes from Erpetoichthys calabaricus, assembly GCF_900747795.2. Taxonomy (NCBI): domain Eukaryota; kingdom Metazoa; phylum Chordata; class Cladistia; order Polypteriformes; family Polypteridae; genus Erpetoichthys; species Erpetoichthys calabaricus. Next base: position 116,731,955 of record NC_041395.2, read on the forward strand.
TGTAGTGAAATGTTGTCTTCGTTCTATAAGACATCTGTTGCCAATGCTCTCTTCTTTACCACTGTGTGTTGGGCAGGCCAGCTCAGTGCTGTATAAGACTGGTGACTTAGTGGTAATCGTGGTGGAAAGGTGTATGGGGAAGAAGGTACAGACCATCCTTGACAATAGCAGTAATCCTCTCCACAACGTTTTGGCAGGTCAGAGAAGTAAACATAGCAGTTGTCTTCTCACTCTGCACTGTAGAACAAAATGTATTAGAAGATCATCTGTTCCTACTGCTGTGAGATTTTATAACTCTGTTGTCAAAACAAGTCATTCATGACCTGGTCACCTCTCTACCTTCCGACACTGTATCAATTGACCATTTGTGCTTTTTACTATTTATTTATTTATGTTTTGTTCTCCTTGCTTTTTTTAATAATTTGTAGCAGTTTTTACTGATGGACACCTGAACTTCCCTGCGGGAATGAGTAAAGTATCTACTGTCTATCTAATCTATTTATTAGCATGCTCCATATTTGGATGCTTCAGGGCGGTGTTTACGTACACTTATTTACAAGATTATTGTAATTTACAAAGGTAAATTGTGTAGAAATGTGTGAAAGCTGGTTTTATAAATCTGATTTTTTTTTTGGTGTAAATATTTTCACGCTTGAATCCTTGCAAAGTTGCATAAATGCTGCGGTGGGTTGGCACCCTGCCCACGATTGGTTCCCTGCCTTGTGCCCTGTGTTGGCTGGGATTGGCTCCAGCAGACCCCCGTGACCCTGTGTTCGGATTCAGCGGGTTGGAAAATGGATGGATGGAGTTGCATAAATGAAGCCCCAGGAATGTGGAGGGAGTAAGCAGCAACTGAAGAAATAGCTCATGTAATGAAGAAGAAAGACCAGGTGAGGACTCAGGCGGTCTTGAACCTAGAGAAATCAAACAAACATTGGTGTGCATAGAGTGAAAGTCCAGACGGGCGCTGAGCAGACTCCTGTCAATCATGGAGAATCCACTGCATCCACTAAACAGTGTCATCTCCAGACAGAGGAGCAGCTTCAGCGACAGACTGCTGTCAATGTCCTGCTCCACTGATAGACTGAGTAGATCATTCCTCCCCCAAACTATGCAACTCTTCATCTATCTATCTATCTATCTATCTAGATACCATGTTTGCTACTTCTATGAACAGAGGGAATCGGAGTTTAGGAAGGCTGTCTGATTTTAATAATCCAATAAATAGTCCCGCATAAAGATTATGTGTGATCTGGTAACGCTGTGAAGAATCTCTAGCTGTCATCTGAGTTCGGGTTTTCTTGATCTGTCAGCATCATGTCAGGTAGTCTACTATACGTTAAAGATTTCTGTTTTGTCCACATATTAGGAACCTTCTCAAAGACCCCTTCTCCGAATGACATGGTTCTTTCTCAAGCAATGGTTGTATGAAAAAACACACATCCCAGTAAAATGCCCTTAAAGAGCTAGTATTTTTGAAGACACTCATTATGTCATTTTCTAACATGCTGGTGTGAGTGGGCTGGAACCTATCCCAGCTAGCATAGGGTGCAAGGCCCTCACAAACTGTGAACAGGGTGTCAACCATTACAGGGTGAACACACATACTAGAACCAGTTTAATGTCAGTAATTCATCTAACCTGCACATCTTTGGAGTGTGGGAGGAAACCCACACAGACATGGGGAGAACATGCAAACTCCATGCAGACAGGAACCTTAATTGTGAGGGAGCAGTGCTACCAATGTGGAGTGCAGAATGCCACAATGATTTGAAAAAGGTCAAAAAGAAGTTGGTGTGATGATTTCTTACTTGGAGCAATCCTGTAGCAGAATGCTCCATTCAAAGAAAAATGACAAGTTCAATGAGAGTCAAAGATTAAGGGTAGTATCAAACTGGATAGGCCTTTTTGTAAGCATTGGACCATGATGGAGAAGAAGTGTACATCAATCACACATTTTTGAATGAGACTTGAGACCCCATGTAATAAGAAGCTTTAAAGACCAACTAAATTATCTGGCTGCAAATCACAAGGTGACCATTCATTTTCATGTCTTACCTGTGTATGAGTCAGACAGTTTTAGTGAAGAAAGTGGGAGGACATAGCCTAACAAACACTATTTTCTATTGTATATGTGAACTAATCATTTTAAAAACATGACAGAACTAAAACATGTCAAAAATGTTTTGCTCAATTTATATTGCAAGGAGTATTAAGTCTGTGCTGTTGTATACAGCAAAGTTCATTAAAATGAGTAAACCCATTGGTATTTCACAAATCTGTTATCATCTGCTCATGGCTTTTTATGGAGCCCATTACAGACCTAAATAAAAGGTCCTTTCTGGAACTTTCATGTGGATGGTTTTCTTGGGGCGGCACAGTGGCGCAGTGGGTAGCGCTGCTGCCTCGCAGTTGGGAGACCTGGGGACCCGGGTTTGCTTCCCGGATCCTCCCTGTGTGGAGTTTGCATGTTCTCCCCGTGTCTGCGTGGGTTTCCTCCGGGCGCTCCGGTTTCCTCCCACAGTCCAAAGACATGCAGGTTAGGTGGATTGGCGATTCTAAATTGGCCCTAGTGTGTGCTTGGTGTGTGGGTGTGTTTGTGTGTGCCCTGCGGTGGGTTGGCACCCTGCCCGGGATTGGTTCCTGCCTTGTGCCCTGTGTTGGCTGGGATTGGCTCCAGCAGACCCCCGCGACCCTGTGTTCGGATTCAGCGGGTTGGAAAATGGATGGATGGATGGATGGTTTTCTTGAGAAAACACATGGCATTACTCTGAAGATCCAGTTTAGCATTTTTATTTTTAAGAGTACAGTCCAGGGCTCGACCTGTCTTTACATTTGATCCCGCCAGGAACGACTGCACCTCCCTGCATGCCTAAAATTGGATTAAGCTATTTTACAGAATGGATTGATGAATGTTTTTAGCAATGCATCCTCTTCACTAAGTTTATTTTTTTCAAGAAAGGTAAATTTAGTTGATCTACTAATCCCCAACCATGGCATAGATTAGTCAGTTCCCTAAACGGATGGATGGATGGACTAAAAGATGTTGTGATCCAAATGAGTGAAGTTCCATATTTGTACTGCTGTACTTAAAAGCACCTGGAGGATTGGCTCACAGCAAAGTCATTCCCAGCCACTCACTGATTCAAAGAGCTGGGATCAAAGGTTAAGTTGTCTACTCTCCATGTCACACCAGATCTGAGTTCAGCATCTCCCCAATGTTAAAGTGGTTACTATGGCAGCAGTGGAAGACTCTTTATTTGGTGGGGGGAGGGGGGTGTACAGGTTACATACTTGTAAGGGAGTAGCTGGTACCAAGAAGTGAAACTTTATCTTGGTCGGACTCGAGCTGCAAGGCAAAATGACTGAAGCAGCTGTTTTCCGTGATCGTAAGTGAGCGAAAGAAAACAATACGACTTTGAAGTGGAGGGCCTTGAAGGAGATGATATCTTTTCAGCTTGGCACTGTTTTATTAACATGACCCCTGAACTGATTCAGTGGTGACTAATACACAGGTATTAATTGTGGTGTATTTATATCACAGAAACGTGCCTGCTTTTGTCGTTATGGCTGGCAGATGAAAGATTTTTTTTTTTGTAGTTGTGAAAGTTGTTTTGAAATGTAGAAGGCTAACAGTAATGAGATCAAATCTATTATGGTAAGGATGAGCGGTGGATTGAAGCAGAGTAACTTAAAACGGGTCTAGAATTGATACTCATGTTTGGGGGGGGGAAGTTGGGAGTTGCCCCCCCCAGTCTCACAGCAGTGTACCATGTCTCTGTTTAATCTGAGTCGAGCTCTCCACCTTTCTGCTGATGAGATTTCCTCTTGCTTGCCCTTTGCTCATCCATTTGCCTCCATAATTTGTTTTCTCTTCCCCTCCCTTCTTTCACCTCCCTCCCTGTCTTCTGGAAATGCAGTGACCGGAGGAAAGCCGTGTAGACATCAAGTTGTTTCTAAGTTAGTAGCTTTCACTTATATGATTTTTTTCTCTTTTGCTAGGTTCATACTGATACCACATGACTCTAACTGGCACAATACAAGCAATGATTAGTCAAAGTCAAGTCAAAGTGAACTTTTTTGTCATCTCAACCATATACAAGTATACAGATAGATGAAATTGTGAAGCTCAGGGTCCACAGTGTAACAACATGAAGTGCAAATAATAAATTAAAAATAAAATTAAAATTAAGATTTAAATTAAAAATGAAAATACAAACAAGACAAGACATTGTGCAAAGACAAGACAAAGAAGTAGCAGCAAAATTGACGTGTAGTTAGCAATATGAACATTGATGTAATGTATGGTATTTGCCATCTAGATACATAAATATAGTTAATAGATATGTAATATAATAAATAAATAATAGATATAGATAATACAGAAATTATCAGTGTATAATAATAGTTGTATAAGACGTGTAAATAATGACAGGTCAGAATGTTTCACAGCAGAAGGATATCAAGAGTGTCAAAATACTTAAAGGTCAGTAGGAGATTTTCAGTTGTTCTCTACATGCACACTCGTCTTTGCAGGAAAGTGGCTTGCATGTATAAAAGTTCTGTTTTTAGAGGTGGTTGAGGCCGTGTGGAAGATCCCAGGTGGCAGCCTGGTGTTAAGGAGTCTGACAGCTTGGGGGTAAAAACTATCCTGCATCCTGGCAGATCTGGCTTTGATGCTGCAGTATCTTCTCTTGGATTGCAGAAGTGTGAAAAGTCCATGTGAGGGGTGTAAGGGGTCCTGCACAATGATTACTTTATATAGTGCCTTTCAAAAGTAAACATCATTCTGAGCAGTTTCCTTCACTCAGAGCTAGAGAACAAATGTTTGCACAAACGTTTTACAACTGGAGCACAGGCAGGTTAAGTGACTTGCTCTGGGTCACACAGCAGGGAGCAAACCTTGTGGTTTACAGTCCAGCGCTCAGCCACTGCTGCCTGCCAGACATCTGCATACACAATTTTAAAGATCAGTCAGTACAAAAGGAGGTTTCATTTGAGGAGTTAGCATTGTTATGTCTGTAAGTATTTAGAGCCATCTGCTTGTGGAAAACATTTGTCTCACTGTGCAATAGGTATCGTTGTGGAAGAAACGCACTGTGCACATTGTGTGCGTCTTTTAAAAATCTCAAAACTTTGAAGGTTTGGTGCCCCATCAAAGCCACTTTAGCATTTTTGAGAGTTACATACAATTAAACTAGAAATGCTGTCTTCTGTATTTAGCTTTACCGAGTGATCGACACAAATATGGCACATCCACAAAGCCAGCCATCCTGCATTGCGTTAAACCCATTATTTTGTAATGAATCATATCTGCTTCATCTTGTTCGAAGGAAAATTCAGAGCTGCACCACAGAAAGAGTTGTGGTAGGAGAAATTCTTAGGAATAATGGAGCACAAAATACAAAGCAGTGGCAAACAAGACATGGTGCTCAGGCAGAAACATTTCAATCTTGCTTGTAGAACACTCTGTGAATAGACGGCCTTGGTACTTTTTACCTGCATGATAACAGCAAAGGCTGCTTGAGTCACAGTGAGGTCAATAGTAGAAAAAGTTTCCAAAGTGTTTGCGTAACTCCAATTAAAAATAGTGAATATGCAAAATTGTAGAGCACTCCATAGTGTGACCATCCATTGGGTTTTCTCAAGATCTCAACACAAACTTTTAAAGGGGAGTAGCTCTGCTTTCTCCAGTGTTGCAGCAAATATACATTTTCATTTATTTACTTAGCAGAAGCTTTTATCCAAAGCAGTTTATGAAAGTATTCAGCATAAATGAGTAAACATCAGTCAGGGGTTGCTGTTTATGTTACTGAGTTCAGAGCAGAAAAACAATTACATCCATGATTACAAAACTTAACAGCTCAGTAAGACGGAAACTCACTGAACGAGAGAGTCTTCAGACACTTCTTGAACATATTGTGGAACTCAGAATTCCGAATGGAGGTGGGCAGCATATTCCACCAGCAGGGAGCTACACATGAAAAGAGCCTGGACTGAGATCTATTACCACCAGACACTATTTGTCAGAAGACCTGAGAGGTCGAGAAGGAGCATAGGACCTCACAAGTGTCTCCATATATAGGGACTACCCTGTAGGTGAGCATCAAGGATTTGAACTTAAAGCATGCTGCTACAAGAAGCCAATGTTTTGATCTGAAAAGAAGAATGACATGTGCCCACCTCAGCTAGTTAAACACCAGACATGCTACATTTTGAATCATCTGCAGTGGCTTGGTAACACATGTCCGTAATCCTGCCAACAGAGAGCTGAGATAGTCCAGAAGTGATAGGACCAAAGCCTGGACCAGGAATTAGCTGTAGATATGGTCTGACCTTTAAAGATTGTTTATTGACCTTTGTATTATGAGCAGTGTTTTTGGTTTTTTTTTTGAGAATTTCCAAAAATGTTGGTAGCAGTGTAATTAATAAGTAAGATGAAGCCATTCCACTTTTCAAAAGGTTATGCACTGGGGTTATACATGTCGCCCAATTTCACTAAATGCATCTATCCAATCAGAAAAGATTTAAAATAATGCTACACATTGTAAATAAATATTACTGCTGCCATATTATTTTTGGAATATTTTTCTTGTCTGTCTATCTATATATCTACAGTATCTATTGTTGTAATCCAAGGGAATGACAGCTAGTAAAAAAAATAAATGTTGGGGCACCAACCCGACTATCATTGTTTACTTCCAAATAATCAAAATAAACAAGTGCACAATGGCGTCAAAATTATAACAAAAGATTACTTCCTTAAATCCTGGGCAATGTGGTTCTCTCAGTTGGTAGAGGAGCTCTGTCTTGTCGGCTGCTCAGTGATGCAGTGATGCCTCCTTCTAGATGATTGTGCTCTTATGGCACAAGGACCAGAAAGAGTGGAGTCAGTTACCATCACTGCATGCTTTTTCAGTACTGTTGGGTAACCTAGCCAACCTAGTTAGTGACAGTGCCCCTCTTGGTCCATGGTGGAAGTACATACCTGGGAGAGGCTGATCCTCTGACACACATGCATATCTATCTATCTATCTATCTATCTATCTATCTATCTATCTATCTATCTATCTATCTAGATGAATGCTTTTATCTTTTATAATTATCTATCTATCTATCTATCTATCTATCTATCTATCTATCTATCTATCTATCTATCTATCTATCTATCTATCTAGATGAATGCTTTTATCTTTTATAATTATTAGTATTATCTATCTATCTATCTATCTATCTATCTATCTATCTATCTATCTATCTATCTATCTATCTATCTAGATGAATGCTTTTTATCTTTTATAATTATTATTATTACTGTACTATTATCTATCTATCTATCTATCTAGATGAATGCTTTTATCTTTTATAATTATTATTATTACTGTACTATTATCTATCTATCTATCTATCTATCTATCTATCTATCTATCTATCTATCTATCTATCTAGATGAATGCTTTTATCTTTTATAATTATTAGTATTATCTATCTATCTATCTATCTATCTATCTATCTATCTATCTATCTATCTATCTATCTAGATGAATGCTTTTTATCTTTTATAATTATTATTATTACTGTACTATTATCTATCTATCTATCTATCTATCTATCTATCTATCTATCTATCTATCTATCTATCTATCTATCTATCTATCTATCTAGATGAATGCTTTTATCTTTTATAATTATCTATCTATCTATCTATCTATCTATCTATCTATCTATCTATCTATCTATCTAGATGAATGCTTTTATCTTTTATAATTATTATCTATCTATCTATCTATCTATCTATCTATCTATCTATCTATCTATCTATCTATCTATCATATAGTGCCTTTCATGTGATTCTGCATGTCCTTAACAAAGTTTGCAAATCTATTTCAGATTAAGCTGATACATTCACTACCTTTTTATAAGCCTTTTGTGACTTATTTATTATGTTCATATGCATTTATTAATAATATTGTATTTTATTTGTTTCAGTGCCCCGGGTTTGAATCCTAACCTGGTTAATGTCCATGTGTATGTTTTCCATATGCTGTAGATTAGATTTCCTTTCCGGGTGCTATATATTAGCCATGGGTGTTGTTTTTTTGTGACCTTAAACTGGCTCCATGTGGGTACATCCAGGCGTGTGCCCAGGTTTGCCCTGATGTTCCCCCTAGGCCTGCTTTGCAGCTGATGTTACCGGAATGGTCTACAGCTTTTAAAAATCCCATAATGGACAATGAATCCAGAAGAAGGGTGGATGAGCAAATTTATGTGTTCTTTATTTCTGGTATAGTAACTAGACTTTCCAGATTGATTGAATAGTTAGGCTTTAACTACAAATATGACCAAAAAGTAAAAAAGTGAATCAGATGAGAATATCTCATTACTGAAGCTCAGACACCAATGCACTATGCCTGCATGAGAGCTAAAGAACAAGCAACAGTTCTGTCCCAGGATCAGATGTATAATTTAAAAAGCGTTATTGATACAGAGCTCTTCACAGTTATGTTGGAATTTCATATTTGCTGACTCAACAGTGTATCTCAGCACAGACATGGCATTATGTATTTGTTCTTAGTGCATTTTAAGAGTGAGGTCTGTTCTCGATTTGTTTTCACTTTCAACAGTTTTAATATTAAATGTGTTGAGGCTGCATGGTGCAATGGTTCAGCATACAGCTTGTTGACTGAGTTACTAAAATATCTGTTCAAATGTACTCAGTAATGCTACAGTAGTCATTCTAGTTATCAACAATGTGACTTTTTTCCCTTTCACTTAATATATAACAGTCATGTTTTCCTGTCTGCAGGTCAGACACTTGGTTGAAGAAAAGCATTTTTGTTAAAATTGAATCAAAGATAATGATGAATGACGGCGTTCAGCCATGTGGTTTAGTTGCAGGGTCTGATTTTCAAACCAGTACTAGAGAGGCAGTGCGGCAAACTGACTGATGAATAGGTCTCTCAGTTCACCCGACGTGAAATTTGGAACCTCAAGTATGGAGCACCTCTGGGTTACCCCTTTTCACAGTGGCAGCCACACATGGGAACGTTCAGGTTTCTATCTGATTTTGTATTACGTTCTGCAACTGGCTTGGTTTTGATTAAATGTTGTTGGTTTCCTCTACACCATCATAGCTATTAGATTTTCTTTTTTTCCATAGGTTAAAAGTCAGAAACTACCGAAACACTCAGCATATTATTCTTGAACATAGTGTTTCTAAAATATATAATGTTGCTATGTTTTAAACAAGGTAACATATAAACTTCAAATAAAGCCTTTAATTGAATGAATGTCTTTAGAGATGAAGCATTTTAAAATGTGTTTTACACCTAAATGTGCTCACTTTGTTTAAAAAAAACACTCTGAAAATCAAAAGCTGCATTTCTCATCATACTTAGATGTACTGTCTTTAGGATGTGTTTAGTAAATGCTTATATCTACCCAGTGTGTTCATAGAAATCACAAAATATCTTGTCCCATTACCAGTCCCACAAAATGGCACAGTGCTTAGTGTTTCTCCCTTGCACTACCTGGGTTCATGTTTTTTAGAGATCACAGTATGTGTGGAGTTTGCATATATTGGGTTTCCTTCGACATTCCAAACATGTGCCTTTTAGATTAGTTGCTCATTTTGAACTGGCCTGGTAAGGGTGTACCAGCATCCCATCCAGGATCTGTTACCTGCCCTATGCTTTAGTGCTGTCAGGGTAGGCTCCATCCTCCCATGACCATATAAAAAAATTACATTCATCAGAAAATGGATAAAGAGACAGAGCAATCTAATATTTGGGTTCAAATAAATGAAAACTTAGGTGTGATCTTATTATATTCTGTGGGTTTCAGATTTAACTTTCTTCTACTCCATCCATCCTTTTTCACAAATCTGCTTATTCCACACAGGATTGAAAACTCAGGAGATCTGGGTGGAAGGCAGAAATGCACTCTAGATGATCGGGCACGCGAACATACACTCCACCAATTTAGAGTCATCTGTTAAAGTACCACACATCTTTGGAGGTGTACAATAATACCCCACGAAAAAAAAATGTGAGGGAGCAATGCAAGCCACTGCTGATCATGTCCTTTTTCAAAGTATTCAGTTACCACCATTTCTGTCAACTGACTCTTCTTGCTACCTTGTTACTTGGTATTCTTTAAATATGACTTCCTTTATTTCTTCTAACAGTTTCACTTTTTAACTTTGTATTTGTAAAGTCATGCATTTAGGCTGTAGTTGTTGGAGAACTCTTTACAGTTTTTAATCAAAAATACAGCATATAAAGCATATAGTCAGCATAGAGTGTAAAACCTCTAAAACGAGTTAATTTTTCTTTCACATTTATCAAAAAGAATTTAAATCATTTACCAATATAATAAGCAATATTTATGATTTTATTTTCTCCAATTACATAAATATCTTGTCTTAAATTTTTTAAAAAATCCACTTACCAACATACCCCTCATATCACTTTTAAATTGTATACCTTAATGTGAAATAGAAAGAATATTCAATACTTAACCAGATATAACCAGGATTAAAAAAAACAGAGGTTAAATACCACAGTTTCTTTGGTAAATCAGATGTGAAAGATTTTGTATTGTATTTTTTTTTTATTTTCCTGGGTCCCTGAATTGGATTAGTCTCTTAATGTATTATATTATCTTCCTATTTATTTTCCGAACCCACACAATTGAGTCTCAGGGTCATGGGGTTTATAGCCACTCCCAGCAGCACCAGGTGCAAGGCAAGAATCAGAACTGGATATATTCTAACATAACACAACGTAACATGAAGTTGTTAAACAAGCTTAATTCAATTTGGGGTCATGGGATTCAGAGCCTGTCCCAGCAGCCACAGGCACAAGTCATGAGCTAATCATGGACAGGTAGGTAGTCCATCCCAGTTATTATATTAATCAGCTCCTTCATTTTAAAACTCCACTTATTACATATTGTATACAGTGAAGAGGACACAGATTACTAAAAATGATCCTATTCTTAAATATCACACATGTTGGCAAGAGCAAGGAAAGAATAAAAAAACTGCTATTGACACCTATCTGACACCATATGAGTGGCTCTCCTGTATTCATGATATTCACATCTGATGTGAACATGCAAATGTAAAGAAAGCCTCTTTTTATTTCTGGCTATTTCTGTGCACATATGTTTTATTATTTTAGAATTATACAAAACTTTGTGTTATTTGATTCATTAAGATGAGTAGATGTTGATTGTTACTGACTCTTGAGCATACTCAGCACTAGTACCAATGAGCCAAACAAATAAATGATTTACTGAATTCATGAATTGGTATCAAAGGTCACTACAGTGATGCACACTTCTGCCAGTTCATTCCCTTGGAATTCCTTTTAAAATCGGCATTTGCCTCATTTTACACAGCTGCTTGCAATGAAACCCAGCAGTCACTGTAACCCTTCTGAGCCATCGGCACATACGGTACTGAATGCGCAAATCATTCAGAAGTAAATGAATACAGAAAATTCATGATCTCCTTAACTGGGAAATGAGGCATATTGTCATAATGTACTGCCAAATAGTGCTCTAAACCCTCCAACCATAAAATAGGCTAGGTAGGTTCAGAAAATAGGCAATTTGATTAAATCACCTATAAAATGTATACATTTTCAAATAGTTCAGAAAGTACTAGTCACAATCTTAAAATGTAAAAAACAAGACTAGCAAATGTCAAATAATACTGCCCCGCAAAGATCATGAATGTAGGAAGATAAGCATAGTGTTCTACAGCCAACTATCTTAAAGAAATAAAAACACAATGTTTTGTCTCTGTCAGTTAAAGGATTTTTTTAACTTTTAAGTCTTTTATTATAAATAGTAAATATTACTGCATTTGTACACAATACATTTACATCACAATCATTCTGTGCAGTCATATAACAAAGAGAATGAATTGGTAAAACTCTACAAAATCAATTTTCCTTCACCATTAAGACAAAATGTACATTTCTACAGTAGAGTGCTACTTCTACAGACATTATCTAAGTTGGCTAAACAAGGACAAGCAAGCTCAGCACTACCATCCTTCGAGAATATGCTGGAATAAATAATAACACAGTCCTGAAACCACTGTCATGTTTAATAGTATAAAAAGTACTGTTGGGACATTTTGCTGCCAAATAGGAATTGCTTGTGGTTCTGCCGCTGTGGGCTTGATTAAAACTAAAGTTCCACAGAGCTGAGACACACCATTGTCACCTCACATGGCCAAATCCTTGACTCAAGTAAATGTTTAAGCAAACACAATCCATGTAGTGAGTATCTTTACACAGGTTTGGTTGTTATAAAGTAACAACCTTAGTCCACAAGAGATCTTGATTTTGCCTTTAATCGTGAGGTACGTAATATTGCACATAGGCAGCTTCCAGGAAACAACCAACACTGCTGCTTGATCCCAATACATTTTGAAGTATCCATAACTGGTCCCAATTATTGCAATAACGGGTATTTCCTTGATTTCCATGAATTTAAGCTCTACAGGATAAGCAGACATTTTTTGCAATTTGGTGAGGCAGAGACTTCCAAGATCAACTGCCATTGGTCTCTGAAATGATAAGGAATGCAACATATTGGTCTTTTATTGAGAAAACCAGTTCAGACATAATGCAAATAGTGTTTGCAGCCAAGTATAATAAAATATAAGGAGCTGCTGCTTTGTTCTGGTGGTCTACTGGCATTACTCTATGAACGGCTGCTTTTTTTGTAATAGCAAAATTTTCATTCATTTCTTCTCTTTTAATCAACCCCATATTTGTCTCTTAAATATTAAAGTCTGTTCCTAATTGTCATCAAACCCACCATGACAATTCGATTCAAATGTGTCTGTATCTTTTTTTCTATTTTTTAGATCCATTGTGGGGAATCAGAGGTTACTTAGATGCAGGGATATTTGGTCTTTGATTTCCAAAGAGAGGTGAGGCTACCAATCGGGAGAAGCAAAATGTCTTTTTGAGGACGTCAGCCTGAGACAACTGAGGGTGAACTTGTTGGGACACTTCATTTCATGCAATATCAGGCTTCAAATAATGAAAGGCACCTGTGGGGGGAAAAAAAAAAAATCTTAAAAAGTAAGGCTTTGACAGCTTCCCAGCAAGGGGTCATGTCGTTCATCTTACATTTACAATATTGTCGTATCTAATAGTGGCAAATCAAAGATTTAAAGCTAATGTTTACAATATTAGGACAAGTTTGACAAAACCATTCTGATCTGGGATTACAATCAATACTGATTCTCGAGTTGACCTTCAGTTAAAACACGTGTTTTCAATAGGGACATGCCAGAGGCTATTTCATTTCTGACAAACGTTCATTCCTACAGCAATGGCAAGTGAATATCAAGTCTCAACAATTAATAAAACCAAGATGTTGTTGACAGTGCATTAGACAATGATTATGTATCCTGGACTTTTGAGTGCTCCCTGGAATGAACAAGCTTTTTTCCATCAAGGAATATAGTATATCCATTACGTTCTGAACTTTAGGGGCCAGTGATTGTGCTGGTACCCATGTAACCCACTCATAGGTACTATTAAGGAACAACAGCCGCCTAAGCATTCAAAATCTAAGGAAACTCATTGCAATGCAATGCTCAATGAAAGTTTAAAAGTCACTTAAAATAAATTTAAACCAGCCGTGGATATCTTAGCAGATGTGCTACTGAAATGCAGATTTAATCCTATAAGCAGGGATGAAATGATGTCACTGTACAATTACTGTTAACTTACTTTGACCGTATTGTCCATACTGGTAACTTGCCACTGGGTCCATGCTATAGCCTGAGGTGCTGTAAGTTGGTGGACAGTAGGACTGGGAACTGGGCAAGCTGTCTAGTGATTTCATGTGATCCAGTCTCTGACTGCAGCTGGCAGATACAGCAGTGCTGGGTTCAAGTCCTCCAGTTAGAGGAGAAATGGCATAGTCACTATGAGGTTGGTGAGGCACACCTCCTGGGTTCAGCAGGCCCATTACCTACAGAAGGAGAAAGAAGAAGAGAAGTACGAAATGGTTTTATAGATGTTTTACAAGTGAGTATTGTAGACATTCTTATTGTTAAATCAAACATAGTCATATAGTCCTTAAATAGTGGCTAAGGAATAATAAAGCAAAATAGATCTTACGATGTAATTCAATGAATTCAAAATTCAATAGCTATAGACTAAAAAGTGCCATCTCATTCATATATTCACACAATCACATACCAGAATAAAGAACTTAACCTTTTTGGTCTGTAACAGATGATCCTACATGATATTCCTAGCCCACTATCCTCTAAAAAGTTCTAAAAAAGATTATCATCAAAAGTCTTCCAGATAAATGGTGAACTGCATATTCAAGGAGTCCAGTAAAAATGTAGGTGAAGTATGCTCAATGTAAAAATCAGGAAGCACTTCTTCACGCAGAATTTCAGGCATATCCACAATTAATGACATTTCCATAACCATGAAGGCCTTGTCTGTTTTCTTTTGTTTATAAAATTTCCAACTTGTTAACTGTACTATTTACAGTTAAATTTAGCTCAGACCTATAATGTTCTTCACAGAAAGGAGTTTCAGAGTATACTGTATGCACACATTAACAAATATAATACAGCTACAGAAAACCATACATGTACTGTATATCCATAAGCACGCATATCAAGTTCAATAAACATAAAGATCTATATAATATCATGTAACAAATCCAGTAGAAATATACAGAATTTGTTGTTGCTATCATTTGTAATTTTGGGGAAAGAAAATACAATACACTTTATTTTGTTTTTATTATATACAGTATGTCAAATGGTTCCATGCATAGCTGTTCCTCAACCTGAGTAATTATTTATTCCACCTTGTACTTAAAAATAATATATTAGAAAATACAGAGCAAATGATAAGCATATTTAAGTGTTGTACAGGTTGAAAGTGAACAGTTGTGTCCCAGAAAGGTTGCCATGTTTGGTAAAGCTGACTCCAGCAAACAGTATTTTTTTCCAGTTTTTTAAATACGTAATTGCAAAGTAGAAGCAAATGAAAGATTCATCCAGTTTTACAAAACAAGTTGCTAATCTAATGCTATAATAATTGTTTCTATGTAAAACTGAACATGTGGCATAACTTAAAAGATGACTACAGGTTGGTGGGAATCTGTTGAAACATCAAAAGCATTTGACAGCAAAGCAAAAATATGTCTGATAGAGGCAAAGTAAAAACTTGGAACTAAAGTAGACTAAAGCCATATTGCATCTCTCCCAGTTTGGATTTCATCTTATAAATATCCTAGCAGCATTACAGCATGAAATGGAAAAAGTACTACCATTTAAAATTATGTTAATCTCCGCCTTGTACCAATTACATTTTTTGGAGAGTGGCTTTCAGCTCTCTGTCTGAGAACATTATTGCAAGACCATTCTTCCAAATGCTGCTTTCTTCATGTAAGGGGTACTGTCTTGTTATGTCTGACCTAGTTTTATTAAGGTTATATCTGTGATTTGCAGCATTATTCATCATAATATATCATTAATACACAGAAGACAAATATCAGGATTTTTTTGTTCCTTCTTGCCTTGTGAATCACTCATATGTAAAAAATTGCAGAATGCCTTATATACTGTATCTACCTCATGGCAATGCACTTATATATAGTCCCAAGAATATATTAAACATATATTATTAAAACAATATTTTGCATAACAACACACTCAAACCTGTCTAATCCCGTTCAGGTTCTTTGAATTAGGCAGAAGCAAAAATTCTGCACTTCCAAAAATATTTAAAATAATTAATTTTCTAATGACAAATGTTGTTTCACTGCCCTACTACAAAAACAAGAACTGATCACACAAGGACGCTGAATCATATGTACTGAAACTGAGTATTCCTTGTCTCAATGTACAGAATGCAGAGACACTTGAAATTCATTTCCACTATTTAAAAAATAAGTTGGATGGATTTCGTAAAATGGACGGATGGATGGATGGATTTCGTAAAGGATTTTTATGGTTAGGTGTAACAGATTGAGATCATTGCATATAAGAGTATTTCACCTTTAACATAAGTTAAAAAATCGGGAGTGATCTCCCATAGACTTTCTCGTGTACTCAGATATGGGGATGGATATTTGAGGAGTATACCACAAGACAATAATTATATTTTTATATTATGTACATTAAATAATCATCAACAACAAATCAAATCAAATTAATAATATATTGAACAATTATTATAAAAGTAATGTTGAATAAAAGTTAAAGTACCAATTCCAGTTAACAGAAATGCCCAAAGGTTGATAGAAATCTACGTTTTGTACCTAATACTTGTATGCAAAATTTGGTTGACCTAAGTGAAAGCATACTCAGGTTATCATGTTTACATTCAAACACACACACACACACACAGACACACACACATAATTCCAAAAATGTTTTTTATCGGGCTCAGGGACATCTAAAATGTTGAGATTCATCAACATCTCAAAATGGAATTTTCGAAGGATTCCAATACTTTCCCTATACTTTGTTTACGAGAAAGTAAAAAGAGTGAATGAATCGAATACATCAGAGAATCAAGTCTGAATAGTATATTACAAAATATAAAAAAGCAATCAAGCAAGTATAAAGACATTATAGTTTCATGGGGCCCTTAACAGTATTCACTCTCAATAAAAAGACAAAGACGAGGTGGTGCAGTAGGTAGCATTACTACCACACAGCACATAGCGGCCAATTTGACTTCCAGTTAGGGTGCCTATTGTATGGAGTTTAAATTTTCTTCCACTCTCCATGTGTGTTTCCTTTGGATTATGAGTTTATGAGATGATGTTATACAGTTAGGATAGCTGCACTCAATTTGCACTCAGTTTGATTATATGAGAAAGACCTTCAATGTACATTCAGTGTATGTTCAGGATAGTTCTTGCCCTGTCTCCCTAGGATCTGGCTCTGAAAACCTGTGCTAAGCCAGGCAGCTTTCTCGAACAAACAGATGAATAATTAGGTGGATACTTGAATGAAGGTAATGTTTATTGTGTGTCAAGAACAAGCAATCAGTCCTGTTTAGAAAATATACTGCAAAAGATGCCAAAGCCCTTAGCTATTGGAAAACCTGAATGCTGACAAAGGTCAGAATTAATGAGGATACCAAAAGACAAAAATAGTACAAAATTGTCAGTAGTTCTCTTCATAAAGTTTCACATTCAATCATAAAAAATTATAATAATGAAGAATTTATTATCAATATGCAAGCAAATGGAAGGTATGAATGAGTCAAGAAAACAAATAAGATAAGTTGTTCATGTGATGATCATTGGATTGGAATTAGTCTAGAAAGGTAATTTATAAAGCTAGAGGATCTGTAGTAAAGTTATGATACGGCTGAGTAATGATGTGTTTGTTTGAATTCATGTTACTATTAGCATTCAAACAACTAAATACATCTTAACTGACTGTGTGAAACCTGACGGGCAAGTTACACGCTGGTTGCTTAAAGTTTAATCACATTAAAGAAAATCCCAATGAAAATCACAGTAAATTGGGAAATAATAGACAGATTTTTTATGATGGATGTCTACTGATAATGCATATTTTAAAATCAACCTGCACTTGATTAGTACAAAGATAATTAAATTTGGGTAAT
This sequence comes from Erpetoichthys calabaricus, assembly GCF_900747795.2. Lineage (NCBI taxonomy): Eukaryota > Metazoa > Chordata > Cladistia > Polypteriformes > Polypteridae > Erpetoichthys > Erpetoichthys calabaricus. The sequence continues at coordinate 116,749,606 of NC_041395.2, forward strand.
TTTTCTTCGGAACTTGGAACAGGAAAGTAGCCTGCAGGCACATAGCATACTGAAAACAAATGCAAGTTGACTCTGTTTTTCAAAAATACAAGTCAGAAAAAAAAAACGGGAAATTAATATTCAAGTAAAAAGATGTGCAGATAGATAGATAGATAGATAGATAGATAGATAGATAGATAGATAGATAGATAGATAGATAGATAGATAGATAGATAGATAGATAGATAGATAGATAGATAGATAGATAGATAGATAGATAGATAGATAGGGAGAGACTAATAATGGATAGATAATGTATATGCAGTCTGTAAGTAATGTTTCCTAAAAAAATCAAATTATTTTAGAAAAGAAAAGTTGAAGTAGAAAATTCTAAAACATAAAAATCCCCAAGCAAACCCTAACCTTTTAATACTTAATGAAAAGCAGGTGCAAAGAACTTGCAACTCTCTTGCTTTTTACTTATAAGTGCCATATTATTCTATGTTTCTACTCACACATGGCTTTACTTAAATAATTTCCCAACCTAAGGACACAGTGGCTTATGTTGATTTAAGAAGGAGCTGAACTTTGGTGGTGCACTAACATTTTCATACCAATAATCTGAGATTTCCATAGTGTTAGGTTTATTTTTATACATGCCAAACCATCCCTTCGCCATCATCATCACCATTGGCCCTCCAGGATTTACTGTCACCTTGGCATACCTTTTATATTAATTTTAAAAATACTGCTATTTCCTGAAACTTGTACTGAGAATAGCAGGTTTGTAAAATGGATGGAAGAAAATAATCAGTATATAAAACCTAGGACTGGAGTAAAATTGGGCATTACAAATGTGAATGTATAATTTGTCATCTCTTCTCAAAAATATTTTAAATGTCCTAATTGAGATTCACAGATACTGCACTTCATTTAGTCAGTCATAAAACAGGTTTAAATTTAAATTTATATATTAATTTTAAATCATTTTTTCCACTAGAATTTATGAATAAGACTTTTTTTCTGGTTTAATTAACATTTGCACTACTACTAAAGCAAGTGTGACCACTATATCACTGCAAAAAATGAAATCTAAGCAAGTGAAAACTATTGATATCATGACATTAAATCTCCTTTTCCTTATTTTAGGAATTATTGACTTATCAAAAGAAATAGTATTTATGATTATTTAGCTAACTTTAAAAAATCTTTTAAAGTAAGTTTTGCTTACCCCATTGGCAGATTTTTTTGCCTAGTTTTTCCATATACTTTTTTTGCAGTATACACATAGAAATTGTCCAAAACAGGCCTGAATTAAAATGTTTCTTTCTAGTCACTATATTATTCAATATTTTCCACTCTCATTATATGCAGACAGTGCAAATGATTTGTGAACATTTAAAATTACCAAAGATTAAAGACCAATAGACAAAACTTATTCATCTGCCAAATTTTTGACCTGCTTTTTCCTGGCCTGGATCATGAGGAGTTGAAGTCTATCCCAGCAGCACCTGGCATAGGGCAGGAACCAATCACCAGTCTGTCACAAAGCACTTTCACTTATCAAAGGGCTTTGGAGTCGTCAATTAACCACCAGAGTTCTTGATAGAACAGATGAACACATGGAGTATGTGCAAGATCCAAAGAGAAGAAACAACAGACAGGAATTCAACTAAAGTACAAGTGCAGGTAGGCAGCATTGTAATTCTCTGATTCACTGAATTATGAAGATAGATTAATAAAAAAAAATGAACAGCCTGTGTTTATATACTCTGCTAGTGGAGGTATAGAAATTTATACTTACTCAACCCTGAACTAGATTAACTGGTTCTAACAATATTAGGTTTTTTCCTACAATAATATTATATATAATACATTACCATAGTCAGCAGTATAGGAAGAATATCACACATTTGTTAGTACAGTAGTTTTAATAGTACTTAAATTTGGACATAAAAACTATTGAAAAATGCTTCATATTGTGCCCAGGATACAATCCAGCTCTCTAACTGCTCTGAAGTGGAATCAGTATGCGCAAAGAATTACAAGGATGGATAAATTGAATTATAATAAAAGTGTATGTCCAACGTAAAATAAATGTTTGTGTTCATTTCTAGATTACACAGTCCTGTGGGTAATTAGTTTACTGAAAGGTTAATCTTACATATTAGGGAAATGGGTGAACTCAGCTCTGTTATCCATTCAAATGTTTGTTAACCCTTTATCTTTGTATCAAGCATTGTTTTGAGTTCATTTGTAAATGTTACTAACCTGCAAGCAATAGTAAACTATTTTCTTAATGTTTCGCAAATACAGATATTCAGTCGTATAGATGTTTTCCCATTCAGGCACAACACAGAGGCCAACTCATGACCAACTGGAGTGAGGCAAGAACTATCCCTGAATGTTGTACAAGTTCATCACCTATATGTGTACAGTACATATATAGACAAGAACACAGATAAACTGCATTTACATGGGTGTGTTTCCATCTATCACAAGTGCATAATGCAAACATCAATTTTAAGTACAATAACCATATGTTTTTAAAGAATGAACTGCAGCAATGTTGAACTTGCTAACTAGCAATGTTGCCGAAAGCAGATTTATGGGTATTTTGTATCTCAGATCATAATTCTGTTCATACTGTATAGTAGTTAGAAACTGATACGCTCCGATGGACTGAATGGTGTGTACTAATGTGAAGTTTTTAACTAGAGCTTGGTAGGTTAAGTGAACAAGTCATTGAAGCTCAACAGTGCTTGCTATTTTTATATACATATTATGCATGTAAAGTTTACATATATACATTCATATATGTGTACAAAGAGATGTATCAATAAAATTCACATGCATGTTCAGCTGCAGACCACAACATTGGAGATTTGTTTTTCATACTATGTGCATACATCTGATGATGTTTTACATTTTTTGCAGTTTGATGGTTTATTAAATTCCTTTTCAAAGTTATCAAACATCAAGACTGTTGGTTCACTTATTGTACATGGTTATGATTATAATGATATGCAGTAGTTATAATTCTCATTGACAATAATTTCAGAAATGGAAATACAGTAACTGCATAGGACATTATACACATTCTCAAACCTGCTGAATCCATTTCAGTGTTGCACAATTATATATAAAACACAATAGTCAGTCAGTCAGTCATTTTCCAAACCGCTTTGTCCTGAACAGGGTCGCAGGGGTGCTGGAGCCTATCCCAGCTAACATAGGGCACAAGCAGGGACAAACCCTGGACAGGGTGCCAGTCCATCACAGTAAAACAATATTTTCACAAAATTTTAATAGCTTCACCCTTAGATTTTAATAAAGTCTAAGGTTTAAAATTCATCAAAGAACATTAAAAATGTATTCACTTAGATTAATTGTAACCCATAAAACATAAACATTTACCAATCTGTTGCACAGGGCAGTGATAAAACTGTCAGAGGAGGATTTCTTAGTCAAATGTGTAGTTTCACTGACAGCTGCTATAGCATATAATGGACTCCCAACAAGCCTCACCTCAGTTACTGTGGATAATTTACAGAAGCTTTGTCAGTTGAAACTTGACAAATGTGTATGAAGAAGGCAAAGCTATGTTCCACATAAATGTGAGACAGATGGAGGTCACTGATCTCATTCATCAGGAAGTGAAAGTCTCGGAAAAGGTTGTTAAGTAATATAGTGTCTGCTAAAAGGCAATCATATATTGGTTAAATATCCTTTAGCAGTACTTAAAATTTTCAAATGGCTAAAAAAATGTGAATACTATTTTGTTAAAATGTTTGTTATCACAATCTTATTTTTTACAGTGCTTGTTAAAGCAGCTCCTGATTTGTTTTGCTTCATAACATTTGACTATACTTTATAGAAAACCTTCAAAAACCTGCACAACACAATATGAAAGCTTAATATATGTATATTATACATATTGTATTCTGAAGGACAGTATAATTTCTTTTTTTCATCAAAACTATCTTTATACACATATATGTGAACAACACACAGTTGAGGGAATGATTTAATCTTAAAAAATGAAGAACATGAGCATATACTACTTACAACTCCCTAAGCATGAGACGGGATAAGAGTGCCAACAACATGCTCTAAAGCATGTATAAGAGAGACAAAGAGAAAATGAAGTAAAATATGGACACTGGACTAGTTATTTTAAATTAAAACATACTCTACATATATATATGAATTAAAAAAAAAACCATCTATACAGTATATAGACTCTGCTTTTAAAAAATACAGGGTATCACCCTGCTTGGTTCAGTAGAGTTAATAACTTCCTAAATTAAAATCTCCAAAAATGTTATCTATTTTTGAACTGAAAATAAAGGGGCAAAAAATAAATTAAAAATGAGATATGCTTTCTTTACTGTATATGTTTAGACTACTTACAGTGAAACAGATTAACGAAATAAAAAGGGGCCTACTGTAGACATCATATACGTTGCTATATATCATTTTATAAGTTCAACATCTATTTATGCAGATTAGAACCATTAAGCAGATTTAGAGACGGAGCTGCCAGGAAAAAGAAGGCAAGGGTGACTAAAAAGCAGATCAAAAGATGTGGTAGTAAAGGATATGCAGGAGATTGGGTGGAAAAAGGAGAAGGGCAGAAACAGAATGTGATCCTGTAAAGAGGGAGGCAGAACCACTGTGGTGAACCTGGATAAGGGAATAGCCAGAGGGAAGGAGAATAAGTGTAAGGCACCATGGTTTAATTATAAAAGTAAGGATCTCAAAGATATAAACTGTTTTAATATGAGACAATAGCAAGTGTCTTAATATGGGAACCTGACTCCTTCAAATAATGTCTAAGGATTACCTACTCAGGAAGCACACTAGCTTAATATTTTATTGTTGTAAATTGTATAACAAAAAAATGAAGTGCTTTGAATTAAGTTGAATCCACTAGAACATATGCAAACCAGAACAAACATGTGAGCCAATCACTAGCAATATACAAAACAAAACCTACTTTGCATGTCTGCCTAATGCTAGAAAATGTAAAGAACAGATAATGAAAATTAACATTGTTATAGAAAATTGTTTTGATATTACTTGATTTTGCTGTCTGTGCTATGCACAGAAGTGAATTTTGTCCTTGTCTTTTTAGTATTTGAATCATAGTAGAACCAAATATTTGATTTATACATTTGAAATGCATGTATGTGCATGATCTAAACGTATTGTTTTCTTGATGGAAAATAGGTTAATATATTTCTTCAAAACTATTTTGTAATTATAATATAGTTAACATTTTCTCAGATTTGCTTAAGCTAATTCATATCTGATGACGTGCAAAGCTCACCTCAGCAGCATTCCTCACAAAACAGATATGATCTTTGGAGAGGCTATCTAAACATACAGTAGCAGGGCAGTTTAACACATCCACAATCACACTGGCAAATGGCTAACTTAGAAACACCAATTAATCTGGTAACACTTGAATGTCCATTGTAAGCAGTTATTAACTGTTACGCTTGTCAAAAAAATATCCTTTTTGATTATGATATAAAACAATAAAAAGTGACAGTATCATATTTTAAATTTCAATTTTTAATGTATAATTAAAAATTTCATTGTTAATATAATGTTTATATGCTGCTAATACCACATTTATAATGGAATCCTAAACTAGATGGGACCATTTATCGAAAGCATATGTCTTTAGTGAGATGGGAGAAAAACCATGAAAACCACTGGAAAACTCCATGCAAATTTTTTATATTATATTATATTATATTATATTATATTATATATACAGTCACCAATATTAAACATACAATACTGTTATTCATGAAGAAAAATAAGTCATTTGCATAAATTACACACAACATTATCATACATTTTTAAGAATGTCAGCTGTCTGTTGAGGCTTTCTTGATTACATAAATACAAATCAGATACAAAATCTGTTCTTTTTAACTCTGGCTTGTTTATTTGGATAAGTTTCATCTCGCTTCAAAAGCAACAGCACTTTACCAAGCATTCGTTTTGCCTTGTCAACATGTTAATGGTAAACACAGGTTATCTTCCCAGTAATGAGATGAACAGACTGCATTTCCTCAGAATGTTTTTCAGTGTTTAATCCCCCCAAATTCCACAATTTATTGTGAGTCCTCATGTACCACCCAAAAAAAATTATGCATACATTTAAATCATTTCTTTTCAATCAAATGCAAAGTAAATGTTCTATGTGATTTACATCACTTCAGATAGGCCTTTTTTTTTCTTATTTTTTATTACCACAAAAGGCTTGTGTTTGTTTGGTGAATTGCTTTTTTGAAACACAGTTTGTAATTTTATGAAATAAAAAAGTAAAGTTATTTCCATAAGCATGAGAAATTCATATAAAGATTATTTTTCAACCTTTTTTTTTCCTTAACGTTTCATAGTATTTCGACCTCCCATAGTAACATGTTTATCTCACCACCAACATAAAAAGGTTTTTAGGCATGGAAACTGGAAGCATTGCCTTTGGGATAAGAATAAAACAGGCAGTAAATAAACTGAAGGTGAGAAAAAAAAGTCCACTGATATGAGCATTTATATTGGCCACCCTTTGTGCCATTAAAATCTCATTTTCTGCTTATTAAAATACCTCTTGCTGTTTAGGCAGCTGCAATAGTCGATTATAAGTGTGTAATTGAGTATAATTGTGTTTTCAGATTTCATTTATATCATTTGCTGCCTTCTTCAGTATGCTCAACTAGAAAAAGATCTTTAAAGGAGTGAAGCTCTTAGTATTATTAGCCTTAACCATAAAATTACTTGTGATTTTAATTATAGATGTTGCTCCCTTTTGACATAACACCAAACAAACTGAAGATGTCTCTAAAAACACCTGTGCAGGGCTCATACTGACTTAAAAAAGAAAATATGATACTAATTGTCAAAGTGAGCTTCTAAAGGTTAGCTTGTTCATACATATCATATTGATTACTCACTGTTAATTAAAATAACAAGTATGTAGAAGAAAAGGCTTTTTCGGTATTTGTGGATTTAGTTTCTCTATATACGTGAAAATACTATGCAGTATACACACAAATATCATATGAACAAACACACATTGAAATACACACATAGATTTGATATACACACATACAGTAATTCCATATGCTACTGTAATTTGCTACTGTATAATAACAAACTATGGAAAAGAAAAGACATGTTATTAATTTCCTTACTCAAAAAATTAAATTGATCTTTGGTATTTTAAAAGGCAGCGCTGAAGAATATAATTTGTTCATAAATCAGTTTTCTTTGGCATCTTTTCCTGTTCAGAATAATTGGAAGACAGATCCTGATGGACACCAACAGAAATAGAGTAGGCATCCATCTTGGAGGGTGCACTAGTGATAAGCTAACTCTAAGCACCATAATAATAAAGACTTTTTAGAACACAAAAATGCAAACACGGCTTACTGTTTCATTTCTGCAGTGAGTTTTACCAGCACAAAAATGTTCGCAGAATATAAATTATAAGAAGTTAAAGATTGGCATTGCAATAAGACACTTCAAGTACATTATTCATATTTTAATACACTGAATAGCTGCAACGAAGAAGAGTCTTCATTATTCTAGTTAAATAAAAAGCTTGTAATACGCTACTCAACACTTTGTTTATTAGGCTTATTAGGTTTTCTATGAAAAAACTGCCCTGTCAATGTAACAATCACTGAATTTATCTGGCAGTTTTAAATTATATCCTGGAATCAAATGTTTAATTAAATTTTGGGAGATATGATGCTTAATAAGATTAAAAGAAAGGCTAAGTCCATGTCCTTAGAACACATTATGCGATATACACCCAGTGAGTTGCTACAGGGAAAGTGTGGCATTTCTCGCTTTCAGAGAAGAATCACCTTGTCAAGAGTAACAAGACTGACTAACCTGAGGTGAAAGGCCATTGCTGATAGTGGGGTTCATAGGATTTGAAGGTCCTGATGGAGTCACAAAGCTGTCCGTGTAGCCTGAGAAGCTGTGCCGACTAGAAGGCAGGCAGTAGGCTGAACCACTCTCTGCTCCTGAGTTGAGGCTGGTCTGGTGAACGGATGTTGGAGGCAGCGGTTGAGGCCTGTGTACTGTGCCACTCTGGTCTGATACTGCTAAATCCCAGGAACAGAACAGAATTTACTCCATTTTGAACAATCATTTGTTATACATATCCCTACAGTCAGAGGAAGCCTAAATGCCAGCATTTGTCAGAGCTACGTTTTAATCATATCTAAGGACACATCTGGCTCTCCACAGGAACAAAGCAGTTTTCAAACTCACTAACTCTCAATGAAAGCAGAAAGCAACACATCAAAGGCTGCCTGATGCTTTAGAATCAACAAGAAAATAACTCACTTTCAATCTAGTCTACTGTACATTCATAATGAAGTTCTACTGAACATGACTATCCACTCAAAGGAATTAATATTCTTCATCATTTATTAAACATCAATTTTCTTGCATGGTGTATGCAGTAAGACCCGATTGACCTGTAAGAGCTTATTTTTCTATGTAAAATGGAGATCTTCTTTGGACTAGTAGTATAATTATTATCCACAATTACAGTATGAACATGTGTTCTTTCCATCATTAAAAGATTAATGAACTGGTTACAGCACATATAAAGAATGATTACTAACAGTTTTAGCAATTTGGCAATATTACGCAATGACAGAAAACCTTTTCGATATTTTAAAAGCACTATTTATTCACATAGCATTTTCTCTAAGTTTTTTTTTGTGTATGTTTTTGGTCAATTTTTTGAGAATATTTTTATTGGTATAGAGAACAGGCAAAGACCTTCCCGACAATATCAAGTAGTAGGCAGAAACCGGGCTGGAAAAAAATGCCAGTTCATCACAGAGCCCATTCACTCACAATATACCAATTTTGTATCACAAATCAGCTTAAGGGCATGAAGGGAGAAAACTGGAACTCCAGGCAGGAATCAAACAAATGTCTAACGGTTGGAAAGGGGCAATAATGTCTGCTATGATTTTAAGTGAGTCATTTAACTTTCCAGTTCTCCAGTTTTTGAAGAGGTTTGCAAATAATAGTAGCCAATCATTGGTTTATGTTTCTAAAGTGTTTTCATTTCAATAAAAGCACTATTTAGAGTTTTGATCTGTAATTTTTGGGTGACTTGATTCATATAGTAGTAATTAAGTTAATTAAACTCTGCCTTGATTACTATTTAGACGTGCTTTTGTTAAATTCAATTTATTTAGCTCTAATCGAAGTAGATTTTCTCAGAATATTGTACCTTGATAAAGTAATTAGCAAAGGCTGGCATCCTATACAAAATGCAGGGACTTTAACAGTGTTAGTGTAAAACAATGCCCTGTAAGAAGTAATGGTTAGTTTTCTGATAATCTATAATTTGAACAAAATAAGATGACACTGATTTATGTTTTTAAAGAAAACACAGTTACGACTATGGAAGGACTTTGCTTGTGTTAAAATGGTTTATATTGCTTTTGTTAATTGGACATGCAATAGTGATACTGCTAACCTTAGGAATATAAATGCCAAAAAAGGTACCTTGTGGTATAGATGTTGGGGGATAAGGGCTTTCTGAAAGTTGGTACGGTGGTAGCGTTGGCATAGCAGATGCTGGAAAACCTCCTGGGATCAGATGATTAAAGGCCATTAGCTGATTGGCTCCTGCTTGTTTCCTCCATCTTGCTCTTCTATTACTAAACCAGACCTAAAAATAAACAAAACAGATACGTTATTTTGTTGTAGCTGTTGTGGGCATATTAGAAAATAAAGAAAAGGGCAGTCTGAATATAAAGGAATCTACTATTTTATCTCTAGCGCTCACCACACTTTAGTTTTATTAAGAAAAGACTGGGCATTCTGTCCTAAAAGAACCAATCAATTAAGCAGTCAACAGGCAATACTTCATGTTAGCAAAAAAAAAAAAAAAATCATAAAAATTGTCTTGGCATGCTCTTGGGCTATTGTTACTAAATATTTTCTGTAATCCTTCACGTTTAATGAATATTCCAGACGGGGCATCGGGCTCATGTTTTCTTTCTTTCAGATGTTTATTTTGTACTGTTTCTTGAGTTATTACAGGACTTTTTGAATCTCTGAGATTTTTTTGGCCTGTTATACGACTGTCTTTAAATGAAACAGGATTTAAAATAATCATTTTGGAGGTAATAATAGTTCCTTAGGGTTTTTCTTAGCTCCCTTGAATTCTATGAGTTTTCACATTATTGGAAAACATTACGGATTTTACTTAAGCCCTTCTGTAGGCTGTCATTGGAGACCTATAGCAGATTTATTTGAGCTTTTAGTATCCATAAATTTTTGACCATCTGATTGTGTTTAAAATCTCTACGTGAGGTTGACGACCACATGAGGACATTTTGGGCACAAGGTTACTTTACAATTTATTTCAAATCTAATTATGCTATTTATATACATTTTAATGGAGCCTAAACAGAAGTAGGCCAGTCTAAGCCGTGTCTTTGGATTTCGACTTTAGACATATACAATCTGCACTAGCAAAAGTGCCGTATGGTTATTTTGCCAGCATACACCCACAGTAAAATTTCCTATTTGAGAGACTGAGCCTAAAAAGGAGCACAAATCTAAACTTGGCCCCCAATTGCATCTTGATAGATGTTTCTTGTATTTATCTATCTGTATCTATTTTTATCCTGTACAGTATATGTCTACCTCATTTCATTGAACTATTTGCAAAGTATTTTCTTGGCACTCACTGGTTCAATGCATAGAAATCGTTGTTAAACCTGACTGAAAATATATACTGTACGTCCTACATGCTAAACCAAGCATGAGCCAAAGAGTGAACATCTCGCTTTGCATCTTCTCATATATTTAATCTGTCATTCCTTCAGAAGCAAAACAAAAGTTGACTTCTGAGGACAGGTGGATAACTTCAACAGTGTAACAGCACAATTCAGCACCTGTTCCACATTTTACTTTTAAAAAGAAAAACAGACAACACCACCAAAAGCATCAATGAGCATCTGGTTTGAAAATACCTTTGCAGGTTATGTTCACAAAGCTCATGCTGCCCTCCTTCTTTCTCCCACTCCACTCTAAGGGTCATCACAGATCATGAGAGCATTTCTCAGATAGGATGCCCGTTGCCTGTTATGTAAACACACTAAACTAATAGGTCTGTTCTGCAAACAAAGTTAACTGCTCAACAAGTCTTGTTTGATTTAACAGGAAAAACAATCAATTCAGCATTCAAGTGGCAGGCACTTGGGACTTCCTTGCTATCTTAATGATGACTGCTTAACAAAGTGAGGTTTCATTAGCATTCATATGCATTACAGGACTGTAACCCCTTTTCAACGTGATACTGGACATCCATTAAAGAATAATTACTTAATTACAGAGCCATAACTCTTAAACAAAATTCTATCTAGTCGCTAGTGTATTCATAATGGATTAGAAATTATACGTCTGAAAAAAATGTTGATTTTTATTTGAAACAAAACTTTATTTGCTTTATCAAAGCCTTTTTTTATTGTGTTTTAGCTGCTCTTACAATGTTTTCCTGTTATTTCTTTCAGTGGTGTATTATGCCTAATAACTGACGAGCAACAACAATTTTTTTTTTAAATATACTGGAAATAAAATCACTTGGACTTCAACTTAAATGATTTCTCATTTTAATGTAGCAGTCAAGCAGGCATCATTTGGGCTTCTGTTGGTTTTCTGTTTTTACATATACATCATCTTTCAAAGCTAACTCCATCAAGGTAATTAAAGCTATAGCCTTCAAAATCACCATTTAATTAAAGCCACAAAACAAGTATAATCATGTAAATCATTCTGTTTAGTCCTTCATTGTGTTTCCTATTCCTTTCTTAATGTTCAAATCACACATATGGTGTAAACATAACATACTTTTATCACACTCTCAGAAAACTCAGTATGCAAATACTCTAAAGTGAAGACCTTAAAATGTATTTTTAAGAAGAAACACAGGAACCGCTTTTTGCAGGTACTTCTGGTAAATGAAGTCCGTCTGGCCTCAGTACAGCAATGTTATTGCTGCACAGCAGGTTTTCTCATCATGCATCTCTCTGTGACGAAGCACATTTTTATCTCTCCTTTTCAAACACTCGTGAGCTTTTTAAACAGGTCACTTGTACTTACAACATTAATCATATTGCTTTTACTTTTAGAATACATTCAATAAAAAAGCATTCTCATTCTCAGTTAATCCATGTCAGAGTCAAGTAGGTGGAGGGCATAGCGTGTTCTTGCAGAATTAGGCACAATAATAAACCCTAGAAGAGGTGTCAGTCAACAGTCCAGTTCAGTCATTTTAAATAAGTTACCACCTAAGAAATCTGAACGCACAAACATGTTTTAGCAAGTATTTCCTCAGTACATCTACAATGAATATGTCTTTGTATAATTCATCATGTCTATTATTTGTCATATCACTCCATAAAGCCAAAATACTTTGTGTGAAAATGCATATTAGCCTTTTTGTGGTCACCAAGAAAAAAGAACATCCTTCAAACATCCATCCATCCATCCATTATCCAACCCGCTACATGATTCTCCTTTTCTAGACTCTTCAGAGGGGTGCAAGGTTTAGTTCTTATTAATAATTTCTTATCTACAGACTCTAATTTCCATGCCAAAGATGTGCAATTTATGCTAAGTGGTGACTGTAAATTTTGCACTTGTAAATGTGCATGTGTCAGTCCTGCCTTTTGTATAATGTTTTTGCAATTGACTATAGTCCTAGCAACCTTGAAATGAATCTTTTAAAAGACAAATGGATATTTTAAGCTTTTGATATAAAATTACTCACAGTAATTGTTTATTCAATAAATGTTTTTCTGTTATATTGTTTCATTGTTTACTGCGCAGGTGACACGGTGGCGCAGTGGGTAGCGCTGCTGCCTCGCAGTTAGGAAATCCGGGTTGCTTCCCAGGTCCTCCCTGCGTGGCGTTTGCATGTTCTCCCCGTGTCTGCGTGGGTTTCCTCCGGGTACTCCGGTTTTCCTCTCACAGTCCAAAGACATGCAGGTTAGGTGCAATGGCGATTCTAAATTGTCCCTAGTGTGTGTTTGGTGTGTGGGTGTGTGTGCCCTGTGGTGGGTTGGCACCCTGCCCGGGGTTTGTTTCCTGCCTTGCGCCCTGTGTTGGCTGGGATTGGCTCCAGCAGACCCCCGTGACCCTGTAGTTAGGATATAGCGGGTTGGATAATGGATGGATGGAGGTTTACTGTGCAGTCCTTATGGGGGCCAATTTAAGGTGAACACAAAGGAAGAATTTCAACTTTACACTGCACCTTACCTGTTAGTCTCTTCCAGATCTAGGGCACAACCCATGAACCCCCTTTACCTTCACCTCTTATAAACAGTGCCACGACCAACATGAACTCATGAAATGTGTATACTCAGTAAGAACTATTGTTTCCCAGCGCACTAACTACATTCTTTTTTTTTTCTCATCTTGCCTGAAGACAATAAACAGAGCTAAACCCCAGGTAGATAAAACAGTTTTTGATGCATCTTGTGGTTTATTGACAGCTATTATTGCATACTGGTTTTGCCACCTTTTTATTCATTTTCATCTTTGGATATAAAACTTAAACAGTTCCTTTATATGAATAAATGTGGGTTTAACTTGGTTATTATTGTTATTATAGTAAGAGTTTAGCTGTATAAAGCCTATAAATTAAAGAATCAATAGTTGAAACATCCAGATTGATATAAAGTTGAAATCAAGACAAATCTTGTGTGACATTTCTTTAATTAAATAAGATCATGTAACCAAAATTACTTATTTAAAAAATTACTTAATTAAAAAAAATAATTTTTAGGAATAATAACTAAACACAACAAACTTTCATTGTTTTGTTTACATAATTCTGTACACCTTTATAACAGACTTTGTAATTTGCATTCAACTTCAATCAATTACTTTCCAAAACATGCACAAAGGCATTTGCTTTTAAAATGGCACTAAGACTGTTTTTTATTTTCTTATTTCTTTCCAAAGAAATCATTCTTTTTTTTTTCTTTTAAAATTTTAAGAGTATATAGATTTTTGGGATCCATTGCATAATGCTGAGATGGGTGATAGAAAACAACTTTCTAATTGTCCTTTTTCCCTCAATTAAAGTCATCAAAATTCATTGTAATTTATCAATATGTAAGAAAACAGTAAAATTCCTCTTTTAAACTTAAGAGAAAGTTTGGTGGCACGGTGGCGCAGTGGGTAGCGCTGCTGCCTCGCAGTTGGGAGACCTGGGTTCGCTTCCCGGGTCCTCCCTGTGTAGTGTTTGCATGTTCTCCCCGTGTCTGTGTGGGTTTCCTCCAGGCGCTCCGGTTTCCTCCCACAGTCCAAAGACATGCTATTTAGGTGGATTGGCGATTCTAAATTGGCCCTAGTGTGTGCTTGGTGTGTTTGTGTGTGTCCTGTGGTGGGTTGGCACCCTGCCTGGGATTGGTTCCTGCCTTGTGCCCTGTGTTGGCTGGGACTGGCTCCAGCAGAACCCTGTGTTCGGATTCAGCAGGTTGGAAAATGGATAGATGGAGAAAATATTTTTTTAATGTGATATCAGAATGCCAAGGCATTAGTTCTTCGAGTTTAGAATTAAACATAGAAGACCAAATTCTAGTATTGCAGCTCAAAGTGATCTAGTGGTTAGCACCGGAGCAACACACGTTTTCATCTGGGTCTGCAGTTTCATCTTCTATATTCCAAATATTTGAAACTCCAATATTAGCTAAAGTTATATGGATGATGACATTTGTAATGGACTTATGTGCCATTGTAAAAAAAGAAAAGGGAAAAACAGTGCACAGAATGTCAGCTTCAGTGTCCCATCATTAGAAACTGATGACCAACTTTCGGGGTTTCCAAGTTCAGTCTTGCAGGATCAAAGTGGCAGAATGTTTTTGTTTTTTTGACTCAACTTCTTATTTAGAGCATTTATTGCTCAAACAACATTTTTGTACTTCATTTTAGATAACACATTTGTTAAGATTTAGAACACTTAATTGCTTATTGTATTCTTAAACAGATTTTTTAAATGGCTTCTTGTTATCCTCAGCAGCTGCCAATTAACAATAAGACACAAATGACAATGGAGCCATCTAACTTGGTCTCATTTATGTCTTGGTGTGTTAATCATAAGGTATCTGTCTTAATAAAATACTTGGAATGAAATGGTGGGGAATACCGTAAAGCTGGGAATTACTAATCTTCTCCATATTCTCCATCCAAAAAATGCTTTGTATGTAAGCTACGTTAATGAAATACAATATGTATAATATGTATGTATAATACAATACAATACAATACTGTGTGTATATACAATATCTACAATATGTAGGAATAGCACAGAATGAAAGCCATACAATTAAATAACAAGTTCTGTAATCAGCAAGGACTGGCTTCTGGTTAAGAAATTGGGTTGGAACAAAAGGGTGCAGCCATTGTAGCTCTCCAGGACTAAATTTGAAAAATTCCAAGTTACTTCTGTTTAATAAAGATACTAACATCAGCTTCAAAATGGGGAAAGGTACAATACAACTTAGTGATATAAAAAGTTAACAATACACATCTGTGCAAATATTTCCTAAGGAAACATTTTTTCACATTGTAGAGTACTTCTGCAAGTGAACAAAAGGAAATTATTTGCATAAGTGAGCAATCATCACTGAGCAATCAGTTAATATGCCAACAAACTGGTCAGCCCTTCAGGAAGAAGGCTTCTTACCCTGCTGTATTTGTAACCTACTAAATCATTTGACAGTAGTCACTGGTCTTTTACATTTGAACTTACATTAAATTATTTTTTGTTTTGTTTTGTAAAATCTCTTAGTATGAAATCTGTTATGAATGTTCAATTGATGAGATGTCACCTTTGGATCAGCAGGCAGTCCTTACAAGGTGCCTGACTCTTTGCTCTTTGGAGTATTTCTATACTATATATTGCTTTTCATAATAAGCCAGCAAAAAAATAATGTCATGTGGAATCTCTGATATTTATTATGTTTTATTTATAAAGTCTCTATGTAAAATAACTAATGATTGATCTTAGCCAAACTTGACTAATTAATTTGAACAAGTTGTCTTTAATGAAAACCTTTGAGATCAATACAGCTGCTGCCAAAATGAAAACTGATCTTGCATACAAATAATCAAGAAAGTAAAATAAAAAATAAAAATGAGAAATAAAATTATATTACTAGATGCATGCTGACTTGGTAGAATAATTACTGTATGATTAACTGCTTGGATGGGTTCCATTTATTTATCTTTATGTAGAAATAATGTACAATGTGTGGAAATAATAAATAAATAAATCGGTTCTTTCTTCAATTTAATGAACTCACTAAACAAATAACTATAGGTGTATTCACACAGCTTAAAGCAAACACTATAAATTTTGGTTGAAATAGTTTCCTCACATTTTAAAAATTGCAATTAAGAATACCAAACACAATTTGACATATATCAGAAACTTTTCAGCTGATTTCATTGATTTAGAAAGTTTGGGATCCAAGTATTTCAAATAAGCCTAATTATGTCATTATTTACAGTCATTGTGTTTTATTTTGAAAATGAAATGGGGTGAATAAGAGGTTGCACTGGAAAAAGTGCCGCATTTTAAATTTAACTCTTAAAAATGTACACACATATGGACACTTTTTGGGAAAACACAAAAATGCTTGATTATGTCTGCTCTTCAGTCCTTTTAAATTCCCAGTCTCTGGCTTTCTGTTTTAGCAACTGATTGACTGGTATCCTCTGCTTCATGCTGGGCTAAGTAAAATATCCATATGTTAGTTGTTCTGGGGAATTTGCTAGGCTGTAGATCAGAGTGATGTCTGGTGGAGATGATAAGACTCTAGGGAGCAGATGAAGCTGTGAGGAATGTGTGCAAGTCGCAGGGTTAAAGCCACATTACAGCAGCTGTTTTGTTAATGGGTCTGCCTTCCTTATACTGACTGTGTGGGTCAGAGATTTCAGAAAAGAGATGCATAATCAAGGTTTAAGTTGTATAAAAAAAGGATTTGACTGTTGTGGAGTTTGGTGTTATTAGACTTTTAAGGAATTGTTGATTACAGTTTGAATATTTGCTGACTATTAAATTTAGTTTTGAAAAGATGGTACATTTTGTCATCTCACAGCACTTGGTTTCTGAATCAGTTCTCATCCCAGCTGTTAGAAAAAGCCAGTGTACCTGTAATGAAATCCACTCAAGTCCAGGAGAAATTAAAGACAATACAATAGAGGAACCCGTTATCTAAGACAAAGGCTTAAACTAAACCAAAGGGTTTCCAGTTCAGCTTAATCTGTCAGCGTGCTCAATGTAGAAATGTACAATGGAAGTATACTTTGATCTATAACTTTATTTGGATCAAATTAGCTAAATCCTGTAAAAAATTAATTCAGAGTAATATACAATATTCTAGTCATGTTTTAAAATGAATAGACCACTGGTTCCAAAAGAGAAGCCAGTAAAGAAGCTGTGACAATTTGCGAAATGACCACTAACTACATAGCTCAACAAATTCTTCTTTGAAAATATCAATCAGTGTTACAAGGGGGACTTACGTACATTTCATGCTACTAACATATCAGTTTTTGGCAATATGGTTTTTACTACATTTTAAATTAACAATATAATGCAAAATAACTAACGTACAATGTGAGGCAAAAAAAAAAAATAGGTATCTAAAATCAAGTACCTGTCACATAAATTTTCAGGCTTGGCTGGACAACACTGCAACTAGCCAGATATTATCCCAGTGATAACCAGACTCAAACCAGGAACAAGTTCTTGATGGAATCACAGCATACACTCATGTACAATCATGGTCCCTCATGCTATGCATCTTTGCAACAATGGAAGTGACAAGGGCTTAAATAATGTGAGGTCTGAAAAAAGGAATAATGGTTCTTATCCTTGCTAGTTGGGTAGCATGTGCAGACACTAAATGCCTACCTACCTGCCTACGATAACCTTCAATTAATAGTAATCTAAATTACTGCATTGCATTTTTATGTTTTAATATATCCAATGTATGAAAGTGTGCAATTATTATATCTTTGAATTTTGATGCAAATAAATCTTTATACCTAATTGTTTTCCTAATGACACTTATAATATCCATCCATCCATTTTCCAACCCGCTAAAGCCTAACTACAGGGTCACGGGGGTCTGCTGGAGCCAATCCCAGCCAACACAGGGCGCAAGGTAGGAAACAAACCCCAGGCAGGCCACCAGCCCACACACCCACACACCAAGCACACACTAGGGACAATTTAGGACACTTATAATATATATATTTCATTTCTTGGTTAATGAAAAGTATTTATTATATGTCATTTATGCAAAAGTCAAGACATTAAATGGTGGGGAGAGCTGCATAAAATAGGTCAGCCCAAGGACCAGGAAATCTGGGTAATGAAAAAACAATATTTCCAGCTATTCAATTTCATACTTTTATTTGCAAGTGGACTGTAGCTAATATACTAGACCACTTAATGCTTTTATGTAAGGCACCATGTATGCAAAGTTGGAAACTGCTTGCCTCTTCAAATCACCAGTCAACCATGTTCATTGAATGGCCCGCAGGGTTTCCAATTGGTGTTGTGCTTTATCTGGGAAAGATTAACTGGGACCAGGATATTGGAAAGTTTAGTCTCTTAATTTGGGAGATAACTCTTCTTGCAGATTCAACATTATGAAAAATGATTGTTTCATTTGGCCCTTCTAGATATTTTATTGTGTGCTGTTCTTCTTAGATTTGTTAAGCAACTACAGATGGAACTTTGAACAGCACTATATTAAATAAATAATGATTGATTATGGTACATATGTGAATACCTGGAAAGACAAATGATAAAAATGTATAACTAACAGAATAAAAAATATATAATAAATTTTTAAAATTTGGAAATAATAATTGTGACTTTTTATGCTGCTTGTCTCCTGTGCTCCTCCTGTGCTGGGCTTAAGTGCAGTCACATGAATGAATCAATTAGGGTGCTATTTAAAAAGCACACTTATTATATATAAATATATATATATAGTATGTACCTTATTAGCACCTTATGTACCTTATTAGCACCTTATTAGCACATAAACATTTTCTGAAACCTGTCGATTGTTACAATCTAAATGAAGACTGGAACAACAGCCATCTTCTTACAGAAAGATACTGATGAAGAATCAACAGGACAAAGATTCTGAAATGTACTAATGACCTGTCAAAAACAAAGCATTTGAATATTTTAAGTTGCTACTTTTTTGTTAGCTAACATATTTTCAACTCCTAAAAGATGTGCCAGGAAAACTCTACATTCTGAAATAAAAAAAAAATGTTTGCACTAAAAGTCAATCTCTAGTGGAATTAGAAAGGGCTAGTGCAGTGTAAAAAATTAAGATGTACAAAATCTTCCAGTTACCTACAGTTTTTGTGATAGTGCCATCTCTGGTTTCAGTTTAAATAAGTTACAGTGCTTTTTTCTGTCACGTTTCTTTAGTTGTATTTCTGCTTTAATGAAACAGTAACATTGAGTCCTTACACAAAGCAAAGATCTAGATATCAATAACATTTAGGATATGCCCATGTGGTTCTTTGTTTCCTCCAAGTTTGTGTGAGCATCCTCTGTTTTATTCCCTTTAATACACCACTCTGCATTGCTCTATCCAGCTACAATTCTGCCCCAAACAACAGTGCAAATATATATTATTGTTCAGAAAATGAAAGGATAAACATCATTGAATATGAATTATGCAAGCCTGGAAAGTTTAGATATCGCAATGTTTCACAGTTTAATCCCCCAACCACCACTGTAGTAAACTGCTGCTATGATATTATAGATACATGCATTCTTTTGACTAACCATACCTGCACACGGGCTTCTGTAAGCTTGGCTCTTTGTGCCAACTCTTCTCGAGTGTAAATATCAGGGTAATGGGTCCTCTCGAAAGCCCTCTCCAGCTCCTCAAGTTGCTCTGCAGTAAAAGTTGTGCGGCTGCGTCGTTGTTTTCTCTTCAGCGGTAAATCGGGCTCTGACTCTACCTCCGACCCCTCATCAGAGTGACTAGCTGTAGAACCCAAAAAATGTTTTAAAATATGAACATTTCAGTTGATTTCAGTTGGTTTATGATGGAAATGTGTTTGTTTGTTGATCAGGAATTTGTTATTATCCCCTTTTTGAAAACATCTTTGCTTAAGGAGAACTCCAAAATCTTGATCTTTTCCAATTGTAAAGTTAATTGCAAAGTAAAATATTATAAATGCACAATATATGAAAAAGATGTATCAACAATGCTCTGAAATGTATACTTCTGTTTAAGTTTTGAAAAGCATCCTATAAAATACAGATCTATCCATCCATTCATTTATTATCAAAACCATTAAATCAACCTTGATCAGTGCGCCCAGTTCATCACAAGGTACACACTCTCATAACAAACCAACTTTGAGTTTCTAAGTAATTAAAGACATGTGTTTCAAATGTGGTATACAGGAAAAAAAAACAATACGAACAAGGGAGATAACTCCACACAGACAGTGTCCAGTTCAGGATTCCACCTCGGGACTCTGGAGCTGTGAGCTAGCAGTACTAACACTGAACACTTGTTTTTTGTTTTGCTTTTTTTAACTTCATAATTCAGTTACATGACACAACACTTTAAAATTAACTTACATGTAATAAATATGTTATAAGTAATAAATATTTTTCATAATTACTGCACATAAGGAATGTGTTTAGAAACTGTGAAAGAAAAGAAAATGTAAAGTAATAATCGATCAATTGAATGGTTACCATTTTTCATTAATAATTGCCAAATTTTACTACTACTGTACTAACAAATTAACTTGTTATATAAGTATAAAAGAATATTCAGTATATAAAAAATACAGACTGAGTGTGAGATGACAATAATCACTCTATTACTTGGCTACTCTACCAAGAAAACACAGAAGTACAGTAGTTAGCATTGACAGGGGTGCTCTCTGTGAAGAGCTGACATGTTTCCACCATGTTCACATAAGCCTCCCCTCAGGACTCTCATTTCCTACTGCAGTTCAAATACATGTTACTCAGTTTATCTGACACTGGTGTGAGAGAGTGGGTGAGCCAATGAACGCTGTCTGAACAAACTAGAATACATTTTGATTCATTATGGCCCATTAAAAACTTCAATAATGCTCAGGACTATTCTAGATAAGTTAAACATATGGAATAATAGGATTAGTTTATACTTCAGGCTCACTGCACTTTAAAATCATTTTAGTAACAATGAAAAACACTTACGCTTGATTGACCAGAGTTTTTCTTGTTTAAATTATTTTATCTTCAAAAAAGATATTTCTTGCAGGACATTTAATATTACTTTTTTTTACAGATAATTCACACTTAACTACAAAATCATTTTGAAAGCCAAAAGTTAACTTGAAAGTTTCTCTAAAATTCCTATATAAATAACATACGACTCAGTGGCTTTACAGTTCAATATGATATTTCAAGACAGTTTTCATTGCAGTTGATTTCTTTTGTTACATCATATGCTAAGTGCAATATTTGTTCTTTCTGCATTACCTACAAAGCTCTTTGTTTCAGCGTTATATTCATAATTCTCAGTAAAAAATACACCAATATGTAAACAAAGATCTACATGAAGCTGGCATTATTGTGACTATTATAAACACTTTTAATCAGACAAAAGATATTTTCATCTCTGGCATTGTTTGTGCTTCTGTGAGGTGTAATACGAAGTATCATATGTGCAAACAAAGCAGAAATGTAATTGAATATTCCTTGTTTTCAAATAATCCCCAGAACATGAATCTGAGGCATTCACATGTGATCGAGAGCACAAAGAAAGCACAAAAGCCTAATTTCGATCCAGGCTGGAAAGACTGTTTTATACAATTGTATCCGTCCTACAAATTCAATTTCACTCAAGCTGAGTGAACTTAAAAAAGCCTCTTCGCAGGTGCATACTAATCTGTTTGCTCAGATTTACGTGGGAGAGAAAACAAGGCCTTTTTGGAGGTAATTCGGCAGAAGAGCTCATGAATTGGGCTCCCTAATCTCTGAACTCAAAACTGGTACTCAAGCAAGGGTCCTGTGGTCTATTAAAAAATGATTAGAGACCAGCAGTCTACATGACTGGCACTCATTGTGTGTGCCCTAAAGCCTGCATATTCACCCTGTAAATTCAAGAGTGTATGTGTGTGTATGTATGTATGTGTGACTGTACTTCAAGACTTCTACAAAGTTTCAGAACTTTATGTTAAGTTTTATCTTATCTCAAGGACAACAGTTCATTTTTACAACAAGGAAAAACACATATTAAAAAACGGACTAACTGAGAATCCCTTATTAAAGGGCTGAGAAGCGGCAAAAAGCATCTAAAAACAATCATGGGATGCACTGCTTTCTGTGAGTACACAACAATGCTAAAAAAAAATTTATCTCCAAAACTTGCTGCTAAAGTTTTTCACAATGAATGGTAACTTATGCAAGTACCGAAAAAGAAAACAGAAATGTTTCTTTAACTCTCTTTTCATTTTTATACATATACTTAAATATATTTGTAATTATACATACTGCGGACACGTCTCTCTAATTTAACTTACACAATCAGGATACATGACAAATGTTTACAGTCATTTTTTACAGTAAGAGCTCAGGCAAGTTTAGCCACACGCAGGAACAGAACTGCTAAACTCAAGGTTTAAAAGTCCATGCTTTAATGGCCACTATTACACTGCCTACCTAAAAACTCTTTACTAAAATATATATACATGTTTAACTATCTCTTTAATCAAAAATGCCCTTTAAAAATAAACTTATTATTTTAGTTAAATGGAAATAGTATTTAATAAAAAAAAATTCTGCATTGTATCTGGAAGAAAAGAAGGTTATGAAAAATACCAGTTTTCAGGGATTATAAAAATAGTACATAAAGTATATTTTGTATATATAGATATGCATTTTTTCATTTCAATAAGTATATGGGCAATCTATTTCAAAGAGGAAATGTAATAATTGTTGAATGACAGATTGGGTTGATTGACTCAATGTAAGTGACTGTAGATGAGTATAAGATCCATCCATCCATCCATTTTCCAACCCGCTGAATCCGAACACAGGGTCACGGGGGTCTGCTGGAGCCGAGTATAAGATTAGTACCCAAAATAGGGCTAATTCGATGCACAAAATGGATGGACAAATGGCAGAGGTGTAATATATACTTTATTTATCTTATAACTGTGTGCATGCATTATGTATGTATGTATGTATGTATGTATGTATGTATGTATGTATGTATGTATGTATGTTTGTATAAATAAATAAATAAAATAATTTAGATGAGATTTACAAGGCCTATCAAGGTGAACACAGGGAACAGTGATTAGTATGACTTTCTCACTGTTCCAGAGTCCTACATTCAAATCTCCTTACAAGCACTTATGATAAAAAAATGTTTTCACTGTTTCTGTGATTGATTTTCAAAGTATTGTACTTTTCCATTACATAAAAGACATGAAGATTAAGTTAATTGTTTGCTGTAAATGAATGAGGCATTGTACAGTACATTTCTGTATAACTATGCCCTGAAAAGAAACTGGTACTCCATCCAGGAATCACTCCTGACTTGTGCCTGATGGCATAGTGTGAGGAGAGACTCCCATGACCATGTATTGAACAAAGCAGGCTTAGTAAAGTGAATACATGAATCCATGAAAAGAGAAAAAAAAATTTAAAAAATCTGCTTTTTTTCAATTTTGCAAAAATATGTTTGAAAATATGAACCTTCTTTTAAGAAAAAAAAGTGCAAGTTCTTCTGTTGATTTTCCAGTTTTATTTTTTGTACAGTACTGTTCTTCCACTTTGGCTCAGTCTCATAGATATTCAAGCAAGGAAAAAATGTAGTTGCCATACTAGCAGCATATACTACCCATCACACTTAAATTACAATAAGTTCTGAAAACATTCCATAATAGTCAAAATAAAACACACATTAGTTGTATACCATAATAGATAGATAGATAGATAGATAGATAGATAGATAGATAGATAGATAGATAGATAGATAGATAGATAGATAGATAGATAGATAGATAGATAGATAGATAGATAGATAGATATGAAATATACCATATAAAACATTATAGATTAATGAAATCTATCTATCTAAAATATTTCACATAGTCCCTTTCATATTAATCAAACTACCTAGGTGAAATGCTAATTATTGAGATAATTCAGAGTCACAAATATGTAACTTGTTTTTTTAACACTCATTAAAAAAATAAAACCACAGTATCATGTTTGCTCAGTGGAAAGCCAAGGAGTTTAGCATCTCTGATATTCCATCATGGAAACAGAGTTAATGACAAACGACACTTTACTTTTGTGATCTTTAGGATTTTTTCTTTTTTTGTTGACTTATTTGGCTGTCTTTGTTGCACTCTGAGAGGCAGCCTGTGGCTGGAGTCTATTCTGCCAATTTCCACGCTCCATCTGTGGTATCCATCAACGAGGCCTTTGCCCGTATTCAGGGCTCTGACACCTGCCTGGCAGGGTGCAAGAGACACAAAGGAGGCTGGAGCTAAGGAACTGGGGGCTGGGGATGCGAGCACAGCAGGGGGTAATCCAGTCTTCCCTGGATGTGTAGCTTGGGAGTACCTGAAGAGCCCCCTTCTTGCTGTCTACTCCCCCACTTTATTTTTCGTAAAGGAACTTTAGCTAGCCCCAAAGAAAGAAAGAAACAAAGAAAGAAAGAAAATGTTTGACAGAAACCTACCAAAGGAATATTATTTGAAGACTACATATACATTTAAAATCAGCAATAAAGTATTTTTAAGAGGATGTAAGCTTTATTTTCAGATGAATACCACAAATAAACTAAAACTTGCCAATGCTGCATTTCCCTTTCCAGATCTGCTTTTTGTTCTTTGTTGTAAACCTTTACTGACAATTTAACAATCTCTATATGTGATTTAAGATGTGTGAAAGTTGAGTCTTCCTACATGAAAGACTTTGAAAGGGTAGGGGTTGCTGGAAACCACTGTATGTATGCATGCATACCTGGGTTAGGACAATACAACAAAATCCATTCACATCTCCTTCAGAAATTTCTGTAACTTCTTTTATAGCAATATGCTACTTGACCAATTTATCTTTGCCTCTCTGCAAGAAGCACCAGGTACGAAAATAAGCTCTTGACAGTTTTGCAGCCTCCAAAATGGTATAAATAATTTCTGACACTATACAACTCCCAGTGCGCTCTCTACTGTGGGCGAGGAATACTGATTATATACAAAGACAGCTTATACCAAGAAACAGACTTTCAGAGCCAAGTGGCTGAGGCATGTGCTCTCAGTACACTCATAAAACAGTCTCAGGTAGTTAAACCTACAATCTTTACATTTTGCTAAAATTTTAAAATGTTTAAATTTTTTTGTAAAACACTGCAAGTCTGTACTTTTCAATTATATATTTTCTTTTTGATGATTGAATATTCTCAAAACAAATGTATGCTAAGATGGCAAAAATGTGTCTTTCCAGTGACAGGCTGACTTTTAAAGTTGAAAATGTTTTACTCTAATTTGCACTTTTGTTCTGAAAATGATAATAGAAATTAAATCCAATGACTACTTATTTCTTTCCATTATTTTTTGTAATACAGCAACCTCAGGTCATTTCAAGAGATCCAACTGGTAAAAAAAAAAATAGTATACACATTTGCAAAAAGGCTTAACAAGTTATCCTTTCCTCAGCAATATATTTCACCTAAATCAAGTCAAAAAGAATATGAATTTATTGTATAAGCCTTTCTACTTCTGCAAATATGAGATAGATAGATAGATAGATAGATAGATAGATAGATAGATAGATAGATAGATAGATAGATAGATAGATAGATAGATAGATAGATAGATAGATAGATAGATAGATAGATAGATAGATAGATAGATAGATATGGACACAACATCATTTTTTAAATTAATCAGTTATAAAACTATATGACCTGTATTTAGAATAAATACTTATTCGCTTTGTATTAAATGCAATCAGAATGTTTTCCACTGCTAAAAATATTACAGTAACATTCTCTGCAGTTCTGGTCATTTCTGGTAGTTCATGATTAGAAACATTTGGCTCACTGGACCGAAATCAAGCCAGAATACAAGTTAAAATTTATTCAAGGACTTATACACAGCCACTCATAGAAGGTCCATTATTGACCATATGTCCTCCAATTATGGTCCTTATCAGGGGCAGGCCACTGGGAGCTGTTAATGAACTGGGTAATTGAGATGCTGACATGTGTTACCAAAACAAAACAAAAGGAAGAAGAGACAAATGAACAATTTATTTGAAAAAGGAGCAGTTCGGCTTTTCAGGGTGTAGGGGACTAAGTGACTGCCTGAATACATAAAACAGTACATTGAAGCAAAGCAGATGCAAGTAGAATAATAGTTAACTGACAGCGTATGGCCCATCTGTGCTTAACATTCTGTTAAAAGGGTCTCACTTGACTTGCTAAGGAGCCATCTCGTACAGCTGTCTGCGTATACTGTGTAAAAGGAATAAATCATTAACTAATCTAGTTCATACTTGGGATGACAAAGAGCCATAAACATTTACACTGACACATTATGTCGGCACAGCTTGACACAGTTATTATTCATTCATATTGTGGAAGTGACAGTTCGTTTCATTCAGTGGAATGCACCACCTCAAGGCCAGTGACAAAGACTGGCAATTCTACAGTCAACATGTAGAAGAAATTAATGCATCATAGATTTGGCTACAATACTTTTTGTTTGTACTATAAATATCTGTAAAATAACTGCTGATATGTTTACTGGCTTCTACCCCTTAATTACAAAGAATCTGACTTCAACTCATGAACTGTACTCAAATGCTGCATATGTTTGACCTTTTCAATATCCACCTGGCTTCAAGACTTCAGGATTATAAATGAAAGCCACTGGGTGCTCATACTAAATTGTACTTGTTTTCTGTAATTGTTTTCTGCTTTTGAATGAACTATCTGAATCATATTTTTACCAAACACATAAAACATATTTAAAAACATAAAGATTATATCTGTCAGACAAAATTACCAGTGTTAATAGTTTAAAGAGAACAATCTGTATTATATATCTGTCAGATCTACTTATTTATAGCCTTAAAATAAATTCAGCTGTCAAAATTACTTTTTATACAAGCTTAAATTAAAAACAAATAAAATGATTAAAATATGAAATTACATATAGATAATCAAGTATGGTTATTATATATTCATTACCAGAGTTCCTAAATAATCATCACGGACTGTGAGAACATTTTTACTATTAGGCAAGACAGGCAACAGTTCTTAGTGTAACTTCTTGAAGAAGGGGTTCTGAAGCTAGGTTTTTTGAAAAATATAACAGCTTGTTCCCTCATTTTAAAATAAAAAACAAATAAATTGTCTATTTCTTGCTCTTTTACCTTTGTGTCTGTAATGCAACAGAGTTAATAAAATTAATTATCCATTCAATTTTCAGCCAAGCATAATCCAATTTGGGGATGCATGGAACTGGAGTCTATATTACCAGTCTTGAGTTCAAGGAATCAACACTTGTTGAGGCGTCAGTCCATCATAATACTCACTTGTGTGTATATGGGGCCAATTTTCAATTACCTAGTAATCTAACTCATCTTTGCTAAGGAGAATGCGTAAACTCCACAAAGACAGAGACCAGGCTGGGATTTAAACCCAGTGTCCTGAAACTGTGATACAGCAGCACTAACCACAGCACCACCTAAAATGAGCAAAACATTGGTAAGTATTAATGTATAAAGCTTAAGTTAAAATGATCTCACTGCTCTTAATTATTTTGAAATACAAAAAATGCAAGTACTTAAAAACCTACCAGTACATTAATAGGTATTAGGCAAAACATATTACCTAACCTTAAAATTTGCATAATAGATAAAAGGACCAACAGATAGATAGATACTGTTGTGTTTTCTACTAAAAGTAATTTATCTCTAAAATTAAGATTTTTAAGTTCTAATACAAGTATTGAAAAACTGCACAAGTTTTGAATGAATGGGGATTAGAGATTTAAGGAATGTACAGATTTCTAAATGATATCTTTTATCTTTCTTAGTTTACTTATTAGTACAGTTAAGACTCAGGTATGCCACCAAATACGTATACACATTCTATGGACTCATGTTAGTCCTAATTTCTATCTTACATACTTATCTGTACTGACTGTTATTTAACATAAATATAATTTTAACCTCCAAACTTGTTTTAAGTCAAATCACTTGACAAAACAGTGACCCAGTGATAAACTTTGACCTGTGGGAAAGCTTGGCATTAACACATCCACTAAAGCCTGCTTGTTACTTGCAAGGGCTTCTCCTTGACCTCAGTCAGTTCAAACATGCACACATAGGTTTCACTGCCCTAATCACTCTTCACTTGTAAATTATTATGTAAAGGGTATTTGTAAACTACTGTACACTTACTTACATTTATTTTCCATTAATCATGCTGTTGAAGAACAATAAACTGGTGTGAAAATCACATTGTAGCATTTCAATGACGTCTATTATTTGGTTCTAGCTGCACAAAAACATATTAACATGATCACATTGAGTTTTCAATGTTGTTATAAATACTGTAACATATCAATGGGTCCAACATGTAAGGCCTCGCTAATAATACAGTGTGTCAATTTTTCAGAATCGTTTCCATTAAGGTATATGTCCTGTAAAGTCAATAATCTTTCATTCAAGTGTACTTTAGGAATGTCAACAGCCATTTAAAACTGCAGCTCAAGTGCCAACTACTGAACTTTCTGTAACTGTTCACAGAATTCCAGCCTGCTGTAAAATTTGTCACGGACTTGATGTTTTGGTATGTTGTTAGCAGCATGATATCAGTGTTTAAGATGAAAAGATGTGGAAGACATTCTGCTTAATAGTTTACATGAACTGGCTCATATGTTATGTTTTATTTTTTTATTTTTTCTTTTCGAACAGGAACCAAATTCCACTACGTTCTATGGTAGGTTTTCCCAGGGTAATTAGATAACACAGCAGATTGTTAGTCTACTGCTGTTCACGTTAAGTGATTGACAAGCCTCTGTCTGGCTGCTCAATTAACTATTTCATTTTGTTGCTTTTTGCAGTTTTGCTTGGCTAATACTTTCAACAAATAGGGAGTGTTTCTAAAGAACCCATTCTCCTTGACCTTCAGTTGCCCATTTTCTTTCAATCACTTCAAACTGTCTTAAAGAAGCTCTGTTGAATGTACAGAGTCCATCACAGCTCCAGGTTCATCCCCTTCCATGCCCTGAATACCTCACTTCAAAGATGGACCGCATTCATTAATTGCCCTTTGAATTAATATCAGAGGGTCACAATGCGAGTGCCAGAAGAGAAAGAGGCTTTAATGAAGCATAGAGCAACCATTCATTTGCAGATAAGCACATTTTTATGCTTGAATGATCATCATGGTGAAGGCTTCATGATAAAAAAAGAGGAGGAAGAGGAAGAGAGGAGGAAGGATGAGGAGTGACAAAAAATGTAGACCAGACTATTCAAAATTGAAATTGTATATTATAACTATTGTTTATATACACATTATTGGAGATGCATTGTCATGTGAGGGAATAGATAGATAGATAGATAGATAGATAGATAGATAGATAGATAGATAGATAGATAGATAGATAGATAGATAGATAGATAGATAGATAGATAGATAGATAGATAGATAGATAGATAGATAGATAGATAGATATTCTACTCATAAAACTTAAATTTAGTTTTTGAACTGCAATCAGAATTGAATATTATACTTTGCTCTACAAATTGCTACAAACACCAGACACTACGAACTATTAAAAATTTAAAACATGTAGGTCTACTGATCTTTGTAGTCAAGACATTTTCAATTTGTAAATGTGAACATGAGAGTGATGATTGGGCAACTGGGATGGGGTTATGTGTGTTTGTTACTTTAGCTGCAAGTTTTCTAAGAGCTCTTTTCTCTTTTTTAGAAGCAAAGCGGTCTTTTATTCTAAATGATATACAATCAAAAATGTGATAGATAGATAGATAGATAGATAGATAGATAGATAGATAGATAGATAGATAGATAGATAGATAGATAGATAGATAGATAGATAGATAGATAGATAGATAGATAGATAGATAGATAGATAGATAGATAGATAGATAGATAGATAGATAGATAGATAGATTTGTGGCCTGGTAAATGTTGATAATCTCACCTGATTGTCCTAGAAAATAGAGAGACCTCCGTGACTTTCGTGTCATATGTCTGACTTTCCTGAGCAGCAAAAGAAGCAAATTATTAGGACGTCTTTGCTGATCATGCATTACATCTGTTTACCTCACTTCTTAAAACAACAAACATAATATGAATGATTCCCTCAGTCGTGTTTTTCATTTACAAATTTATAAGAGGTTGAAAAGTAAAAGCTTGTGTTTGCATGCTAGCATCAGTTCAGTTTATTAAGACAAAATTCTATGCAGGATGGTACCAGCTAAATGCTGCAGAGCCAGTTCTTTACTTATTTACACAAACAAAGTCCTTCTTAGTTTCTTTGA
This sequence comes from Erpetoichthys calabaricus, assembly GCF_900747795.2. Taxonomy (NCBI): domain Eukaryota; kingdom Metazoa; phylum Chordata; class Cladistia; order Polypteriformes; family Polypteridae; genus Erpetoichthys; species Erpetoichthys calabaricus. The sequence continues at coordinate 116,780,255 of NC_041395.2, forward strand.
TAAAAGAAGCTAAATCTTTTCCTCTTTCATGTTTTGTCAGCATTTGATTCCTTTTGTCCTCTGGCTATTTGCCTGGCTGTGGACAATGAAGCAGTAAGAATAGAAGCAGATTGTTGGAATGGTCCTCAATAAACCTAATTATGACATGTTGACTGCGCTCACCATGACATATTTGAAGGATCCAGGCTTATTCAATTAGCCTTTCCAGGATTCCTTTCAAAAATAAAGTTATCCCTTTGACTGTTTGTATTTCTGAAAGGTATTTTTGTTCAGTTTAAATGTAAATCCCCAAGACTAGACTGCTTCTTCTGTTACTCTCAATAACGTTAATTATTTGAAGAGGGTCAATATTTTTTCTGTGTGCTTTCTCAAAAAAAATGTTACTCATAATTCCATTAGCATTTACATTTTACAAGATCTCTATACAAATAATACACTGAAAAGCTTGTCTCACCAATTAAAAATAAATTATGCATACTTTAAAATGATATTTGCTTTACTTTCTCCCAGACTGAAAACAGGGGGGTTTGTTTAAATTGTTAGCTATTAGGTGCATTATGTGGAATCAAAAAGTGTTCCACAACATGATCCATAGCCAAAACAAGACTCTGTTGAACGTCCAGGTGATACACATACCCAACAGGACTGAAGACACTATGTTAATTTTATTTCATTTGATGTTATTTATTTCATTAGAAATCACATTTGACATATATTACCATAGACAAAGGTATCTGCTGTGCTCATTAAATTAAAATTAGAGTTAAAACAGCTATCCAAATGAATTGCCCAACGCCTTTTAAATGTTTCACAGTCAGTGCTACTCAGAAGTATCCAAACTAGGAGGATTTTCCCAGACAAATAAATCTAAATGATCCAGCTTTGATCTCAGTACTTAAGGGACCTTGACAAAAGATGCTGAACAACAAGGGGCAGGACTACTGGCCCCTCAATGCACAACAATAGCATTGGCAAACAACTACTTAATCAATATTTGGCCAACGATACTGAAAACTCCCTTTTCAGATTTTAATTCCGAGTTGTAAAACAACTGTAGAGCATCTAGTGACATAAAACTCTAAACTCAATAGGAATCAGCCTTCTACTATCCTGCCAGTCATATAATTCAAAGCTATGTAGTCTTTAATGAGTTATCTCGGAGGAATGGACTTGCTGTAAAGTAGAATGTTTAACTTAAGGGCAACCTGTAGCTATCCTACTCTTTTGATCTAAAGAAAGGGAGATATGTAAGTCATCTATTCTTGTGTAATTGTTTAGCTTTACATTAAAGGGACAGGCCTTAAAAATCAACCAATAACCAGCTAGTTAAAATAACATTATGAAACAGGGACTTCAGCAGTTACACCCAACAAACGTCTTCACGTGCAGTAGGTCTTGATTTATGGACGCCTGTTATGCACAATTTGTTCCCAAATTAACAGGAGACCCGTTTGTAGTTATGCCTCGTTTCCTTCGCTTCTTTACTACTTTCTTCATGACTGCCAGCTGTTTCTAACTACTGTTCAATGTTACAGTTCTGTTTAATATCTGCATCGTTAAGATATCGTTTGAAAACTGTCAAACAATATGTACTTTGGCATATAAAGTTTTAATAGTGCTGAGAATTAGGTGGAATGTTTATTGGGTAGTAACTTTTTTTTTTTTTGGATTATATCCTTAAATATTGGAGGATGACAATCCCCATGTACCCCCACCCCCACCTCCTTTCCAAGCATCTCCCTATGACTAACTCTTTACATCTAAATATTTAAGCAAGGACTCGAGAGTCGCGTGTCTTAAATACAGTAATCAGCTGTCCTTAATACCATTACAGCATGAAGAAAAAATGTTTTAAAAAATCACAAACAGGAAAAGCCATCACCCCCTTCTGCAGATAGCGCTATGAACTGCCCGCCTTTGTTAGGGTTGCTAAACTGGGTGCAGAAATTTCACGAATGTAATGGCCTCAGGCTAAAGGGGCGGGTTTGGGTTGAGATGAAAGTGAGAATAAATAAAGGGCTCGATTTAATCTGCTTGAAGAGATTTTCAGTTGGGGAGAGAGTTTGATGGGTGAATATTGTAGCAGTGCGCATGACTTGGGCGCTTCCATTGTGACCGCTCCTCGGGGCCAATTCCACTCTCCAGGGGAACACTGGGCGCTATTCAACCGGGGACTGTTTAATACACTCTCCAAATCATTAAATGTCACCCAGCTCAGCAACAGAAACATTTAGAAGACCCAATTAATGTTAAAGAGGGTCAGAAGGGGGTATTACAGAATTAACAAGAGTTAATCCGAGAAGGGGACAAGTTCCTGGGTTATTTTGCTAATATTGGTTCTCTTCTGGTTATGGAATACGGGGCTTGTTTCATTATTCTAGACAACAAATTGAACTGGTAACATTTATACGGTCATAATTACTTGGAAATTGAACTTTGGAGTGAATTTCGTCCAGGCTCACTACATTGTATCAAAAGATCGAATATTAAAAATACTCTAAACTGGATCAGGTCTGAGGATGCATGCTTACTGCTGTCACTTGGATGCTTTCCAGTAATAATATGAACTTCTTCGAGCGAGAAGCTGTTCATTTATGGATTTTCTATGCTATTCGCCAAAATCCCCGCTTATACTTGACTACATTGATAAAAAAAAAACGATTTGGGCCAGTAGCAGATATGAATTTTAGTAAAATAACAATATGTCCAGTTTTAAGAAAAAGAAGCTCCTTCTGCCTTTAAAGGGCCGTTTCAATTGTGGCTTTTGAATGGTAGTCGGCATCTTTAGACGACCTAAAGACTCAAAAAGAAACATTTTGTAGGTGAAAACGGCCGCTTTTCCACGGTAGAGAGTCCATAAAACTGCTAGGAGCTGCAGCTATTGGGGATCACTGAATAATTCATCCCTCATTGAAACCTCATAATGTCTTTCCTCAGTCTTTTGTTAGGTTGCTTTCTCTTCTTTTCTCTCCGAATTATAAAAAGGTTGCCTTCTTTTGTTCTGGCCAAGCTGCTGCTAGCTCGGCTTTTGTCTCCGCAAAGCTGAAGTGTGAGTTTCAATGGACTCTCCCCCCTTTGTTTTCCAAGTTCATCTCCAAGTGTTGTGGATTGTGCACTGAAGGCAGGCTTTGTAAAAGATGGAAAAGTTGTACAAATGTTTGACCAACTCATTTGGGTTTTTTTTCCCCCTTTTTTGTCTACATACAGGCCCGTATGGAGAGAAATTACAGTACACACATGAAAACCGTTTCTGCAAACAGTAAGCACGTCAACACGAACCTTTATACACTCTATTATTTGACCGTAAATATTATTTTCTTAAGTTAATTGTGTTTATAATCATGTTTACAAATGCGTTATTAAAATGTATTAGTAATGACCTATATTGTAATACCTTGAATTAGAAAAAAAAACTTATACACTGTTGTAAATAACACAATTCGAAAATGTGGGTCTTATGAAATAGTTAAAATAAGCTAAGAAGGAGCTTATGGATATTTACATTCCGAGCATAAAAGACGGACAAAAATGACTAAACGCGAGCACTATATATATTTAAAAGTATTCTGCCGCTCTTAAAAAATTAGATTCTACACTTTATCTCAAATGCTCTTATTGTTCATTTTGGACTATACATAGTTACACACATACATATGCAAGTATAGTACAAACGTGCATTAAATATTTGGATACATAACACATCTAACATTTTTATTTCGATCATTTATGTTAACACACCTACTTAGATTATTGCAGTTACAATTTTATATGTGAAAAACTTAGCACTACACAGACAAAGTACTTAAAGGCCACTGCCCATTTAAAAAATAAATACATTAAACTTTCTTAACATAAAAACTCTAAAACGGTGCCAAGAACGTAAGTTTAAAATAATCACAACACCGAAATCTCCTACATTTGATGAAGTAAGGACAATCATATTGGCATGTACATTTTCTTTTTTTCCTTTTTTATGAATGCTTATATATACTTAATTTCACGTGTTTTAAATTCTCAGCGTTTACAATAAACAGAAAAAAGTACCGTTTAAAAAATACACAATGAACTTAAATATACAAAGCGACATAAATGTGTAAATATACTTAAAATATATAAAATATACTTAAATATATAAGTATAAATATACTTATATATATAAATTTAATTTACAGAACGGTTACATGAAAGGACAAGAATAAGTCAGTACGGTAAATCCGTTCAGTTTCTGAACTCCTGCACTTAAAGAAAGCGAATAAAAGCTAAAGGGAAACAGCGCCATCTTCCTATTGCAGTTTCTGAGCAGTTAAAAGGTAATTAGCTTCAAGTTTAACACTTCATTTGACTCGAAAAACACAAATAAAGTGAAAGTTTCACTTTAGGTTGTTAACATTTACAGATATATCATGTGTTTACAATTTAAGTAAGTAACGACGATTAACTCTTCAGATATCAGCAAGTAACCGCTTGACAACCAGGAAACACTGTGCTGATCTCTTTAATATCATAACGGTTTAGAGACAACTTAAGGTAGAAAGCAGTTTTCTGTCCAGGTGTGTCACTGTTGTCAGCAACCAAATCCCTTACTATCAACAGGTTGAGAAAAGACAGCGGCCGTGCGCTCTCAGACGCCCTCTTTGATCCTAGATATGTTTCCAATTGCGGTAATTGTCCTCACACCTCTGTAAACTTTTACCGGCTGATAAGCCCAAGAGGCCGCCAAAACAAAGCAACATCACCCTTTGCGACACTAGTTCTGTTCAGTAAACGTCACTTACTAGATGGAAGTTAAGGAAAGCTTTACGAAGAGGGTAAACTGCGAACTCACGACTTCAGATGCAGCAGCCCTACGTTCAGTTTAACCGATCATAGCTTACCTGTAAAGTCGTCATGTATTAAAATACCTTCCTTTAACAAAATGGTCAATCCCCCGACCCGGTGAATGAATAATGTAACATTATGAGAAGCATCTGTTCCCAATAGTCTGAACAACTACACAACGTTTAACATGCATAAATTACGTTGCAAATATTATGAGTTATTCTGTATTCTAACGTTTGCTTTTCAAAAAACATTACAACAAATAGCATAAATGCATATTAAAGTAAGTCAGTTCAAGCTCTTTTGAAACTCACATCTGTCTCCGAGAATCCCATCGATGCTGTGTTTGGCTTTTTTTTCACTTTCTTCAAATTCTTTTCTTTCAATGTCTTCATCGTCCTCCTCATCCTCTCCTCTGCCTCCAAATTTACTTCTCATAATACGACTAATAGAACTCACTTAAACAAAAGGGAGAGAGAAAAAAAAATAATAAAGTCGCAAATGGCGCTTAAATACAAGTGCGCCCTGTGTCCAAACACATGAAAAACCTTCATTTTCTCTTTTAAAGAATCAAGAATGTCTCCGTTTGTTTGGCTGCTATCATAAAAAAGAATGATTTTGCGAATATTCGAAAATCACTTTCAAAGTTCATGTGAAGTTTATATCAGATTATCATAACCAAGCCACAACAAAACATCTAAAAATAAAGTGAAAGTGACTGAATGTTTTAATCTTTCCCCTTTTAAAGAGTGAAAACAAAATTTATACTGGGGGATCTTTTTCGAAAAAACGTTAAAATGCCAGTTGTACGATAATAGTTTTTAAACATTCATCTATTCATATACATTTCAATAAGAATCAACAGTTAAATAGCATTAAATATTGAATAACATTCCAGAGGCTTTCCACCAAAACTATCTTCAAACAGCAATTAGAACAATATTAACAGTAATTAAATACCTGAGGGTACGGAATTCCGATCACATATTCCGTCTTTCAATAATTTATCCCTGATTTCCCAGCTAAACATTCCAGGATTATCCCGTTTATACTCCTCGATTTTCTTTTCTACGTCTGGTGTTGTCACCTGCTTTAATAGACAGTTATGGTGATACACAAAAGACAATTTTAACGACGTACAATCCACGTTACATGTAAGCAGTTCATACAAATACACGCTTGTTCCAGAGAGTCTTTTAACAAAAAAGAATATTCTAAAAAGGACATGTTTTATATGTAAAAATCACAAGTGCCATCTTATAAAATTAGATACCTCTTGAAAGTAATTGCTGAAATTTAAGCAAACTGAAAACTATCCAATAGTAAGTATTCTTAAGAAGCTATTAACGGAGAATGCAACTCTGTACTTTAAAGTCCTTTAAATTAATAAGACAAACTGTCATGGTTCTCAACCTCCAAAAGAAGACTTTGTATAAAGATTATTAAAGTGTAAATGTAATGATTTTAAAAATAGTAGAATAGTTATAATTAAGGTACCAACTATACAATAAAAAAGTTCCAATTACCGATTTGACCCAATTATAGTAATAATTAAGAAAAATGTGGTCGAACTGTAAAACACAGTTAACCAAACCAAACAAACCATTCCCCAAACACACAAACACGACACACGACACAAATTAATAAACCATTCCAGATGATATATTTTATAATTATAAAATGTATCACAAACTTTTACCAAAATGTAAAACTTCACTTCTGTGCAAAGAGTGAAATAAAACCTAGGCATTTCTAAAACTTCAAAGCTTTACAGAACACAGTGTCAAAGATAATGTTTGTTATAAGGATAGTAGTAAGATAGATTTCTTTTTACCTGGTGGAATTTATCATTTAAAAATGTGAACGAGCTGCATGACAAAAAAACACATGATTTAAAAATATGTCTGATCGTTAATTGCCAGCTTTATTTAAAAAAAGAATCAAAATCAAACTAACACGTTTTATATCCTAAGTGTGCAATTATAGGAATAGGCTTACAGTGTGTAACGGAACAGCAATGATAACAGGAGCTAAATTTAAGAGCTCTCACCTTGGGCTTGCTTCCTCCGATAGCTCCGGGTCTGATAGACCCCGTCTCCTGGTACCTGCACAGTATCTTCGACACACAACCGTGAGACACCCTGAGCTGGCGAGAGATCACGCAGGGCCTGATGCCATGATGGGCCATTTCTACAATTTTGTGTCTGATGTGATTTGGTAAAGGACGGCCATTAATGAAAACTCCGCCGAGCTGATTGACCCTTCCCTGGCCTAAGGGGGTAGAAACTTTACAAAAAAAAGACTGAAAGTTAACAGGAAGTTACAGGAAATTAATATCGCTTGACTGTCCCGAGCATTTTTTATTCAAACAGTAATTCACATGTGACCCAGGCTGCCTGCTTATAAGTGATAAAACAAAATACATTTTAAAATACAAATGAAACTTTGAAACCTCTAAATAAATTATGAGAACCAATGCATTAAAAACTAAGCAGCGAGTCACTTTTATAAACTGTAACCTAAAAAAAATGGGCAAAACGCTTAGTTTAACCAAATTCCTCCAAAATGTGCTTTATTGTCGCACCAACAAATAACTTCACTGAATATTAAAATTATCTGATACTTTTTTTACAACTGTATATTATTTACTTCCCATCTCTTACATTGTGTATTGTATATTGTATTTGTATATTCTGCAACAACAATGCAACAACTGTATTAAATACTAGCAAATACATTATCTTTTACAGTGTGATTATTTCACATTTGAATGTTTATTCATATAAAGAGCCATATCATGAAGGTTTTTTACTTGTAAGTGAATGAAACAATACTGCTACTGTAACAAATAGGTTATTTGTACCAATTGTGAACTTATTAATCTTGTTTGGTATATTTAAAAAAACAAACAAAAAAATAAATTAAATATAAAAGTGTGTCATTATTAACAGGCGTGTGCAAGAGTTAATGTTATTTTATGATATAATATATAAGCACGTTATTACTGATTGATTTAACGTAGGCCCACATTTATTGCAATTTATTATTTCTGTCTCACTTTTTATAAGGATTGTAAACACAGCCAAGTTTGTACAAAAATGCCACAAGTGGATATTTAACTATTTTACGACATTAAAACATTAACACATAAACAACTATACAGAATAAATGTATAACAATCCATATGTACTTTAAAATAAATACACAAAGAAAGAAAGAAACAAATAAATAAATAAATAAATAAATAACAATGTGATGTTTACCTTCTAGTGGAAATCCGTTTCGAGGATAATTTTGACCTGGAGTCGGTCTCATCATTCTAGGGACTGCTCCAGCCAGTGCTGTCATTTTAAAATGCAAACCCTGGTATATACTTATTTCCTGTCAAATCAGAATTTAGTCCAAACTGTAACGATTCCTCTACGAAGTAAAAATCACTTCACTTGCTTTGCCCAATGATGTAGTATCCCCAAAACGCAAAATAAGAATAACCAAAAAATTGAAAACGACCCCTTTTAAAAGCAAAAACGTTGTTTTTTTGTTGCAGTTGATCTAACAGAGTTAGATCTGCAACGAAGAAAAAAAGTTCTTACGCAATTGCTGTTGTTGTTGACACACTTAAAGAGAGTGAATGGGTGTTTGCCTATAGTGGAACATTTATTAGCTGTTGCACTCAGACCTTCATCAGGTCTTCCTGTTCTCTGATTGGCGAGAAGAAGAATTGTCCCGGTTAGAGAAAGCTCAACCCGATTGGCTGTCAGACAAACTTTCTTCTCTCATCACTGTACGCAAGATACTTGACTTGAACAAAGTAAGTGCGTGCAGGATATATTAAAAAGTAATAAGTACTTGCCACTTTTAGCTACAGCGTCAGGTTTAGAGTGCTTGTAAATACTAAAGTCATACTGATTGTAAATAATACGCGAAAGCTCTCTAAGAATTATTGTAGTTACACGTTTCATTTAATAATTGCGAAACTGTTAACGCGTTAGCAAGGTTTCTATATAATATTTAGTAAATGCATGTTTGTAATCTAGATTTATCTGAATGCATTTGCCTCCCCCAGGAATTTATATTGGACTGAAAGTTATACAAAGTTAAAATAAAAGACGCAAACTGTCAGACTGCAGAAAAGTGCCTCAGCAGGATATGACGCCGGGAATGCTGTAAAGGCTGTCTGTCCCAAAAGAAGCTACCTTTGTGAGGCATCGTTATTTATAACCTCGTAAGTGCCAGCAAACTCATCCCAGACTCGTCTTCCACCACACTCTTTATTTAGAAACCCCCCATTCAAAAACTCTGTCACTCAAGGGAGAGTTGGAATTATTCGTAACCATAATCAATCAAAGCAATGAAGTTTGCTCACTATATCCCCTTTGAAATCAACAAAACAATGACTTTTCCAGCCTGCGTCTTTCCCTTAAGCGTACTTTTTTTTTTTTTTTTTTTTAAACTCAATAGGTCTTCTTGTCTTTTCTGTCCTAAACAGATGCGGACAAAATGCAACTTAAATATAATGCAGGAAAATAAGTATATATTTATATATATATATATATATATATATATATATATATATATATATATATATATATATATATATATATATATATATAAATAACTAAAAAAAATAGCAATTTCATAATTATTCGGTTACCAATCCAGTAGCTTGAAATTTGGCATCCCGATAAACACAAGGAAACAATTGTCCTCTGAGCAAAATGCATTTCACGGTCTCCACTGGAAATGACTTCAGTCTTCACTAATTATCCAAATCGCGGTGATCAGGTGCAGAATTAACAGGATTAGAAATATTTCACAAGCAAGCCATCACGCAATAATACGTAACTACCAGAAAGTAAATAGAATCAAACAAATCATTCAGGGTTTTTTTAGCGTAATTTCCTATTTTTTCTGCCGTCAGTTTGTTGAAATTATTTACTCGTGAGATGGATATTCTATCAATTGCATTTAAATTTTTAAAAGTAAATATATTCAAATTTAAGCCCGATCTCAACGAATATTTTCTCATTAATACACATTAAGGTTTACATAACTAATAGAATGCTGATTTACTACATATCAACGATTTATTGAAATGTTAAACACAACGCTTCTAAGGGTTGCAAAAATCTTTACATACAAGCTTCTCTGAGTTAGTATCGTATTAGAAAAACACAGCGGGGATGGAAAGGAGTAAAGACAACCAAACACCTTCATTAAGACAATTTAAAGGAACACTTAATACACATCAATTAACACTTTACCTTTTGAAGATTTGAGAAAAAAAATACTTCAAATGATTTTTTTTGTGTGTTTAAAAACAATGTCGGAAAGAAACCTCCACAATCTGCTCGAATAACAGGGGTTCTTTAACTTGTAAACGAGAAGTTTGCCTTTTCAGCAAGAAATGAAGTTCTCTTCTATTTAGCTTGAGCTGGAATTAAGCTATTTAAAGAATAATAACTTCTATTAGGTTTCTTCCTATTTGTAAGTTTGAACGGTATGTTGCTCGTATACGTTTTATAATATATTTTATCACTACAGGTTGTCTCCATAAAAGGACACGATTAACGTTGATTCATCTGTATTATTTGTGATAAATGTTATCACGCTGTGCTCGTTTGCACGCTCGTGCAAAAACATCTTTATAGATTTGAAGGTGCGTTTTGAAATAATAATAAAAAAAGTCCTTCGTAGAACAAACGGAAAAGTACAAACATTTGCTTTCGTTTTATAAGCGTATAATTCAATAATGCCCCACGGATGGGGAAATGAAGGCATGGACGGGCCACTCCACTACTCCTGCATGTTACATTTTCATAGGTATCTTACAAGGGAAAGCAAAGTTGTCAGCAAAATAAAAGACTCTTTAAACGTTACGTTTTGATTGTTAGAAACTTTTTCAAAATAATCAGTGCAAAACATAATTAGATTGCAATAGCCTGTTTAAGAGATTATCATTAGTAGCTTCTTTATTATCCATTTTATATGTATATTACTTATATGAATCGAAATTACTCTGTCCTAAAGCAATCATGTCACACCTGTTCCACAATGAGAAGTCAGTAGATTAATAAAATACCTGTAATGGTGGTAATGTTTTCTCCTTATAGTCCATGTCAAAGTGTTTTCCAGTGGCAAGAGTATACTGTTGAAATCAAACACCATTTCACGCGAATGTTTTGTTTTTTTTTATAAAATGTATCTAAATTACTTTCACCCATTCCAGTCGCGACTATAGGACTTCGCTATGTATCAATGCAAGAACCATCTTCAAAGAAATTGTATTCATGAACGTTATTTCAAAATAGCTACAACCAAGGGTCATAACGGACCTCTCGTTTATTTTCTATCTAGAGATCTAGGGCGATAGATGAAAGATTAATTATTTTAGAAAGCACATCATGAAACGTTAGACTCCTTATAAAAAACGTCTGAAAATCCTATCACACTGCCTTCCCATTTTAAAAGTGACACCCGATCAGCATAGCCAATGGATTTAACGGTATGTAGTTTCTGACCGAAGAATAAGAAGAATAAGAATAGGAATAGCGATTTTCCAACTGGTATAACTTTTGAGATTATCACATTTCTTGCCGATGCAAACATTTCAGGTTTGCTGATCATTTTACTGCCTCGCCGCAAACACTTCATCTTTAAAAAAGATGAAATGCCGCTGGTACTGCTAAAACAAGAGATTTCATGGTACAATCGTTAATAATCTGTGAAGGACCCCCGTTATCAAACAAACAAGAGACGCACGCAGCGCCTGGATTTTTCCAAACATTATTGGCATTATGTAAATTCTGAAAGTGAACCTGTTGCTCATACAAAAATGATCAGGACTTTTACTCTGCAGTGTTTGGGTAAACAATTTCTTAAATACAAAAAAAAAAAGAAAAGAAAAAGCTTGCTTATAATAGTAACTACAATCGTCAATTTCGAATTTCACAGCCGAAAATTAGTCTCATATCATATGGAAACTACGACACACTTGATTTAATATCTATTCTATTTCCTCTTTGTGTGTGTGTGTGTGCGTGCGTGTGCGTGTGCGTGTGTGTGTGTGTGTGTGCAGGTATTTAATGGATTACAAAAAACTTGTATTATTAAAATTCAAAAAGAAGCCAATTTTCTCGTCAAATAAGAATCATGAGCCATTAAAGGATACATCCATTGCTTATATATATTTCGTTAAAATACCCATTTTTAATTTGAAACAAATAATGAGTTAAATACAAGAATGCTTCTTCAAGTTAAAAAAAAATAAGATAAAATATACCTCAAATTTAAACAGTCTAAAAACAAAATACATTTGTGTGACGTCTGATGAGTTAAATTGACACTTAAAATGAATCTTTATCGAGAGCAGCAGCAAAACTCAACTTACAAAACTATGCGAGTAAAATAAATATATATTAACAATATTATGACAAGTTACAGAATTAATAACCTATTCTTATTTTACGTTCAATTGGGGAATATATTGCTCTATTGTATTGTGTGTATTTTTCCCAACGGAATCTATTTGGTGAGAGTTTAGCAGGTTTTGGAGTTTTGGAAATCAGAAAAGTTCTGACCGACATCGCTTTAAGGTTCTTAAATACTTTTCCAACTTCTAAACTTAAATAAAAAAATAAAAAAAAATGTTGTAAAGAAACAAATTGCAGTATATTTAACCTAAAATGTGAGCTTTGATTTATCTCAGGTTGTGTTCGTTTATACTGTTGAGTATTTTAATTGCTTAAAATAAAGTGAACATCTATCTAGTATAACCGCCACACGTAACGTTTATCTTGCCAAATTCATCTTCAAGTTTTCACTTTTTCATTCCAAAATATTAAACTTAAACATCGTAGCCACAAGTGTATGCATCCACGCCTTGGAGCAGATATGATGTATTTTTTACTGTTAAAGTCAATACATTATGTTATTATTTGCAGACTAAGCTTTTTTCACTTTTACTTAGCCTGTCACGTGAACCTTAATGCGAACTTTATTAATTGCTTCATAAGTCCTTTCATAGTGTTAATGATGCAAGATAACAAAACATTCTCAATCAAGCTTAATGCAAATCTGGGGGTTTGGGGGGGCTGGGGTGTGGTTGAAGGTGGGGTCGGGGCCAATCCTGGCAGCAATGGGCTCAAGGCAAAGACCAGACCTGGAGAGGGCGCCTGTGATTATGACATTATATACCATATTTATATGTACAAAAAAGAAAAATATAAAGTGTTGCAGCAAGCTAATAAACTTGTGTAAAATGAACAGTTGCTCACATTTATTTGGTTTGATTTTCTACTTGAGAAAATCTTGCATTTCCTCTTCGTTTACATACACATACACCAAGACAAAGAGAGTAAAAAGAGAAAGACAGATGCCAGTGAAAAGAATATTTTCTATGGGTTTATGCATTTACATTTGGGTAATGTAAAGTGCCTTTCAGCAGAACTTATTGATTATCCATAGAGATTCTTGATTTTACAGACAATCTTAATATTAAATTCAAAACATTTTTTTCCTTGTAAAGGTTTTAAAAATATTAGCAGATTATATATTAAAAAATAATATACAAGAAATTTACCACTATCGTTTTTTTAATTAGCATCAAAATGGACCCACTATGGAAAAATTGGTTTGATAATCAATAGAATAATGGGAGAATGGCATTAAAATATAACTGTACAACAAGGCCTCATCTGAAAGATTTCCAAGGTTGCTTTGGTTAGCACTGAATTGAATACTCAAGCCAAGTCTGAAGTCAGTCTTAACTGCTGTCCCTGCTTTGTATACAAGCCTGCATAAACACACTCAAGATGCCATGAGTTCTTGGTGAGAATTTCATTTTCATTATTTTTTCATGTAAAGTGCAAAGGTGATTCTGATGAGTGGAGGGGCAGAAGAGGAAGTTTATGTACAGACATAGAATTTATAGTTTGATTTTTCACAGCTTCCTACTCTGAATATCAGAATTACATTCTGCTATGTTTATCTCTTTATTCACAATATTACAACATCCAATATAGTATTTCTGCATTCCCTATTCAATTACTTAGAATTACGATTATTTTTCTATATTTTTTAGGTTGTGGTGTTCCACCTCTCTAGAATGAAGTTATGCTGTTGTCTATTTATACCAATCTGCAAGTTTTTTTTACTTAATTTTGCACTTCTCAAGCAATAACAGATTTTCTCACTTTTGAAGAGTATTTACACTGTTAGAATATATAAAATACTTTTTAAGTGAAATAATACTTGGGTGATTAATGTCCATAACTATCATTTTAAAGAGTGCCTGGTGTAACAAAACGTGCAAAAGATGCATTTCATTTTTTACCTTTTTCATATTTAATTTTCTCTCTAAGAGTTTTAACTAATTGTCTACGGGACGATTGAATTTGGTGAATATTTAGGTTCCATGTATGTATTATTTTATTAAGCAAGGTCATTTTCCCTGCAGTGGGCTGGTGCCCTGTCCGGGGTTTATTCCTGCCTTGCGCCCTCTGTTGGCTGGGATTGGCTCCAGCAGACCCCCGTGAACCTGTGTTAGGATATAGTGGGATGGATAATGAATGAATGAATGAAAGGTCATTTTCCAATTTATACGTTGCCAAAAGGATTCAAATATGTTTTCTCCCTACCGGTTCCTACCAATGCAAAGGCAAGGGATACTGTAAATTTTCAATGTTTTATGTTGTTGCCTAAATAACATAAGAAGTAACATTGCTGTAAACAGACAAAAGATTTTGTGGCACACTGAAGCACATTGAAGGACTGTTATCCTATTCAAGGATGAATCATGTCTTACACCTGATGAGCAGTACCTGGTTCTGTGCAACACTGAAATGGAAAAAGCTTCTTTGGAAAAATGATACGGGTTTATTATTAAAGAGACAAACTGATTTTATACACAAAAATCAAATGTTCTGTATCCAGAAGATGTACTGCATATTCTTGGCATTTTATAATGCTGTACTCTGTGCATTTCTTACAGAAAGAGATGACGTTATTGGACTCTGGACGTATACACATAGCTGAAAAACAGATTTCCCTGATGCAACTGCGTATTCACAAGCCAAGTGTGCCTGTTTGTGTTTTGCTTGCTGGCAAAATTCAACAAACTTCCAGGGTTGCAACATATGCTATTGCAAAAAATTTGCTTTATACAGAAAAAACTTTACATCATTGAAATTTTTGGCACATAAGCACTTCATAAATACAATAAGACTATATACATATTTTTATTCTTCTGACAGTGAATTTTTGAATCTATGTTAATGTAAACAGTACAGACATATTTTTGTATACTGTTTATTAATGCCTGTATTAACAAGAGTCTTATGCCAGCTGAAACACTTGGTACTTCAGTCAAAATTAATTTTATTATATTTTAATTGTTATTAAGTTCCTCTTTTTAAAAACATTTCTCACTGTTATATTAGCCTTGGAAATATAAGTACATGAAGATTCATGGGTTCAAATCTCAGCATGGCTATTGACTCCCTAGTGTGAAGCCTTGGGCAAATTCATTTGACGCAGGCATCTCCCAGCTGTGAAGTAAAGCAAAAGGGCTTCTCCAGGATAGAGGCTGAATCTCAGCTGGACTGGAATGAGTTAATAAATTGTTGAAAAGAGCTCTTTATTTCCATTTTGTTTTTATCTTAAACAGAAAAGAATCTAGTCTTGTTTGGTATGTCTTGCCACTTAATACCTAGTGTGCTTACTTCCGGCAGCACCAGGAATGCATTGGAGTTAATGCTTGGGTCAACTAAAGAGACAAGAAAGAGAGAGATGGTCCAGTGATGAATATTTGAACTCTGTACATGTCTACTGCATCTAGTGTGCAGTATATGGAGTCACAGGAATTAAGTAATTCTGATTGTCTGTGATTAATTAAACTTTCAATAATACCAACTCTTTTTTTTTGATAGTGTGACAGATACCAGACTTCTTAAGAGGGAGGTCTAATAAGCAGACACTAATTGCATAAAATGTTGATTTGGTAGAAATTAGCATTGTAAGTAAGCCTGCGCATTAAATCACCATTCTTTGA
The DNA here is from genome assembly GCF_900747795.2 of Erpetoichthys calabaricus. Taxonomy (NCBI): domain Eukaryota; kingdom Metazoa; phylum Chordata; class Cladistia; order Polypteriformes; family Polypteridae; genus Erpetoichthys; species Erpetoichthys calabaricus. The sequence continues at coordinate 116,796,123 of NC_041395.2, forward strand.
AACAATACAGTTAACACACCTGTAAGTTTTGCAACTGTTCAGATCAGAAATCTATTAAAGTGATCATTCTACTTTACATATGCTCTGGTATTATGTTGACTATTTGATGACCTGCACTGAGTAAGGTTATTTATTCCACTGTTCTTGCAACATCTTAAAAGAAGTGCCTCGGTGCTGCAGTCAAAAATGATCCTTAACTTGGATTTCTTTGTTCTACCTCCAACTTTCTTTTGGAAGATATCCAAGAATGCAAAGAAAGTGACATTTCAAACAACAGCATTAAGACGCCTCCATTAATCTGTTGCATACACCCATTGTAGAGTAATTGAAAGTGATGCTCCAAAAACCACTAATATAAGACAAGCTATACATATTTAGACAATCATTTTCTTTTTACTTTGTAAAACATTTTTAGATCTCAGATTCTTGTTTTATTTTGAATATTACAGCTTCCTTTTCTTCTTTAAGCATATTTTTTTCAGAATCTCATAATATATACATTTCTGTTTTGCCTCATCTCATGGAAGAAATGTTTGAAAAAATAACTCCTTTTTGTCTCAGATCAATCCAGCATTCTAAAAACATATTAAACAAAACCAAAAAGGAGTACTGTTAGGTTCGTTTCTTTACCGGCATACAGGATACAAGATGTGTGTGCCCCTTTTACCATGTGATAATCATTTGATGTTTTAACTTACTCTGTTTAACTGAAAGAACAACGGTAGCGACAGAATCAAGTTCTACAGCACCTTTTTAGCTTGCCAGGCAACTATGCTCACAAACATTAGAAAGACAATGCAAAATCAGCATAGTGACTCTTAACACACTTAGTCTAATATTAGTGCAATGCAAATTAGTGTTGAAGCAGATCTGTGGATGTATATATAAAGGATTTAAAAAGGTAAGCAATAATATTACAAGCATAGGACTGTCTCGTGAAAGGCATTGAGGCAAGCCATTTTAGAAACTGAATGCCAGGAAATTGCTTTTATGCAACAGATTGTTTAATCATACTGCATTATGCTTGCAATCTCCCTATAAAAAAAAGTGGACTTCCCATCAGGGACACTTTATCATCAAAATGATCTATACAAACGTTTATCTCATCAGGTCAAGTACTTGTTATATACATCTTGTCAAAATCTCAAAATAAGCCAACAACATATATCCTACATTGTAAAACCAGAAGAATGTAGATAGTGAATAGAACTTTCATATCTTTTGAGACAACCAGGGGTTCCACACAGACAGAAGTCAATGAAGCTCGCTACTTCAGTTTAAACTCACAACCCCATCCCCCTCACAACACCTGCAGCTGCTCTTTTTCAACACTGCTGTCTGAAACAGCATCCAAAGGCATTTTAAAGGCCTTGTGAGGTTTCAGATGTTATAATCTCCTCTGGCTAACTGTGCCATGTGTTTATAATTTGCCATGTGACCTGCCCTCTTTCACTCACTTCCTCATTGGCGTTTTCAAAGGCAGAATTTCCAAAAAATTAACTGCGGAAATGATAAAGCTACAACAAATTTAGTGACACTTCCAATCAATGAATCAGCCTTTAAGTTATATAGCACCTTTCATGTTGCATACTATCACAAGGAGCTTTTTTTAACACAAGTGCTTCAGTTTGTTTTGTTAGTTTCACATTATCCTCCCATTAGGACAGCCTGGAAGCACGCAATAACCTTTGATAGGCATGTGTGTGAGTAGTGAAAGAATACATTTGAGGACCCTAGAAGCTGTCATTTTATTTAAGGGCTAAAGACATACATTAACTAGTCAAGTGCTAGTAAAAGAATATCCACCTCACTCAACAAGAGCACAGAAGAATGCCTCAGGATTAAATACCACAAATTAGATTAGTGATTAATGGAAAATATTCAATAAATAAGAACACAGATTTCAGTTTTATCAGAAACCTGAAATAATTAAATATGATGAGTTAATAAAAGCAGATAATGATTACATTAAGGTTTAGGTAGAAAATGTACAGTATAATCTTTAATTATTTATCACTATTTTTAAAAAGAAACATATTAATACATATAAAGATTGCAATACAATATCATTGTATCATTTTATGTTGCTTTGCTTGTTATTATAATGAAGATAATACAAGTTAATAAATCAGTAGAATGCAATTAATGCCTTTTGATTGGTCAAAATCAGTTGACCACTGACTGGTTGCTGAATTGTATGCTTTAAGCACAGTCTCAACTTTGACAATGCTAAAGTAAAACTACTGATTGCTTGAAGGCTGTCAGTATTATTTAGCTGATTCTTTTTTTAGCCAAACCAAAGTATTGGTAAGAAGTACACTTGGTTCCTTAATTTATATTTTGGAGCACTGGCAGGTTAAGCTACTTGCTCAGGGTCAATATCAGAAGGGAGAACTCTAATGGGAAGCTTGCACATTATAGCCTAACATTTTAGCCACTAGGCCACAATGTAATAATAACATATACTTCATTTAAGTGATGTTTTCTTTTTTCATATGTCTCATTTGAGTTGAGGGAACCAGATTACCGGTGGTACACTACCCAGTGTACTTTGTACAACTACACCCAATGGTTATGGAAAAAGTAGAAAAAAACATTGTTTAAGAGAATCCTGGCACCAATTAAAGTCACACCATATCTAGGTTGTTAAAAATGGATCAGTTACCTTAAACAAACAGGACACAAAATATATTTTGATGTATAAAAATTTTTACAGGGGCAGCACTGGGGCACAGTGGTAGTGCTGCTCCCTCACAGTAAGGAGACCAGGGTTCAGGTCCTCCCCGCATGAAGTTTGTATGTTCTCCCCATGTCTGTGTGGTTTTTCTCCAGGTGCTCTGGTTTTCTCCCACAGTCCAAAGACATGCAGGTTAGGTGGACTGGCAATACTAAATTGGCCTTATTGTGTAGCTGAGATGTGTGTGTGTTTGTGTTTGCCCTGCAACTGGCGCCCTGCCCAATGTTTGTTCCTTCCTTGTGCCCTATGCAAGCAGAACATGACCCTGTTCTGGACTAAGTGGGTTGGAAAATGAATGAATGAATGAAAATCTATACATACATAAAATGTAAAACAACATAAATGGTATATAAGCATTAGCAAGAGGACAAATCATCAGGTTGTCATATTGCATTTTAACATTGCTTTTAATTTCTTATATCCTATTAAGACTAGAAATAACATAATTTCTACTACTTCTGCCCAAGTCTTCCAAAGACTTTCAATATACTGTATTAATACTGTCTTCCTTTTGAGGCTGATATCTAAAAGCCTCCATCTATCACTGTACAGCTGATGTATTCTTAATTGCATTTATTTTCCTCCCTTCCAACTCTTTTGTCCATCTCCAGTTTCCCTTTGTCCATTGCTATCCTGATTTCGTCTCATCCTCTCACATGAAGGCCTAAGCCATTGCTCTATTCAAAGACTTCCTTATGGAGTTCTTTGCTCTGCAATTATACCCCTGTTTCACCCTTTCCTTTCAACACTAAAACTCTAGACATGCTATTCATAAAGATCTATTCTTTTGTGTTGCAGATTGGGGTCCTAAATGTTAACCATTTCAGATTCAAACCCATACATTATTTCAATACTCTTCTTCTGCTCATTGCTGAAGGCCTGAAATTTGGGTAGACCTTCTTCAGTACTGATTCTGTCCACATCATTCTTACCCTTTTATGAGTGTTCTGTCCAGACCTTTCTCTGTCCCAGTTCCACAGATCTCCTCTTGGATATCTGACAGTCGTCTTTTCATGTATGTTTGAAAATAACTTGCAGTTTGTTATCTCCAAGACAGAGATGCTCCAAATTCCATCCAAAATATGCCAGTGAGTTACTAAGACTGTAATAGGTTGCTGTACCGATGAGAAGTGAAGCAAAATGACACCTTTTATTGGCTAACTGATTACAATATGCAAGCTTTCGAGGCAGCTCAGGCCTCTTTTTTAGGCAACATTTCGTAGAGAAACTGGAGTTCCCTGTGTTTTATATATACAATAGGAAAGAAACAAAACCTTTGTGGGTCATCTTCAGTGTCAAAAATTAACAGACCTCTCCAGTCTAATCAAGAAGGGGCCTTAGCTGCCTCGAAAGCTTGCAGGGTGTAATCTGTTCAGTTAGCCAATAGAAGATGTCATTTTGCTTTACTTCTCATTGAAGACTGTAAAAAATCTGGGGGCTCTCCTACAGAAAAAAAAGCCTTTCTTCTTCTAAATATACAGCATCAGCAACCTAATAAGATTTCTTCCTCTGTAATATCCAGAGGGTTTACTCATACATGACCCTATTCACGAAGAAGCTCAAATTCCACAAGCTAATCATGTTTTTTTATCAGACTATTGCTATTTTTTCAGGACGCACCTCCAGGTTGTGTCTACATGTCATTTTAGATTGCATAAAATGCAGAAGCTGGCTAGACTAACAAGTTAGACCATTCCTTCCCTCCCCTACTAGTCAAAGTGGTGGCATCACTTTAAAACCTTTGCATTGTCTTAAAAGGCTGAATAGAGATCTGTCCCTGATTACCTCCAGATTTCTGTCATGCTGTATGTTGCATCCAGCTCTCTTCTAATTATGACATTGATAATGCATCAGCAAAAATCAGTTTTTGCTATATATAAATATATACATATATTGTATATTAATATAAAAATACATTGTAAGCTTATTTTACAACAAGAGTACAGTCATTTATTTATTCACTTGTAGAGAAGTTGGGTGTAGAGTGTGAGAAAGAGTTGCCATTTTATCAAGAACAACTCAACATATAGCCACACAAAAACTGTAGCACTCTGGGAAAAAATAAGTTTGTAAACTATCTTTAAATTTCTTTTCCACAGATCAAACCTGCACTTTTACTCAAAGGGGTATTTCCATCTTTATGAAAGTATACACAAGATACACCAGATAGTATAGAAAAAGACCTAACAAAATTGCATAATCCTACAAATGGCAACCCACACAAATCTCATTTTTCCTCAAGTGTACATCTGGGGTGAAATATTATTCAGTTTAAGTTACATCAATTTAATACAAGTGTGATTTGGGAAAATAGTCAAATCAGATTCAACGGTGGTAAGAAAGAAAGAAAGAAAGAAAGAAAGAAAGAAAGAAAGAAAGAAAGAAAGAAAGAAAGAAAGAAAGAAAGAAAGAAAGAAAGAAAGAAAGAAAGAAAGAAAGTTACCTTTTTGATATAGTTGGTGGGACTCATTAGTTTCAGATAAAAGTTACACCTCCCAGGGTGCATTGAATTTTGTCCCCCAAAGTGCAGTCATTTACTGTAAATATACTTAAGCTGTACTTTATTTCCAAGAAATCATTGGAAAAAAGTAATGTTCAAATATGATCATAAAATCCTTTAAGTCTTTACTTATCCCATGAACACTTAAATATAATAACTTCAGTTAGTATTTCATTGGGTGATTTAGCCTAAGAAGAAATTTCATATACTAAGTATGTGTTATGTGGAGTGCTGTAATATTTTCTTTGATTAGGATTTTTTACATATGGTATTGATAAATCTTCCACTTATGGAATAAATGTCTCATGGAAGTATGTTGTACTCATTTTACAGTTACTGTCTGCATGCATAAGTCTGAGAATCGTCTCATCCATGGATCCATTTTGTGTATCTGTGTATCTGTTTTGTCCAATTCTATGCTGTGGGGATTTACCCATCAGCACTGGGCAATAGAGAGGAACCATTACTAAACAGTGTGCCTATCCATTCCCAGATGCAATAATACAGATATCCACACTTGCTCACTTTGTGTCAGTTTAGAGCTATCTTTGGGATATGAAAATAAAATTACTGGATGCAGAAAAAAATATATTTTACAGAAATAAGTACAATATGCAGACTCTACACAGACAACAACCAGCCTAGAGTTCAAAATGCAGTCTCCTGTAACGGGGAGGGAGCAGCACTGTTGTATGTTGTTTAGATATTGGAGTATGATTTTCACTCTACCATTACTACTCCTACTACTACTACTGTTGCACCCACTGTAAGTAAAGTAAAACACAAAATAACACACAACAAAGGCACTAAAAACATAATATTGAAAGCAAAATGTGTATGCCATGCCCCAAGCACAGGTGTATACACAGGTGTATACACACACAAACACTGCACATTCTATATACAGTTTATATACTATATATATATATATATATATATATATATATATATATATATATATATATAGTATATGTAGCACTGAAGGTATGCTGTGTTTGTATAATATGTACAGTATGTAGTATATATAGTATACATAGGTATACTGTATAAGTGTGCGTGTGTGTATGTGTTTGTGAGTGAGCGTATATACCTTTGCTTGGTGCATATGTGCATATGTATAAATACTTTCATTTTAACTTGGTAGAGAAAGCATGCAAATGACAATGAAGGTGACAGTCAAGTTCCACATCCAGCATTCTGCAAAGCACCAAACAACAGGCAGGTACATTGCCGATCCACTAATCTAACTACAAAATTTAACACTTTTAGCACTGTTTTAGGTCTTCATATTCAGTTCACTCTCCTACATCCACTGCTGGTCACACTTTAGATTTTCAAATGATGTTTTTACTTTACTCTTTGTGTCTTTTCCAAATAGGTCATAGGGTATTGTCCACCTTTACAACTATGCTCTGATATATCACAAATTTGATTGTACAAGTCATGACTAGACTATGTCTGTGGAATTGTTATTGCTCATATTACAAAGATGAATTGTGAAAGCTCAAGACTTATGGTTGCAGAACTGGAACAAAAACTCTGTTCAAAAAGACATCTGGTTTTTCTGTCTTCAGCACTACAGCTCCATTCTTTTCCATGGCTCATCCCTTCCAAACCTGCCTTGCCTCTCACCCGTCTTTTGCTTTTCCAGGACCTAATAACCTTTTCATGTCTTACTGTACTTTGTTCACCATTCTCATAATTAGAATTTTTTGCTAGGGCTCTCTTAATGCTGCATGCCACTTTGGATAGGTACTCTTGCACTAAAAAATAACCCTTAATGTCCCTCTGCATTGCTTAGTTTATTCTTAATTATTCACATTCCTATAGTGTCTATTAGAAATTTACAAACTCAAAGTGCCATGCATATAAATTTATAATTAGAGTAAAGCACACACACCATGATGAAATAAAACATAAAATTTCAGTAATGAGTAATATGTAAATAAAATATGCATATAAACTTAATGATGATGCACACGGTGAATGGTCATTCACAAACACATTGATGTCGGCTATCGATATAGATGAGGGGAAAAACAAACCTTCTTCTGACCTTCCTGGCACTGATGATTACCATTTTAGTCACATGGAGTCCATTGTCTTCAGTGGAAAACCTCTATGCCCTCTCTCCTATGGTGTCTTAGAAAAAACAGCATACTTACAGTATGTCTAGCATCTATGTATGTATTGCTACTGAAATGTTTGATTCATCAGCATGACTTCATGTTCCAGTTTTATGTTGATGATACATAGTTCTATATGAAGATCACTACTGAAGGCACACTGGCCATAAAGTAGGTCACTGCCCATCTCAGTCACATCACTAGATATCTTCCAACCTCCTACAGCAGTACACTTCTTGTGGCACTTCCAGCTTTCCTGAGCAAGTATTGCTGCCTCTCTGTATAGCTCTGTTCTGCAAATATTTCCAGTTGTTCTCTGTTGTTGTAGCTAACAGCACACTACACTTGAAATGTCACCTCTTTACAGTATAGTTGTTAGATCACTTGTCAAATATCATCATATGCTTCCTCACCAATTCAGAAAAAATAGCCATAGCATCATTACCTCTTCATATTATTGGAATTCTTTTTTTAATGTTTTTTCCGGCCTAGTTTTAAAAGATTACAACAATTTAAAATTATATTTCCTAGGTTCTAATTCAGAAAAAATAAACACATTGATCACCTGGCTCAGTTTGAGTATACTGGCCTTCTAGATCAGTATCATATTATCCTTCGATTTCTGATACACACTGTAGATGACAATGTCTCAAACTCCTTGTCATCGACACGTTTCTCAAGTCAACCTGTCAAGCTGAGGAATGACTTTTTTTTATTACTGGCCTTTTCCCTATTCCAAAGCCCCGTTGTGCAATGCTCAAAAATCGGCATTTAGCTTTGTGACTTCTGTTGTCTCAAATTCTTCCCTAGAGTCCCTGTCAGGTTTCAATAAAATTAACTTTCAAACTGTACTAGAAAACCCATCCTTTCTTTCTTGCATTTTAAAAGGACTCTGTCTATATTCAATATATTTTTCCTATTTTACCTAATATTTTGATCCTTAATGTAATTATATTCCAATGATTTTATTTAAATGATCGTTTACACTTTACTAGGCTCTCCTCCCAGTGTATTTTCCCAGTGATGCAACTTGTATATTCTTTTTTTTTTAATTTTGTTCTCTTAACCTTTTTAATACACTGAATTGTTCGTTCAGGAAATGAATACCTCAAAACTGAAAAAAGTTACTATAAGCAAATGAAGTTAGCAAATAAAATTAACTGATTAATAAAACTTTTTTATTCGTTTAAGACATGCCGTGACATCCTCTGCACTTGAAACTGACTACGTATGATTAGAATGTTCAAAATACAAATCAGCAAGCAGAAAGCGGCAGAAGAAACTGAAGCAACTAAACGCCGCAGCTTTGGCCAGTAGAGGGCGCTTAATGAAAGCACACCTTCTGTATCTCACAGTTAAAAGATTACAATTGAGACGGCAGGAAAAGCCTGGCACGTTTTAAATGCTGTATGTGTTAAAACACTTGTAGAATAGTAGGTTCCTTTACTGAGGTGTTTCTGTAGCCATAGTCAATTTCTATAGTACATTTAAAGGTTATGTTCATTTAGCTTTGTAAATGTTGCTCCCCAAAACGTTTTACTAAAGTGTATGGGTGTAGCCCAGAATATTAGCTCCTCTGAATCAGGCATTTTCTCTGCCATTAATCTCCGCCTTAGCACTAACTTAAATTCACTATTGGTTGCACTTCTGCTTCACAGTTTCAGGACGCCAAATTTGAACCAGGCTTGTAACATTGTGTTTGTGGTGTTTGCATGTTCTTCCCACATCTGTGTGGATTTTTCTTCAGATACCCCAGTTTGGCTTCCACATCGCAAAGATATGTGTGATATGTAAATGAGCGTACTAAATTAGCCCAGTGTAAATGTATGCAGGAATGTGCCCAAAACTGGACTGCTCTTTCTTCATTTTAAGGTTGATCCTGTTCTGTTTTTCCAGGATAGGCTCTGCCTTCTCCAGTCCCGAACTGGTTTATGAGATGGGTGGACTACTGCCTCATACAAGATGAAGAACCACTCATGCAATTAATACATATTGAAGTATATGGTGTTTTGTCACATGGAGGATACAGGAAAGTTGAATCACACATTTAATTTAAGTATAATTGACTATTGAAATGCTTTATTCACACTCTGCTTAAGTTTATTTTATTTCTAATGCCTTAGTTAATTCTAAATGCTGCCACAACTATCTACAGAAATAGAAATAAGCATAACTATACAGCTCATGTTATTAAGTCTCAATACTGATTTCCTGAGAAATCTTGGGGCAATTTCAAAGTCCTCCTTCTAATCTTCAAGTTTCCTTGCATTCACTTAGTAACTATCCTATGCAGTTTAGGGGCAAATTGGAAACCATCCCTGGACATGACTCCAATCCATCACAAGGTACAAGAACAAATATATTTTGTTATAAGTCATACAGAGACAATTTAGAGCTGCCAATTAAACTAACCTGAATGTCTTTGGTATATGGAAAGTAGCTTTAAACAGTTTCAGCTCCATTTACTTAACAGATCTTATTAACGCATATATTTTACATCATACACAACAATCTCTGAATGCAGGTCTTCTAAAATTATAAGGATACTTTAAAGTTAACCCTGGTGATAAAATGAATTGCAGATCAATATGCACTGTTTTGTGGGATGTCAGCAGTAGCATCGCCTGGAAGGTAAGCAAGGTTATCAAGAAATGAAAGGATACAAAGAAGTAACAATTTCAACAAATATTTTATAATATAAGAAAAATATAAGTTTTCTAATCATTGCTGTTGCTGACACATTTATATTCCATTCTTCTTAGTCTTGACTTCCTGCTGTTTGATGTTGTTAGTCCGCTAATTAAAACTAAGCTGCTGTTCCTGTCCACAGTGACCTTAGGCAGCAGTGGTTACTGACACAGGACCAAAACACCATATCTTATAGCTTGTACAACTTCACCTTGTCTTATACTGGATGACTCCCAGAAGGGGTATGGCAGCAAGCTGGCCTAGTTCACCAGAATTATGACCTTGCCTGTTTTTCTCTTGATATGCTATTAAATGGAGTATTTCTTTTCCTCTCCTCCTCAACTGGCCATGTTTTTTGTTAACTGGAACTTATGTTGGCATGAGCAGGTTTAAAGTTTAACTAACAATACTGATGTCTATCTTTTTCTTTACTTAAACTGACATCTGCTTACATATCTAAATACTCCATAGCTATGTACTTTTGTTGCTATCATATAATAACTAAATCTGAGCATGCTCCTCAAGCTTGTACTCAATGAAGACCATGACTATCATACCTTTTGAATATGCCTTCTGTATTTTACACAGAACCCATCTTTTTATCTCACCAGCTCCTACTAGCATTAAAAAACACACAAATTATCTTATTAAAATACTTGAACATTAAAGAAAAATAGAGCTTAGCTTGACTTTTAATGCTGTTCTTAAAACAAACAGCTAAAAATGCACAGCAGCCCATAAGCAGAATGGATGATTCTGCTGGATGACTTGATAAATCGGAACAAGACACCTCTCAGGTGTAATAGGCACACAACTAACAACCAAGCAAGCAAGGAAGCAGATGGGTGAGACAACTGTGCTTTATTGTCATCTTATTCATAGAACATGAATATTATTCACAATAATGCAATTAAAGGTACATTTCCATATATACTCCTGAACCTGAATATATATTATATTCCATATATATAACCTGAATAATAATGCAAATTATTTGTTGTGTAGAAGATTTTGTGCTTGGCCTCCTGCAATAGCTTGTTTTAAAGTTTCTCTCGAATGCCTACATTTGGAAGTGGTTTTCTCTCAGAACTCATGAAACATTCAATATTCCTAAAACAAGCTAGAATTGAAATAAAATCGAGTGCCATTATGAAGAATGTTGGACATCCTCTCACTGACACACTAATACTGAGGACTTTCGGACATCAAATTATTCAGCAGAACTGTATCAGGAAAAGCTACAAGGGGCTCCTTTATACAAACAGCAATATGCCTGCAAAATGCCTCCTTCAGTCATTATGGTGTGTGTTCAGATCCTATCTATCTATCTATCTATCTATCTATCTATCTATCTATCTATCTATCTATCTATCTATCTATCTATCTATCGTACAAAAATGCCTGAAGTAGATATATTATGAATCAATCAAATGATATTACAAAATAATGATATTGAATCTACAACAAAAGCATGTTTACAACATTTTTTCACAATCACCTACTTAAAATACACATAAGACACTGTATATCTGATTCTAAAAAATTGTTGAGGCATGTTCTTTCTCAAAAAATGTAAGCTTATAAACTTTTTAGGCTCTCCATGAATGACCCTGTTAAAACAATTTAAATCACTTGTCTTTGGTTTTTCAAACATTACATTTTTTGTAAGTAAAATATTATGAATATACATTGTAAATATCCCTTTATATATTAGTATAGTATTTGTTTTAAAATTTTTAGAATGTCTGGCCCTGAGGAAAAATCCCAAAACATTTGGGACTAAATGACATTACTGTATCTGACGACCTGAACAATGCCTGATTCAGTTTCTTTTGAAGACTCTTGGCTTACTTTGGATTTGCACACATCTATTATATTGTGACTACCCTACAATTCATCTTTCCCCCAAAAAATATCTCAATTTTTTTATTTTGGAAACCAGTGTCATTAAGTTAAATATTAAAACTGGAACGCTAGTGTAGCTAAAAATAACCTTTTTCTTGAATATGAATTATTGTAGAGTCTAATAAAAACATTGTGTGGTTTATAGGCTATTATGAACATGCAATCTTTATTTTTTTCCTGATACAGTATATTAATTCTTCTATGAAGCACTTTCTGAAAGTTCTCACTACGAAGCGGAGTAAATAAAATAGATAAATTCACTGATATATACAAACTAGATTAGTTCTTTATACTGTATACAGTATAGTCAAGTTCTCTTAAAAGGTTCTCATTAAAAACAGTCCATCCATCTTGCATGATAATGCTAAATCTTTAGTATCCTGAATAGTGTTTCCAACTCCGTACAGTTCTGTACAGAAACAGCAGGTCCTGAAAAAAAATAATAAAAAATGCTTGGTGTGTGGGTGTGTTTGTGTGTGTCCTGCGCTGGGTTGGCACCCTGCCCGGGATTGGTTCCCTGCCTTGTGCCCTGTGTTGGCTGGGATTGGCTCCAGAAGACCCCCGTGACCCTGTGTTCGGATTCAGCGGGTTGAAAAATGGATGGATGGATGAATAACTAACAATGATACACCTCATTTTGTAGCACCACAAAGAGTTGGTTTTTAAATTGCCGAAAGTTCATGTCGTAAAACGTTTTACATTCAAGGGTTTATCTGCAGATAATACATTTCTTCTCCTTGTACTACGAAATATTTTATAAAGCTGTTAGATAATGTTACCGATATCAAAATAGATTTATTATTATGCAATTTAAAGTATTTCATACTGCTAAACCAATTTGTTACTGAAGTCCTGTTTAAAGTTTAATGGACGGAAAGATTTCTTAACACATACACTATATTCTCGAGGATATCAGATTCATCTCCTCTATGGCACTTTGTGTTCCCAATGAAAGTGGATGGGTGATGGCAGCACGAGTACTACATTCTCTGCTTAACGAGCGATGACGTAATTTGACATCGTCAAAACGACTGAAGACATCGTGCATATAATTGTATTTACCGATTTTCTTTGTTTACAACAATCCTGTTTATTGCATTATGAGTACGTGTACGGAAATGAATTGAGTACATACTTGAACTGGCATACCGTTAGATGTGACTAAAAGGCACATTCGTGGCAACCTCCCGCTGTTTCACTCTGTTTTTCGGGAGGAAGCCGTTCATGTCGTTGCTACGGTTGTTGCAGCCTTTTTCAGCGCCAGATGCAATAATCTTAGCTTGATGGTCACATATTTGAGTTGTGCCCTAAGCGCTACTCACCTCCTGCTGACGGTCTCAAAGTAGGGGTAGCACTGCGATTCGGGGTCTGGCGGCTTTTTTTCTGTTTGACTAGTGTAACGCCCATGATTCTATGCTGTTTAGAAAGAAACAAATACTTGTTCCCGGGTTAAACTGCACGCATTTTTTGCTGCCCTTCCATCAGTTTGAACCCCCTCACTCCAGACTGAAACGCACGGGCAAATGAATTACACACTCAAACTGTAATATGGTACTTATGCGTGTGTTTGGAGATCGCAGAAGGTGTTGTCCGGTGCTGATGCTTTAATCAATTATAACCGATTTACCTTTTTTTATATAAACACTGATTGCCATAGAGGTATTGGCGTTATATGACTCCAGCTGAGCGATCGCCCCAGATCTGCAAGGACCGTCAACTCAGACCCAAATCTGTAAGTACCGTTAACCCAGTAATTTACCGAACCCTACGTAAACCATTCTACCAGCTGCATCGTGGACGCCCCTGGAGTCAAGGCGGAGTGCGTCTGTTCTTAGTAAGGTCCTCACGCCCACACATCTGGGACTCAAATGACCCTAACAGTCACGCTCGTCATCCTCGTCTTGTGATAAGAAAGCATTGCGCAAGTTATCAGGGTCGTAATTCGACGGTAGTCTCTGCAATGAAGCAGCTGTGCTAGTCACTACGCCACTCTGTTGCTCTGAAATCCAGTATTTTAAATCATTGTTATTTCAATGTTGTGAACAAAATCGTAGTAATAGACAATACAACTAAAAATCAAGAATGCTTCAACGGGAACCGCACATTAGGTGACAAATTCCAGCAAATCTGAACAGTATGAAACTGATTTGAAAACGACAGATCCCTGACCATTTATATACTAAATAAACAAAAGTTGAGACAACTGCTGGAGTAGTTTTGGTGTATTATACGTAACACATTCTGATTTCACAAATTATGGTTTGGGACCAACCCGAGAAGGGAAGCCACTGTAACTCTGGGCACAGATACGCAAAGAACCATTTATGAGCCGAACAATGCGTCTTTGGCATAGGAACAGAAATTATAATCCTTGAAGTAAAATAATGTGAACACGACGAGCAAATAAATGCAACTTGTGCTCAAAAAGATCTTTGGTCAGGAAACAAGATCCAAATGTCGTGAACTGGTCCGTGAATTACAATTAATTCAAGGCTGTTAAAAACACAATGTGTAATGACCATTACAGTTTAAACTTTGCAGTTGTATCAATGGATTGGTATTTTAGATTCATCTGAAGTCCATTTCAGCCATATCAGGAAATTAATTACTCTTTTCATTATAGGAGCCTGATGTGCTTGAGACTGTCCAGACAGCAGTAGACACAAAGTATGGATTAGTCAGACCTGAAGATGATCCTAATCTCTTGCAAGGCATGCAGCAATACTTACAAACGGGACTAAATTAAAGTTGCCATCCATCCAACTATCCATTTCCTGAATGGAATGTCTGATGAAAATAGTGCTAACAAGGTATTGATTTTATATTGGAGTAAATGTTAATTTACTACACTTGGTGCTGCCCAGAATTGAATTAAATGGGTTTGAGAATGTTAGATTGTACTTAGAATGCAGTAGTGACAAAATCCAGTTTAGGGCAGCTCATGATCAGATTGCCTATTTACTACGTGACGGTTTAACCTGAAAACAGTCCTGTTCATCTGTAAAATAATTATCTCTTTAATGGTCCATTGAACTTTAAATTTAAGTAAAGTCGTTCAGGAGCCACCTGTACTGGCATACGAAACAGAGTGCTAGCAATGCAAATACCTGTTAGAGCTACTTATGCACAGATGTGTGTTATTTAGTACCATTTAGCTTTAATTACAGTATAATGTGTATAAACTTTTACTACATCTCATTCTTTGCCTTTGTGAAAACCTACATGTCAGCACTACATCATTCACCTGCTGACATCATTATATGTAGCATAGTATCTCTTATAAAGTTCTCTTTTTCTTTTCTGTTAGTCAATGATTTCTCTTTTCTCTTTCAAACACATGAACATATCATTAAAATGTTAATGATGACAGTGTTCTCTATTGTACTCACAACTAATAAACCTCTGTTTCATTTTGTTGTTGCTTTATGTCCATCTGTGACAAATAGAAGAGGCCATAAAGGATATGGATGTAAACACTTAAAAAATGTGAAAGTTGTTCACACTGTTGCTCTGCGTTTTTCTGTGAGCAGCACTCAGTTCATCTTTGATTCATGCCCTGTAGCAAAGTTGATAGCCCCTCTCATTAGTCATGCTAGCATGACTCTAATGTAGTAGCACTGTATTAGCATACCGGCTTTTGCATGCACTATTACTTCAAAATTTCACTCAAGTCAGTAAGTCCAGAAGCTTGTCAGAAAGGTTCACGACAATAAAGCATTACAGAGCAGAACACAGAGAATGTATAATTGCTCATTAAAATTAAAAATGTGTATTCTATCATTTATCACAAAATGCTAAGTCCTTCAGAGCAATCTGATTGGTCAGTTTGGTTTTGGTGATGCAATGAAAGAGGAAATGCAAGTGGGAGAAGCACGAGGAAGAGTAAAGCCACACACTGAGAGAGTCGCCTTCAAAGATGGAAAGTATAAAACTGGATAGGACGTGAAAAAGGCACCTTGAAAATAATGGCGGAGTCTAAGAAACAGGCTTCACTGGAACGTGCTCAAGAAAGGGAGTGCCAGCAGACTGAGCTGCAGACACATGTGAATACAGAGGAAGGGTGCGGAAAGTACATGTAGGACAACAAATGACAAATATTTGTAAATATTTTTAAATTATTCCATTACTTGCCTTCGACAGGTAACCGTATAATATAATATAATATAATATAATATAATATAATATAATATAATATAATATAATATAATATAATATAGGGCGGCATGGTGGCGCAGTGGGTAGCACTGCTGCCTCGCAATTAGGAGACCCGGGTTTGCTTCCCGGGTCCTCCCTGCATAGAGTTTGCATGTTCTCCCCATGTCTGCGTGGGTTTCCTCCCACAGTCTAAAGACATGCAGGTTAGATGCATTGCCGATTCTAAATTGTCCCTAGTGTGTGCTTGGTGTGTGTGTGTGCCCTGCAGTGGGCTGGCGCCCTGCCCAGGGTTTGTTTCCTGCCTTGCGCCCTGTGCTGGCTGGGATTGGCTCCAGCAGACCCCCCGTGATCCTGTAGTTAGGATATAGCGTGTTGGATAATGGATGGATGGATGGATAATATAATATAAGCTAACACAGTAGTAGTGCTGCTGCCTCACAACAAGTTGGCTGGAGTTGGCTGAGACACTCCCAGTGTGAAGCTTGCATGTTCTCCCCATGTCTACTTGGGTTTCCTCCGGGTTTCCTTCCACAGTCCACAGACAAGCAGGTTAGATAGACTGGCATTGTTACATTGGCCTTGGTTTCTATGTGTTCACCCTACAATGGACTACTGCCCTGTCCAGGGATTGCTCCTGCCTTGTGGCTTCTGCTGGCTGGGATAGGATCCTGCAACCCCTCTCAAGAAAAAGTGGGTTAGGAAATAGACAGAATTTATATAATATAACATAGTTTACATACTTGATTTGTAAAGTTGATTATGATGGAATTTATTGTGATGGGATCTATATACACTAGGACTTGACAGTATCTTCCCATCTCAATGTAAGTTCAGGCTGAGAGGGATCTTTTGCCCTGTGGTAAACTGATAGTGAAAGTTAATTTGAAGAAAATACTTTTTTGGGTATACTAACTATACTAGAAGCAATGCAAAACAATACATAGATTTTCATAAAATATTGCAGACATTCATTTTGAGGGGCCCATGTATAATGAACTGCTCTCTGTGATATATGTGAACAACAACATAATGCTAAGGGAAACCATTTTTTTCCTGAACATTATCAGCTTTCCATAAATAGTATTATTATATTAATTAATTAATTTTCTATGCATATTATACCATGTTTATTGTTGCCTGGAGTTATGATGTGTCCCAACATCAAATGGCACACGATATACAGTGAACAGTTTTTGGACACTTTGGGATTCAATAGATGAACACCTTAAGTTTAGAAGTTTAATAATAAAAGAGGTGGCACTAACTGTAACTGACCTGGAGAACATGCAGACTCCACATAGAATGCACATCAGATAGGAACTGAAGCACAGTTCATGTGATCAGAGATAGCAGTGTTATATGCTGCACCACCATTCCACCATAATCATAACAATATCAGCATAAGAAAGAAGTGGGTTTAAATACGAATGACAATGTTAAAACATTGTATTTGAAGAAGAAGCTTTACAAAAATGTTGCTGTTAATTCTTTTAAATAAGTCTTGGCATTCGACAGTATGTGCTTCACAAATGTAATAGTCCAGTTACATTTTCCTTAGCACAAAACTCTTATCGGACAATACCACTATGGCCATTTGTAAAATGATAATACTTTTGAGAGCTTTTTTTTATTTAGCTTGTGATAAACTTAACTTTAATACTTTTGGGATGTTAACGGAAAGAACAGAGTGACCAACTTCATCAGATGTTTTTGTTGTTATTGCTGTTTTTTGTCCATGTGTGGAAAGGTTCAGTGTGTTTTGTGATAAAATCTGTGTTGAACATGATGAACTCTCAAAACAAACGCTCAGGGTAAACCACCCAGAAAAGACTTTGCACTCTGTGCAACATGCCTCTGCCATTTAATGCAGAATATTGTGCAAAAGGAATTACAAAGACCAGTTGGCTAAACACAAGCATTTCTTCATTTTTTTCACATTACATGGTATCCCAAAACTGTTGACTGTTTCAGAATAATAAAAATACATTTAAGCAAAATTTTTAAAAATTTGAAAATCCCATGCAGAAAACCAAAATGCTCAGATTCACAAGTGAAATAAAAACAGCAGACCTAATATATTTGTTTCACCATTGGGAGCTGCACTCAGAGAAAACTGAGCTTGTCTTATCCTGAAAGAACCCATATGCCAATCCTGCGGCTATAAATGTATTGAATTACCTCACAACAAACAACAATAAATAAAAAATGAGCAAGCTGTTAGTGAAAGTTTCCATTAAGCTATGAAAGTAAAATAAGAAATTGAATTACAGTTAGTGAAAATTTCCATTAAGCTATGAAAATAAAATAAGAAATTGAATTACACTGGACAGATTGCTTTTTTTTTTGTCTGAATGTCTATTTTCCGGACCTACTTTTTCATGCACAGATTCCTGAAACACCACAGCTGGAAGCAGCAGCTTCAAGGCAACAGGCATGCTTATTCACTCTGAGCCAATTGAAGTTGTCAATAAAGCTAACATGTGCATCTCTGGGAGAAACTAGAGAACAGAGGAGGACCAAGCAGGTATGGTAAGAATATGCAAACTCCACACAGACAGTTTACCAGTCTGGAAACCTAAACCCAGTTTTACTGAAACCATGGGATAGCAGAGTTAACCTCTGCGAGTGCACCCCATTGTTTGCAATGAGGTTAGATTGAGAACCACTGATCCACAATACATTAACTGAATATTGTATCCCAGCCATTTCTTGCTGCAGAGTGGCCTCACAGACTCAATCTCCAGAGTCTGAATCCAGCACCCAGTCATTGTTAATGTAAAATGTGTCTGTGTTGTTTGTCTCCAGGTCCTCTGGTGGTCCTCCGACATTCCCAGAGACATACTGGTTAGAGTGACTGGCTGTTCGGCATTAGCTCTGTGTGAGATTGGGTGCGTATGATGGGGTGGCGCCTTGTCTAGGGATGTTCCCTGTTTTGCAGGCAGTGGTACTGCGATAGGCTCTGCCCCCCAACCCCCCCAAAACAACCTTGACTTGGATCAAGTCGATTTGATAATGTCATGTTATTTAATGATTGGGCACAGGATAGGCATTTTTCTCCTTTTTTTGATTTCCAAGCACTGAATCTTAACATCAGCATTCACTTACTCTGTATAATAATAAAAAAACGACATTGGGATAAGAATCAGAGACTAAACTAATGATAAAAAGAGTTTTATAACTGTATAAACAAATAAATTATTACATACAAACATCGTTAAATAAATAAATAAATAAATAAATAAGCCAAAAGGTCCCAAAAAGTGAAATCATTTCATAATCAAAAAGTTATTGATTACTAACATTTGAAAAATCAGCAGCACTCTTAAAATAATACAGAGGGAGAAAATGGGCAGAATCTGATTCTCTGTCCTCTTTTATCTTTATTATATGCAGTCATCAATTTACTCTACATATTAAAAAACAAAACCTAAAAATATCAAACAACTTTAAAACTGAATCTTACTGGTAGTCTAAGGACCTGCAGGTAATCTAAGGCTTAAGCATTTTACCATTATAAAAATGAATGTTTTATTAGTGAAAATGTGCAGGGTGCAGTTTACCTAACACAGAACAGGATCACAGGCAAGAAAACCACATTCACAACTGCAAATACAGAAAATGTGAGAACTGAAGAATGTATGATTAAAAAAATATTCACATTTATGCAAGTGCAGAGGCATGGGGTTGAAATTTATGTTGAATCCTGCTACTATTTTCACCTTTAGTACATCAGAACCTGGGCTTTCAATCCCATGTGGAGGAGGAGAGCACAAGACGCAAAGTGATTTGCTCATTTAAGGTCAAGCGGTGAGTCTATGGCCAGGCTTGAATTTAAAATGACTACTTTACCATTTTGAGCCCTTTTTTTTTTGTAATCCATATGGGACACTTTAAGGCTTTTTCATATGAGAAATTTTAGCCAGGAGATCATGAAATTTAAATCTGCCTTTTCAGTAGCTGCATAATTCCAAATCCTTGACAGTGTGGAGGAGTTGAAGAAATGGTGAGCATTTAAGTCTTTGTAAAAGACAAAGCACCAGCATAGCTCTGAGCTGACTGCATTGCACCCAACAATGTGAGGTGAACAGCTGCAAAGTTTTCTTGAGATGCAGCATTGCCTGGTGTCATATTCTACAGTCATTTTTCTAGAAAATCAAACTCAAATATTGATGGATAGTTTGCATATGCAGGGAAGACACGTTAGAGAAATTTTGATGGGTCCTCTCTGTTTATGGTAGCAGGTTGCCATAGAGACATAAAATAACACGGAGTAATAAGGGCGCTTTCCACAATTTCACATGATTTTTGTAGTTAATCTCAAAATACTAGCACTATACATTTCACATTTGTGCCTGACTGTTTCTACTCTTTGTCATGTAACACAACTACAGTAAGACAGCAGTTACACATCACTGTTTACACGCCAAACCATTGAGGGGAAGATTTCAAAAGCGCAGCGATACTAGACAGAGGTGCTCAGTTACTTTTCCTTCAGTCTTTCATTGTGAAACGCGCAGGTGCTTTGCATAAATGTGTAAATGACGTCATATGGGAGTACGGGCTATTGAATCGGTTACACCAAGCGCAACATATGGCTCATTCTGTAGACGCTTTACTAGTATTCAATCGGAGAAAAAAAAACAATTGTCTATACATAAGATATGCAGTAAATGGTAAAAAAAACATGTCAGCAAAAATCTTTTCAGGCGTCTTATAGAAACTGCCGCATCGACAGTCACCATCAAAACCAATATATAATAGTTGCAATAATAAATGTTTGTATTCACATCTTGGAAAAAAATCGACCAAGAGCTCTTTTAAGTGCAAACATATTAAGTACTGAAAAGAGTCCAAAGTGAATGCAGTCGCCATCACAACGTATGTTTTCAAGTAAAAAACGTAATGTTACTCGCAGGCACAAAATGCCATTGACTTCTTTTATGTACACACAATATATGGACATCGACTGTGCCTATAGTGTGATTCTGTTGAATGCAGTTTTTAAAGGTAAAATGCAGATTCGCATGCAGGAAATCTCATAAGACGCCAAATGCCGTGAAAATGTCTAACAGAACGATTCTCGCTTTTCCAATAAACTGCGGCAATGTTAAACCGATCTCTGAAAATTGTTTTTGTCCCCAAGCGCTTTGACGTGCTGTAAATAACTGAGTTAAAATGACGCATGTCAGCAGTCCAAAGTGATTGCTTTCGCCTAGGTTGTTGGTAACAATAGGTTACCCTAATTTTAGTGGCACTCTGCGTTCATATGCCTTCTTCGTTTTTAAGCAAATACCACCTAAGCAAACCTAACACTATTGATATTTAAAACTGTGTAAAGATTGTAAACAATTTAAACAACGGGATTGGTAAAATCAGGAAAAAAGAAATGAACCCTGCAGAGGCAAGGCGGGTAGATAGAATGCCCCGCTCGGTCTGTCTGTCAGTCATTCCATATTAAGCTCAAGTGCCCCTCCTGTTTGCGGACGCGGCCGCTCTGCCGCCGTCCGGTCGGTACTTGAGCCAGCAAATGACCCACGTGACGACCACGGAAAACATGGCTAAAATGCTGGCTACAGACAAGCAGACTGGTCCCACGGGTGACGGGGGGTTGTTGTAGTTGTGCACAAAGATCAGGCCAGTGAAGAGCAACACGATCATGGAGAGGAAGGAGAAAATGACGCAGACGCAGGCCGCTGTCAGAGCGGCTCGCTTGCAGTTCTGGCAGCTCTCGTAGCGCGTCGAATGTGCCCTGCTGCTACTGTTGCCGCTGCCACCGCCGCCACCTCCTCCAGTACTGTTGTTGCCACCTCCCCCGCTGATGTGCGCTGGGGTGGCCGCCGACGCCTCCTCTGGCAACGCTGGGGAAGCCGGGTGGCGCGGGTGGGGAGGGTCTTGGGGTAATGGGTCCGCTTCTATGTACGAAGGGAAAGCCTCAGTCACCTTAGTGTTGTTGGGCAGATTGTGGATCCGGTATTCAGGAACGGGGGTTCGGTGTCGGCAGATCGGACAGCCGATGCGCCATGGCCGCTCCTCCCGGTGGTGCAGGGTGGTCAGGCACTCCTCGCAGAAGGTGTGCAGACACTCCAGGATCTTTGGAGCGCGGCGATCCAGGTCAAAGTAATTGTAGCAAATCTTGCATTCGTATTCCTCGTAAGGGGCTGCTTCCGCAGCTTCCACAGTGCTGGTGTTCGCCCCTGCCATGACATGTTTTGGTCCTCGGAAAAAGACCTTGCGATTCGCATACAATCACAGTTTCTTTATGGTTGTTTATGTACGGTCTCCTGTGCTGGATCCCATGATCTTCCTTGCGCTGCCCTCTGCCTGGCTGTTTTGATCTCGCTTGTTAAATATTAAACCGCGTCTCCTTGCACGCCTGGAACGGAAACCCAGTGATGTAATGTCGGCGATTTCTGTGCCCGGTGTATTAACGTATAAAGAGACGAAATAATCCCATTGAGCTGCAGCCGTAGAACGGGGCAGAGGCGTCGCTATCTCTCCGCCGTTGCCTCTCTTTACGAGAGCTTTTTTGTTAGAGGCAGAAGGATTATGATGCTCAGCGCTGATACCCCCAAACAGCATTGCGATGGGAGACAAAGACGCGGTTTCCTCTCTCTACGTTTAACGCAATGTGTATGCTGCTCCTGCATATGATTTGTCCACAGTTAATGATAATAATCACTCTTAATGCTTTCATCTAAGTCAATAAAGTTTATTTCAATATTAATTAAGCCATTGTATACAACAGTTCTATGCTCCTTTGTTATGGGCGTGATTCGTTATTGAAAAAAGAGAAAAAAGAAAACGTCATTAATAATAATCTTAAGACATTTGCGAGGTACTGTTCAATCGCATTAAGGAAAATCGCACCTAATTGAGTGTCTGTTTTATAGAGATAGTTTAGAATCTTTGCGTGTTTCATAATGAGCAACACATACTGAAGAATGACTTTACATTTCTGTAGTGATAATTGTGTTCATGTTTCATTGGTAGCGATTTTAATACATTTGATGAAGCAGTCTATACGCTCTAGTAGGATTGATTTACACTAATTTGTCATTCACCCTCTAATGTAACATGCAAAAATATCTAAAATATCTTCCGTGCGAGTCAAATTAAAACAATGTACTTTTCAAAAAGCATTAATAGCTTTTTCAGTGGATTCATATAATTCAGACAATCCATAATGGCTCGGTTTTATCGTGGGGATCTACAGTATAATTAATTGCTCATGGGTTTGTAAAATAGCTTGTCTTCTTAGAGTCTAGGGTGGGGAGCTGTCATTTAAATAGGGAATATTAAAGCTAATTGATTTGGGGCTATACGCAAATAAATTGAAGTTGAATATGGCTTCATGCAATTTTATAATCACTATTTATTATATGTATTGAATAGTAGTATTAAAAGTAATTTGAAAATAAATTCCATGATGAGACTTTAGAAACAACAGTGTGACCTGAATACATTAATTTCTATCTATCTATCTATCTATCTATCTATCTATCTATCTATCTATCTATCTATCTATCTATCTTGATCAAATCATGGCTAGTCTGCACAGTACAATGTACTGTATATTTACACACACGCACATACACAGAGACCAGTGTTTAAAAGTTTCAAATTACTCAGGCATTTTATTGTTTGTGATAGAAATTAATACTTTTTTTGTTAAGGTATCATTAAAATTATTTAAAATATTGCCATTTAGAATAATATAAAATATAGACATTACTAATGTTACAAATTTTAAATGCTGCTTGAAATGACTGGTTTTTATTTATTATTCACATGACCGAAAAATCCCCATTTTCTGTAGTCATTGAACTTTACAAATGCCAGTACCTTGCCAACAAGGAAATTTTTGCTTTATTGAACAGAATAACATGTTTCTGCTGCACTATCAAACTTACAAAGAATTCTCTATTACATATTAGCATTTAAACATTTCATTTTATTAAATAAGGATGAGCTAAGAGAATTTACCATTGGGACACTAGAGTAATGGCTGCTGAATTGGGGGCTTTGCTGTCATATGTGAAATGATATAATTATTATAAATTGTAAATCAGTCCTTTGCAACAAATATCTTTGCTGTATTTTTAAATGAACATAATAATACCTTAATAAGATAGTATCAAAATTATTAACCTTTTCAGGTGATACAAAACTTTTGAACACTAGAATGTGTGTGTGTGTTTGTGTGTACTACATTTTAAAAATGAACCCTCAAATAGCTAAAATCCTAAGATGCTGAGATTCCTTAGAAGCAGAATACAGTTAAAGCCAACATAGTTTTGACAAACTGATGCATTAAAGCTGAAATAATGTGCCTCAGTTTTACGCAAGTGCATTTTGTTTATGTGTAGGCGTGTGTTATGTAATGAATGCATTTCATTTCTTGAACATGTTTTCCTTTTAAACTTAGCTGTACATATGTAGTGAGTTCTATATATTATGCAGAATTCTTTCAGGTTATATACACATGAATTATAACTGCATGCACACACAAACGCAGAGTCTAACAAGTTTAACTAAGCAGACACTTTATAAAATGAACAAGTTAGGCAACGGAGATAATCTATGTCTTTCTGCATAGTTTACAGGTTTCCTGCCTTTCCAGGTGATAATGTCTTGTTCCAGTCACTACTCCAACTCATCTCTTTACTGTACAACCAATAATGTGCTACCTTTAGTTCCTAGGGTAGATCATATGCATGAAAACAAATTTTTGGTTAAAAGACTTTCTAAAAATTTTAAGTTTCCATAGAGTACTGCTTCCATGTTGATCCTGTCAATACTCCACTGCCAATATGAGTCCTTCCAGTAGCTTATAACCCTCCTGAGCAACCTCAGTTAATTAAATATCCATTGCCAGGCTGCTATCTTTAGAATTTACTTCAAGGGAGTAAGAGATTCTGCATTACATACAGGTGATGCAGACTGCAGGGTAGAAACAATGGCAAGATTTTGTTTGAATTAAATAATTGTTCATGTCCATTCTTGTTAGACCTTAGAAAAGTGATCTATCCTTCTTATCATAGGTTTCATTGACAACGAATCAATATGATTGTTTCGTATTCTTTTAGTCACAATCATACATACAGGTTAAGCAGGAATCTTTCCAGTGTCCTTTCATTATAACACCTTTCTTTTGAATAAGCAGAGATCAATGTATGAATATCACTTCTGCTTTGATAAAGTGCATGAGAAAAAGTAGTCAGCCACTTTTCTTTATTCATAGATGTTGCCGGTTGAGGGGACCTTGGCATTTCATGTTTGAACCACAAATTCCTCCGAAATGGTTTACAATAGTTCATTGGTCACTCTAATTACAATTCAGACACTTTCTGTCATCTTGCTGAAATAAACCTTGGCTGTGTAAAATTATACATGTTAATGGAGCATGAAAGATCCATCCCTTTTGGTATTGTATATTATAAAATGAACATGGAAATCAAACAGGTGGAGCCTTTGGGGCTTCTCCAGTAAATGTGGGCCATGTCTCTTGATAATAACATTGTCTACTGACAGATACCTTTTTTGCAAATGAACTAACTATGAGGCTATGTAAAAGCTGTCTATATTGCAAAGGAAATGGTTACATATGGAGTTCCTCCAGTTGCTCTGGTATGTTAAATAACTGGGCACCAATAGGATAGTATTGCACATCCTTTCAGACATGTAATCATGAATGGGGAGGCATTATTTTCCCTGCTCTTTCCTTGCTTTGGGTAGAATATCTAATAATCAAGCAAAGTTGCATTCTGTTTCCTTTTTGGCCTTATTAGGTTGATGTTGAGGTCCAATTTCTGGTTAGAGATGAGACAAAATAGCCAGTCCTATACACTGTCCACACACACACACACACACACACAGCCTCAACTCCCATCATTAAATCTGCTGATGACACCAATGTCATAGGTTTAATCAACAACACTGAAGAGACAGCTCTCAGAGAAAAGGTCTACCTGCTGACTCCGTGGTGCCAGGACAATATTTTATTTATAAAAAAAAAACATGATTTTTGCTGTCTAAAGCATATCTTGCTGATTTTCTTTTCGATTTCAATTTAGTAAGAATATTGTTTCTGTTATGAACACAGGCTGTATGTTAAAATGGGCTTTAATTTGTGAATGATATACTTCATCTTTAATAAACCATACTGAGTTTTCATAAACTTGTCATTTTTAAACACAACTGCTCTCCAGGGCTGCGTCATTTTGGCTGTAACTTCTTTCTGTTTAACTGAATGCAATATGGATTCAAGGTCCAGGATTCACACTCTCCGTAATGGATTGAAGAAGCTGGAGGGGAAAGCGGTCGCATTTGTGAAGACGCTGAGACAGTGGGTGGAATGGTGCAACGCTGGAATCTTCGGCCGGAGCAGCACAGCAGTGTGGGTGAGTAACACCAGCACCGTAAAGGAAAAGGGAGGCCCCAGTGATAAGAACCATGACATAGGCGATCGGATTCAAATAGTGGGGGATCTGATAGTTGATGCGGCTTGAGAGCCAAGTGCGTGGTGAAGATGGAAAGAGCGAGAGGACAGTCAGGGCACCAGCTGATGTGTGCCGGGTGTCCAAGGGCCCCATGCACTGAGCCAGCTTCTGTCTTACGTCGCTCTACAGGGACGCAGACGGGACAGGATATATAGGGAGACCCAAACCGTCATGTCATCCCAGAGACAGAGGAGGACTGTACTGGCCTTAAATCTTACTAAATGTGCCAGAGAGCTGGCTGAATCTTGGCTATCAAACGAAAACACCATTAACAGACATTTGGACATGAACCCAGCATATGCAAACTTAAGAAGAAGAACATCCTTATAACAAATAAAACTGTACCAACACCCTCCTAATGACCCCCCCCCCACTACCTCCATCCATCCATCCATTTTCCAACCCGCTGAATCCGAACACAGGGTCACGGGGGTCTGCTGGAGCCAATCCCAGCCAACACAGGGCACAAGGCAGGGAACCAATCCCGGGCAGGGTGCCAACCCACCGCAGGACACACACAAACACACCCACACACCAAGCACACACTAGGGCCAATTTAGAATCACCAATCCACCTAACCAGCATGTCTTTGGACTGTGGGAGGAAACCGGAGTGCCCGGAGGAAACCCACGCAGACACGGGGAGAACATGCAAACTCCACGCAGGGTGGACCCGGGAAGCGAACCCGGGTCTCCTAACTGCGAGGCAGCAGCGCTACCACTGCGCCACCGTGCCGCCCCCCCCACTACCTAATTTTTCTATATATTGCCTTTGATTCTTGTACGTCTAATCATTATCCTCTGATGATGGCTCCTGGCAGGAGCTGAAAACTCAGGAATAAAAACTACTTTATGATATGTGATTTATTCTCTTCCTTTGTGGATCTCCAACTACAAATATGCAAAGTGACCCTGTAGTTAGGATATAGCAGGTTGGATAATGGATGGATGGATAGTATCACAAACCTTCGCTTCCATATATATATATATATATATATATATATATATATAAATATATATATATATATATAGTAGATGCCACAGGGGCTGGACAGGCATGCCTGCCAGAAGAAGGGATGGTTCCTTACCTGGACAGGAGGAACCTAACAGGTAGAAGGGCATCTTGGCAGGGAAGGAGAAAGGGATCAGACTCAGAAGGAAGGAACGGAAGAGATGGACGGACATGCCCAGTGAGAAGCCAGCAGGGCATGCCGGGAAATGTATTCTAGCAGGGCTATCCTGCTGGGGTCACTGGGTGCTGCGAGAGGGTGCTGCAGCAAGACATGCTCCCTGTTATAATGGACTTCCATGTGACCTGGAAGTGCTTCCATCGGACAATCACCCTGGCACCAGAAGTACTCCCGGGTCTATAATAAAAGGGACTGCACTCCCTTATATAGGCGATTCAGAGCTGGGAGGTACAGAGGCAACACTTGACTGGAGGAGGACAGTGCAGTGGTGAGAGAAATTGTAGTGGTGTGAATTGTGGACAAAGAAAACCTGTTTTTGTGGTTTTGTTACTTGTTGGAAGAATTAAGGTGAATAAGCCAACCTTTATTTGAACCCGGGACTCACTGTGTGTTCATGTTTGGGGGTTTGGGCCTCACTGATGCCCTGGTTTCCATCACTATATATATATATATATATATATATATATATATATATATATATATATATTGTAACAGGTAGAGGCACTGTCGACCCCTTGAACCCTCAGACCAGACGTCAGACCCCAGGTAAAAGTCCAATATGACTTTATTTTAAAATAATAATGTGCACCAACCACTCTACACTCCACTATACTCATATAATACACAATCACTACACAATAAATCCTATAATAACCAATACAATAATCAATCCTCCACTCCCAGATGCATTGCCACCCTTCCACCCAGCTCAGCTCAACGTCTGGGATTTCCCACAATCCTTTTATAGTCCTTGACCCGGAAGTGGTTTTGTCCCTTAGTCCATGTGACTTTCTATCACTTCCGGGTCAGGTAAAAACTTCTCCTTTTCTTCAACCCGGAAGTGTGTCATTCGCTCTGTCGCCGTGACTAAGACGCACTTCCGGGTTATAGGTGAAACAAAAGTCTCTGGGCCTTCCTGCAACGTCCCCTGGAGGTTCCCATGGTATCCAGCAGGGCTGTGATGAAAAACTCCACTGTCCATGATGCCCTGCTGGAACTCGGGGCACCTCTATGTTGCAGGCAGGGCTCTACCTGGCGGCTTGGGGGTATTGGCCGGGATGAACGGCCAGCCATATTCCACAAGATATATATATATATTTATATATACAGGTCAGAGACACAGACTCCAGAGCATGATGTGGTGTGGTTATTAACTTGTCGAACAGAAGGCAATAGTCCAGAAAACCTCTGATGTCACTTTCTCCTCAGGTTCAGAAGTCCTACCTCTTCCACTTAATTTGATATTTAAGAGCACATAGAGCCAGGAAGTTGCCATTCAGTTACAAATCTCCATCTAAGAGAAGCAAAACTCCACAAAAATGTGAGAAACTCCAAGGCAAGGTGAATAATTTCCAACCCAACACTGAAGTATTTGGAGTTGTCATGTGCCTCTTCTAATCTCATTTGATCAATCCAGCTATGTTCAAAGGTCTTGTGGGATATAGCATTGATTGTGTGTACTGTACCATAATATCAACAAGGGGTAATAATATAGCATTGAATCTGAAATATTAATAGAAATGCTAGTAAAGCCCAATAAAGTTTGTTTTTCACCATAATCCTTATGAATACTAAAATGTCACTCAAATGAGATGTTCTGTTTTGTTTCTGCAACCACTGTTCAATAACAACTTCATGTCTTCATTGTGGGCGGCACGGTGGCGCAGTGGTAGCGCTGCTGCCTCGCAGTTAGGAGACCTGGGTTCGCTTCCCGGGTCCTCCCTGCGTGGAGTTTGCATGTTCTCCCTGTGTCTGCGTGGGTTTCCTCCGGGCGCTCCAGTTTCCTCCCACAGTCCAAAGACATGCAGATTAGGTGGATTGGCGATTCTAAATTGGCCCTAGTGTGTGATTGGTGTGTGGGTGTGTTTGTGTGTGTCCTGCGGTGGGTTGGCACCCTGCCCGGGATTGGTTCCTGCCTTGTGTCCTGTGTTGGCTGGGATTGGCTCCAGCAGACCCCTGTGACCCTGTGTTCGGATTCAGCGGGTTGGATAATGGATGGATGGATGGATGGATGGATGTCTCATTGTTAACATAGTGTATCCTGTAAAGGTGGCTTTTCAGATTGGGGAAAAGATGGCTGTCACACAGGCCAGGTCTGGAAAATAGGGAGCAAGTGGCATCTACAGTATTTGAATTCATTTTTGCAATCCAATTCAAGCACTAAAAACCGGAACATTGTTAAAGTAAATCAGCATAATACTGACTTGTTATATGGGGCTTTTGTGTCATGTAATCCAAACCTAATACACACTCTGCATTATCCAATATTGTGCACCTAATCTTGTTGGCACTGGCTTGGACTTTTCGTTTGTTTGGTGTTGGAATATTGCAATGCCACCATTGTTTCAAATATTGTTTGGACACTGGGTCATAGTGATGTTCTCAGGTTTCTACCCATGTTAAGGAAATACGAAGTAAATTTCTTCCAGCCTTCCATTTCTAGTGATGACATTCTAGGCACCCAATGTGCACAGAGGTTGTTCATATTTAATTGTCTATTAAGGATGGATTCACCATTTAACTAATCCTTTCAGTGTCTCCTGTCTCATGCACCATCGCTCTTTGCGCCAGATGTTTTGTTATCTTTGAGAGATGTTTTGCCTCAAAGGAATTCTGCAACCTATTTTTTAGTTGTATTGTATGAACAGGGCTGGACATAATAAGCTTTGATTTTCTAACATCAGACATTCAATGATGGCATGATACTTGGTATTCTGGTTTTTGGAATACAAAAAAAAAAACACATACTAAAAAAGGCAAATGCTAGGAATTTGTAATCTACATATTTTAGGAAACAAGAGCTAATCTTTGGCCACTTACAAAATCTCAAAATACATTTCAACTCAGTTAGGGCCCATAGGATATTTTTTATGCTCAAAGGTTGATCTTTGATTGCTCATGAAACTTAAAAGAGATTCTCAATTATGTTTCATTTAAGAATCAACTTTGTTGCAGATGTGTCTCCTAAATTTCCTTCGCTTTAGACAAAAAGGAGACATGAGGTACAACTGAGGTAAAAGGAGTCAAAATTGAGAATTTAGTTTGAAAAGCATGTTTTGTGAGATCTCTTTCTAGTCTTGTTTTAATCTCTGTCAGGAATTCATATTTTTATTTATTACTGAACTGATGCCTTTATCCAGGTGACTTATAATATTTCAGATATGACTGATTACATTTAGTTTGCTAATTGGAGCACAGATAGGTGAAGTGACTTGTTCATGGTTGCACAGTGTTGTCAGTAGTGGGATTTGAAGCCCAAAGTCTTAACCACTATACCACACTGCTTGCCTGCTCTTCCAGAATGAGTCTAATCTAATTGGAGCACATCAATTTAAATTAGAGCAACTAATGGTATGTTTCAGAAGTAAGGACTACAGCTTTGTAATCATAGTATTGTTTTATTGCTACCATTCAAACAGTTCACCATATATTACTGAACAAACAATGCAAATACTTTGAAATTACAAGACATTACTTAGAAGATCTGAGCCCATTGTGTGACATTGCTGAGATCTCCACTGAAACTCAAGAGGAGACCCTTGTGAGAATACTGGGGTATTTTTTTCTTAGGAGAACAATATGAGAAGCATGAGACAAAAGACACTGTCTCCATTTGATTCCTTTCTGACCTCATTGTTGTCAAGGAGAAACCAAAAAGATTTTAAGGAGAACTCTGTTTGAGTTTTCATTCCTATGGACGTGTAAATACCTGTTTTGTTTTTTTGTTTTTTTTGACTATTGCTTTACTAAACTTTGGCTATGATTTCAATTACTTATTGTTCTTTGATATTTTGGTATTAATGATGTTCAAGCTTAAGCCCTGCCTATTTATTTGACTATGCATTCATTTCCTGGTTGGCCAGAACGCTAACTTAAATCACTGTTTCTCTTTAAAAGAATGTTTCACAGAATCAAGGATATTCAATGGTCATTACATTAAACATGAAGGTACATTAATAGAGACTGATGAAAGAACCGAAAAGAGATCTCTGAAAAATAATCATAGTTGATTTCACATATCTTCCTAAAGTAAAACAGTCATGGAACTACAGTGTATTTTGAGAAATTATGTTAAATGGAATGGAACTGAACCAATATATAAGTGAAAAGAGCTGACATGATGGAATATCTCAGATTTCAAGTTTGTCTTTTAATAAACAGGACATTGATGATCTCTGATGGACTGAATAACTTTCTTTGGGAGAGATCTTTCATTTCTGAATACAGCATTAAGCTGTTATATTTCCTTTTCATTGAGCATTAATAAATAATATATCAAAAATACATTATTTTTAAAAATGAAGAGCAGATAAATATACTTTTTGGAAATTCATTTTACAGTATTGCACAGTAGTAGCAAGAACAGGTCATTTATCATAATCCATATATAAACGGATGAATATTTACTAAAGAGTGTATAATTTTAGTTGTCATTATTTGGCAAAAAAGTTTAAATAAGTTGCTTTGTTTTACTTTTTCCTCTGTCTTCTACATCTGATTCTCATATTTCAGAGAAAGTTAGTGGTAGACTTCATAATCTTAAATATATCACTTAATGTCTTTGTATTTTCTTGCATCATTAAGATTTATGATATCAGATCTCATCCGTGGTTCTCAGAAAAAATTGAGTCAACAATTAATTTATGCTATAATATAATGTGTTTGCAATATTTTAGAATGTTCATGTATAGTAGAAGACAGCATAAAATATACAACAATTATATTTATAAGAGGTATATTTCATAAAGAGTTTCAGCCTATCACTTTTTCTCTATAAATACATAAAGCTTAAGATAGTAAAGTGGAAAGAGATCAACATATCGTTTAATGTGGTAAGTGTGAAAATATTATCCCATCCCATAGCTAATAACAAACGGTAGAAGAGCTTTCATTAGACAGTCATATTAAAAAAGAAACAAAAATATGTGTTTTATAGAGTGTCTTTCTATAGTAAATATAATTATAAGTGCTTTATAAGTTCAAAAAAGTACAATAGCACAATAATACAGCAGTACATTTGTTTATATTTTTTTTTTTTTTTTTTTTTTTTTGTTTACTTACTTACTTACTTACTTACTTACTTACTTACTTACTTACTTACTTACTTATTTGTAATTATTGGAGCTGTGTAAAGTTAAGTGGTTTGCTAGGTGTCACAAAGGAAGTAAGAGGTGGGAGCTCTGGATCTTATAGTTCAATATCTTACTCACTAGGCCACATTTCCTTCCTTCTTTGTTTTGTATACACAAGCTTATTAGAATTTCATTTTACTTTATTTTAGTGCCATAGGGTATACTATTCCAGTGACAGGGGTCTCTGTTTACAATAAGAGCAAGAGTGAAAGCAGCAGCATGATGTTAATTTGTACTCAGGCTAGTATCTGACATAGGATCTGAGGAGTCACCAGAAGGCACACAACTGTCTTTCTTCATGATGTGCGTTGAGACAGATAAAGGAAAGGTTTGCATGCATAAGAGCTAAATTGTGGTAATCCATTATTAACTGGTAGCCTGATTAGATGCTGCATAAAACGCTAGGAGAGGGTTAACAGAGGAATGCAAAGTTACAAGAGAGCCTGAAAGGGCTGAACCTGCATCAAAAAAGAAAAAGGGCTTCACAAACATCTTTATCTAGGAGGATTCAACACAAAGAGGTGTGATGGCATAGGCAGAACTGTCTTTCCAGGACTTAACTGTACTCTTTCTGGTTTGCAGCTTGAAAGTTTTGAGAAGAGGTACCAAGGTCCTGCATGACATTTGTAGTATAGGCCACTCCGAAGTTTTCTGGGCTACCAAATTATTTGAAGTTATTGTATGTAGAGATCAGGAATGCAAAGGAAGGAGAACTACGTACCAGCATGTGTTTAAATGAAATAACTTGTGAATTCTGACATTTCACCCATTTACTAGCATCAAACACTGACATCTGACAGTTTCCTAAAAGTTATCAATTTCTTTTGCAGAAATAGTAGTCTGATGGCCAGTATAAAGGAAAGAGAATGAGGGACATATTTTACCTTAAAATTTATCAAGCTGGTTTAACTTGACTTAAATTAAAAATTCAAAGATATAATAGGCTTCCATCCTGAGCCACAAAAGGTTACATCAGTGGCTTGGCACCACATCTTTGCTATTGTGTTGAACATCCAGTCTGAAGCTCATTGATGTTGTATGAGTGTTGCGTTGATTGATGAAATTAATGATTTTACTACTCAAGCAATGCCAGTAATTGCCTTCAACGGAGTAAACCTGGCTATACATCCAGCATGGATGGCTACAATGTAAAAGGTTCATTTGTGTCAGCTAGAACATGAGGGGTTTATATCTAAAGGACAATGCTCAGTGTCTTATATTCTTCGATAACATTCTCATATGATCCCATTTGCAGATTCCAAAGCACAGCCACCATTTTAAATAGATAAATCAGGAATCATATAGGCAGTTAATTGTATGTGTTTGAAAGTAGTTTCTTTGTCTACAAGGGGCTAAATGAACAAAATGATAATAATAATAATTAAGATTGAAATTCAGAAGACACAATGAAATCCCAAGTACCTCCTTTCTTGTATTCAAGAAATGGTTACCTTATTAAAACCTTCTCTTTGGCCTCTAGTTAGATAACTTCTTGCATTCTGTAGTGGGGAAACACGTCCAGAGAAGTACTTTTTCAAGGGATGCAATGTCAAATGCTTACCTACTGACATGTATATGAAGATCTCTTATAATGTAAGTTACATATCTCACAGATGGCAGAAGGCAAAAGAGGGGTAGCCTATATTCTATGTAAAGACAGGTCATATTAAGGCAAGGTGATTAAATCCCAGTTATTTTAACAACAGGGTGATTGTAGGTCTATCATGCCAGTATTCCACATAGTAGACACACTTAGACCATTGGATTAAATTTGCTGCCAGCCTATTGTTTCTTCTTCTTCCTTATAGGCACAGCAAAAACACCTACCACTGTAAAAAAAAATCCAGTAAAATACATTATATTAACCATATATTTTCTCTGTATAAAACTTTACTGTAATGAATATTTAAAATAATCATATTAAACAGATAAATTTGGTAAATTTACACTTAAGCAGTGGTTCATCTTTCAATATCAATCAATTATTTTAATGTGCAAGGCTATTTTATGAATAATTGTTGCATTGCCATAAACTCTTCATGGTGAAGAATTCTTAATTTACTTAAAGTTAATACATTTGTTATAAGGAACACCCCTTCAGATTCTTCCTCATAACTCACATATTTTTCTACTGTGAGAAACAAAAATTTAATGATGGCTAGCAAAACAATTTTCCAGTATGTTCTGAATGTTTTTTGTGGTTATGTAAACTGATTTATATTGAATTATTTTCAATATACTGGTGTAACTGTAGCACAATATTACAATAGCAATGTTTCGTTCTCCACTGGATGAATTGCATTTTTTATAACAATGGACATATCCAATGAGTAATATAACTGTTGATGATTTTTATACGTTAGTACATTTAAATGTTGTTGTTAATCTCATACAGATAAATTAACTTTGTATTTTAGGTATAACTTAATAATTTTATCTGTTTAGTTTGAGTTGTTTTGATTCAACATCATTGTAAGATGTAATTTAAAACCAGAATAAAACAGTTCAATTTAATATTAATGAGATGTACTGAGACAAACCATGCACTAGTCCAGGGGTCGCCAACTCCATTCCTGGTAATTCACTTCTTTTGAACTAATTTTAATTGACTTGCTCTTGAAGACTCAGACCCCTTAATTGTTTCCTTTTCCTTAATTAGCAGCCAAACAATAATGAGATACAAAATGCGCCAAAACAACTGTGTCCATCACACAATATCTGGAAATAAAGAAAGGTGAAGGTCTCAGGAATGTCGATCTGCTCAGGTCCACAAAACATTTTATCAGTACTAGAAAAGAGAAAATCAACAGTTTCGTAAATGTCTGCTAATGCACCACGAGAGCAGCAACAAAGCCACGAAATTAAAGAACGAGTTTAATTAACAACAAGAATCGGCACCTCATTAAGCAGCTGGTTGGAGTGAAGTTGGTTGGAGTTTGAGGCCCTGACTTAGTTGATCTACTATTGGCTCACTCACTTCACATTTCATTTCTCTTTGGGTGCCATTTAAGGAAAGAAATGAAGCAATTCAGAGGAACGATGAAGAAATCAAGGGAAACAAATCTTAAAAGAGAAGTCAATTAAAATTAATTCACAAGAAGGTAATTAGCAGCACAAACAGGGCACTCATTAAAAAAAGGGTTAAAATGAAAACCTGCAGCCACTGTGGTCCTCGAGGATTGGAGTTGGCGACCCCTGCACTAGTCTATGCTTCTCAAAGTTCTTTAAGGGTTAAATAATTGGCAGCTCATCGAAATAGCCACACTTTTTACTGTGTGATAATGGGGGGTTATTCACTGGGATGCCACTGGAAATTTGAAACTTTATGTTTTCTATTGAGCGGCACGGTGGCACAGTGGGTAGCGCTGCTCCCTCGCAGTTAGAAGACCCGGGTTCGCTTCCCGGGTTCTCCCTGCGTGGAGTTTGCATGTACTCCCCGTTTCTGCGTGGGTTTCGTCTGGGTTTCCTCCGGTTTCCTCCCACAGTCCAAAGACATGCAGGTTAGGTGCATTGGCGATTCTAAATTGTCCCTAGTGTGTGCTTGGTGTGTGTGCAGTGGGCTGGCGCCCTGCCCGGGGTTTGTTTCCTGCCTTGTGTTGGCTGGGATTTGCTCCAGCAGACCCCCATGACCCTGTAGTTAGGATATAGCGGGTCAGATAATGGATGGATGGATGTTTTCTGTTGTGGAGTGGTTGGGATAACAATGGGTAAAAGCCATAATATCACTCATAATACCATTCATAAAATGAAAAGCATTATCCTATACAGCTATTTTTAATATAGTACGGTACAGTGGGGAGGTGTATCGAAATAATAATTTACGGTGGGAAAGGGGTGTGGCAAAAATACCAGAAATGGGAAAGCAAATTATTTGCGGTGCTGAAAGAGACATTTTAGAAGATTCTTGGTGAACAACCATTGTTCATAAAACACAATGTCAATAGAATTTGCCTGTGGTCAGCCACATTAAAGACAAGTATCTTGGTTGTCTTCTTTACTGTAATTCATCTAGTGTAGAGATGAATTAAAAACTGCATGAGTGTATTGTCACAAGATAGACTATATAATGTGCATCACCAGAACCTACTATGTAGATATTTATTAATGATGAAGAAGAAGCTTATATCTCCAAAACAAAGAAGCATATTCAGCCTGGAAAACTAAAAGGAGCATAACTGGCCTGGAACTAGGAGTGCCATCAGAGCAGTGAGTATGTCTTAGACCAGAGAAGGTTGGTGGCCTGAACCAAAGACATTCATGAACCAGGTAAACTGCATTAGTGTGTTTTAGGACATGGAAGAAAAGTCTTTGGCATCTGCTTAGAGAGAATTTCTGCTAAGAGGCGGCAGTCTCATGTTGCATAGTCAATGTCTTACAAACATGACAGGGTTTTGTGTACAGCATAATGTAGATGAAAACTGAGCCATAAAGCAAGTCATGCTATTTCTACTACCCTATTAGATAGTGCTGGGATATCTATGTGAAATTTTTTGGCATCCTACCATTTATTGCACAAGGAGGCAGTTCAGAAGCACTGATGTTTGTGAATTCCTTAAAATTCCTTTTAACAATCAGTATAAGTTAAGATCAGCAGATACAATTTACCATTATTTTTTACCTAGAATATCAGTTAATTAAACATACACTATAATCAGTACAAATCTCATCATTGATTTTTCTCATAGGTGCGCTGGTTAAGAGATACACTTATAATTACATTATATGGAAATCCATTGCAAGCAAAAAGATCCAATAAAAATTCCCTGGGTGAAAATCAGGCAAGTTATCTCCTGTAGTGCTCTGATCCAGATGTCTCTGTCATTTCCCAGAGTAGCACTAAAATCTCACAGTAGGACTATAAAATCTGTAGATGTTACCATTTCTAGAGCCATAAGCACATATTTTTAAAAGGGCTTCAATAGAAAGAAAGTTGAGCAGTTTAATAGTTTTTAGATGCACATACAGAAACATAGCCAAACTTTAATTGTGTATCTGCCAATGTAAACTGCAATAAGTCAACTCTTTTCTCCATGACACAAACACCATGTGCATAGTCAGATGCTTGTGACTATGCCCACACTTTCTCAGAACCTCTCCCATGAGATAACTTCGGGATAGGAGAGAGTGAGAGATCATGCCTAATATATAAGAATGGTTTTATAGCTAATGATTCCTGCAGTAGTGACTCTTACTATACATACAGTAGTTTCACCAACCAATTGGAAACTTTGTTTAAAACAACCTGGTCAACTTCTCATATGTTTCTTCTATATCTATCACTGTGGTGATACTGTACTGTGTGGATGAAGATTCAGACAGTACCTCCAAAGCATATCAAAAGATTATAAGATCCTTACAGTTTTATTGTGAAAAGGTTTTGGGATAGCCCTTGGGTTCTTTCATTCCCATGCCCAGATTTTTTGTTATGTAGACCCACACATATGTCCTCAACTTCAACTCTTGTTCTCTTATCCTTGCACTCACCTGACCTGGAAGGAGACACAGCCCACAGATGAAATGCACTTGCAGCTGGGACTTCGGATTCCAACTTCACCTAAGACTGACTGCTACTGTGCTTCACTTCTCCTATTAGAGAATGTCTCATCTTTTCTCTATACCCCAGATGGCAAGATGAAGCAGCAAGGCAAGCAAGAGGGGTAGGCAAAAAACTTCTATTCGGACATTATAGTCTTCAATGTTCTTAAATAATCTTAATGTGCCAAAAATGAAAGCAAATAAAAAGGTAAATGAAAATGGCAAAATTAGTGATACAACCTGGATATATAAGGAGCTGTCACAAACCATGCTAGCTGACACACCCAGTATGTGTGTGGCATTCATTCTCCTAAGGTTACATTGCTGTATCTCACTGCATAGATCTTCTTGGTGGCTGTATTCTTCCTTCTTCTGCTCCTTTCTGGTTCTGTCTCTCCAATTACCTCAGCTTAAGATGCTGAATTTCTAAAGCTTGTCATGGCCAAGATGAACACCCCTAGCCCCTCTCTGGCCAGTGTCATTTCAAAAGACCATGTTAGCAATTGTTCATGAGGTGAACATGCACAAAGATAACCAATGGTTAGAGGGCTTCACATTTACATATATGGAAAGTTCAGAAAAATAACTATTAGAACTTGACCCTTCTTGAAAAAAATTTTTGCTGTTTAATGTTTTGACCTTTCTCTAAATCTTACTTGCCTGCAAGAGGTGTCTGTAATCATTTATGACTACAAAAAAATCCCCCCTCTGTAAAACTGCTTTCTGTAACAACTAACACTTTCTGTGTTTAAAAGTTGTTTCTTTTTCAGAGTTTAAAGGTTCAAAGAAAGGAAAAGAACTTACTATTTTAGTATAGTTTTACCATAAAAAATGTTTATAATCTTTCTTAACACTTTACCACACAAGAAATATAACACACTGTAATATAATCACATTCCCCTACCCTTACTCTGAATGATCTTAAGTGCTCAGCCTGGAAAAGAGATCTCCCAATTAAATTTTCAAAAAGGAGTGCTTTGTGCCGTTCATACAATACACTCTAGGTAAACAGGTGCCAAACACAACCTAATTAAACTATAAATATTGTTAATTGTTCAGACATATCTTGACAAACATTGTCTGAAATACACCCAGGGCAAGATCCAACCTGTGAGTGATGCTATCAAGTGTCTGCATTGTTTGGTCGCTAGGTCATATATTCTGGAAATGTTCTGTACAGGCCAAGGGTTGCATTACCACAACTGACTTAATGTACTGTATTAAGTAAGTTACTGAACCACCATTTTGTAAGGGATAATTGTTCACTAAAAAGTAAGTTCTTTTTTCCAAAGCCTAATTCTAACGGAGCAACAAATGCATGCACCTTAAAACAAATGGTGCAGGAAAAAACACTCAGACTGTGTGGAGTGTCAATCCCTTTCATAAACTTATTCAAACACTATTTGTCTCGTTTTCCCAATAAATTATACAGTTGCATAGGTGCCTAAGCAAAAAGTATTGCAAAAAGAAGGGTGCTTCATAAAGTTTACAATTAAGAAACATGGCCACATTTGTTGTCAAACACTTGAAGATATTATGTCACTCTTGACAAAAAGCATCAACTTAAAGAAGAAAGTTAATAACAAAAACAAATTAAAAGTACATGTTTCACTTACAGCAAATGAATACTACTAATTGCTTATCTTTCCATTTTTTACCTGTATCCTGGCTTCATAGGTGTCCAATTCATTTTTAGATAAGTTATTCCATTTAGCCATGACACACAGTAAATTTAAGAAGTGGAATGACAATGGACATCCTTCAGCAATACACTGACTTTTAAAAATGCTTTTATAATAAAATATCAACAAATATTTCTCTCTATTATAATAAAAAAATCATGGGACAAGTCTTTTTGAAGAGACTTTTTTGGAATGAAGTCCCGCGAGACGGAGACTGTTAACATGAGATTCTTTCAAGTCATGCCCTACTTACAACAATTTTCAAAAAAGACCACAGTCATCTAACCTTTCAGTTGTGTGAATGCTTTTGGCAGACACACTTCCCGCACTTTCAGCTCTCATCAATTTTATCAGGACAAGAATTTTATACATTCTAATCTAATTTTATATGTTCAATCGGGGTCAGAAATAAAAGACAAAGAGTAAAAGACAAGAGTAAAAGAGATTATGAAAGCAGTGGAATTCGAAAGGCTCAAAAAAAAAACATTGGCAAGATACACATGCAGAGCAAGTTAAAGATTATAAAAGTAGCAAAATTCGAAAGTATCAAAAAAATGATAGTAAAGATCACATTTGCGATAATAAACGGAAATTATTACTCGGTGAAATAAGGGAAAGTAATAATCATTCCGGACCAGGTGTAATTGAAAACCTAGCGGGTCCAAGCGGGGTCAGAAATAAAAGACAAAGAGTAGAAGACAAAGTAGAACGTCGTAAAGAGGTTCAAAAATGTTGGTGCGATACACATGCAGAGCAGGTCAGAGATAATGCAAGTAGTAAAATTAGAAAGTATCAAAAAACTGATAGTAAAGATCGCATTAGTGCTAACAAATGGAAATTATTATAAGGTGAAATAACAGAACAGCAAAAAGAGATCGAATATATGGACATAGGTGATATGTCAGAAGTATGTAGATATTGTAGGCCTAAGGCTTTAAAGTTTAAGTCAGAGACTTGTAGATCGTCTAATTCGTGCTGCCATCAGGGAAAAGTAGTGTTTCTTCCCAATGAAGTGGCGTATCTGTGGGAATTAAAAGATTTGTTGTTTGGTGAAAGTGAAATCCACAAACACTACTGGCAAAATATCCAAATCTACAATAATCTGTTTGCATTCACATCATTCAATGCTCAAAACGTAGATTTACACAATAATGGACCATATGCTATGAGAATCTGTGGTCATGCAACAATTAAAGCTATGACAAGTTTAATTTCGAAGAAACCACAATTCGGTCAGGTGTATATTTATGATCACGGAGAAGCAATGCAACATAGAATTGAAAGAGTTCAACAATTGGACGTATTAGAAATTATACAGCCAATAATGGATACAAATCCATACGTCAAAAAGTATCGCACTTTACACAAAATTTATCTGCAAAACACAGAGAAAGAAATTTTCTTGGATTTCTATATGAAAGATCACGGTCGCATTTACCATACACCAACATATGACGAATTGTCAGCGATAATAGTTTCGAAAGACGGAGATATCAAAGACAAATTTGATATTCATGTATATCCAAAAGCAAGGAGATCTTGATATGCCATTTGTATTAAAACGTTAATAATTTCCCGTGAGAATAGCTTTTGCTATGACAATTAACAAATCACAGGGGCAAACATTACAAAAAGTAGGTTTATTTATTAGAGAGAAAGAAACGATATTCACTCACGGGCAGTTATACATTGCGTTGTCATGATGTAAGTCCAAACACGGGATCAAAATTCAATGCGATCTTGAAGAAAAGTTAATTCCAAATATTGTTTTTACTGAAGTTTTAAAGTAAAAGTGAAAATAATGCATATGTAACAATTCCCATGAAAATAACAATCTCTTTAAATTGTATATCCGGTTAACCAAACCTGGGGGTTGGTGAGTGAAGCAAGCAGGGGGCGGAGCTCCCAAGTAATAAAAATAGATGAGGCCAATTATTTCATGAAGCTAATTTAGTTATTCTTTCTTTAATACTAGTGCTTTTTTGGCCTTATACTTGACATTCTGTACAATACTGTTAGAAAAATCTACTATAAATGGTATTACATGAAAAAGAAACTGAATATACAGTAAGTGAACTGAATTTTGGATTTACAAGAACATATAAAAGGTTAAAAGACAAACTTAATATTTTAGTCTTATTAATAATACTTAAAAAGAATACAGCAAGAATTGAGTTTCCACTAATAGCCCAAAACTAATAGGAAATTCCTATTCCAAAAGCTTAGGGAAACTCTGTCATCAGCAAAGAAGACATTGTGAGATCCTAACTAACCTGTTCAAAACCCTCAATTTGAATCCAGCTGAAACACAAAACTTTCCTAAAAAGTCAGAACATTCATGGCAACTTACATGAGGCAGTGAAGAATATCATACTGTTATATACTGAGCTGAATTTTCAACATCAATGGTTCCCTCTCAGTTAAATTTAGTGTAAAGACCAAAATAAAACCATGCAACCATAATTTAAATAGTTGACAGTATAGGTAAGATTTAATGGCTAAACCGCCAATATGTTTCTTTACACCTCAGTTGCCATTTAAAGTTGAGAATCTTCACCCCTCCAAAACAAAAAAAAAACAGTAGTTATAATATAGTTAATTTATCTAGAAAAAGAGACTGAGATACAATGTTTGCCAACAGCCATCAAGTAATTTTTATGATTTTTTTCTCCCTCTTGGATGAAGAGCCTGGTCTTACATTTTCATACTGTGCACAGGAAAACGTGTGAAACCATCTGCTGTTTTTCAGTTGCTAGGAAACTAGCTTTTCATGTCAAGGGACTACTGTATATACCCCTGTAATTTTGTGTGAAAATAAACATTTAAAAGTCTCTGAAAACTTCAAATGACTGAAAAAGGCATTTACTTTTTTATTCAGATGTCTTACATTTTTATATTGTTCTTATTTTAATTAGCCATCCTCACATTTTTGAAATCGCCTAATCCAATTTCTTTGTTTTAAGGACTGGAAAGAAAGTCAAGACTACAGAGTGTTCCTGTGGCAAGTCCTATTATTTCATAGACTAGGGATCTAGGTTTTAATCCTGACCTGCTCACAGTCTGAGTGGGGTCAGCATGTTCTTCTTGTATTCATATGGGTTTTTGCTGAGTACTTTGTTTTCTTTCCTCATCCAAAATCGTTCTGTAAGGTTACTTAATGATATTAGACTGAACCAGTAGGAGTGAGTATATGTGAATACATCTGCTCTGTGACAGATTTGTGTCCTGGCCTGGATTAGCTCCTACTGAATTCCACTGGGTTGGACTCTGGTTTCATACAAACCACAAATGAAAAAAAACAGAATCAACAATTACAAAGAAAAAACATATCTTCCACCAAATATACAGTATACTTTTAATGACCACAAATAAGTGCCACATTTATTCAATATGCATTAACAGACTTCCAAAGAATAGCTCCTTATTGGGATTCAGAAAGAAAGAGACCTGAGCTGAAACTAATGGAATTGATTGTCCTTGAATGGAGATGCAAATTACTTTAGCAGTTATTACTTTCCTCTGCCAGTTTATTCAACAAAACAAATGGGAAAAACCCTCTCAGGACCTTTCAACACATTGGATTTCAATTTTGTTTCAATTTTTTTCCCTTCTAAGACCTACTGTGTAACCCTATTATTTAAATATCTGAAAATAGTCGTAATGATTTTGAAATTCTCTTTGATAAAGTTGTCATTCAAAATGTATGCAGGGACATTGACCTTTTACCTGTCCAGTGGGATTTTTCATCCACCTGCCAACTCAACAAAATACTGCAAAAACACAAACCAGCTCTCTCTTTTACATCTATCCCTTCTCTCTCTCTCTCTCTCTCTACCATCAGCAACGATGACAGCCCTAGTTATCCCTGGATTCCTGGGTCCAAGTACTGAATAAAAGGTTATGACACATTTAATCTGCATGATCTCATCTGCTTCTCACAACATTACACTCTCCCATGTGCTTACAACCCTGTCTACAATGGTTCCAGGTCCTTCACCAGACACAACTGCCCTCGTTGGTTTCTTACCTCACACTAGTGCTTACAGAAGCTTTCTTGTCAACAGTTTGGGCTCTTCTTTTCCAGGATGTGTTTAGAAAGTCTTCTCTTCAGTTTTACCCTTTCCTTGTCATCCCTTCATCCTTGGAGCCTCCTTGCCAGTCCAGCAACCTGTTACTATCTATCTATACATATAAACTGCTGTCTCACAGTAAGGAGATCATGGGTTTGCTTCCTGGGTCCTAACTGTGTGGAAAGCACTTTGAGTAGTGAGAAAAGCATTATAAAAATATACAGAATTATTATTTTTACATACCTACTACATGAACACATACATAGATATAGTACATACAGTATATGTATAGATACACACACATTTACTAACATATATTAAAACCTCCAGCTATTGCAATAACATGTTTAAAATATAAGCATATTATCCATCCATCCATCCTCTTCCGCTTATCCGAGGTCGGGTCTCGGGGGCAGCAGCTTGAGCAGAGATGCCCAGACTACCCTCTCCCCGGCCACTTCTTCTAGCTCTTCCGGCAGAATCCCAAGGCGTTCCCAGGCCAGCCGGGAGACATAGTCCCTCCAGCATGTGCTGGGTCTTCCCCAGGGCCTCCTCCCGTTTGGAC
Source organism: Erpetoichthys calabaricus (assembly GCF_900747795.2). NCBI lineage: Eukaryota > Metazoa > Chordata > Cladistia > Polypteriformes > Polypteridae > Erpetoichthys > Erpetoichthys calabaricus. The sequence goes on from NC_041395.2 coordinate 116,840,906, forward strand.
GTGCCCAGAACACCTCACCAGGGAGGCGTCCAGGAGGCATCCTGATCAGATGCCCGAGCCACCTCATCTGACTCCTCTCGATGCGGAGGAGCAGCGGCTCTACTCTGAGCCTCTCCCGGATGACTGAGCTTCTCACCCTATCTTTAAGTGAGAGCCCAGACACCCTGTGGAGGAAACTCATTTCAGCCACTTGTATTCGCGATCTCGCTTCTTTCGGTCACTACCCATAGCTCGTGACCATAGGTGAGGGTAGGAGCGTAGACCGACTGGTAAATTGAGAGCTTTGCCTTGTGGCTCAGCTCCTTTGTCACCACAACAGACCGATGCAGAGCCCGCATCACTGTGAACGCCGCACCGATCCGCCTGTCGATCTCATGCTCCATTCTTCCCTCACTTGTGAATAAGACCCCGAGATACTTCAACTCCTCCACTTGGGGCAGGATCTCGCTCCCAACCCTGAGAGGGCACTCCACTCTTTTCTGGCTGAGGACCATGGTCTCGGATTTGGAGGTGCTGATTCCCATCCTAGCCGATTCACACTCAGCTGTGAACCGATCCAGAGAGAGCTGAAGATCACGGCCTGATGAAGCAAACAGGACAACATCATCTGCAAAAAGCAGTGACCCAATCCTGAGTCCACCAAACCGGACCCCCTCAACACCCTGGCTGCGCCTAGAAATTCTGTCCATAAAAGTTATGAACAGAATCGGTGACAAATGGCAGCCCTGGCGGAGTCCAACTCTCACTGGAAACGGGTTCGACTTACTGCCGGCAATGCGGACCAAGCTCTGACACCGGTTGTACAGGGACCGAACAGCCCTTATCATGGGGTCCAGTACCCCATACTCCAGAAGCACCCCCCACAGGATTCCCTGAGGGATACGGTCGAACGCCTTTTCCAAGTCCACAAAACACATGTAGACTGGTTGGGCGAACTCCCATGCACCCTCCAGGACTCTGCTAAGGGTGTAGAGCTGGTCCACTGTTCCGCGACCAGGACGAAAACCACACTGTTCCTCCTGAATCCGAGGTTCGACTATCCGACGGACCCTCCTCTCCAGAACCCCCGAATAGACTTTTCCAGGGAGGCTGAGGAGTGTGATCACTCTGTAGTTAGAACACACCCTCCGGTCCCCCTTCTTAAAGAGGGGGACCACCACCCCAGTCTGCCAATCCAGAGGCACTGTCCCTGACGTCCATGCAATGTTGCAGAGGCATGTCAACCAAGACAGTCCTACAACATCCAGAGCCTTGAGGAACTCCGGGCGTATCTCATCCACCCCCATGGCCCTGCCACCAAAGAGTTTTTTGACCACCTCGGTGACCTCAGTCCCAGAGATGGGGGAGCCCACCTCCGAGTCCCCAGGCTCTGCTTCCTCATTGGAAGACATGTTAGTGGGATTGAGGAGATCTTCAAAGTACTCCCCTCACCGACCCACAACATCCTGAGTCGAGGTAAGCAGTGCACCATCCCCACCATATACAGTGTTGACACTACACTGTTTCCCCCTCCTGAGACGCCGGACGGTGGACCAGAATCTCCTCGAAGCCGTCCGAAAGTCGTTCTCCATGGCCTCCCCAAACTCCTCCCATGCCCGAGTTTTTGCCTCAGCAACCACCGATCCTCAGCAATCCACTTGGCCTGCCGGTACCTATTAGCTGCCTCCAGAGTCCCACAGGACAAAAGGGACCTGTAGGACTCCTTCTTCAGCTTGACAGCATCCCTCACCGCCGGTGTCCACCAACGGGTCCATGGATTGTCACCACAACAGGCACCGACCACCTTACGGCCACAGCTCCGGTCAGCCGCCTTAACAATAGAGGCACAGAACATGGCCCATTCGGACTCAATGTCCCCCACCTCCCTTGGGATGTGGTCGAAGTTCTGCCGGAGGTGGGAGTTGAAGCTACTTCTGACAGGGGGCTCTGCCAGACATTCCCAGAAGACCCTCACAACACATTTGGGCCTACCAGGCCTGACCGGCATCCTCCTCCACCATCGAAGCCAACTCACCACCAGGTGGTGATCAGTTGACAGCTCCGCCCCTCTCTTCACCCGAGAGTCCAAGACATGTGGCCGCAAGTCTGATGACACGACCACAAAGTCGATCATTGAACTGAGGCCTAGGGTGTCCTGGTGCCAAGTGCACATATGAACACCCCTATGCTTGAACATGGTGTTCGTTATGGACAATCCGTGACGAGCACAGAAGTCCAATAACAAAACACCACTCAGGTTAAGATCGGGGGGGCCATTCCTCCTAATCATGCCCTTCCAGGTCTCACTGTCATTGCCCACGTGAGCATTGAAGTCTCCCAACAGTTAGGACCCGTCCCCCCACCCGAAGGCGGAGGGAGGCTACCCTCTCATCCACCGGGGTAAACCCCAATGTACAGGCTCCAAGTCGGGGGCCAATAAGTATGCCCACACCTGCTCAGCACCTCTCACCGGGGATAGCTCCAGAGTGGTAGAGAGTCCAGCCCCTCTCAAGGAGATTGGTTCCAGAGTCCAAGCTGTGCGTTGAGGTGAGCCCGACTATATCTAGCCGGAACCTCTCAACCTCGCGCACAAGCTCAGGCTCCTTCCCCTTCAGAGAGGTGACATTCCACGTCCCAAGAGCCAGCTTCTGTAGCCGAGGATTGGACTGCCAATGTCCCCGCCTTCGGCCACCACCCAACTCACACTGCACCCGACCTCCTTGGCCCCTCCCATAGGTGGTGAGCCCATGGGAAGGGGGACCCACGTTGCCTCTTCAGGCTGTGCCCGGCCGAGCCCCATGGGTGCAAGCCCAGCCACCAGGTGCTCGCCATCGAGTCCCACCTCCAGATAAGGTGGGGTTTAAGTGATAATATAAGCATATTATATATTCAAAAATCATCAATTAAATTTATTAATTGTGTGTTTTACAAATGTACAGTACCCTCCAGAATGTTTGGGACAAAGACACATTTTTCCTTGATTTACCACTCTGCTCCACGGTTTAAAATTACAAATCAAACAATTTAGATGTGATTAAAGTGCACATTGCAAACTTTAATTTAGGGGTATTTTGGTATGTTTCAGTCACACCATGTAGAAATTACAACACTTTTACACATAGTTCCACTTTTCAGGGCACCACAATGTTTGGGACAAAGCAGATGGCATTGCCACCTAACCAGATTTAAATTTGACTACCATTTGGAAAATCTATTTTGTGCACATTTTATATTCCTCTTCAGTTTTCCTTGGTTCATTTCTTATCAGACAGCATACTGTTGGGTGGACCTGTGTATCTTGAAATGTATGTGTGAGTGAACCATGTGATTAATTTTCACTTCTTTCAGGTTTGATTCCCAGTCTGCCCTAACTGTGGCTGCAATAGGCTAAAGGTTCCCTGACATCCTGTTCTGGACAAAGTGAGTTAAGAAAACTGATTGATATAGGCTTCAATATACTACAGTTATTATATTACGGCTAGAGTGCACTTTATATTTTTCTCATTCATGCATCCTTCTATCCAATATCTGAAAGAGGTGTAGTGCCACGGCAAGAATATTTTTATTGTAACACACTACTGACTTTAGTAAAATGGTGGAAGGATTCAAGTCAATGTATTATAATTAAGCACACTTACGAGCCTAGCATTGTGTACACATACAGTATAGTATGAAAATTTAAAAGCATTAGAAACAAAACAATGTTAAAACATAATCAGAGAAACATCATGCAATAATTACACAAATATACAGTACATATATCTATACATATACATAAACCGCATAGTGGTTTTTATAAGTTCAAATAACAACTGTCTTTGGTCAGTAACATTTTTCTTATTTCCAAACAAATAACAGTAATTTCATTTGGACAGAATGGTTCATTATATCCAAGGAAGATCAATGCCACTATAGACACAAAGAAAAGAAAGAAAATGGGACGTAACCACAAACAGCTATTACAATTAATTTAACAGCAATATATCAAACAACCTCACTGGCAGTTCAAACAAGAATTTGTCATCTCATAATAATACTTTATCTGATTTGATTTAAACAATAAGATTGATGAAGCTTCTCTAATATCGATATGCAGAACATTCCAGGGTTTGACAGCCCTAAAGTTAAATTCTGGTTTCATTTATCCTTGCAACATTGCATCTTGAGATTGCAATGTACATCCTAGAGTAAACAAACACATACTCTCTGTAAGGCAAAGAAAGATGGATGGAGTGAACAACAAACATGCACATAGTAACATGTCCAGTAAAATCTGACCATCCTTCAAACACACTGAAAAATAATGTTCCTTTTGTATACAGTAATGCATTTCTCGACAAATTCGAAGATACTGTACATACTGTACATGTAGAAAAATATAAACAACAGACTTGATTTACTGAATGCTCTTCTTTCGTTTGTCAAATTTTCTAAGTTTCTTATGTAAGAAAATCAGTCAGTCAGTCATTTTCCAACCCGCTATATCTTAACACAGGATCACGGGGGTGTAAGAAGGTTGTTCTTATATATTGAGTACACATCAGTAGATATCTAATTTCTTGTGAAATCCTTTATTAAATAATAGAAATATTTACAGACTCTTAATAACACAATTAAATCATATATATCACATTTTTCAAAGCAAGCATTATCACAAATTACAATATACAGTAAAGTAATTAAAGACAACATTACAAGATAAGGGTGGCATGGTGGCACAGTGGTTACATCCCTGGTGTTCACAGCATGGAGTTAGCCTGTTTTCCCCATCCGCATGGATTTCTACACGCAGTCCAAAGACATGCAGGTTAGGCGAACTGACGATGCTAAATTGGTCTGTGTATGTGTGTGTGTGCGCGCGTAGTCACCCGGTGACTGATAGTCACCTTATTCAGAGAATGTTCCTGCCTTGTGCCCTATGCTTCCTGCGATAGGTTCCACCTTTCCTACAGCCTTGCTCTAGATAAATGGGTTAAGAAAATGGATGGGTGCTTTTCAAAAGTAACGGTTAAAACAACCAGCTGAAAATTAGAATATAAAATAGTAAAACAGTAAAACTAAACTGAAGACCAAAACCAAAAGCCAGTTTTGGTGAATATGTATAACTATACAATACGGTGTTACGGGTTGAGAAAAACAATGTGAAATTATGAGTGTAAGTATACGCTTACTGTGTAAGAAGCTTAATAGGAAATATTTAGATTGTACGAAACTTTTTTATTTAGGTTATAATGTCGCATCCTAAATCATAGACACCATTACAAATGGAATATCTGGACAGTCAAAGAAAACGTTTTCACAACATATCGTTAAACGTGCACTCACTGTATTTTCATTAATAAGCGCGAGAAATACTGCCCTGATCATATGGTACACGCTGAGATGCGCAAAGTGGTAACTGATGGGCTGTAGGACCCTGCGGCGCTTGATCCCGTTGTCAGGGGCACCTGCTCTATCCGACAAACTGAAATTTCTGAGGCGCCAACCTGAGTAGAGTAACCGAACTCCAGTTTTTCTTGCCGGTAGTCTATTTGACGACAGTGAGGTACATCTCGTCGGGATGCTGTATTTTCTGGAGAGACTGCAAGACTCGTCCCTCGTAGCCAGTTTCCAAAGAACCTGCGGTTTGTATCAGTGTAATGAGGAGGGTAAGGTGGGTCCCCAGAAGAGCGGCCAGGTGCTCGCGGTCCAGCCGGACTTGATGCGAGACAAGCCGATAGAAGCACCTGAAGTATCCCGGAACGGGAATTTGGTACGAAGACATTCGGACACAAACGGAGCGAACGGATTTATTAAAAAGGTGGGGACAAATTTCTAGAAATTCGCAAATGCGATAGCTCCTTTGGATTTATTGAAGTTTTCGATGTTCGAAGAAAAAAATCAGCTGAAAAACAACGCGGTATATGTCACAGTATTTTAAAATATGCTTTTAAGATTTTTTTCCCCACTAAAGTTTTACTAAACCGATGACATATGGCCTACTTTCATGTAGTGAAACAAACTTTTCCAGTTTGCCCACTCCCTTGAAGAAGGGGAGGGGAAGGCGACCGTGGCCGAGACTACAGCCTGCTTGTTAACAGTGACTCACACCTTTTATTGCATTCTTTGCTAAGTAAATACTTCTTATTTTTTCTGTCGCTCAATTGAGACAAAACCAGTGTTGAATAATAAAAAAAAAAAAATCAGACGCACCTGCCATACATTTAATTATAATTAGTCATTAATTTATTATTGCGACTTTTACGTCTTAAGTCTGAATAAAAATAAGAATGTCCACATCAAAAAATCATCACTGGACAAATTTACGAAAGGCTACTAATAGGAAAGTAACTGGTGCATCATTTATTGACTGTATATCTTTCAAATCTCCTTTGGACCTAAGAAAGAGACTTTTGCAGTTCAGAAAATGTTTGGTAGTACCCGCAATTCACTTTAGATTGACAGGATAAAAGTGACGGATGTCCTTTGGTACATCATTTTTAATGTGTTTAGTAATAACAGCCATTGTTGTTGGCAAAACAATTCTAAGTTACTTGTAGGAAAAAGTTTGTTTACTTTTGTCATGTTTGCAGCAAATTTAATTGCTATTTTCTAATAATTTAATTCAACCAAACCTGTGAAGTGCCAGGGCCTGGCCAGTAGGGAATTGCCCAAGAAGGCCCCCACGGGCAGCCACTAATTAGCACACACTATGAGCTCTGCTAAAATAGCAGTCTGATCTCATGGGATGTGTTGTTTCAATTACCGGTGGGGTGCATCTGTCTGCAGTAATATTCATCAAGGGACGCCTCTAAATGCTGCATGGCTTCTTCTTCATGTGAAAGATAATGTCCATATCAATAACCTCTGACTTCACCCCTTATTATCTTCTCCACAATGGCCTGCCAGCATGCTTTTAAATCTGGGTCAGGACTGCTCCATAAGGAGTTCAGAGCTGCTAGAAATAAAATACTACACATAACCCCATCCCTTTTCCAAGTGAAATGACAGTAATGCTCTAATTTGTTCTAGTAGACAAAAAGTCTGGCATTTGTAATAGAGTTTATTTGCCCTTTTCCTGATAAATAGCATGACTTCCAGCACATTGTCCGGGGATGGTTTCTGCAATGTCAATTAATAAGTCAATCAATCTTTATGTAGTGCTACTAACATTATTAAAGATCACAAGGTGTTTTGTTGAGCAAACGAGATGACAATGCCAGCTGGTTTTCATTGATCTAATCTTGAACTTATTCCAGGTAGTTATTAGTTATGTGGGACAGTATGTTAAGAATAAAATGCATTTAAATTATCAAAATTTCATATTCAATATTGATGAAAGGCTAGGTGTTTACTATAACCACTGCTGTAATTAAAGACACAATTTTAAGAGTCTCGTTTTAGCACCGTATAGTGCTCAGTTTTAGAAAAATAGTATGCTGTGACAGGCGTATCTACTTCTTGTAGCATTAAAACAAAATCAACCGGTACTGAGTAAATTAAAACGATGCACCAAAATCAGTGCCTGGTCATCAAATTACTATCCATGCACTAATTTTCTAAACCATGTAATTTTGTTTGTTGTGGTTCTAGACTGTAACGGGCCCTTACATAAACCTATGCCCAGTTGGGGTTTTTGGATTATTTACAGCCTGGAAAACCTTAGAAAACTGAACCTAGCTATTTGTTTGTATCTTAAGCCCCAAAATGAATTAACAATACTTTTGGGGGTGGTTTATGACTTGTAACATGGCCATTTTGGTCATTCTTTCAACCCTGTAACTACTTCATATGAGCCCCTATTATATGTGAGACAAGATGCAGTTGCACCCAGAACACTGTATTTTGTCCTGGTATGGATGGTGTGCAAAGTCCATTGCAGTGTACACTTCTACACATGTATATTTAGGCAGTTCACAGTTGCATGAAAACATGCCCATGGAATGTTGGCATAAACATGATACCCATGTAAACATGGTGAAAACCTAGAGAAGACTGGCTAGCAAGAAAATGGACCAGGTTCCAAGAACTGTGATCTGGTATTTTTTTATATATTACTCTTAAATATAAAAAATCTGTATATTCTGATATATACTATCTTTAATAGATAGTGCCACTAAATTTTTTTTTGTTTTGATTTGGTCCATATTAATTTAATGACATGTTTTAGCCATATATAAAGTAATTCTAAAGTATTAAATAAAATCAAGCAAAATTCAGTACACTATGAACAATATGTAGAAACAGACCGTAACAATATATGTGTCAGTTGCATTGATCTAAATGCAGAGAGAGAGAATGGGAGCTTAATAGACAGACCTAGGTGGAGTGAACAATTGTCAAGAGACTGTAGAGTGGATTGCAAACAAAGTTTACACATGCTTCTAGTATTGCAGAGCAGACACATTTCTAGGGGTGTTTTAGCTAGTGCATGTGTTATAAGGTATGGCGATTGTAAGATTGGTTCTGTTACACAATTCTAACCACATCATTTTGAAAACCTCTATCCATTTTTGTATTTATTGAATTCTCTCAATCCATTTTCAGAGTCTCTGATCCAGTGCTTATCCTGACAGGACTCAAGGGAAGGCAGAAAGCTCAAAGCAACAGTTCATCATTGCATAGCACTTTTGTGCATGCCCACACATTAGTGCAATTAGTGCTGGGCCTATTTAGAGTTGTATTTCTATCTACTTTATAAACCTGTTTAGTAGTGAATAAGGGAGATGTGGACATGAGCCTCTAGAATGTAATTAATTTATTGTAATGTTATTCATAAAAACGATATCATAACCCCACATTTATGATGTAGAAGTAAGTTTGCTCCCTGATGGTTTGGGGCCTATGTTGGAAAGAATCGTTATCTGCTGTTCAGATGTAAGAAGCAATGTTGATCTACTGTCAAGCTAGTAGCTTACTACTGGTGAGACTTGGTGAAAAAAACAATTAATTGCAAGGTTCCAGAAAATCCAGTTGTCTTTAGTTTTGCTACAGAGATAATTCATTCATTGATCTTATAAGATGGGCATGGAGCAAACCAGTCATTGATGGACACCTTCGTGTTCAGCCTGGACATCATTGGTACAGACTTAGAACATGAGGTTTACTGGCAATTTGGGGGACCCAGAATAAAAGGAGGAGAAATGTCAAGAATGCTACACTCTGAAAAAGGAAAATGAAAAACAGAGAAAGAGAATAGCAGGTAAATGCTATTTTTGTTTTGGAAAAAAGCCTACTTACATAAAAAGTAAACAATATAATTATTATTAGGAATATTATAAATAGCAGAAACATACTTTGAAAGGCTATAAAGACTCTGTGCTGAATAAACAGCCACACTTTTGAAAAGGAGCATTATTAAGCATAAAAACACTATGGGCAAGACCAGTCTTAATTTATGAAAGTTTAACTCATATAACCACTTTTGCAGCAAGGTCCTTTAAAAAACGAAACAATACTATGGATTAACATGATGTAAGAAAAGATGGAACACAACAAAATAACATGTTGGGGCAACATCTTAAAAATCAAAACTTGCACCAGTTGAGCATAATTAATGCTATATGGCAGCAGTTGTTTTTAGGCTTTATACATGTGCAATGGTATTTATTGTAAAAGATGCTATATAAAGATTGTTTAGACAGTTACTGTAGGTGTAGGTTCATTTTTTATTTCTGGTTAAATGGCTGTTAATCATTAAATTTAAATAAAAAAAATTAAATAAAAAAATTCTTAATCATTACAGATATGTCAACGAACTGAGACATTTTTTGAACAGCCCAGGCTACTGGTGTAAATATATATATATATTTTCCTAACTGTATGACACACTGCAATGTTAAAATACTGCAAAAAAGAAATCTCTGATTATGTGCTGTAGTAATATGTGGGCCATTTTGGGAAACATTAAGTTAGGATTGATGAAGTCTAGAGACAAGGGTATGAAAAAAGCTGTGAAATGAGAGCAGGCCATTCAGCCCATCACAGCTCACCAGTTTTCCAGCCGAGCGGCTACATTGAGGAATCGTACCACTAGCATCATAATTCCAGCTTTTGTTTTCTTTGGTTGTTATGCTAACTAAAGCATCAGTTCCTTTCCTTTTGTCACTTCACAGTGACTGGAATGATTGATTGCTAGTTTTAACACAAGTAAGTAAAAGTTTAAGAATCTGAAGAGCATGTAAGGGCCAAAGCAGATCAATGGTCACAGAGAACTAAGACTACCGATGTAGCTCTAGGGACAAGGGAATAAATACTGTGATATAACAAATGAATGTACTGGAAATGTAACTTCCTTAGCCTCTCCTTATATCTTATTTCATTTAATTATGTAAAGGTTCAGTGATTAGCCATAATTTCTAAGAAGTTTTCCTTTGGAGCACAGCTACAAAGCAGACACAACCAATAAATGTTGTAAGGCAGATTATGGAAGAAAAGTTGCACAGGTTGGCTGATTTAATTAGGAATTTACTGGAATATTGAAGGCGGCTGGCATAATGAGAAAAAAAAAATCTATATAGACACTGGGAGAATATGCAACTCAGACAGTAAATTGAAGCCACTATGCTACCTTACTTTTTCATACAACTTTTCTTCCATAATCTGCCTTACACATGCATTTTTTTTCACTCTGCTTGTATAAACCGCCATATTACCCCTACTTTAAAGTATCTCTAACAATAATCCTTGTATGAGCATTATTACATTAGCAGGATTGTGTGCTGTGTGTAGTTTACACCTTGCATGTTGCTTTGTTTTAAAATTGGAATTTAAATTGGTATTTGACTTCATCTGCAGTGCCTTCATAATAGTCATGATTTTGAATTAATTATGGCATTGTTCAGTAGGGAACATCTTCCTCAGTCCTGGTCAGAAATCTGTGTAATTCTATTCTTGGGGCTCCTGATCAGGACATTGTGCAACACAAGATGGCTGATTTTGGATGGCCTAACCAAAGCAATGCTTTATAGGTGATAAAGGGACAATGAAGACTCTGACAGTGCAATATGAGATTTAAAGAGAGGGAAGGTGACTAAGAAAAAATCTGTACTATTTCAGTAACATTTTCCCAAAGTTCTTCAAGTGTGTCCTTGTTTGACATGTTTTCAGATCTATGAAGTTACTATATTAGAAGCATCTTAATTTTTCTTCCTTTAGAATCCCCACTAGTAGAATAACTTAAATCTTAGTGTTGTATTAAGGTAGTATATGTCTCAATAATATTTCTGAGTTTGCTTTCACAAATGATTTGAATTTTTAACAATGAAGACAATTTTTTAAGCAATTTTTCTTTCAAATGTATTCTGAAATGTTATAGGGTCTAAGACGAAACTTAATGTACAAACATCTTCATATTTTAATATGTACTAAATGCATCTTATTTACATAGACATAATTAAGTGTATTATATTCAGGCCATGCTTGACCAACTTTGAGCTTTCAGAAGAGATATTTCTTTAAATTTTAAGTTGATTATGGAATAGTTTGACACAATAGTGACCCTTTTCCTCTCCATATAATGTGGATATTAGTTGCTAAGTCTGTTGCATCTTGCACCATACTGAGCAATTTGCTGTGTGCGTCCTGCTTCATGCACATCCTCCTCCGCTGGTAAAGGCAGCAAATAAATAAAAAGCAGTCCACTTTGTTCAGATTCAGTGTTTCCATTATTAGCTTGGTTTTAATGCCTCAGATGACTCATTCCTCTCATTTCAAGTTTTTTTTTTTTTTTATTAAAAAAAAAAAGGTCAGGTGGTTTCAGCTCTGCACAAGGGCAAAATCTTGAAAGTCTTATTTATAGCACTTCAACCAAAATGTCTCTTCAGATGATGAAATTCAATTTTCCTGCTTCAAATGGATTACTTTTAGATGGCAGACCACATTCCCAAAATGATGAAATGTGTGGACCACTCGGCTGGAAAGGTTGGAGTATTCTAAGTGTAACACACAAAAATAAGGCTCCTAATAAAAACAAACTTTTTGATTGTGAAATTTGATTAATCCATACCATATTTATCCAGTTCAAGCTTACCTCAAGAGCCAACCTCAGCAGCATCTAGGTCCAGGCAGACACAGCAGGAAACTTCAAATTCCATAGAGGCAATGCTTGGGCCAGAATTTGAAACTAGGATTCTGGACATATTCTGCAGCAGTAATTGCTAAGGTGATCAATGCAATTGAGCAAGTCTAGAATAAGACTTTTGAATCTTTTTTTTATTTTTTTTTTAATTTATTAAAAACATATAACATTCCATACAATCAAGTCAAAACTTAACAAAACTAAATTCAAATCGACCCCCCCCCCCATATGAAAGAGAGGAAGACCAACAGCCAGATTAAAACAATTGAGAGTAGTAAAGAGAGAAAGGAGTCTTTCCCCCAATATAAATACTTCTTCTAAAATATTATTGATTAGGTCATGCTAGGACCAGAATAAGACTATTTATAGGTATACTTCAGCAGAGGCTTGAACAACAAGAATGAGAAAGTCTTGTCCATGATTATGGCTGCTGTAGTTAGAAAATGAGATCTCTGTGACTTGAAAATAATGATGAATTTTGGGGTAAACTTATCAGAAGATAGAAGCTATGTTTTATTTTTTATAAATGTGAATCAGATATTTTTGACTTTGGTACATCTTATGGCTATCTTCTTGCTTGCTTTGTTTTGCAGAGAGACTCTCGAAAGTACATTGTGAAAAACCAGTTCCTTTACTATTTGTTCCGGTTTGCTGCAGCCCTGGGTCAGGAAGTTTTTTACATTACCTTTTTGCCTAACACTTTCTGGAACTTTGACCCCTATGTCTCCCGGAGGCTGGTCAGCATGTGGGCGGTAAGATTTTTTTATTAAAATGATTGTTGTGAACACAGTATTTATGGGGTATGGTTACATTTCTCTCAAACAGGACTGCTGATACTGCTGGTGTCCATGATAATCATCTTATTTTTCTTTTTTTTCTTTTTTGTCTTTTTGCTGGTCTGCCAGCCATCAAAAAATTCTTGTATTTAATGAAGCTTGCATAACCAGATAGCTTGTTACTATTTTCATACTGTTAGGTTAAAAATACAAAATTGTGTACTTTTTGAAAAAATGCAGGATATATACACAGCTGAGAATGGGTTATTATTAATGCGCTTACATTTCTTTGTTTGGAAGCACCCCTTGGTAAGCTGCCTAGTCATTTGCACCTTTGTCTGTCTGTCTTTTTTTTTTTTTTTTTTTTGCACTGTAATAATTAAGGCTGCATTGTGTGGTGTGCAATAGACATCCTTAAGTCTAGTGCAGTTTTATATGGGATCCCTTAACTTGGCCTCATCTTGTGCTTTCATGGAAGGAACACCAGAACTGTTTTGTGTTAGTTTTTCACTTTTTCAAGGCATGTTGACAGAGAATATGTCAGTAAGAGCCCAGGTGGGTATAACATGAACAGTGGATGAGGGTTTTCACAGAAGATAGAGCGGCAGACGGCTGGGGATCTTGCCCAGCCGGGATGCCTGGAAAGACCGGGAGAGGGACAATACCTCCCTTGGACCATGAGAGGGCAGCCACCCTGGTCTGCATTGGGGCCATGGGATCAGAGCTTTAAAGCTCTGTCAAGTTGCAGCCCGGAGGATTGTGGAGCCCTGGATTGCCTTACTTCCGCCACACTCAGAAGTGCTGCCAGAAGAAATTCCAAGCACACCTGGAGTGCTTCCAGGTGCTCATGTGGCACTTCCGCCACACCAGGAAGTGCTGCAGGAAGATCATCGTGAAGTACCTGGAGCACATCCGGGGCATTATAAAATGGGCTGCCTCACTCCATTAGTGGAGCTAGAGTCGGGTGGCAGAGGACAGAGCTTGCGGGAGAGGAGTGGAGGTGGCAGAAGTGAAGAAAAGGAAAGAAAGAGACAAGGACTGAGTTTATTGGGGTTTGTGCACTGTGTGTTGTACAGAGAAAAATAAATAGCGTGTGTTTGAACTTCTGTATCTCTCAGGGTCTGTCTGTGTCCGGGCTTCTTCTACACTGCACAAAAGGATATAAGGAATCGCTACTCCATTTCAGTTTTGTTTGGAAAGCTCTGAAATCTCCAAAAAAAAATACACAAAAAGTGTTTCCATCATTTGTGAGTAATGTGTCTAAGTTGTTAAATTTTTCTTAATGTTAACTACTCCTTTGGAATATTAATCACTAAATGTTCATACTTCCTAATATATCATTTCCTGTGAGTTGTATTGATCCATCCATTTTCTAACTCATTTTTCTAGCTTAGGGTCACTGGTGGCTCTTGGCAACCTTAGATGCAACGCAGAAACCAACCCTGATTAGTGTGTCTCAAACTACTAACATGATCAAAAACAGGAAAAAAAAGTCAAAGCTATTAAAATATTTAGAGTTCTATTTATTGGGTGGGGTAACAGTTAATGGGATATGTGAAATGTGTGCCTGAATGAATGATATATGTGTGTGTGTGAGAAAGAGTGAGTGGCTGTACTTGATTTTTTTTTAATTTGCAGTTAATGTAATGTATGTTTGAGATCTTTGAATGTACTTTGGTATTAGCCTTTCAGGAGGAGGTGGCACTTGTGTTTTCCAAATGTGGGTCAGATGCTTCAAAATTACTTGGGGCAATTCTAAGCTTGACACGCAGAGACAAAAAACTACCTATAAAGAGGCCTCAGACTGAGAAATTGTTTTCTTTGTGAGTGTCTAAGAAACCTTGTGACTTCTCAAAAATGAAATCTCAGTGTTTAAATAATACAGTTCTTAAATAGCACACACTATCTTGCTTCCTAAACTCTATTCCTTATTTTTCACATTGGTCCAGCTGACTCCTGTATGTTGTATTTCAATGTGATGCAAAGAAAAAACAAAATACAATATGGGGTATTTTTTATTAATTAATTTTTGAAAATTTTTCTCTTATGGAGTAAGTATGAATTTGACCCTGTCCCAGCAACATTGTGTGTAAGGTTTGAATTGATCTAAATGCAATGATAATCCATTACAGGGTTCACACTCCGTTATACTAAGCCAGTTTATAGATTTCCTTTATATTGTACTTAGAGTAACCATGTTGCAACTGTGTGGTAACAAAGCATAACTGTGTCACTTGGCAGAAAAGAAGTAATTTTTGTTTGAACTGTAAGCCTGTTTAGATTGATTATAATCAGTGAGAACTGTGATGGGAAGGTCATTGTATGTTTTGTAGTAGAGAAAGTTGTTTGCATTGCAGTCCTAATGTAGGTTTTCATTTATTATTCCCTTTTTGGCAAAAGGTTAAGTTGAAGTCTTATCCAGTAGGCCAACATTTACCAATCTGTTATTTAATCCTAATTGCATTTTTAAGTAGTAAAATTAATTTGAAGCATCAAAACAGTCTCTACAGCCTGACTGGGTATACTCTGCTGCAATTCATAACACACCTATTGGCACATCATCTAACCTTAGCTTTGTGTGATTCCTTATTAGACCCCTTGTAGCAGGGTTTGCATCAATGTTTTGAATTCAAAATATGTACATATTTAATTTCAGGTATAAAGTTCTAAATCTACATAAATGTATGCTCCCATCTTAAGTTATGGGCAGAAATAGACAATAAATTTTCACTCACACATTCATCAAGTCTTAGTACTTGAATTAAATGAACAAAACTTGTTAACTTGAATCATTATTTGACAATTGAAAAAGTTTTTCATTATAGACAGTATTATTTATTATAATCATGTTACGTAGCAGTTATTATTACCATATTTACATTTAAAAAAAATGTTTGTTTACAGAGCTTTACAGATTTATATTTCATGTGAAAGCAAACTTTGCCTAAACGACAAGAAAAATTAAGGTGCCACCCAGGATTCTTATGATGAATGTGAAAAACAATTTTTGCCCTATTTTTCATCTCAAAAAGTAGTAATCCCTATTTCCACAACAGGCAGAAAGAGATGTATAATGAAAAATGTTATTACACTTCCATCTGTTTGTTTTTTTTAAAACATCAGTTTTTGCATGTAGGGAATCCAAAGTCCAACACCAAGTGAAGTATAAATCGGGTGTCCCTGTCAGCTGAAGAAGAGAATGTGTCATGCTAGTTAGTTTCTGTGGTTGAAGAAGTCCAGGAGTAATGAGACCATTATCCATTTGAAAGTCTGCTTAGGCCTACTGTTTAGTTTTAAATGGAAGCTATCCAACCAAAGGTTTGAACATACTGTTTGTGATGGTTAGTTATGAAGACAACATGTCTGTCTGGTCACAGGATTTTTCAGAGAATCATGACCCTGTGATAGGACTTATTTGAAATTTTCAGTTCAAATTTGAAAATTCAAACTCATTTTTTTGAACACACGGAAAAATTAAAGTGGTATGGCCATAATTTGAATAGTGCTTAATGTGACTGTGCTTGTAAATTGAGTTGCACATCAAATGTTTTTCTTCCCATTAACATATTTCGGAACTCGAATGAACTCAAAATTCTTCACTTAAACATGGAAAGCATATTTTTGTAGTCCGTGTGATCAAGGGATGCTATTTTTGTGTTCAATTTCCTGAAGCCATGCTAATTTGATCAGTTGCCTTTCCTCGTCTTAACCTATTAACAGTTTTGTGTTTATTTGTATGTTGTGCTCTATCAAAAGAGAATAGTGTGTTCAATGTGACATTAAATAGATGTTGGAAGCAACACAATTTGTTATGCAACAGTCTGCATAGAAAAGATAAGAAATATTAAGACATAATTAAACAAAACATTTAAAAATCCAGATTATTGCCTTCAGTGTGTCAGGGAAATATCACAAGGAACAGTAATATAATATTCCTACTGTCTAAATTCTTCAAACTGTACAGTATGCTGTTAATAAAGGGGAGGATTGATATCATGTGATATTTTGATTCATGCTGTGATCTTAACTGCATTATATAGTATAATGATTTGTGATAATATCTTTAAAAGACACTATAATTTTTTTATGATTTAACTATTTTTGTGTGGATAGAATTTAATCTGGGGAAAATAGCTCCTTATGATTGCTTTCCTTCAATTGAAATGGTCTAAGTAAGATGTGTTTTATTTGCTATTCAGTTATATTCTTACTGTTCATAATTAATGTTCCCAGAAGGAGTTGCTATTTTTTTTTTTTTTTTGCAAATCAACTCATGCATTGTTAGTCTTGCATAACTGAAAGGAAAACTGTGCATTGCACTGGAGAGTCTGTTGCACTACAAAAACATAAAATTAATTATTTGGAACTTGTTACAATATATTAACAGTGATATATACATTGTATGTGTATGTATTTATGTATATATATATATATATATATATATATATATATATATATATATATATATATATATATATAATATAAAAAATTGCTCTGACAAACTAATTATTGACATATTTTGACAGTTGATTGTGTTTACAAGTCCAACACACATTGAAGTCCATTTTATGTAGAAATGAGCCACTATGATGTGTGTCAAATTACATATTTCCCTGACTTGGGAAACCTAGGAGCAATGCCAAATTGGCAAGAGATTACTCCAGTGATGAGAGAGAGAGAGGTGAAATAAAGGTCATTTTAACGTGAATCCTGTGAGTAGTATTTACATCTAGCAAGGTTTCCTGCAGGGAAACTTGCATCGTTAGACAATGCTGCTTGTTGAAGGCTACCTCAATCATAATGTTGAGTCTAAAGCATCACCTTCTCTGTCTCATGGTTTACATCTTCTGCTCTGAGAATAAGTGTTGATGTAATCAACTATACTGTTGTGTTGTAATTTGTTATATTCTGACCAACTGGTACAACATTTACAGGTTCTCCCTAGCAAATGTTTTCCCTTGATATATTTAGTTTGCTTAGTGTAAAATTTATTTCCTCTTCTGACAATGTGCTGCTTTACAATATTTCAGTATCATTGGACAGAATTTTCTGAAGCAGCTAATAATGGGTAGTTAAAAAGAAAGGAGGAAAAAAATGGATATATACTGTATATTAAACACTTAAAGTAGTTTTGTTTATTTTAGATTTTTGACTGTTTTGCTGTGCCAAGAACATTGTGTAACTCTTCATAAAGAAGAGAGTTTTACTTGTTATTACACAGCATGCAAGCAGCAAGATAAGTAAACCTACAGGGAGTATGTCATTGTTGATAGCTCTGTTGTGTTGCCTGTGCAGATTTCCTTGTTTCCATGGTAACTTGCATTACCCACTATTACAGTACTTTTGGTAGTCTGTTAGGTACTGTATTGTTTTTAAAATACCTTTTGTATTTTTGTTGCCCACTCTGTCATCTTGGAGCATTTCAGCCACCAAAGCACTCTAACTTATCACTTTGAAATTTGCCTGTTAGGGTCATTGGTGGGATCTTAAATTTACCAATAAATAATTTATTTTCTCTCTTTTGCTTTATTTGTTAAAGGCAATTAGTCTAGTAATTCAGAATGGTGTGTGTGTTTTCTTTTTCTTTTCCTTTAATTCTGATTTCAGTTTGTGTGATGCAGAGTGATGAGTATGGTTTATTGGAGTCATGATCTTTTATTTTTTTGACTATCAAAAGCAGGGATTCAGCCTTGCCAGATTTAGAAATGTTAGATTTACACTTTGCTGTTTCTGTACTCATTTACAGATGGGTTTTAATTTTTACTTTCCACATCAGTTGAAGACATCTTTAAAGTATAATAAATTACTATTTTCTGGATATTTGTTTAGATTATAATGCATAATTTAGTATTTTTCTTGAGGATTCAAAAACTCCAAAAGCAAACCGCATTATCTTCTCAGATATCATGCTTTACACATGTTACTGTTGTTTAGTAGAGCTGATTAAGCAAATTGCCTATGGTGTGCCTGTGATCACAATGTGATCTGTGAGGCTAAGTTTGCAATTAGTGGCAGTGGGTGAAAATTGGTGAACTTGATCTCTGTTATGCTTTCTTAAATTTTTAATATCTTAAGTTGGGCAAACCCAGTCTCAGTTTACAGTAGGGGTGGTAATAATTAAAACAGTTTTTTATGTTCAATATATATTCAATATAAACTTAAACTCCAGTAGATTTTTATGCTACTTTCAGTGAATCACAGCCTTCAACAATAAGAGCAGTTTGTATAGTCCTACTCATAGACATCTCTCCATTAATCAAAAAGCATGTGACAACATGACAAAGATGGTGACTTAGCAATGAACTATGTTAATAATCACTATATAAAAAAAACTCAAAACAAAAAATCAGTGTTTATTAAAGCATCTATACTTGATATTATGCTTGCCTGAGGCATATCTGGTCTTAGTTTGCACTTGCACTTTCTGTAAGACAGTGCAGGCAGCCTGAAATGAATACAGCTGCTTACCACTTGCATCACTGAGATTAATTTTTAAAAAATCAACAGACGCTTTTGACATAAAGCATGCGCTTGTTGGCGACATCCATAAAACAGTTGCTCAAAAAGCTACTGTCTGCCTGGACATCACGAGTTTTTTTTGTTTATAAATGTCTTATGTATCTTGCAAGTCAAGGAGTCCAACAGCATGAATCTGTCACATTGTGTTTTATTTATTTATTTTTTTTTAAATAGTGACTTTTGGTTGTAGATGTGAAATAAACATCATGCCCTGAGTTCATAGTAGGTACTGTTGCTCATGTCAGCTAGCACTTTTATTATGGAGATTTATATACTTATGACTGAATAAAACTGACAATTCCCTGTACCTTGTTATGTTACTTTCAGTGAATACAAGCCTTCACCAACTGTTCTCCAGGCAATGTAAAAGTGAATGGCATACCAGTGCAGTGGTTAGTGCTGCCGTCCCACATCTCTAGAGTCTGGGGTTGGATCCTGGCTTGGCCACTGTGTGTGTAGAAGTTGAACATTCTCCCCTTGACTGGGTGGGGTTTTATCCAGGCGCTGCACTTTTTATTCCAAAGCTCAATGTTTTAGGTTAATTTGCAATTCATGGTGCTAATGTGCTCTGTGATGGATTGGTTCCCAGTTCAGTAGTGCTGCTAATATAGCCGAGATATGCTGCAAACACCTACTACCCAGGACTTCACAAAGTGCGTTTAAAAAGTGGATGACATGTAAAAACTTTTACGTTTAGCAGATCTTGGTCATTCTTTGAGACTTGCCAATCTGCCTTGTATGACTTTGCACTCATGTGCACCTTGTGTAGTAATGCCTTACTTGACTGCTCTGTTGCAGGTCACCAGCATCCATATTCCTCGATTCTTATGTTTTCTTAGCTTTTTGATCTTCATTTTTTAGTATTTCTTTTTTGGTATCTTATTTTGTCTCTGTATGTGTGTCTGTCCATCAGATGACCACCAATTGATGCTGATTGTTCTTGGAAAGATTGTAAGTATTGATGGCTGGCAGTGATTCAGTTGGTCTGGGAATATACAAAGGTTTTATCAACTTGTGCTGTATTTTATGTTTTTTTTTAAATATATTGCATTATTGTTTGCCCTGAAGCATATCATCAGTGACTTTATAATCTACACAGTAAGTAATTCTGGATTAAGTTTTGGTCATGTCCAGTCTATTGGTAAATTTTGCTTGCTTTGTCTTTATTGGTAATTATACTAGATGGGTCTTATTTGACTCTGTCAGTGGTGGGTTAGTGTTCAATATAAATTACTTTATGGGTGATGATCGCACTCTTTATTTGCCTTACTGTTGTAGTATTCACTGAGAGTGCCTGTGTATGTTTTTCTGATTAAAGCTAGAGAGCTGATCAAGACCCCCTCTGTAGCCATAGTAAAAATACGTGCCTGTTTGATGCTTTGCGGTTCTTGCTTATAGATTGTTGTGTGGTGTCAAGTATGTGATCAGAATCACTAAGACACATAGCCATTATGCTAGAACAGTGATGGTGAACATATGACATGCGTGTCAAAGGTGACACACTGTGACACATCGGCGTTCACCAAGACCTGAGTTACCAAAGAAACTGAACGAACAAAAAATATTAGTAATATGAGACCCTGCCCACCCAGAGCTTAAAATTAATTCTTACCATCCATATTAGCACATCATCTTTCATCATGGCAACTGCGCAGTTCATTTGACTTCTAACTGCTGCAGAAGTTTGTTTTCATGGTGCAAGTGCGAGATCTGAAACTACAGTCTCCAAAATGAGCACACTCATCAGCGTTTGAGGGAAATCAGTTTTTACGTTCGTTGCTCATATGAAATGCATTGAATTATTTTGTGGCAGGAGCCAATTCAATAACTAGGGAACCGCACAATTAAAAAAATTATTGGATAACCCTTATCTCCTATGTATCCCGTATGTACTACGTTCGTGATGTTTTCAGGTACATACGGGATATGAATGAGATAAAGGTTATCCCATAATGTTTTTTTAATTGTGCATTTCAGAGCTTCTGTAAACACTGCCACAGAGGTAAGGAAGTTATTAACCTCAGACTATTTCAGTATACTGTCTCAATAAGAGTCTTCAAAGTCAACTACGGACATTGTTTTCTCTCCGTAGTTACATTTCTGTAAAGGGCTAGTAGTCTTCATTTCTAAGCGTGTTCATTTCTCTCAACTGTCCCTCTTAACCCCTCCTAAAACTGTCTTATTTACGGCATTATACTTTAGCAACACCTTATTCTCAGTACTAAACAACATTAAAATGGACAAAAGAAACTGACAGATGAAGTTAGTGCTTCTTGCTTGGGCTTGAACTGCACAAAGTACCTACCATCAGTTTCAGATTTGTCTTTTAAAATTCAGATTTTAAAAAGATTCGCCATTACTGCGCTAGAACATTAGAACAATGTAGAGGAGAACAGGCAATTCATCCCAACAAAGCTTCCCAGACCTATCCACTTAATTCGTCTAAAATAAGTCTACTTTTGAAAGTCCCCAAAGTCCTACTTTCTATCACACTACTTGGTAACTTTTCCCATGTGTCTAAGGTTCTCTGTGTAAAGAAAAACTCATTAATGTGTTTACGAAATTTACCCTTAACAAGTATCCAACTGTGTCCCCGTGTTCTTGTTGAACTCATTTTAAAATAGTCTCAATCCACTGTACTAATTCTCTTCATAATTTTAAACATTTTAATCATGTCCCCTCTTAATCTTATTTTGCTTAAACTGAAAAGACTCCGCTCTTTAATCTTTTCTTAATAATTCATCCCCTGTAGCCCTGAAATCGTCCTATTCTATTTTTTTCTGGACTTTTTCCAGTGCTGCTATATCATTTTTGTATCCTGGAGACTAAACTGTACATAGTTCTCCAGATGAGGCCTCACCAGTGTGTTATAAAGCTTCAGCACAATCTTCTTAGACCTGTACTCTACAAATCGTGCTATATTACCTAACATTATGATAATCCTCTTAATGGCTCCTGAACACTGTCTGGCAGTTGATAGTGTTGAGTTCATTACAGTTCCTAAATCCTTCTCATTAGGTGTACCTTCAATTTTTACACACCCCATTATGTATTCAGACCTAAGATTTTTAATTACTACATGTCATACTTTACATTTACTTGCATTAAATTTCTTCTGCTATGAATCTGCCCAAGCTGGTATGCTGTCCAAGTTCCTTAGTATAGATTCGAGATTATCTGCTATCACTTTGAACTCCTACTTTTTTTACTTTGATGCCCAACCTCTCATGTTGGTACATTTATGAACTGTTTTTTGAAACTCAAATACAGTAATATCATATGTTCCACTTTGATCTGATTCTTTTGTTGCTTCCTCAGAGTTCCAGCAAGTTGGTAAAACATGATCTCCCTCTTCTCACTCCATGCTGACTGTTCAATAAACCTCCTGTTCTTGCCATGTGCTGCTTAGTCTTTCCCTTAATTCCTTCCATTAATTTACCTGTGATGCACATTAAGCTTACTGGCCAAAAGTTACTTGAATCTGCTTGGTCACCCCTTTTTATATAACGGGATAATATTTGCCATTTTCCAGTCCTTCAAAATTTCCTCAGTGCACAGTGACTTCCTAAAAATATACATCAGGGGTTTATATATGTACATGTTAACTTCCTTAACATCTCGAGGATCAATATTTACCTGGTCCTGGTGATTTGTTTGATTTCAGCATATTTAATCTAAGCAGTACTTCTCCCTGTACAATTTCCAAATCACTCAGAACCTTCTTAGTAGTCCCTTTTTATTGCTGTGAGGTTATCTGCATCTTCACTTGTAAAGACCTCAGAAAAACGCAAGTTTAGAGCATCTGCTATTTTTTTTAATTACCCTTTATTATTCCTGATGCACATAAATTCCTCTTTGACTGTTCTTTTAGTACTAAAATGCTGAAGTAATCTCTTTGAGTCCTCTTTCACCTTATCTGCTATATTCTTATCTAACTGCCTTTTAGCCTCCCTAATATTCTTCTTAATATCTGGCCTCATGTTCTCATATGCCCTATGTTTCACACTAAAATTATTAATCTTCTACACCTTTATACAGTTGTTTTTTTCCTTTTGCAGCTGCTTTTTCAACTCTTTATTAACCCACTGCAGATTTTTTTTTTTTTTTTTTTTTTAAGTTTCCTACAAGGTCCAAATTTTGGGATGTACCTGTCCTACATTACATGTAAAATGTATTTAAACATATTCTATTGCTCCTCAACTCCACAACTAAAAGTTTATCTTTCTTAGACTTTGCTGCATTTGCTCAAAATTTGCCCTATCAAAGTTGAACAGTTTTAGTTTTTGCATCTGAACACTTCCAAAACACTGAGAACTGTATTATATTATGGTCACTTGACCTATTGGTTTAATCACCACTACACCCTCAATTATATCATGATTATTACAAAAATATTAAATCTAGACTGGCTTCCCACCACATTGTGCTTTAACATACTGTGTTAAAAAATAGTCACCAATTTCAAAAAACACTAGGGTTATTGTGGGCTATGATGCACTGCACTGTCCAGCAAGAATGGCTCCTGGGTGTTTTCAAATTATTGCATAGTTGTTGTTGGCATAGATAACAGTAATTCATTAAGGGTTATAATTAAAGGTTATATACCATTAGAAGTGCAAAGGCATCTTTAATATAGATGCCATAAGCATTTGACTTTTACAGTATATTTGCATTTTAGCTCCATTTAAGCATCCATCTACCCTCAGACATCATTTTTATGATGTTTATATGGGCAAAAGAATGATTTTTGACTTGAGCACCCACATACAATGTGAACATATTTACATTTCTCAGTGTGTCTGCTTTGATATCTATAAAAATCAGTCTGCATTTCATGTTCTAGTTCTTTATGTTCCTGAATCAATAAAGACTATGACATTATCTGACTTGCATGCTCCTTTGCTGAA
Organism: Erpetoichthys calabaricus; assembly: GCF_900747795.2. Lineage (NCBI taxonomy): Eukaryota > Metazoa > Chordata > Cladistia > Polypteriformes > Polypteridae > Erpetoichthys > Erpetoichthys calabaricus. The sequence continues at coordinate 116,865,145 of NC_041395.2, forward strand.
TCAATATACACTTCCACTTCAAGCTTTGATGTCGTTCTCTGGTGGAATGACGCACCTTGTACACAATGTTTCATTTTGCAGAGTATTCAGGATTCTTTATTTTTAATTTAATTACTGTATGTGTTTTAAAAATAAATCCAAAAGGCAAATGAAGTGTTGGGGTCTTTCCTGGGGTTATTTAACGTCCTGGCTGTCCAGAGGACAAAAGAAAGAAAAAATTATTAAATAGTCACATATCATTGGTTACAAAACAATTAAGGCCTGGACCATCCCCTCTGCAAGTTGTTTCAAAATTGAATGCCAACCTCTGGTGAGGCGTCATTTTATATAGGTTTGGAAACTGGAAAGGGTGGAGTCAGGAACATTGGGGCAAAAGTGACTTCATGTGACTTCTCCTTCATTCTAACTAAGGAAACAGATGTGATTAGTGGCTGTTTAACAGTCTATATCTCTCTCTGTAACCACCAAGGATTCAATGTCCTATACCTGATCTTTCATAGATATTCTGCTTTTGTCTTGTCTGTGCGGGCTTCCTCTGGAAACTCCAGTTTTTCTTCCACATTTACAAAGAGGTGCAGGATTTGTTGATTGGCAATTCAAAATAGTCTCGGATAAGTGTGTTTCAGTGGGCACTTTCGAATGTCATTTACAGCTTATTGCTCACTATGGCCCCAAAAGATCCTCCATCCCCATACCTGGACTGGATTAAGCATGTTATGTTTTTACTTTTCCAAAAGAAAGTAAAAGTTCATTCTTTGGATTCCCAGCACACACACAAAAAAAACAAAAAGGTTCTCACATTGGCTCATTGGCTTTTTTTCAGTAAACTAAAACAGTCTTGCTCTCTAAAGTTGTGAGCTACTGCTCATTTCCCATTGCAACATTGTGTGATGCCTCTTTTTGTCAAGTCCTCAAAGTTGTCATGAAGAGCCTGGTCTCACTAAAAGGTGCTGCCACACGGTGGCCGTAGAAGTCATTACAACCATAAATTTAAGGTAATAGAAAAGTTTGAAAATGTACTTCTTTTAATTAAATTACTGGATGAACCAAATAGCTTCAGAGCCACAATTACCTGACTATAGCAGTAAAGAAGCTTTTAACTTCTGCCAGTTCACCACCACACCAGCGTTGCATCTCTCAGCGTCAAAACATACATTTTTCTTTCCTTACACCTTGGACAATTCCAGTTCCTGTGGACAATAAAGTTACAGACCTTATCCTGCGAAAACGTCAAAATAGCCAGTACAGTCTCTTTTTGCAAGCAGTTTATCCAAATATATTGATTAACACACATTGTTGCTGCATGTTAATTGATCACTGCTAAGAGTGACCATCAGTTCATTACAAATTGAAGTATTTGTGTGTTTTTCTCTTTAATTTTGTCTTGCCATTTTGTCTTGCCATGTTCTTTAATATTGAGGCCAACTTGATATCAAGGAAACTTGATATATGTAAACTTGTGGCCCACTGGAATTCTGATAAAGTGAATAAAAGTTAAATATTCTGTCTGTGAACATTGCTGAGAAAAAATTACTTTTGCCCTGCACAAAGATTTTTTTAAACATACACCAGATTTATAGTTTAATATACCGTAATATCTGTGGAGGGGTTATAAAGTGAGCATTAAAAAAATTCAAACTAAGTATATGTAAACTTCTGACTTCAGTTGTGTGTGTGCATGTGTAATACAGTTTTTATGTGTAATGAATAAATAAATTATATATTTATCTTCTTATATATATATATCTTCTTTTATAATACTCCACCATGTTTGTCGGTCCAGGATTTTAAATCTCCTGTAGCTCGCAAACTGTTTCACCTATTGACTTGAAATTTGGTTCACATATACTATGTGACCTCTACTGTCCGCTTTTGAGGTGATGCTTTTTATTACTCTTTTTATTTTATTGTAGAATCAACTCTCGGCTGCAGGGCGGCCATGCGGCACATGCGTATGGGCGCCATTTTCTTCCCTACCCCATTTGTCGTTACTTCCTCTACCTCTTCATATCTTAAAAATCATTCTTGAGGCAGATTAAGTGAAAAATTAAGAAAAATTGTACAAAGTAATTGCAACACAAAAACTGACTTAATCAGTTTTAACATGAAAAGATGCCGATGGAAGAAGAGAAGAAGCGGGCCGCTAGGGTGGAGAAAACAAGCTGCTCATGAAGCAGCAGGCACATCAACCTCTGAGCAAATGAATGCAAAACATAGAGAGAGAGGATGAAATCTATAAGTCAAATGTTTTCACTGCACGTTATCGTGCAGTCTGCTGTTACTGGTGTGTGTGTATGTATGTATGTATGTATATGTGTTTGTGTGTGTGTGTGTGTGTGTGTGTGTGTGTATGTGTGTATATAGGGTATTGCAGATTTCCTTTGTCGTCTTCATCTGTGTTTTTATGTGTACTCATTACATAATCAGGAATCTGCAAACTTTGTGTCTACTTATGAGCTAATTACAGTGCATTGTGCCTGCACTCAGTGCAGAGCCCTATATGAAAATAGTCATTGCATTGATTAAATGGATTAGGGAATAGTATGATATGATGTGATAAAGAGAGAACTTTATTTGTCCCCATTGGGAAATGTTAGCTTTTTATAGAATATGTACAGTGTGTGTGTATTTTATTTATACTGTGTGTGTGTGTGTGTGTGTGTATATAATAGTATGTTCCTCCCATGGCCAACTTTCATGCTGTTTCGATATCTACAGTAAGATGCAAGTACATACATCCATCCATTACCCAACCCAGCATATCCTAACGCAGGGTCACGGGGGTCTGCTGGAACCAATCCCAGCCAACATAGGGCGCAAGGCAGGAACAAACCCCGGGCAGGGCGCTAGCCCACCGCAGGACATACACACTCACACCCGGAACAATTTATTCACCTAACCTGCATGTCTTTGGACCGTGGGAGGAAACCCACGCAGACATGGGGAGAACATGCAAACTCCACGCAGTGAGGACCTGGGAAGCAAACCCAGGTCTCCTTACTGCAAGGCAGCAGCGCTACCACTGTGCCACCGTGCCGCCCTATGCAAGTACAATAGATGTACATTTCAATTTCATTGCTAATAGTCCGCCAGAGCCTTACCTACAGGGTGAAAAAGATGTGTTAAAGATGTATTAATGTGTATTCTTCTATTCTTAAGTTATTTCCTGTTTTTTATGTCTTTTGTAAACCTTTGCTACAATACCATACTGAATTACAGTCTAACATCATGATGACAAAGCAAACCTCTCCTTTTTGGGGTGTCATAATCTGTTCTTCTAATTATGACCACGTTTAATTGTATATGTATCTTCCATATTCATTCAGCTTTTCTCCAACAATTTAGTTTCTATTGTTCTTAAAGATAAACTGTCAGGTTGGTGAGCATCTTCAAACTGATCTGGTATAAGTGTGTGCACTCTTGGATAGATAGATATCCTGTGCAGGCTCTTTTTCTATACTTTTTTTATAATGTTCCTAGTTCAGGAGAAGTAGGCTGTGCCCTCCCAGCCACTAAAAGAAAAATGAAAGCAGATAACTGTTTACCTCCATGTTTGTGTATATTTCTTACTTAGTTTGATAACTTTTTTAAATGTATTGCCAATAATTTTGCCACAATTTTCTGTGACACAATTTTTTGATTTTACAATGTACTGTGCTATTATTTCCTTTCCATTTTATTTAAATCATGGCAGCAAACTTAAATAAAATCTAATTAATTAAAATTTAAGTGAAAATTTTTAAGCTTGATACATTTTGCTAAATCAAAAATTGGGCCCTTTTACTTGTTCCCTTTAAATACAGGAAATAAAATTCAGATCACTGCTGGAGTAATATTACTTTAGTCAGGGACACATTGACTAGTTGTGATGGGTTTGGGAGGAGTGGGATCAGTCAAATGCTGCCAACTGCAAGCAGTCTTTTTTTTTTTTTCTATTTGCATTCTGAAGGTGACCCTCTATATTAACTATACTCTTCAGAGAAAGTTGAGAGCAGCAATAGGCGTTGTGCCAAAGGGGTGAGGGAAAGTACCTTTTTTCCATTTGGGGGAAAAAAAAAAGTAATGAGAGTGACCATCGATTTTACATTTTCTGGCATGATTGATTTAAATGGAAGCTGAAAGCCTTAAACAGCTCTAAAAAGCTGAATTGATCTTTGTTTTACAGCTTGCTCTGCATACTGCCAGTTAGTCATTGGGCAGTTCCGTGTTTCATTTTGACAAGCTCCACATATAAGAATTAAAAAGGGGGGAAAATTTGCTTAAAACCAAAGCTGATATTTCTATTTTATAAGAAATTATGATGTTGGTGGATTAGTGAGAAAGCATGTATTTGACTTTTAGATGGGTAAGTTGTATAGATAATTTGTATTTCAACCCCTACTTTTTTTTTTTTTTTTAAAAGGAAGATAGTAAAGTAAATAAATACAAAAAAATCAAAAAAGTAAATCTTTCCTGTTGATACATTTATTGCAGATTGTGATGTACATTGGCCAGACTTCTAAAGATCTCCTAAAGTGGCCTCGACCATCTTCTCCACCAGTCATGAAGCTGGAGACAAGAGTGGAGGCAGAATATGGGATGCCGTCTACACATGCCATGGCAGCCACGGCGATCTCCTTCACTTTTTTGCTGTGTACAATGGACCGGTACAAGGTACAGTAATCACACATTGTGAGATGGGAGAGCTTCTTAAAACAATTTTGGATTATTGTATAAAAAGGAAGAATGTCTTTTGTGTAGTAAAATGGAGGAAGCCATAGAGTCGGTAGTCTCATCTAACCAAAGCTTCTATAATCTGTATTAATATTTATTTTTCTGAAAAGCCTTGCACCAGTGCCCACTTTATTAAAGTACCATTACTTTCACATCCACCCCTTGCTCTTCTTTGTCAGTTGAGTGTTCTTAACTCAACACCTGTAACAGAAGAATAGTTTAGATATTTTTTCAATAGGAACTGAATTTAATTTCAAGTTTTTGATTTTTATTTTGTGTCATCCTTGTGTACCAGTTATCAACCAAAATGACTGTGCCAATACTTATCAAGTGTCTCAGAATTACTCACGGAAATTGCACTATAAGCCTGAATAGGATATGAATTTGTCCTCTCCCAGAGTAGGAAATGAGAAGAAGTTATGAAGCTTTCTAGACCCACTTCCAGGAAGGAGGATTTTATGGCACTCCAAGCCACAAAATGGAATTCATGAAAGCATTTTGTAGTTTACTTGGAAATCTTGATGTTTTGTAGTTTTGATACTAATGCTAAGCTTCACCACAATGATAATATTAGTAATATTCAAAGTAGTAGGAGAAGAAAAAGAGGGAAAACATAAGGTAAGATATTGTGTTAAACCGCAAGTTGTTTTTGCTATTTCATAATTACATCAACAATATTACTGTAATAAGCACCAAAATGGAAAGACTGAGACAAACTCACCAAATGAGTGTAAAGCCTGATAATGGGCACATTTATTAAACCATGAATAATCATTCCACAGCTGTACTTCCAGAAGAATCGCCTATCCATTGTTTTGGCCATGGGAAATGCCTCATGAAATAACAGTTGCAGAAACTAACCACAGCTATTCCATTGCTGTTTCTTAAGTTACGTTCACTCTTCCAGTGTTTCCAATCAAATTCCAAAGTTGCATGCCATGCCTCTGTATGTGATACTCCACTCCAACCCAACCCATATCTTCTGCAAACCTTTATTTATCCAATGTTCTGGGGTTCTCTATTTTCCTTTTTCATGCCTTCCTGGTCTTGTAAACTGTAATGCAATTGTTCCTAGGGTTTATGAAATCCACTGTACAAAAACTTAAACCCTCCTCCAAATTCTCTTGCTCATCCATCTAGTTTCCTGAACACTCAACACTTCAACTTTCCTAGTTCCATGACATCTACCAACTCTCTTCCGTTCCCATTCATTGTCTCAACATTCAGTGCCCCCCACTCTTACTTTTAACTAACCCTTTTTTTTCCTCCTCACCTGTCTTCTTTTTCTGGACTAACTTTTTTAGCTTTACCAGCTTTTGGCCCAAGAGTCCTGGGTGACTTTCCAAAGGGGTCAGGCGAGGGCCCTGCGTGGCCCTAGCATTTTCCAAAGCTGATTGATTTGGAGTTTTTTAGCCGGATGCCCTTCCAGATACTAACCCTTTGTATTTATCCGGGCTTGGGACCAGCACCAAGTTGGGCTGCTTTGCTCCCTGGTAGCTAAATTAAGTTCAGTAAATGATTGTATGCTGCAGTATATTAATCTTTTCATCCGATCATGTAATTTGACATGTATACAAATTTTTGTGTCTATCTTACAAATATGCATTCAGTGTATGAGTGCACACATTCATTCCAGTTCTGCCAGGAAATTTAAAAATATGTATGTGTATATGTATATATGTACAGTGCATGTGTATATGTGTGTATATGTATATATGTATATATAATATATGTGTGTATATATATATATATATATATATATATATATATGTATACAGTATATGTATATATACAGTGGGGCAAAAAAGTATTTAGTCAGCCACCAATTGTGCAAGTTCTCCCACTTAAAAAGATGAGAGAGGCCTGTAATTTTCATCATAGGTATACCTCAACTATGAGAGACAAAATGAGAAAAAAAATCCAGAAAATCACATTGTCTGATTTTTGAAGAATTTATTTGCAAATTATGGTGGAAAAAAGTATTTGGTCAATAACAAAAGTTCATCTCAATACTTTGTTATATACCCTTTATTGGCAATGACAGAGGTCAAACGTTTTCTGTAAGTCTTCACAAGGTTTTCACACACTGTTGCTGGTATTTTGGCACATTCCTCCATGCAGATTTCCTCTGGAGCAGTGATGTTTTGGGGCTGTCGCTGGGCAACACTGACTTTCAACTTCCTCCAAAGATTTTCTATGGGGTTGAGATCTGGAGACTGGCTAGGCCACTCCAGGACCTTGAAATGCTTCTCACGAAGCCACTCCTTCGTTACCCGGGCGGTGTGTTTGGGATCATTGTCATGCTGAAAGACCCAGCCACGTTTCATCTTCAATGCCCTTGCTGATGGAAGGAGGTTTTCACTCAAAATCTGACGATACATGGCCCCATTCATTCTTTCCTTTACACGGATCAGTCGTCCTGGTCCCTTTGCAGAAAAACAGCCCCAAAGCATGATGTTTCCACCCCCATTCTTTACAGTAGGTATGGTGTTCTTTGGATACAACTCAGCATTCTTTCTCCTCCAAACATGACGAGTAGAGTTTTTTCATCTGACCATATGACATTCTCCCAATCCTCTTCTGGATCATCCAAATGCTGTCTGGCAAACTTCAGACGGGCCTGCGCATGTACTGGCTTAAGCAGGGGGACGCGTCTGGCACTGCAGGATTTGAGTCCCTGGCGGCGTAGTGTGTTACCGATGGTAGCCTTTGTTACTTTGGTCCCAGCTCTTCTGCAGGTCATTCACTAGGTCCCCCCGTGTGGTTCTGGAATTTTTGACCCCACGGGGTGAGATCTTGCGTGGAGCCCCAGATCAAGGGAGATTATCAGTGGTCTTGTATGTCTTCCATTTTCTAATAATTGCTCCCACAGTTGATTTCTTCACACCAAGCTGCTTACCTATTGCAGATTCAGTCTTCCAAGCCTGGTGCAGGTCTACAATTTTGTTTCTGGTGTCCTTTGACAGCTCTTTGGTCTTGGCCATAGTGGAGTTTGGAGTGCGACTGTTTGAGGTTGTGGACAGGTGTCTTTTATATTGATAACGAGTTCAAACAGGTGCCATTAATACAGGTAACGAGTGGAGGACAGAGGAGCCTCTTACAGAAGAAGTTACAGGTGTGTGAGAGCCAGAAATCTTGCTTGTTTGTAGGTGACCAAATACTTATTTTCCACCATAATTTGCAAATAAATTCTTTAAAAATCAGACAATGTGATTTTCTGGATTTTTTTCTCATTTTATCTCTCATAGTTAAGGTACAGTATACCTATGATGAAAATTACAGGCCTCTCCCATCTTTTTAAGTGGGAGAACTTGCACAATTGGTGGCTGACTAAATACTTTTTTGCCCCACTGTATGTATATATGTATAAAATGATTTGCATGGTGGAAGAACACCACATTCCAAGAAAAACACCTGCTACCTACTGTCAAATTTGGTGGAGCTTCCATTATTCTGTGGGGCTGTGTGGCTAGTTCAGGGACTAGGGCCCTTGTTAAAGTCGAGGGTCAGATGAATTCAACCCAATAGCAACAAATTCTTCAGGGTAATGTTCAAGCATCAGTCACAAAGTTGAAGTTACGCAGGGGTTGGATATTCCAACAAGACAATGACCCAAAACACAGTTAGAAATCTACAAAGACGTTCATGCAGAAGGAGAAGTACAGTGTTCTGGAATGGCTGTCACAGTAATATGTATATGTATGTGTGTAAAATATATAATGTGTGTGTGTATATATATATATATATATATATATATATATATATATATATATATATATATATATATGTATATGTCTGTATATATGTATATGTATGTATGTATATACAGTACAACCCCAAAATTCGCTGGGGTTACATTCCTAGAGCACCCGCGAACTGTGAAAAACCGTGACTTTTGGATGTGGTTAAAAAATGCCTTTTAAATGCCTATTTTTATAGTTTAAACCCTAAATACAGTATGCCCCAAAGCAGTTTAATTTCATTGCAAACTCAGCTTAATACATTACCTAAAAAATTACCTTAATACATTACCTAAAAACAGAATGTAAAGTTAACCTGTATACTGTACAGTACTGTACTGCTATGTCTCCCGTGGTGCTAGAATGTAAAATACCGATGTTACCGCTATACAGTACATACTGTAATTCATGAAAGCGCGTTTTCTTTGGTATGCGCTGTTTTCTTTGTTATAAGCAGAGTAAATACATAATTTCATTTTAATTAAAATACAGTAAAATGTATGGGTACTCACCAATGATGAATGATATTGATGATGAAGTAGCTGTGCAGTATGATGCAGAGGATTTAAAACTCCTCGGGTGGCACCTCTTTTTCAGGCATTTCAGGAGGAGTCGTATCTTTGGACGGGGTTCTTCTGGTGGGGTTTCGTGCTGGCTTTTCTTTATAGGTTTCAGGAACATTGTGATGGGAAGTTGCTATATTGTCTCCTGTAGCGAATTGCTGGTACAATTTCCGTGCTTTCTCACAGATGATGTTACTGTCCAAGGGGATGATGTTCTTCCTGCAGTCGGTGATCCACAATGCCAAGGCAAATTCCATCCTGACAATATTTTTATTCCTTATGGTCATTACCTTTTTGGCAATATCACAGACACTTACAGATACAGTACTCCAGATTGCTGCTTTGTTCTTCTATATATAGTGTGTGGTGCTTTCATTAATGCCATAGTGGCGCGCTACTGCAGCATAACTTTTTAGTTCCTGGAGCACATCCAGTAGTTCAACCTTCTTCTTTCGCTTAGGCTCAGTGCAAGAAGCCTTAGAAGGTGCAGGGTGTTTCGGCAACATCTTGTGCGTTTAAGAATAACAAAATGAATACAATAACAAAAAAGAACGCACAAGGACACTCAGCTGGAGATGCGTCACAGGGCAGCAGTCAATCGGCAGCAAGGAGAAATGAATAACACTCTCGGATTGGCTACTTTCACCATCCCAATCCGCGTTTCCCTCAGCGGTGGTTAACCCACTCAGCTGGAGATGCATCACAGGGCAACTGTCAATCAGCAGCAAGGTGAAATGAATAATACTCTCAGATTGGCTACTTTCACCATCCCAAACCACTTTTCTCTCAGCGGTTGCTTCCTGTTCTCTCTACAGTACAGTATTGCCACTAAAAAAGCAATAAAAAATTGCGGAGGATATTTGTGCTTTACGCTAACAATTAATAGTTAGGTTCTAAGGAAAAATCCGCAAACGACTTTGAGTCCACGAACCCTGAACCGCGACTTTGTGGGGGTCTACTGTAATATATATATATATATATATATATATATATATATATATATATATAGGGGCGGAGTGGTGGCTTTGAGGCTAGGGATCTGCACTGGCAATCAGAAGGTTGCTGGTTCGAATCCTGTAAATGCCAATAGGGACTCTGCTCTGTTGGGCCCTTGAGCAAGGCCCTTAACCTGCAATTGCTGAGCGCTTTGAGTAGTGAGAAAAGCACTTTATATAAATGCAGAGAATTATTTATATATCTCCTCTTTAATAAAACCCCTGTGTGCGTCCAGTGTCTGTGTGTGTGTGTGTCTTCTGCGCGCGGGGCACAGTGCGATGCTTCAAAGGCCGCCTGATGCGTCACACAAGACAGAGAGGGTGGGACCTATAAAATATCGCACGGCCGATCCAATCGGATTTTGGTAAATGAGGTAACACCTAAAACATAAGGCACGAAAAATCCAATCAGGTACTGAGACGCGGAGACCAGCTTCCCCAAAGAGGTGGGATTAGCGTTTGTTGTTGTGCAAGTGTTCACTCTGAGGATGTCAGATTTGCGATTAAGAAGCTTGACCCAGTAAAGTGTAAAGTGTCAGTCGTTGAAGGGGTTTTCCTAAACATACTAATTTTCATGATATTACAATAGGATGACTTTTAAAAGTAGATTTATTTTTGCGCACATAAAATCAGTTGCTGGGGAAATGCCACACATAAAATAATCCGCTGCATGCCAGCACAGATTAAAATACTTGCTGGGGAACTGCACAGTGCTTGCTGGAGAGACGCCACAGCAAGCTAAAATAAAGAGAGGCAGGATAGGAGATCTTCAAACGGAAACAACTTATCAATCAACAGCCACAGAGGAGAGGATAAATGTAATATTAATTATACTTACTGTATTGTCATATACATTTCTGTTTTATTTTTATTATTATTTTACTTAAGGCTTCTTGCAAAAATATTTTTGACAAAAAAAAAATTAAGACAAGAAACAGAATGAGGTCAAGGTCCCTTGCCATTTATTATAGACTGTTCCTACTAATGTTTATGCACTACTGTTCTAGCGCCCGTTATTGTAACGGGCTTAATGTCTAATTAATATATATATATATATATATATATATATAATATTACACATATATATGTATGTGTGTGTGTGTATATATATATATATATATATATATATATATATATATATATATATATATATATATATGTGTAATATATATATAATATGTATTCATTGTATTCGTAGTCTGTGTCACAATCTGATTGTATGGGTGGTTACCTATCAGGTAATGCTTGTGGTTGGTCAGCAAGTCAGCTAACATCCGCCACGGTGCCCTCATTTCAGTTGCGAGAAGCAGATCATAGAATGGTTGAAATAGTCAACGTCCAAGGTTCAATTCCCCGAGAGGGGGGTGCAGTGAGTGTGTACGCCTGATGAGCCCAGAATTAGGGCGAAACACGTGTCACGTACTCTTTGCATTATCTGACCATAAACTATTTTAACCATATATATATATAAAATGTGTGTATATATATATGTATACACTCCCTTATCACCACAAGGTGTCTGAAGGTACAGCGCGCATCCTGGCCAAGTCAGGCATCAGAATAGCACACAAACCCATGAACAATCTGCGCACGGTCCAGTTTAATGCTAAAAACAAGAAATCGATAGCAGAAACATGAAACACAGTTTATAGCATTCCATGCAGTTCTTGCTCAGCGGTATACATAGGACAAACTTCAAAAAGAATCGCAACACGTATACAGGAACATCGCAACGCCATCAGAAGAAAGTACTCACTTTCATTGATCTACACGCATACTAAATCAACAGGACATACATTTAACTGGGACAATGTACAAGTAAAATTTAAGGCCAGTACTAAAAGTGCCAGAGAGCTGGCCGAATCTTGGCTATCAAATGAGAACACCATCAACAGACACTTGGACATAAATCCAGCATATGCAAACTTAAGAAGAACATGTTCATAATAAATAAACTGTACACCCAATACCCCCTCCCCCATCACACTGACTTAGCCACCCCCCACCCCCTCCACGTAATGTTTTGCTATATATTGCCTTTGATTCTTGTAAGTCTAAGCATTATCCTCTGATGAAGACTCCTGGCAGGGGTTGAAAGCTCAGGAATAAAAAGTACTTTATGGTACGTGATTCATTTTTTCTCCCTTTGTGGATCTCCAGCTGCAAATATGCAAACCGTATCACAGACCTTCTCTTCCATATGTGTGTATATATATAATATGCATGTATATGTGTATATATATATATATATATATATGTATGTATATACACATATATATGCACTGTATTATTTGTCATGCAGAAATTATTTCCTGTGCTTAGAATATGGACTCTGATTGAGTCCATTTCTCACCATCACCTCCACCCTATGACCACAGGGTCAAATCAGAGCAAGGCATCATATACAATGATTCATTGTCCACCCAGCCACATTGTTACTGATGTCCTCCATCATTTTGCATACTTCTACTTAAAAGCTGTGGAAAACAACAAGTGAGAAAATTGGTTACTCATAATGCAAACAGGTGTGATGGCACAGTACCATTGTTTTCCTGAGCCCAGCCTTTACATTGTAAAGTTACACACTGAACCTCTGTGTGTAGTTGTGAGTACACAATTTGAATTTCAACAAAGCATGGTCAGGTGAGAATTTGGGGGCGTAGGACTTCTCCTGTGTTATGTTAAGTTACTGGCATGGGAAGCAAGGAGTTTACTGGGTGCAGCAGGCAGCTTGCATTTAATTAAAGATTCCTGCCAGCTGCCATACCCAAATGCTTACTGGAAACATTCTCATTAGTTTAATATGCTTCATAAAAGCCAAAATGTTTTGTTTTTGGGCATTTTGCCCAAGCAAGAGGCTCAGGTGGCTTATCAATATTAAATGGATTTTTTCCAGGATTGTCACAAAGGGCCATGGGTTTTAATAGTGCTGTTTTCTGTATGTTCCCCTTGATCAATCTGCCCTCCATTTCGGAATTCACTGGATGGCCTGAGCCCCTTTGCCTAAAAGGACTGAAGGAGAAATCCCCAGACATTCATTCATCAGGAAAGCTGCTTCACGCTTGCACACAGCAGCTTTCATCAGCATTAAAATGCCTTCGCTCGGCAGCTATTTATTGTTTGCTTGTTATTAAGATAGGAGAAAAAGCTGAATGGATGATGGATGCTGAAATAATCCTGTGTGTCATCAGTCTTCAGGGTGTGTCAATCTGAGTTCATCCCCCTGCCTGACGTTCGCTGCAAATTGTTTTTCTTCTCTCCTTCCTTTGCTGAAGTTGGTCAAGCTGTTCACACAGCTTAGTAACACACCATCCTGGAGATAGAGCTAATTGCTGTTTTGTACTTTGTGCTTTGCATCTTTGTGGTGGGGTCCGGAGCGGGTGACAGCACATTTTTATTGGCCCACATGATGCAGAATCAGTGTTGAGAGTGTGTGTGTGTGTGTGTGTGTGAGGGATAAATATGGCAAGTGGGCTTTGTTTTCAGTTCTGATGGTAGGGGTTACAATTTCTCATAGTGCTTCAAAAAGGTCCATCTTTAAAGCCAACTAACTTAGCTAATCTGCATTATATTATATAATCTTTTGGAATGTTTTTTAAGAATCCACTATTACAACAGAATGGCATGGCTCAAGAAAATTTATTGGCAGTCAGTAGGCAAGCTAGACACCTTCTGGTCTTCACATTTTATGATGAGTATCCACCTTCCCAGTTTGGAATGGCTAACCTTCTTGGCATTGACAAGTTCATGAAAATTAAGGTTTATAGCATTGCCAGGTTTCTGGTGAATGACCTTTTTGGTGTTACCCACTTTATGGTGTAAGTATACTGTTGAATACTTGAACATTTATGGAAATTGAATAACCTGATGTTGCTGACTGTTGCTGTCAAACTGCCTTGTCAGCTTGACCCTCTTACACTATGCAAAGTCTCCCACTCTGTATTTGTGGTCAGTGAGTCTCCAAGTACCATGCTTTGCATTTACTTGTCCTCTTAGCTTTGGACACGTAATGGTGACAGTCCTTTTGCACACTTTGTATTAAGTGATCTTTTTGATCACTGCAAGTGTACCCCAATTCATGGGACAGGATTTGTACAAAATGATCATTTTGGCATTTGATGCTTTCCTTGAGAGATCAAATACTAAGTAGATTGTACAATGGTCAAGAATGTATTTTCCATTACAGCTTTGACTATTGCCACTCTGGTCACTGTGCTTTGTGTAGTTTACTCGTTCCCCTGCTATTAACTGGTGACTCGTTTTCCTCCAAATTGTTTAAGGTCAAGTAGATGAAGTAAATGAAAAGAATGTGAGAAGTTTGCAGATGATCTCAATGACAGCAGAAATCAAACACTTCAGTGGCAATAAAATAATAAGTATGAAAGAGCAAGCAAACATTGCAGTTTTACATCCAGATTGTAAAAAGTTCAAGCTTAAGTGCATTCTTATATGTTAAACTAAATATGGAATGAGGAGCAAATAGTGTTGTGGAGAACTGTGTTGAAGACTTGCCCATGGTTAAGTCTAATAGTGCAAGTGCTTAATCATTTTTAACCCAACAAAAAATGGTTAAGTATTCACTTTCCAGACTTGCATATTCCAATTAAATACAATGTATTCAAATAATTGATTTTAATTTAAATATTGCATGGAGAACAAAGTGTTTAAGGAAAGAGTAAAGCTGTCTTAGTTACTGTAGGGCAATCATACGATGGAGTCTCATTCTGATCATTGTGAGGCAGATTCCTACTTTGTGCTTTCAGGAGGATGGGAAAAAGCTGGTAAAGAACATTAATGAACTATGATGTAATATAAATTTACATATGGTTAGAACTAATTAAAATTAATTCATGAGTAAGTTGCCTTTTTGCTATGTTAGAGTTTGATTAGTACATTACATCTCATTCTGAAGGACAAAATATGATGATAAATATTGCTGTATGCAAATAAAACCACGTAAATTCCAAACGTTTTTAACAATTTTCCACATGGCCTCTATCTGTTTGTTTCTTAGAAACTGTATGTTTATAAAGCCACCAACCTCTTCAAGAAACAAGATTGAGAAAAAGTTAATTTTTGCTGTAGCAAGATGGCATACTGGGCAGTTGGTGGAAGCAGTGTTCATGACACCTCAGAGTGATCTCATGGTAACAGATGGTGCTTGAATCATATTGGACAATTGAAATTTAAAAAAACAAATAGTTTGCTTCAGCTTTTACTGGAGAACAGTGAGCTGCAGTCTGGTAGCTCTCTTGGATTCCAACAGTTTATACCAGATTTAGACTGGTTCATAGCCTTCAGTTTAAATTTAATTCAACGAACACACATAGTGATACACTTGTACTTTCAAAAGCATTCTCTGGCGGCTGATCCTGATGTATGGAGTTTATATTTCAGAAGAACAATTAGCAGAAATTTATGAAAATTCTATGGGTCATATACTGATTGGCATTTGCTTTTAGACTTGCCTTATGTACAAATGTGTGTGCCTAATATGTGACAAACTATAAGATGTCGGCTAATAATTTATATGTGTCATAAGATTACTTGTAATAATTGGCACTCTCTTAATATGCCGTCTTGTTTGTAGATTCTTTTGAGCATCCACATTGGGTTTGGGAAGAAGTTCCCCTTTGCAAATGGTAATTTCTGAGATATGTATGAGCCGGAAAGAATAATTGCTATGGATTTTTTATTAATGCATTGGAATCAAAACACTTAAACTTGTCATTTGATAAACAATTATGTGACAATCCCCTGTGGCTTAGATAGAATAAAGCAACAGTCACATTGCACAGAGGTGTACATTTTAAATTGCGTGGCTCCAGAATTTTGTGCCATTCTGACAATTTGATCTTTTGATATATTGCCAAGCGTTAAATATTGTTGATAAACTGTTTTGTGAAAACAAAATTCACAAATCGGTCCATTTATGACCTTCACCTAAGCCTATTGCCCACCCACTAATGATGTACCTGACCAAAAAGCAGACAAAATGCATCTACTTTCTTGGCTTGATTCTGACACATTGCATGGTGTCAAGTAGAATTTGATGTCTCAGATTTAATGAAAAATTTTCCAAATTTTGTTGCAACTCCTGAAGTGAGGAAGAGGGCAAACGTGCCTGTTCACTACAGTGTCCTAAATACGGTATGTAAAGGAAAGGGAAAGCCAACTAATTTAGGATGACTTGATTATTATGTTGGCTTTGAGTATTATCAGTTTCCAGTAAATTTTACTGTAGGTAGTGAAAAAGTGCTGTCACTCTACTACAGTTATATGCATAAGAGGAGAAAAGACCTTCACACAGGTATGATATAGACTCAAAGCTCTGAGGAACCGTGACTAACAAATCATCTCTCCCTCATGCTATGGGTGTGCTGCCGGACTTCAAGGAGGCATACTGAATATGGGAAGTGGCATACAACAGAAGAAATTTAGCCCAAGTACCATCACTGATGTTGCCTCAGGTGGCCAACGGAATTGCCTGAGATGTTTGTCATCTCTTTGTTGCCTATGCCTGGGACGTATGTCTGACCCATAAGCTATCTAGTAGGCATGACACAGATTATTATTTGAAATAAGCGTGTAGCATTAATCAACATGCAGATTGATTTTCCTGCTGTAGCCATTATCGATTCTAGCCAAGGAAGATTCCAGGAATATCGTATTTCATGCTTTGCCCGATCTGACGCCAGTTACAAAGTGATTGATCTGCTAAGGAGCAATTCTACAGTTGGTACCTTTTCTTTTTACTTAACTGCTTTTAGCGGGAAAAAAAATACTCCCACCTCCCTTGCATCAGAAACGGTGCTTGCATGCGGAGAAATCGGAGCAGGTCACTACATTATTAATTTGAAATTGCATCTGCTGTGGTTGGTGCCTGTAGCTTGCATAGTCATAGTTCTAGGAATAAAGAAACTAGTCACAGAGTTGAAATGCCTGCCTTCCAAGTCACTTTGTCACTTTTTCTTCTGATCAAAAAGAATTGCCCAAGTCATGTTTGGTTAATTGTTGATCAATAAGGGTCTGAGATCACCATTAACGGAACATTTGCTAAAACTGAAGCAGTACAAGATATGAGGATTAGAGTAAAATTATGTCAGCCTCAATTTTTCAAGTTTGCAGCATTCAGTGTTTTGTGTTTTTTGCCTTAAAATGCTATAGCATCACATACAGAGTGTAGTATTTTGGTCTCTCTGGACATTTTCTGTTTCCCATATAGATTTATATAAATGTAATTTTTTTTTCTTTCTTGGTACAGTAGATACGAGTATGGCAAGTACTAGTGTAGATCTTAGTAAATCAGACTGAATGCAATTTATTTCAGTCTTCATTTAATCTGTGCATAATAATTGATAATTGCTAATTGTAAATAGAATCTCATCAGGTTTGTTTTAATTGGCTAATATCTAAATTAATCCACTGTCTCATCCTTTTTAGAAGCTATCTATTTAAGGTCACCATGTAGCTTTGTCTGTTTAAGATAATATAGGTTTATTTCCATTAGCTTGTCAGAGCAGGACATGCCATGGATGCTCTTCTACAGCTTCTTTGTCTTATTGTAGCATAGTGACCAGAACTGTGTATAATACTCTAGGTGAGAACTCTCCGTGTATTTCCATTTGTATACAAATACTTGGAAGGCAGTCTAGGAAGATTGTCAACAACTGGACAGCTATTTATGGAATTATTAATGAACTATTGTATGATTTTCAGACATGGTGTAAAGAAATAAGTCAAATGAAACTAAAGTTAGAAAGTGCTCACAAACATTTCAATATATATAGATATTTTTCATATGCATCTTTGCCAGAATCTTCAGTATAATTGTCACATGCCATAGCAAAAATATCCATCTATCCATTTTCCTAACCCACTTATCTACAGCAGGGTGCAAGGCACCTGGAGCCTGTACCAATAGTCACTGGGCACAAAGCAGTAAAAATACTTGGACAGAGCTCCAGTCCATCACAGGGCATACACACACAAAATAATATACACTCTTAACAAGGCCAACTTAGCCATGCCAATTCACCTAACCTGCATATCTTAGACTGTGAGAGGACACTGGAGAACCGTGTGGAGACTCGCATGGACATGGGGAGAACATGCAAACTTGAAGCATGGGGGGCATTCAGGGTATGAACCTTGCTTATTGCAACCACTACTCAACTTAGCCATCCTTAAAGCGTAAATATGACATCGCCTATCATTTTATTTGGTTCATGGTAAAGCGCTTTGTAATTTATGAAACACAAAGTTATGGCAACTTATAATCATTTTTGATCAGGTCATGAAGATATATAGGAAGAATTTTACTCTGTAAATACTGTAAAAGCTTTTGAAGCATTACACAAACTAAAGGTGGGTGATGCCACCTGTTGATGAATAGCTTCCTGGGTTTAGTAATTTACATGGTCTGACCATTTGCTTTAAACATAGAGGCTGGGTGCATTTGAAGGCTAGTACACACTAGTCCTCTATAAACAGGCTCCCTAAAATTTCAAGCATTCCCTCATATCCCAGGCCTCTTACTATAGACTGAATGTAAACCAACTGAGTATTGTCAGTTAAAATGAGTTTTTCTTGTCAAAGCAGAGATCTCCTTAAGTAATTTACTTTGTGGTTAAAGTTACTAATACACTTCCTCAAGGTTCAGGGATTGCAATAGACGATCTTGGGCTTGAGTATTCATTGTGAAGCTGTTAAAATGCACAGATATTTATTTTATTAGAACATTAGAACAATCTAGATGAGAACAGGCCATTCAGGCCAACAAAGCTTGCCAGTCCTATCCACTTAATTCTTCTAAAACACATCAAGTTCAGTTTTAAAAGTACCTGAAGTCCTAGTGTCTACCACACTACTTGGTAGCTTATTTCAAGTGTCTGTGGTTCTCTGTGTAAAGTGTCCCTGTGTTCTTGATGATGAACTCATTTTAAAATAACAGTATTGATCCATTATAATAATTTGATTCATAATTTTAAACACTTGCATATCTCCTCATAATCTTCTTTTTTTTTAAACTGAAAAGGCTCAGTTCTTTAAATCTTTCTACATAAGTCATCCCCTGTTGCCCTGGACTCGGCCTAGTTGCTCTTCTCTGGACCATTTCTAGTGCTGCTGTGTCCTTTTTGTAGCCTGGAGACCAAAACTGCACACAGTACTCCAGATGAGACTTCACCGATGCGTTTTAAAGCTTGAGCATAACCTCCTTGGACTTGTACTCCACACGTCGTGCTATATAACCTAACATTTTATTAGCCTTCTTAATGGCTTTTGAACACTGTTGGGAAGTCGATAGCTTAGAGTTCACTATGACTCCTAAATCCTTCTCATCCCTTTCAATTTTCAGACCTCCTATTGTGTATTCAAACTTACATGTCATACTTTACATTTACTGACATTAAATTTCATCTGCCCAAGCCTTTATTCTGGCCAAGTCCATCTGTAATGATGCGACAGATTCCAGATTATCTGCCTGTCCACCTAGCTTGATATCATCTGCAAACTTAACTAATCTGTTACTTATATTCCTATCCAAAAAAAAAATATATATATATGAAGCACTAGTGGCCCTAGCACTGACCCCTGTGGAACACCACTTTTAACATCAGCCAATTCTGATAAGGTTCCTTGCACAAGAACAGTCTGCCTCGTGTGTTAGCCAATTTTGCACCTATCTACAAACATCAACCTGAACTCCCACTTCTTTTAGTTTGATGCCCAGCCTCTCATGTGACACCTTATCAAATGCTTTCTGAAAGTCAAGAAAAATATCATATGCTTCACTTTGATCATATCCTTTTGTTGCTTCTGCATAGAATTCTAGCATATTGGTAAAACATGACATCCTTCTTCCGAAACCATGCTGACTGCTTGGTAAAACTCCTGTTTTTGCCATGTGTAGCTCAGTCTTATCCTTCCATTTATTTTCCTGTGATGTACATTAAGGTTACTGGCCTATTGTTGCTTGAATCTGCTCAGTTACCTTTTTTATAATGCAAGATAATATTTGCCTTTTCCAGTCCTTCAAAATTTTCTCAGTGTGCAACGACTTCCTAAATATATGCATCAAGGGTTTATATATGTACCTGCTAGTCTCCTTAAGAACTTGAGGGTAAATATTATTTGGTCCAGGAGATTTGTTTGATTTCAGCATATTTAATCTAAGAAGTACTTCTCCCTGTACAATTTCTAAATCACTCAGTGATTCCTTAGTAGGCCCTTTTACCGCTGGGAGATTATCTACTTTCTCACTTGAGAAGACCTCAGAAAAATGCTTGTTTAGAGCATCTACTATTTCACTGTTTGGTATTTTTTATATCTCTTTTACTATTCCTGATTCACTTCACCTCCTCGTTGACTGATCTTTTACTACTAAAATACTGAAAGAATCTATTTGGGTTGCCTTTTGCCTTATCTGCTATATTCCTTTCTAACTGTCTTTTAGCCTCCCTAATATCTTTCTTAATGGTTGCCCTCATGCTCTCATATGTCCTACGATTTACATTGGAGTTAATAGTCTTATACACCTTATACAGCTGTTTTTCTTCTTTTGCAGCTTTTTTTATACATTTCAACTTGTTACAGGTGGCCTTTAGTACTCGCCATATCTGGATCAGTTTATAGTAGTTGTTCTTGTATAAAGATGATGTCTGAATAAAGCTACACATTGGCTTCTAAAGATAGTAGTCTTCACTTAAGTTTCAGTTAAGAAATAATTCAAGTAACATGGCAATCTCACAGTGCTTGTGTCCAGGCTGGAGATGCTTTTTGTGTACCCCAATAGGTCTCCTCATACACTTCTTGCTGTTGATTAATAAATATAATCTTGCCAAGTATGATTGTGGCATGTGATACACGGGCATCTAACCTAGGGCTCCTTTCTATTCCTCCTCACAGCCCTGTAATAGAAAGCTAGATTGAGAAAATGAGTGGTTGATGAAAAATAATAACTTGGTTTCTATGTTGGGGGGAAAAAAGGGTGATCTAAAATGCTAACTTTTGCCTGCATTGTAGAGGCTTGTATTCCTCATCGGAGCTAAGCAGTGTCTGTCAGAGAATGGGGGGTGTCAGTGTGAACTCCTTCTAACCAGATGCTTCTTTTGACATTCTTTGCAGTATCCATTTCAGTTGGGATTAGCGACTGCTGTGATTTTGTCATTGCTTGTGTCTCTCAGCAGACTTTACACCGGCATGCATACTGTTCTGGTAAGTGCAGATTTCGTATAAGAACACTTGAACTGGAATTGAGGTCTGTAGAGGAAAATGATCGATTAACCCATTTTAAAGCATAACCTCCAAAAACAGATGGCAGAAATACTTTTCTGCTTAAAAGCATCTGTCAAAACTCTTTGACTTAGAGTTACAGTGTCTTTAGACTAACACACCCTTTACATATAAAAGCCATGATACAGTTTACAATGTAGAATTTTCTGTCCTCAAGCATTTTCATAGTATTCTGAAGTTAATGGAATGGTGCTGTTTTTCAATTACCTTTGAGACGCTTTGGTGTTAGCAGTGCATTTTGCTCAAAGATGTTATTCTATAGTGGATTTTCTTAACCATGTTACGTAGATCATAGGTGTCATGCTCAATATATTGCATTGTTTAAGTCATCTTAATGATGTTTTTATTTGTTTTATAAGTATCTTTGGAAAAGCAGCCACCTAGTAATATGCAATATAAAGTAAAAAGATTATTTTGCTGCTTCCTGTTTGGCATATTCTTATTCTGCACATTCTAGATACCCAAAGTATTCTGTGTAATGTCAATTGATTCACTATATTGCATTTGTTATACAGTATTTTAATATTAATGGAGGGAACATTCTCTGCATGTTTACTACTCCTACTCTTTCACTTCATTTCTTTCTACATATCCCATTTCCAGTGTCATGCTTCCTTTCAGTATATTGTCATAGACTTCATCTCCTATTTCCTTACGCATTGTATTCAGTACATTGATGTCACACATTCATTATGCTGCAGGTTTTTGGGATCCCAATTAGAGAATCACCATGCACTTTACTTTTAACGTGTTTATGAAGGCCGTAACTTTCACTATGCTTTCATTAGATAAATTAGATAATTTATCTTTATTAATGCCAAGGGGAAATTTACATGCATACAGCAGGAGAAACATAAAAAACAAAGATACAGACTCACAGGACATATTTCAGTCAATAGATAAATAAATACATAAATAAAATATATTGTACAGGAATTGCAAAGTGAACTTAAATAAGCATTAGTTTGTGACGTTAGGAGGAAGCATTGAATTGTCTGATCGCATCAGGCAGAAAAAATCCCGAATGGTGCTTCTTAGCACACTGTAAAAGAATAAGCCTGTGGCTAAAACTGCTCCAAGAGAGCACATCCTGCAGGGGTTAGAGGGAGTTTT
The DNA here is from genome assembly GCF_900747795.2 of Erpetoichthys calabaricus. Lineage (NCBI taxonomy): Eukaryota > Metazoa > Chordata > Cladistia > Polypteriformes > Polypteridae > Erpetoichthys > Erpetoichthys calabaricus. The sequence continues at coordinate 116,887,564 of NC_041395.2, forward strand.
TCTTATTGGCATCCAATTTTGCCACCATTCTCTTTTCCACAAAAGCTTCCCATGTGTCCTGGGTTAGCCCTGTGACAAAGCAGGCTTTCCTGATAAATTTGTTCAGGCATTGTGCTTCTTTATGAGCTCAAGCTCCTTCCTCGGGATACAGCAGCGTAGAACAATACACTGGCTAGTACGGACTGATATTACATTTTTAGCAGCTTGCTGAAACATCAAAAGACCAGAATCTCGTCAGGAGGTACAGTGTGCTCTGGCCCTTCTTATATAGAGCTGCTGTGTTGTCAGACCAGACCAATTCACTGTTCATGTGAACCCGCAGGTTCTTGTAGCTCTGCATGACTTCCACATCCCACCCTTGAATGGTGACTGGTCTCAGAGGATCTTTGGCACACCAGAAGTCGACCACTATTAATAGTATTTGATCTAGAGGTAATGTGGGCTCCACACAATGTGATAAGTAACCTGGCTTTGTGTTTCTTCTGCATTGTTCTCGAACCAAAGCTCCTTTAGGCTGCCTATTGCATCTCATTTCCATAAAGTAACCTGTAGCCTATATACGGTCATATCAAAAGGTTTGGGAACCCCTCTCAGCCTACATAATAATTTACTTAACTTTCAACAAAAAAGATAAGTGGTATGTCTTTCATTTCCTAGGAACATCTGAGTACTGAGATGTTTTCCGAACAAAGATTTTTAGTGAAGCAGTATTTAGTTGTATGAAATTAAATCAAATGTGAAAAACTGGCTGTGCAAAAATTTGGGTACCCTTGTAATTTTGCTGATTTTGAATGCATGTAACTGCTCAATACTGATTACTTGCAACACCAAATTGGTTGGATTAACTCGTTAAGCCTTGATCTTCATAGACAGGTGTGTCCAATCATGAGAAAAGGTATTTAAGGTGACCAATTACAAGTTGTTCTTCTCTTTGACTCTCATCTGAAGAGTGACAGCATGGGATCCTCAAAGCAACTCTCAAAAGATCTGAAAACAAAGACTGTTCAGTATCATGGTTTAGGGGAAGGCTACAAAAAGCTATCTCAGAGGTTTAAACTGTCAGTTTCAACTGTATGGAATGTAATCAGGAAATGGAAGGCCACAGGCACAGTTGCTGATAAACCCTGGTCTGGCAGGCCAAGAAAAATACAGGAGCGGCATATGCGCAGGATTTTGAGAATGGTTACAGACAACCCACAGATCACCTCCAAAGACCTGCAAGAACATCTTGCTGCAGATGGTGTATCTGTACATCGTTCTACAATTCCGCACAAATAATGTCTGTATGGCAGGGTGATGAGAACGAAGCCCTTTCTGCACTCACGCCTCAGAGTCGCTTGTTATATGCAAATGCTCATTTAGACAAGCCAGATTCATTTTGGAACAAAGTACTTTGGACTGATGAGACAAAAATTGAGTTATCTGGTCATAACAAAAAACGCTTTGCATGGCTGAAGAAGAACACCGCATTCCACGAAAAACACCTGCTACCTACTGTCAAATTTGGTGGAGGTTCCATCATGCTGTGGGGCTAGTTCAGGGACTTGGGGCCCTTGTTAAAGTCGAGGGTCAGATGAATTCAAGCCAATATCAACAATTTCTTCAGGATAATGTTCAAGCATCAGTCACAAAGTTGAAGTTACGCAGGGGTTGGACATTCCAACAAGACAATGACCCAAAACACAATCTACAAAGGCATTCATGCAGAGGGAGAAGTACAATGTTCTGGAATGGCCGTCGCAGTCCCCTGACTTGAATGTCATCGAAAAATGTATGGGATGATTTGAAGCAGGCTGTCCATGCTTGGCAGCCATCAAATTTAACTGAAGTGGAGAGATATTGTATGGAAGAATGGTGAAAAATACCTCCATCCAGAATCCAGACACTCATCAAAGGCTATAGGAGGCGTCTAGAGGCTGTTATATTTGCAAAAGGAGGCTCAAATAAGTATTGATGTAATATCTCTGTTGGGGTGCCCAAATTTATGCACCTGTCTAATTTTGCTATGATGCATATTGCATATTTTCTGTTAATCCAATAAACTTAATGTCAATGCTGAAATACTTCTGTTTCCATAAGGCATGTCATATATTAAAAGGAAGTTGCTATTTTGAAAGCTCAGCCAATGATCAACAAAAACCCAAAGAATTAAGAGGGGTTCCCAAACTTTTTCATATGACTATATCTGTCAAAATGTCAGGGAATCTGCTAAACCCTTACCATGATTTCATAGGTATTGGATAATGATTGTGCATTAGCATAGCATGTAAGTTTCCCTTGTTTCATCTGACCCTAAAAGTATACCTTGATAGGTCATGTGGTGTGTTGGCCATTATGGAACTTCACAAATGTTTTCAAAAACTTTTGTCCCAGAACCCCAGAGGTCCAAACTGTGGATATAATTATAGCATCACTATATTACGTACAGCTAGGATACTGAGTACTATGTGCATTTTCTAGAGTGAATTGTTTCACTCACAATTGTCATGCTTTTTTATAATTTAGAGCAATTTGAAATTATTGAACTTTGTTAATCGCTACAATGTTTGAAAAGCCTTATAATATCTAACATTGTTCATCCTTTTGCTCAGTTTTAAGTATAGATTCACACATTAGGCTATGCCAAAGTTTTTAGAACTAAGTTTTTAGTATTATGAACTTCTTCAATCACCAGTAATTTTACACATTTATTTTTTAAATCACTTTTTCTTTCTCACAATATATTAAAGTTCCACTTCAACTGTAAAACATCATTTTCCCATTTCACATGGGCAAATTGTGCATTAACTCAAGTATTGTAATTATTAGTTTTAGTTCACAGAAATGCTCTCCCCTCTTCCTGTGCAATGGAATATTATTAAGTGAAACAAATGGGTTTATAGGGTCATTATTAATGTGTACATAATACAGTGAGATTCTTGCATGTGTGTGCTAATCAACATTCCACACATCTAACAGCAAAGGGTTTAACACTTAGATCAAGCCTCGGTATGAATTTCAAGAGATGCTTTTTTTACAGGCCTGCAGCATGTGCACCAATGCCATGGCTATCTTAAAAATTAGTCAAATTGCACTTTGCTTTCTTGGCTGTCTTTGGAAGATGAACCATTGACCTTTTCTACTTGCAGTTACTGTATGTTGCATCGTGCACATTTGTACCATTAAACCAACTTAAGGATTCTATCCTGCCAACCACAAACGTATAGAACTGACTTTGATCAAACTAGACATGTGTAGCAGTCTTCACAATAAGCACCCCTGCAAATTGATTAGCCTATAATTTATCAAAAATGACTAGGAGGTTAAGGTAGAAAAGAAAATCCATATATATTACACAACCTAATCTCAACAGACCCATGTTGAAATGTTGTTCTCGTCTTAATCAAACTGTTTCATTTCAGCAGTATCTTGATGTTTTATTTTGTAGGATGTTATCTGCGGCATCTTAATGGCTGCCCTACTAGTGATGCTAACGTATCCTTTCTGGGATTCCCTGGATCAGCTTCTGCTCACCAGCTCAGCCACACCTTTACTTGCTATAGTGGTCCTTTTCTTCCTGTGTCTGAATTACCCAAAACTGGACCATTACAGCCCCAGCAGAGGTGACACTACCATTATCCTGGGTGTTGCAGCTGGATCAACTGTAGGCTTTTGGACCAACTACCATCTAGGAGAAACCTATGAGCCAACTGGTGAATTTCCTCTTTCTCTCCCTCCTCTGACATGTGCCGTAGTGCTGACGGCAGCTGCCCGTGTCCTTGTTGGCATTCTCTGTTTACTTGTGGTCCGGCAGGTTGTGAAAGGTCTTATGCTCAAGGTATTGTGTACATGGTTTGATGTTTCTGTCAAAGACAAGGATGCCAGACAAAGACTTGAAATCGAGGTGCCCTACAAGTTTGTAACTTATTCATCCATTGGCTTCTCCACCACTGTGCCAGTGCCTCACCTTCTCAGGCTACTAGGATTAATGTGAAGGTGATGTGCAGCTACTTTAAATGTTACATGCCAAATGAGCATCATTGATCTCTTCCGAACAGTCCAAGTTTATTCACCACATACTACAGTAATGACATTATTTTATGAATAGAAGAAAACTATTTAAAACATCAATCAGGAGCTGTTATGCAGTGCATGAGGTAAAACAAATGTTTAAAAGAAAACAGTTAAGTATGTAGGCAGCAATAATATTGGTTGATTGGTTGGGTTTTTTTTTTGTTTTTTTTTACACAGAATGCATCTTTACGTTTAGTCGGAGTGATTGACATTGATTCAGTGAGGTTAAATTCAAGATGCAGTGGTATTAATGCACAATATGTCTGTCATTTATAAAATGTGTATCATGAGTTGGCATGATGCTATATAGCTATAAAGTAAAACTGAATATAAATTAATATATTTTCATATATAAATGTTAAATTATCAGTGGTAGTGTTGCTTATACATTACACATCTGTTTTACTTTATCAAAATGAGCATGTGTCCAGCAAGATAAGAGACATTGTTAAAATTACTATACATTTAAGGAGCAGATTGTTTTCAGAGGTCTTGAGATGTATGGCACTATTGCGTTCAACAGAAGATTTTCATACCAACTTATATATTTTTTTCTTTTTCCTAGACTTGTTGTGCAAATCCTACTAGTTTCCCTACCTGTATTAGGCAGGTGTAACCAACATACCAACAAAAAAGGTCGGTTGACTTTTGTCTGCTGTCCAACCAGTTTTCCAGTGTCTTATTTTATATTCCCCCTTCTAAGCTTCCTTTCACTGAAAAGTATGAGAAACTCAAAGGCTGATTTTTACCATTAAAGATCTCTCACAGGCTGGTCCATGGTGAGGAATGGATAGAGTTGTCATCATCCAGAATTCAGTAAGCAAGATTTGGGATGAAAAAATCACCCAAGATGCTCCATTTAATGGTACTGAGATGCAAGTTTTTCAACATGTATGGAATGAGATCATTTAAAGGGGAGCTGATTTTCTTATAACGTATTGTTATGTCATATATAGTAATGAGTTAGACTGCTGAACTCTGCAATATTTTTTATGGTGATTACTCTTTAATCAGATTATTAATTGTAACCAAACACAGCTTTTGAGGTTTAAGATCAAAGCTACAACTGGAAAACAAAAGGCACTGCAACTATGCTAGGCTTAGCTCTTTAGCCATTGTCTAATATAGTCGGAGAGCACGTTGCTTAGCAGAGGAGGTGTTCCTGAACACCAATTTACCATAAAGCCAACTGGCAATTTCCTCCTCTCATAAACCTGTTTGCTCTGATGTAGCATGTCAGATTTCCTTGAGGCCTAGTGAGTGCTCATCATCATCCAGCTGTCCTCACTTCAGGGGTTTTTGAATTTTACTTCTCCATCTGGCCGGGGGGAGCTTTAGCCTGTACTCTGCAGAAACTGACTGAGGTTACACTTGCTTACTCCTTAGCCTTACATCTGACCATAATAAGCCACTTTGTCCAAAAACTGGGTTGCTGGGAGTTGGAAGCATGGCTTTGGGTTGTGGGAAGAAAGAGAAAATTGAGTTTATAACTTGCATACAGTGGAGTTTGACTTTAATATGCAAAACTACACTGAATGTGGCTGGCCTGGGACACAGAACACGGGTCCAGTGAGCCGTGCTGCAGTAACACCAACCATTCTGCTACGTCCTCATTCCTGAATGTCTTAGAAAACACCATTACTGTGTGGCATGTCATTCATAAATGAACATTCCCTATACTGGTGTAAGTTTGATACCTACAGTGTTCACTTCAGAGTTGAGGAGGTCTGAGAACGCCAACAGAGGGCACAAGGCTGGACCCAGTCCTGTAGGGGATGCCTTTCCATTGCAGGGCATACTCACTTATACCATATCTGGCTTACAGTACTGCTGATGATAATAATACTTCACATTTTATATAATAATTTGATTTACATAATACAGTGCATTTGCCGTTTTCATAGTTGAACATAAGAGCAGCCGACTTTTGTCAAAAGCACAATAATCACCATTTACTGAAAATGCCATTTAAAAACTAGCTTTTTTAGTCTTTATGGAGCTAATCGTGAAAACATGAATAACCACAGATAACAAAGGGCTTTTAAAATGTAAATCAGTCTTAAGCCTACAAGTAACAGGATAGACCCTAGAGGCGAAAACTGTCCATTTTCAAAAGCAAGATAAGAATACAGTAGAAGCTCCACACAGGAATAATGAGAATTGCAATTAAGTGGAATCTGTGGCATCAAGTCCACCATGATGCCGCGTTAATGCAAAAAATAAGCCAAAATTATTTGTAAAGCCAAAGAAATAAGGGGACAGTCTTGACTTTGCATTCATTCTTTAAAACGGTATAGGCTGCTTGTTCTAGATTAAAAAAAGAATGTCTATAGAATTTACCAGAAACAAGTATTACACTTTAGCCCATGGAGAATTCAGTAAGCTTTTACTGTTGACGAGAATTATTCCACAGGCATTAGATCAACAATAAATCAATGCAACAAGGGATCCAAGTAACTGAAAATTGCTTCAAGTCTACTAGTAAGCTGAACTAAATCATTTATATTTTGATGCAAATAGCATGCAATTGTCTGAACCGGATCTTTAATGTTTGTCTTTTGTAAAATTCTTATTCCATTTCATTAAGCTATGGTGTTCAATCTTGATAATCATCAGACATTGCTAACCCTTCCAATACGTATGATTTTTTTTTTTTAATTAGATGGTAAACACAGTTTTGTATTTTGCCTTCACTTTGTGTCTCTCTCTTAAAAAAATAAGATAAAACCTCAGTAAATTTATCTTTTGTCATTGTGGCCAAAAAGTCTTTTTTTTTTAATTTGACATTATAATCTAGGGCAATATTAACCAACAAGCAGTCCAACTGCTAAACATGGTGCTTGTGTTCACTGTTACAGATCTGTGTCTCAGGGTCGGGCCCTCGTTATGTGCAATTTATTAAAATGAGAATATCTAGGTGCAGTGTGGTAAATCAATTTACTGTAACCAAAAGGTCCTCTATTACTTTTCTTTTGTTGTTTGTTTCAATTGGCTGAAAGGTGCACACAAATGTGGCCATTTCAGCTTCACAGAATGTTGTGTTTAAAGGAGATTACAATGTATCAGACAAATCCGTGATGCCCCTTAATCAAATCTAAGGGTTGAGCCAAGCATTTAGTCATTCGAGCTGCACCAGAGACCAAGGGGCTCATTTATAAAACTTTGTGTGACTATGCGAGTGCCAACAAAGGGGAAAGATTTGATTTATAAAAGCTGGCATACACACATTTCTACACAATTTACCTTTTGTAAATCACAATCATCTTTTAAATGTGCATACGTGAATGGTCATATGCCACCCTGAAACAACCCTACGTGGACAATGCAAATTAACTTTGTACATAGATGCAGTCCTGATGCTGAGTGGTAAAGCAGCTTCCCCCCTATCACCTGCATTTAGGAGTATCTGGCTGTGCCCTGCAACTGATCACCCACAGGATTGACCCAAGATCCTGCGTCGATTATTGTGTTCTGAGGTCAGGGAAAGGATTTAAGGAGCCAGCCTCTGAGCGGGGGTAGCTGCTATCATCTGGCACATGGAATGATGGGATTGCCGTTACAATGGAGAGCACAGGCCATGTGAAACAATGTTACCTTACCAACAAGTCACTCACCACATACAGCACCATCACATGTGCCAAACCTGCTTTGCCTGAAAATAAAAGAATCACAGGTTGACCGAGTCCACCGAGCTGCAACTTTTATCAGTCTCATCTTGGCATCACAGATGACTTGTGCATTAATGGAATATCTCTACTCATGGTTAACAAAAGCAGCTTCACTCTTGCAATAATAATAATAATTCATTACATTTATATAGCGCTTTTCTCAGTACTCAAAGCGCTATCCACACAGGGAGGAACCCACACTCTTCCACAGTCTCCTTACTGCAAAGCAGCAGCACTACCACTGCGCCACCTGTGAGGACGGTTGCTTTATTGCAATACGAGTGTAGCAAATTGCTCTGATTACATTAGGAGAACTGGACACGGCAGAAAATGGACTCATGTTGACCGAAACGTGTTATACTTTATGTGCACCCGCACCATACAAAAACTGTAGCACCTCCCAAGTCTGCTAATGCCTTTCAATTTTTCAATGAAAATGTGCAGCATTAATAATAAAAGAACTAAAATGCAGTCTGTATATCATAATTATCACTTTTGAGGTTTAATATATTTGTCATGTCAACACACGCTATAATAATGGCTTAGTGCTATGAATTATTATTTGTGTGTGTTGTCATTTAGCTGTATTTCCTTACTTGAGTGAGGGTGTCATCATTTGCCAGTTTCCCCAAAATGGTGTGAACAAATGGGCCAAAGCTGCTGTAAATATATGCAAGTCCTCCCATCTGGTTTTCTTTTATAAATCCCAATGTTTGCATGGAAAGCTGTATATGCAGACTTCAAACCTCTTTTTGTGCGAACACCAGTTCTATAAACCTGACCTCAGGTAAGTACCAATCGACACGGGGAGCAATTCACAGCCATGTCTTTGAGAATCAAGACACTCGCCCCCATGGGCAATTTACGGGCCAGTATTTGAAAGAAGTCTCCAGCTGCTAATTCACCACCCTAAAGCAGGGGTCCTCAGGTTCAGTCTTGGAGGGCTCCAGCTTTTTGTTCTAACCCATTTGCTCAGTTAGAGGCCAAACCTTGCTAATAGCAGATCTTATTTGAGATCACGGATTGTTCTTATTTTGTAGATATTTTTCTGAGGATATTACTCAGAACGTGTTTGGGTCTAAAGCAAGCAAGCCTTTGACTTCTTCTCTTCCACTACTTTAAGGATATTTTACTAAAACGGAGATGCAAATGTGACCACATCAGATGGTGAACGGTGGGCTCCTTTGTCATTTGCATCTCCCTGTTAATTAACAGCAAGTTTAAGAAAACAAGAAGTCATTAAAAACAAAATATGGCTGTTTAATGCAAAAACAAGTATTTAAGGGCTAAGAATTAAGAGGTGGGCGGCGCGGTGGTGCAGTGGGTAATGCTGCTGCCTCGCAGTTAGGAGACCTGGGTTTGCTTCCCAGGTCCTCCCTGTGTGGAGTTTGCATGTTCTCCCCGTGTCTGCGTGGGTTTCCTCCGGGTGCTCCAGTTTCCTCCCACCGTCCAAAGCCATGCTGGTTAGGTGCATTGGTGATTCTAAATTGTCTTTAGTGTGTGCTTGGTGTGTGTGTGTGTGTCTGCGTGCTCTGTGGTGGGCTGGCGCCCTGCGCGGAGTTTGTTTCCTACATTGCGCCCTGTGTTGGCTTGGATTGGCTCCAGCAGACCCCCGTGACCCTGTAGTTAGGATATAGCAGGTTGGATAATGGATGGATGAATTAACAAGTGAGTTAACAAAAATGAAGCACAGACATATTGCTTGAGCAGTACAGTACTTGCTTCAATGGCAAAAATTCATTTATGAATTCCTGCCTAAAGTGATTCAGAATGCATCAAAACGCCCAGCAGTAACGGGCACTGAAACAACAGAATGGACTGCCTGGCCCCCTGTACTGCTGGGTAGGCCCTGTGACCCTGAAACTGGATCAAGCAGGCCTGACAATGTTAATCATCAAAGGTGACAGGCGCAGAAACACACTGGGAAAAAAAAAAACATCCATACAGTTTATTAATATATTCACTGTGTATGCAGGCCAAAGCTTTCTCAAATAAACAATAAAGATGGGGCTTTGCTGCCATATATGAATTACAAATTTGTCATAATTAGTAATAGCCATTTAGAACATTTGTAATATTTTGGCTAGATTTTTATTTCTATCAAAAATATTAACATTTTTGAGTGATTCCAAACTTTTGAAGACTGATGTGCCTCTGTGTGTGTGTATATAATGTATATACATATACATGCATATAGCACACATAAACATATAGATACTGCATATAAACATTATACACTCACACACGTGTGTGTGTATATATATGTATGACGGTACAGACATTTTTAAATCTATACATACACATTTATTTTGTAACATTACTTTCACCCTTTTGAAGATTATGAATTTTGTTAATTTTAAAAAGGTGCATTTTAGATTTTTTAGGTTTTGTTCAAAACATTCATGCTTACAGTTTACAAATAAAACTAGTAATAAATATAGTAAAGAAAGAAAAAAATAACCCTTAAAATTGTATTGTGCACCATTATACACACACACGTGAGGAGACTTTCATTACACACACAGCTTGAATACCAAATGCATTCTTGGCTGTATTTCTCTTGCACTGATTACATGTCGTTATGTATCACTGACTTCTAACTCGGTAGTGAAGTGTCACTTGTGCTCTGCAGGTCACTTTAACTAGGACTGTCACTTTTTTTTAGCCCAAGGAGGATTTGTCTGTACTCATGCTTTACTTTAAAAAGTTCTCAAACATTTTCCAGACCCTTGTGATAGAAAGAATCCCATAAATCAGGGGTCCTCAATCACAGTCCTGGAGGGCCGCAGTGGCTACAGGTTTTTGCTCCAACCCAGTTGCTTAATAAGAAGCACTTATTGCTCAAGTAACACTTCGGTTTCACTTTAGTTGTCTCGCTCGTTAAGATTTTGAACCCTTATTGCTTATTTAGTCTTAAACAGCTGTATTCTTGGTTTTTAATTGCTCCTAATTAACAATAACATGCAAATGACAAAAGAGACCAGCATTTCTCCGTTTAGCTTGTTACCATTTACACCTGTGTGTATTTATCATGCACTATTGGGTTTAATTAAATACTTGGAAGGAAAGTGAAGAGAAAAAAGTGAAGGACTGAGAATTACTCATCTGTTTTAGCCTTCAAATCATTTGGATGATATGTTTAGAAAGTGGAAGAAAATCCAGGATATGAGAATTACCTGTCAGTGCAAAGTTAAAGCACTGACAAGCCATGAAATTAAATTATTGGCAAGAATTGCTTTCTAATTAAGCAACATGTTAGAACAAAAACCTGCAGCTACTGTGGCCCTCCAGGACTGGGATTGAGGACCTCTGCCATAAATGGATGCTTAATATTAGCATGTGTAGTATTAAGTTTACATTATTCAGAATACTTTACATTTTCACCAAAAGTCTCTAGAATCTGACGACAAAATAACCCATTTAGTCTAACACAGGCTCAAGGTAACCCTGGACGGGGCTCCAGGTCATAATGGGCACATACACTCATACTAGACCAATTAAAAGTGCCCAAACAACCTAACCAGCAGGCCTCTGAGATGTGAGTACATGGGAATATCAAAGCAGGAGCTGATCACCACACCACTGTGCTGCCCCACTAAGTGTTCCTTGCCATCTTCGTTTTCATTTGAACGCTGCACTTCACAGTTAGGTAAGGTGGTGCCAGCACACTACTACAGAGATTCTCCTTTTAAATCAGCAACTGGGAAATCTGTGAGAGGTGAACAAAAACAAGTATATTCAAATGATACAAGCGCACATTCACCACCACAATACCTTGTGCTGGATGCTGCCTTGATGATCTCCAGCTCACTGTGACCCCAAGTCAGGTTAAGAGGAAACAACCACCATGCTATGTGATGGGCAAGCACCTTGTCTTTAAACTCAAGATAAATTAAACAGGTTCAGTAAGTTTACCATTTTAAAGTGAATTCCACTTTCTCCTGCAACCCAATTCAAAATATATGGACAAAGTTTTAGTTCCACAAAATCAGTAAACTTGTCCTTTGCTGGACTGGTGTGTCCCATTGTGGTTATTTACTCCCTGGTGCCTGATGCTGCTGGGATTGGCTGTGCCGCCCCCAGAGCCCCGGTTTGAATAAAGTGGGTCTGAGAATATTATGTAAAATTTGAAAGTTTCCCAAAGCGCTATTGACTGTTCCAAGGCACCCTACATGCATACAAATGTTTATGCCAAAAGCAGAATGACAGTAAGTGCCAAAAAAAGTTTTAAGTAATTAGTATTTTAAACAGTAATTTTTGGCCTTTTTTACAGATCATATTCAGGATTTACAATGGACTGTAATAAATTGTTTTGTTGCTCCCAGTATATCTTATATTCGGAGTATATTTAAAACAATATCTGAATGCCTTTTCACCACTGTTGTATACTCAGTACTTGTACCAAATAACTCAAGTAAAAATGAAATAATATTTGAAATTAATAATACACTGAATTCAGAAGGTTACCATTCTCCTGAATTATTTGAATTACATTTTAAAATAAACAGCAATTCAACATGTATATCTGACTTAAAACAAGAGTCCTTTCTATTACATTGTATTCATTTAATGTTTTTTTTTAAGCCATCATGATTACAGTACATGTAATTAGAAGTGGATGTTTCAAAAGCATAAATATACAGTGAAAAGTGACCTTCCTCAAACCATTTCCTAAGCCCCCTGATTGCTCTTATGATATGGTTTACTTTGCTAATAAAATAAAATGCAATACTGGTTTATTTCTGTCCTGGCTGGAGCTTTCCACTAAACAGTAACCTATCACATTTCACAGACTGGCCCTGACAGAGCACAGAGGATATGTTTAACCGCAGCACTAGACATAGTATTCCTGGGCCCTATTAAATATTTAAAAATATGAGACTGATGCTATCAAGCTCTTCAGTGAAGGAAAGGGAAATGAAGGGCAAGGCAAAGAAGTTGTGTTTCTTTTCTTTTTAAATCATATCATTGCACCATCCATCACAGAAAGGGCTCAATGTCAATGTCCAAGGCAGAGCAGGGCATAGTCAGTTCAAATTTGCTGATGACATCAGGATGAAGGACTCCAAGCTTCCCTACGCTCTGTCCGAGAGCCAAAATCTCAGCACATCTGCCAGGAAAAAATGTGGCATCTATCCGATAAAAAAGCAGAGAGACAAAGAGAACAAGATCAGTGGAAAACTGTATTATAATAATAATAATAGTAATAATACATTTTATTTACATAGCTCTTTTCCCATAAGAACATGAAATAAACAATGATACCATTTAAGGCTGCTCATGTAACAAAACCTTTTTAATAATGCCTCAAATTTCAATGTCTTACATCAAACTGAAATTACAGAGGCTTCTAGAAGTTATTACACATGCAGGTTTGGCCAAGGCCTGTACTGAGTATGAGAGCAAGTGATGACTTGCTTTGCACAACACATTTCCTTATTATATCTCACATACTATAAGAAGCCCTTAAAAAATATTAAAATATAGCTTCAACTTACAAATCTGTCAGATGATAACTGAGATGACACATTTCTAAATACACCAGGAAGGGGCAAAAAGGTAAGAGAGATATAAGAAAGCACTAAACAAGTTTACATGTATATTAACTTGTTTGGCTGACGCCTTTATCCAAGGCAACTTTCAACATTTATAATACAAACGGTTACACTTTTTGTTTTATATTTCCCCCAATTGCAGTACAGGCAGGTGAAGCAGCTTGCACATAGTCGCACAGTGCCAAGTAGCAACGTTTGAACCCACAACCTCTGGGGCTGAAGTCCAAAAACCTTAACCACTATGCCGCACTGTAACACAAGGATAAGAAAGAGACTTCAGAAACAGAAACATATAGTGCATCCGGAAAGTATTCACAGCGCATCACTTTTTCCACATTTTGCTATGTTACAGCCTTATTCCAAAATGGATTAAATTTATTTTTTTCCTCAGAATTCTACACACAACACCCCATAATGACAACATGAAAAAAGTTTACTTGAGATTTTTGCAAATTTATTAAAAATAAAAAAATTGAGAAAGCACATGTACATAAGTATTCACAGCCTTTGCCATGAAGCTCAGAATTGAGCTCAGGTGCATCCTGTTTCCCCTGATCATCCTTGAGATGTTTCTGCAGCTTAATTGGAGTCCACCTGTGGTGAATTCAGTTGATTGGACATGATTTGGAAAGGCACACACCTGTCTATATAAGGTCTCACAGCAGACAGTTCATGTCAGAGCACAAAACAAGCATGAAGTCAAAGGAATTATCTGTAGACCTCAGAGACAGGATTGTCTCGAGGCACAAATCTGGGGAAGGTTACAGAAAAATTTCTGCTGCTTTGAAGGTCCCAATGAGCACAGTGGCCTTCATCATCCGTAAGTGGAAGAAGTTCGAAACCACCAGGACTCTTCCTAGAGCTGGCCGGCCATCTAAACTGAGCGATCAGGGGAGAAGGGCCTTAGTCAGGGAGGTGACCAAGAACCCGATGGTCACTCTGTCAGAGCTCCAGAGGTCCTCTGTAGAGAGAGGAGAACCTTTCAGAAGGACAACCATCTATGCAGCAATCCACCAATCAGGCCTGTATGGTAGAGTGGCCAGATGGAAGCCACTCCTTAGTAAAAGGCACATGGCAGCCCGCCTGGAGTTTACCAAAAGGCACCTGAAGGACTCTCAGACCATGAGAAAGAAAATTCTGAACTCTTTGGTGTGAATGCCAGGCATCACGTTTGGAGGAAACCAGGCACCGCTCATCACCAGGCCAATACCATCCCTACAGTGAAGCATGGTGGTGGCAGCATCATGCTGTGGGGATGTTTTTCAGCGGCAGGGACTGGGAGACTAGTCAGGATAAAGGGAAAGATGACTGCAGCAATGTACAGAGACATCCTGGATGAAAACCTGCTCCAGAGCGCTCTTGACCTCAGACTGAGGCGACGGTTCATCTTTCGGCAGGACAACGACCCTAAGCACACAGCCAAGATATCAAAGGAGTGGCTTCAGGACAACTCTGTGAATGTCCTTGAGTGGCCCAGCCAGAGCCCAGACTTGAATCCGATTGAACATCTCTGGAGAGATCTTAAAATGGCTGTGCACCGACGCTTCCCATCCAACCTGATGGAGCTTGAGAGGTGCTACAAAGAGGAATGGGCGAAACTGGCCAAGGATAGGTGTGCCAAGCTTGTGGCATCATATTCAACAAGACTTGAGGCTGTAATTGCTGCCAAAGGTGCATCGACAAAATATTGAGCAAAGGCTGTGAATACTTATGTACATGGGATTTCTCAGTTTTTTTATTTTTAATAAATTTGAAAAAACCTCAAGTAAACTTTTTTCACGTTGTCATTATGGGGTGTTGTGTGTAGAATTCTGAGGAAAAAAATGAATTTAACCCATTTTGGAATAAGGCTGTAACATAACAAAATGTGGAAAAAGTGATGCGCTGTGAAGCTAGCTAGATAGATAGACAGATAGATAGATAATGTACTACAGTGGAACCTCAGTTCACGACTATAATTCGTTCCAAAACTCTGGTCGTAACCTGATTTGGTTGTGAACCAAAGTAATTTACCCCATAGGATTGTATGTAAATACAATTAATCCGTTCCAGACCATACAAACTGTACGTAATTATATATTTTTTTTAAAGTTTTTAAGCACAAATATAGTTAATTAAACCATAGAATGTACAGCGTAATAGTAAACTAAATGTAAAAACATTGAATAACAGACAAAACTAACACTGCAATAGTTCGCGCTATAGCGCTACCAACCGCTGGCTAAAAACACTTTTTTTTTTAATGAGTTTTAAGCACAGGGAAAAAAATGAACATTTGAAAAAATCCATAATTTAATAAACCACCAAGAAAAGTAACATTGCAACAATGCATGCTGCGAACCGATCGCTGTAAACAGAAGTGAAAACAAAAACAAGCCCAGTGCATTCTTTAACTGCCTTCCTACCTTATGTGTCCAGCCCCCTCTCTCTCTCGTGCGCCTGTGTGTGTGTGTCTCTCTCTTGTGTGTGTGAGCGTGTGTGTGTCTCTTTCGCGCGCCTGTGTGTATGTGTGTGCATGTGTGTCTCTCGCTCACCTTTGTGTCTCTCTCTTGCACACCTGTGTGTGTGTGTGTGTCTCTCTCTCTCGCGCGCCTCTGTGTGTGTGTGTGTGTCGTGCTCTCACGCTCTCCCTCTTGCTCGCTGCACAGGGAGAGACTGAACACATACAAACCAGAAGGGAAACTGGCTTGTTCGTATACCGAGTGTGTGGTCGTGGACAGATGTAAAAGTTTGGCGAACTTTTTGATCGTAAACCGATTTGTACGTGTTTAGAGACGTTCGTGAACCGAGGTTCCACTGTATATGACGATAGATAGATAGATAGATAGATAGATAGATAGATAGATAGATAGATAGATAGATAGATAATGTACTATATCATTATAGATAGCTAATGTATTCTAGATAGATAGATAGATAGATAGATAGATAGATAGATAGATAATGTACTATATGACGATAGATAGATAAAGTACTATATCATGAGAGATAGATAGATAATGTACTATATAGTGCACTCTAGGATGATAGATGGATAAATAAAGAAGAAACAAATAGTATATGTATGTGTACAGAAAGACAGGAGTATAAATATGTATAAACTTAAAGAATATACTTTAAAATGGAAACAAAAAGTAGAGTGCATAATACAGAGCAGCTGACTCGCTCTTGACACACACTGGGTTTTTCTATGAAGGAAATATGCAGCAGATAAAGTTAAAAAGTTGAAACATAAACTGCTACTTTTAAACTGCTTTGCCTATACATACATGAGCTAATGGCTGTAAGTAACCCTGTACTAACAGCTACAGATTACATCTAGAAAGAAATTTCAAGCTGAAATTTAGCTTCATTTTGATATTTGACCCTGCTATTAAAAGACTCCAAATCAACCATCTCCTCCCCCCAGCACAGATAATAGACGATTTCAATAAACTGCAGTAAAGACAGGTCAGCATGTGACTCTGCAGGTCAAACTTTTTTCATTGCTGCTGAACTCCAGGGCTCAGACATGCCAGCGAGTAGTTAAATAATACCTTCTGCAAGCTCTTCTGAAACCTGCAATAGCCTCTCGGAGATGAACCAAGACCATCCCTTTGATGAAAAAGGCCTCCTTTGTTCTGTAATCCACTCAAGTATCTGCTCTTTAACACATTTTCAGCCCAATTGAGCGTCAAAGACCTAATACAGTCTCGCCTGCACTCAATAATCACATTGTTTTTCTTCTTTGTGCTTTTTTCTTATTGTGTTCCTTTGCAAACACAGAATTCTTTATAGAACAGTAATAATGTGTACAATGAGGTATTCAGTGGAAGCCCTACTACAGAGAAGTAAATATATAGCATACACCATTTGATTTTAAAATAACTGCAATTTTTTTTTATCATTTTTATTATTTTCCAAAATGTTTGCATACTAAATCACAACTTGCAAGCAGTCCAACACATTTCAAGAACCAAACACATCTTAGGAAGCTAGTAAAAGTAGTATGTTTAATAATTTAAAAAAATGCAGCATAAACACATAATTAATCTTAAAAAGCTTGATTCTGAACATACATTTCTCAGAAAATACATAGTGGCCAGAAGGGTAGCTAGCTATTTCTGTTTTGCCTCAGTCAGATATATTTAGTAGAATGTTATTAGATAACTAAGTATTCAATGCTTATTTTTATGTTATTTAACATGTTCACCCATCTAGCTAATTCCTTTACCAGCTAAATCTAATTCAGCAACATACCTCAGCAGCAATTGGTACAAGACATCAACCCACCCGGGAGAAGGGCAACAGTCCTGGGTGCCGACCACCACAGATACACATACACACTTCTGAGGTTTAGGGATGCCAGCTGAGCAAATGCCCCTCATAAAGTGGGAGAACGTGCCAACTAAACTTAACATAACCTCTGGGACGTGTCAGCTATACCCACTCTGCCACGGTGCTGCACTCCCTTAACATTCACTGACATTTTCATTGTTCTCAATACCAACCAGTTTGGCTTCAACAAGAACTACTTGAATAAGACGGATCTACTAACTGTGGTCACACAGCTAAAACTGGCTAGAGCTACCAACACATCATCAGTCCTAATCTTTCTTGACCTCTCTTGTGCCTTCAACACCATCAACCACAACATCCTTCTTGCCACCGTATCTGACCCCGGCATCACTGGGACTGCTCTCAGATGATTTGAGTGCTACATTTTGGGCAGATCCTACTGTGTGTCCTAGTGAGGGGAGTTGTCAAAGGCACACCAGACATGCACAGGGGTGCCCCAAGGATTAGTGCTGGGTCCTCTACTTTTCTCTCTGTATACTACCTCGCTGGGCCTCATCATCCAATCCCATGGGTTCTCCTATCAGTGCTATGCCAATTATACACAGCTGTACCTGTTGTTCTCTCCAGAGGACAATATGGTATCAGCTAGAGTCTGCATGTCTTATTGGTATCTCAACCTGGGTGAAGGACCACCATCTACAGCTCAACCTGGCAAAAACCGAGTTTCTTGCGATCCCAGACGGCCAGTCTTATTCAACTTATCATCTCCTTACTGCTTTGGCTCACTGTTGCTAACACCTGCCAAGTCAGAATGCAAACTTGGGAGTGGTGACTGATGAGCAGCTTTTTCTGACCACATTTCTACTGTTTCTACTGTT
Organism: Erpetoichthys calabaricus; assembly: GCF_900747795.2. Classification (NCBI taxonomy): domain Eukaryota; kingdom Metazoa; phylum Chordata; class Cladistia; order Polypteriformes; family Polypteridae; genus Erpetoichthys; species Erpetoichthys calabaricus. The sequence continues at coordinate 116,905,996 of NC_041395.2, forward strand.
CATGCAGGTTCACTCTGTACTACATCTGCAAGATCAGACCTTATCAGACAGAATATGCAGTACATGGTCCAGGCTTTTATCTCATCATATCTGGACTACTGCAACTCGCTTCTGACAGGAGTGCCCGCATGTGCTATCAAGCCGCTGCAGATGGTCCAGAATGTAGTCTTATATTTAACCAGCTGAGACAGGCAAGTCCCAACTCTCTTCAGGTCATTGCATTGGCTCCCTATAGCAGCACACTAAGTTCAAATCCCTCATGCTCACCTACAGAGCAATGAATGGGTCAGAACCTGCATATACAGAAACACTGTTGAGGCGCTATGCTCCTTCTCGCCCACTCAGGTCTGCCAGTGAACAGCGTCTGGTGATGCTGCCTCTGCGTGGTATCAAGTCTCAATTCAGACTCTTTTCCTGTAGAGTTTCTAGTTGGTAGAATGAGCTTCCCACCTCCATCCGTACTGCTGACTCACTCAAAGTATTTAAGAAAACTATTTGGTTGAGAGAAAAAAGGTTGGTTGATTTGTTGTTACATTAAGTTTGTTTTATTGATTGCTAATCTAGAATTGTAAATTTATTAGTTATTACATCTTTTTGCTTGTAGTAATCAACTTTTGTTGCCTATCCTACTACACTTGCTGAAAAAATAAGCCCCAGCCTAATGTTACTCGATTATGTATACCGCTTTTGTGAAATTGCTTTGGATAAAAGCATCTACCAAGCAGATAAATTAAAATATAAATGTTTTATATCACTCCGAAAAACAGTACAGAGGATTTTAGAACAAAAGGCTGATTATGTCTATAACAGAGGGTCTGACTGGAGAGAAATTAAGGCAAATAAAAAACAGACAATGCATGACAGCAAAACTCGTACCATAAGAGCCAGTGTCAGCTATGTCAACCGGGTCAAAAAAAGAAGTTCAATTGGGTCAAACAAAGCTCAGTCACACTGTCAACTTTCCTTTTCACTCTTATTCTGACCATCTTGACTGGGCCCAAACAAAGCAGCAGCAATTTGGATAGAACTTGTATCGTTTTTATTTATTTAGGGCTTTTTTTTTTTTTAATGACATTAGTAAATGTTCCCCTGTTTTGTAAACGATAATTAGGATGTTTTATTGAAAAATCTCCTGAGTGGCAAGTGGTAGAGAACAGCAATGCTGGAAAATCCAATCTGCATTTTTTTTCAGCCATTTCATGAAATCAACAAAGAAAACAAAAAAATTATCTCTTATCTATTTTTCATTTTCTTTATTGATTTATTTACTTTTTTAAAACTCATTATACAGTTAATTTGGTCTGTATTTTAGTGGTACTTATTGTATCCTTTGATACTTGGAACAACCTATGTAGTATTACAACATGTGCTAGTTGTAGGATATACCTTTGATTGTCACTGTGAGGATGGATGGAGACGACTAAAATGTTTCAGATTGCTCAGTTAATATTGTTTCAATACAACGACAACAACAATATTTACTTATATAGCACATTTTCATACAAACAATGGGGCTCAAAATACTTTACATGATGTCAAAGAGACATCTTGTAAATGCAAATATTGGCATTTTTCTAAAGTATAAATTCCTTTTACAGTCTGATAAATTCATATTTTATTACCCATCTACACATCTGTTTGCCTACCCACTTATCTATTTCAGATCTGTGAGAAGCTGCAGTTCAGAGTTGCCAACCAGATATTCACACATATCACTGAGATATGAACACAGGAAGAATATGACAGTACAAGTGCCAGGATTCTAACCCAGTACCCTGGAGCTGTGCGACTGCCGTACTAAGCACTGCACCACTATATCATCTTGTGTAAAACACAGAGAATATAGCACATTACAAATATCAAGAAGATAACATTTATGCAAATTAACAGAAATTCCATGATAACTTTTGAAAACTGATTAGTCTAAAAGACTGCACCTAATTTTCTGAATTACTTTTAACATGCCAGTACATGGACAATACCATAGTTATTTGTCAGTACAGGACAATAAAAATGATTCGGTTCCATCCTAAACACCAGCTGGCTGATCTATATCTGACATTCTTCCACCCACAGCAATTACAGCTTGTATTGTGGCCTGAAGTATAAACAATTTGCACCAGATTCCACTGAAAGTCACCAAGTCTAAATCTTCCAAAACAGTGTGTCTTTAATTACTGGATTACATATGAGCAAAAGGTCTCATTTCCAAAGAGAACCTTGACGATCTAATACCATCAACTGTAATGATATTGCTTCAAAGCAGACCTCGCCCTTCCTGAGTCAGAAGACTGGACCTTTTCCTAACTCTCTGGAGACACTGCTGCCGACCTCTAGACTACATCTAACCTGTCACGCCTGTTACAAACCATCCACTTCCATATTGAAGTTTTTAAAAGGATTCCCATCATGTGTTTCCCCCCCTGGATGACCACCATCACTGACCATCTTTCCAATATTCTGGCGAAACTCCATAAATCTGGGGTCAACTTACAACAGTAAAAGCTTAGAGGAACATCGCAATTTCACCCGCATCATTGAACAGCTGTGTTCACATACAGGTGTCTAATTATGAGCATTGGAGGTTAGGACCTCTAAGCAGACCTGTCAACGAACTTAGCAGGCAGCATATGGCAACAAACCACACGTCCTAAATGCAGTGAATGAACAAAATAACTAGGTCAGCATGCAAATAATGATGCAACATTTTAAAGTTGAAATAATGTTCTTCAATAAAATCCAGAAGGGTCACATTTAATTAAGGGTCATATTAGCAGCAACTTGATTTCTATAGGTGTTGAATGTGCTGACCGTAGTGAATAAAATTAAACTGTAGGAACTTAGTTAATGAATACATTTTTATTTGTTACAGTGCATTTATGTAACAGACTTTACAAAACTGGTGACTGACAATTACAAAAAAAAAATAATGAAAACTGTGTTTTGAGATATTAAAATTTATTAAAAGAGTTTGCTCCAATACTTAGAAATACCATCCAGCAATAGATAATCCGTGGTAAGATGAACAAAAATACTCGAGCATCTGAATGAGGACCCAATATGATAATATAGAAATACTTAATTCTTAAGATGACTGAAAGGAATTTGGAGATATAGGACAAGCATAGCCAGTAAGCACAATTTCTGCTGAGATTTTGTTAAATGTCTCCAACGTCATAAGATCAAATCAATCTTTATTTTATGTGCTATTTTTTGTCATAAATAACTTAACATTTTCTTCATTATGTTCATCGTTATTGCACATCTTTGACAAGTAATCTGTTATTATTTAATTTGTTTTTCCTGGTGTTTTGTGTTCTATGATCAATTATGCTTAGAGCAATAGAGGGGATTAATAATACTGACAATAAATTGATAATATATTGATAATAACATTGAGAAATGATCATTTCTAAGAGTGTTATTTAATTACTACAGTACAGATATAATTTAAAAACCACTATGACAACTAGGCATTTGATCTCCCCAAATACACTTCATCTTCTTAGAAAAATGCATCTAGGGCAATAAAACCTCCCTGACGCAAGTACTGTGATGAAAAAGCATAGTTAGTTATTTCTCTGAAGTGAAGATTAAACTGTAACTGCCCTGAAAAATGTTGTTTCCATATACTAGACTTACTGTGTACTGCACCTGTCAATTACCACTTCCTGATAGTAATAATCTGCATTTCTTGGAACATCACCACAGAGGCATCTGTATATGCAGACAGGCACAGAAGAAAACAGTCCTAACTTTAGAGCCTTGCAATCGATTAGATAATGGATCCTTCACAGATCCAAGGGCCTTTCTGTGTGCATGACCTTGAAGAGCAGTTTTCAACATTTATTATAACAACAGCAATTTTAAATGAACACCATAATTCAGTCTATAACATGTAACAGTTGGCAGACAGTTTAAAATAAAATCTGCTACAAGGGTTTTGCAAGAGGAGGTAGGTGGTTTCGTTTTAAAACTACAATAGTTTTTTGGTTTTTTTTAAACACATAAACCCCGAACACAAATGTGGCTATGCACACATTGATACACTAATCCTGAATGTTATAAACACTGTACAGACTCAAAATCTTAACATTTTAATGTGTGTTCTGTAAAATGTATTTCCAGTAAAGCACTTCCGTTTATTTTGTTCACTGATCAAACAATACAATATAAAGCAGTATGAAGGCTTATTCAAATGCAAGAAAGTCACAGTGATGCAGGATGTGTCATATTCTCCCACGATATTCCCAGCTAATTATCATCATAGGAACTATTTGATTTTTTTTTTAAATTAATTTAAAATCACTGACTGAAAATCACAAATCCAAAACACTCAATATTCAGGTTTTCTTCCTGGGTCCTTACCCAGAAAGGAAACCTGAACATTGAGTATTTTGGATTTGGACATGCTATTATTCTAAATCTGAATCTGAAATCTGTAGATCCTTGAGTGTGTCTCTGTGTCTGTATTTATGAGCATGAGTCATATGCTGTGCGTAAGCAAGTCAGCATCTATTATTGGAAAAGCCTGTGGATATTTCAGCTAATGTATTAATGTATCACACTATCACAATATATCACTACACACACACACATACATACACACACATTATATATAATCGCGATTAACCACATCTAACATTAAAATATGTAATTATAACATTAATACATATCTCATGAAGCAAATACACACTGAATCACAAATTTAATCAAGAATCAGCACAAAGGAATTAAAAAATAATGGCATAGTTTAAACTTTATCAATGACCTTAAACCTGAACTTTTAAGAAAATACTACTTGAGCAAGTACAACCTGAATTTGAATGCCTTTCTAAAATGCAAGTTGAAAAGAAGGCAATAAGAAAACGAGGTCAATGTCTTAAGTCTCAAATTGGCATAGCATATGAAACACATACGTGTCAAAGTAAAATTAAACAATCAAAATTACTGTTCACTGTTTAGAAGTGTATTCAAAGTCATTTAACTGAAAAAATAAACCTCTCTTAAATGGGCAAACATTAAAACTTGTGTTAAAACTCCACAAATACTATCCTCAATAGCTCATCACCTTCAGCGTCTTGATTATTATACTCTACATGAGTGTTTGTCAACTGGTGGGCTGTGGAAATAACAGTGTAATGTCATTGGGACACGCTCCTCAGGTGATTGAGACCTGTCCGAGAAGGATGGGACCACCAGAAGCTGACATAAAAGCAGCTCTGCGATCACCATTTTGCAGACAATTTAGCACATCTAAGAGATTTAATACTTCTGTGTTTGGTAACATCGTCCCTGGGGATTTTTTGGGTTACAAAACATGTGCAACCATAGTAAAACGACTGGAAAACACTGCTCTCCCTACACTGTTGCTCCTGACATGCTAAAAAAGATCTATATAGCTGCTATCTCACTTAAAAACTAATACAGTGTATTACTTGGATAGTTATGTTGCATTCTTTGCATAAATTAGCGAAGATAGTGCAAACTTCACGGGTAGAGATAATCATTACACTTCTGTTTAGTAGAATTTTGTCATTGTATAAGGGCAGTCAGCACTGTAAGCTACCTGGCAGACCGGCAAGTTAAATACAGAGGTACTAGAGACTTATTTTGGTTTTAGTGCCACTCAAAGATAACTTATTAACCACTTAGGTGATATAACTGAAATGCAAAAAAAAAGAGAAAGTGTAATTTTGACCTACGTAACTTTTCTCTAGCACTGAACCAGAACTGCCATAAAACTGCACCTACTGTATATCAGTATGTATAAATCAAGAAAATGAACACCAGTGCTATGTATCGACGTCCAGTATATTGTTCTGAACTGTTTAACACGAAATGTTAAAGCTTTCAATTAAAATTTTATTTCATAAAATATTAAAGGTAGTACTGATTGTGTATGTAATTCTTTAGGTACACATTTAAATTATTTGCATTATTGTTTCATAATGTTAAAAAAAAAAAAAAAAAAACCACATGAAAATGCCATCCTGACCAAAGAGCACTGCCTGCAGCGCTTGCCTTGATGCCAGCCCTGGATGCAACAATATTTTGAAGCTTAGCCCTGTTGGGGCCCGTGGTCACAACCAGGGGGCGCCTGAACAATTCCGGAGCCCTGGACTGCAGCACTTTTGCCACACCAGAAAGTGCTGCAGGAAGAGCGTCAGGAAGCACCTGGAGCACATCCGGGTGCAACATAAAAGGGGCCGACTCACTCCATTCGGGGAGCCGGAGTCAGGAGACAGAGGACAGAGCTTGCAAGTGGAGGAGTGAGGGTGGTAGAGAAGAAGTAGAAAAGACAAAGAGAAAGACAAAGAGGGAAAAGTACAGAGCAATAGTGCTGTAGGTGATTGTGAACGGTGCTGTAAAAGAAGATAAAAAATAAACATGTGTTTTGGCACTTCTGTGTGTCCTGTGTCTGTCTGCGTCTGGGCTAATTCCACTATATACAGTATATATGCACACACACACAGATACAGATGTATATATCATTGGGTTGCTTCACCACCATCTGTTTAACAGTCCAAAAGAATCACTGATTCCTTTCAATGTGTCAAATATCCCCCAATCGCCGAATAAATTATACAAAATTCTAATCACGGCTTTCAAATAGTCTTTCAGAATATAATATTCTTGTATGAGTATATAAAAAACAGACATTTGAGGTTTATACAATAATATTTTAAGTGCAATTATTCTGAATTTAATGTAATTTTCTTTTTCATGATAACAAACATACTTAACTAAATATTTGCATTTTGTACCATGAATGTTATTTGTTTTATATTTTACTAAATATCACAGTTTCCAGCCACTATCACCCTGAGAAATAATAATGTGTGTACACCTTCAAAATAACTATTTGGCAATTCACAGAGAGAGAGAGAGAGAGAGACAAATAGATTAACTGAAGTATATTTTAGGATGCAGGAATCCTTCTCTGACCTCTGGAGATTAATATACTGTACCTCTTGTAGTACATGTCACCTGAAATGATATCAGGTTCACATGTTAAAAACTCAAACTGATATAAAAGAAAAAAAGGGATGTCTTACCTTCAGCTGCTTGAATGTAGTATCCTTGCTCTCTGCCCGGCTTTATATCTAAAAGCTGCATAATTCTGTCCAATAGACCATGGATGACTTCAAACCCTGGGCTCTTGTTGTAATACACAGCACAGAGACGTCGGTTATTTTTTGCTCCAACATCTTCAAAAGTAAACACAAAATATTCTTAACTAGATAAAAACATTCAAACATTCAATTTAATTACCAACAGAAGTATCTCTACTTGAGAATTTTATTTTTATATAAGAATATTTACATATATAAATAAACGTGTATGAATACACGCATGCATATTTAATATATATTTAATAAAATTTGATAAAATTTTCTTCCAAAATTTAACTTATCTTGTAAGTCACTGTAGTATATATTACAACAAAACTGTAATGCTTGCTGCACATACTGACTGCAAAATAGCAAAGTGAAGATGAGACTTATCCTTATTCATTTGAGATTGTTACTTATGAGTACAACACATAGAGCTATATCTATGTGAGTTAGTTGTTCTCTTCCTTTGACACATTGACATACATACAGTGCATCCGGAAAGTATTCACACTGCATCACTTTTTCCACTATATGTTATGTTACAGCCTTATTCCAAAATGGATTAAATTAATTTTTTTCCTTAGAATTCTACACACAACACCCCACAATGACGTGAAAAAGTTTACTTGAGGTTTTTGCAAATTTATTAAAAATAAAAAAACGGAGAAATCACATGTACATAAGTATTCACAGCCTTTGCTCAATACTTTGTCGATGCACCTTTGGCAGCAATTACAGCCTCAAGTCTTTTTGAATATGATGCCACAAGCTTGGCACACCTATCCTTGGCCAGTTTCGCCCATTCCTCTTTGCAGCACCTCTCAAGCTCCATCAGGTTGGATGGGAAGCGTCGGTGCACAGCCATTTTAAGATCTCTCCAGAGATGTTCAATCGGATTCAAGTTTGGGCTCTGGCTGGGCCACTCAAGGACATTCACAGAGTTGTCCTGAAGCCACTCCTTTGATATCTTGGCTGTGTGCTTAGGGTCGTTGTCCTGCTGAAAGATGAACCTTCGCCTCAGTCTGAGGTGAAGAGCGCTCTGGAGCAGGTTTTCATCCAGGATGTCTCTGTACATTGCTGCAGTCATCTTTCCCTTTATCCTGACTAGTCTCCCAGTCCCTGTCGCTGAAAAACATCCCCACAGCATGATGCTGCCACCACCATACTTCACTGTAGGGATGGTAATGGCCTGGTGATGAGCGGTGCCTGATATCCTCCAAACGTGACGCCTGGCATTCACACCAAAGAGTTCAATCTTTGTCTCATCAGACCAGAGAATTTTCTTTCTCATGGTCTGAGAGTCCTTCAGGTGCCTTTTGGCAAACTCCAGGCGGGCTGCCATGTGCCTTTTACTAAGGAGTGGCTTCCGTCTGGCCACTCTACCATACAGGCCTTATTGGTGGATTGCTGCATAGATAGTTGTCCTTCTGAAAGGTTCTCCTCTCTCCACAGAGGACCTCTGGAGCTCTGATAGAGTGACCATCGGGTTCTTGGTCACCTCCCTGACTAAGGCCCTTCTCCCCCGATTGCTCAGTTTAGATGGCCGGCCAGCTCTAGGAAGAGTCCTGGTGGTTTCAAACTTCTTCCACTTACGGATGATGGAGGCCACTGTGCTCATTGGGACCTTCAAAGCAGCAGAAATATTTCTGTAACCTTCCCCAGATTTGTGCCTCGAGACAATCCTGTCTCAGAGGTCTACAGACAATTCCTTTGACTTCATGCTTGGTTTGTGCTCTGACATGAACTGTCGACTGTGGGACCTTATATAGACAGGTGTGTGCCTTTCCAAATCATGTCCAGTCAACTGAATTTGTAAAAGTACTGAAAAGTACTACTATACAGTCACTTTTACTAAACAATGTTGGGAGACGGATCTTTGTTTTGCAACCACAGATAATGAATGGAAATGCACATACAAAAAGTACATTACTTTTCAGTTTGCACTAGACACACGGTAAACCAACTAAAAATTGTATACCTTCAACATCTCTTCAGGCTCAGACTCCGTAAATATTTACAATCTCATCTGCGACAGCTGCCACCAAACAATAGCCTATTTCAGGAAAATGTTTGGGTTTTGGCATCACCTTTACCTGCTCCTAGACATCTATTTTTTAATTGAATTGTCAAAGATCTCTGGAATTTGAACAGAACCTCCTCCACAGCCCTTTCTAAAATTATTTCAGACACAACACCATCCCTCAAAGATTATTCTAATGCGATGGCTTTTGTCACATCTGTCTTACCTGTTAATCTTACTGAACTGGAAGAACTAACACAACCTTCCACTCAACTACAGGTAAAAAGCATATCTGAAACCGGAAAAAATGAAGTTAATCCAATGGGAATCTGCTCAGCTATCCTACAAAATGTCAGGTTTTCTTGACCACAGCTCTTTTTTCTTAACTCCAGTAGCAAACTATGTTCAAATCTATCTATGGGGATGGAAGAATCAGCTACATCAAAAGGTGGAAAATAATATTGTATTAATGCTGTAATGTAATAGTACACTGCTTTATTAAAGACATTTAAAGACAAAAATCATTAAACAGACTGTACAATTTGCCTTAAGTGACAAATAAGATATTTGATTTTCTTTCACCCTTACTGTCCAAGCCATGAAATCTCTAGGTGTTCCTGTCTATAATAACACCGAAAAAAAATTAAGAAAACAATTAATCATCACAATCTAACACCATGTCAGTTAAGCTTCAGGGACATCAATCTTTCCAATTAGGAAGCATAAGAGATTGTGAATCAACTATACCTCCTTTGGTGCAAATGAAAGTGACAACAGGTGCACTGAAGAGGCAACAGCAAGACAACCCCCAAAAAGAAAATGTATGTATGTACTTAAGTTTATTCCAGATGTGAAATGCAAGAAAACTCAGGAATAAGAAAGAAAGAAAGAAAGAAAGAAAGAAAGAAAGAAAGAAAGAAAGAAAGAAAGAAAGAAAGAAAGATCACTAAACCTTTGTGGGGCATTAGAACAGAAAGCAGGAGGAAGATGTGAAAACGCAGTGCAAAAACCCTAATCTATTGTTCAAAATGTAAGGTTTCTCTGTGTCTATTGGCAAACAGAAATTGTTTCAAGGACTGGCATGAAAAACAGTTTGGAGAGCAAAGGTTTATATGAGTATATAATGATACATACACAGTTACAAATTTATTGCTTGTGGCTTGTTTAGGTGCAAGAGACTAAATGTTTCCAAACTGGGACACAAAATGCTTCCACAAAGGGGGACACCTTGTGTTAAACAGTGTAAAATGCAATGCTACCAGATATGAAATCTAAATTTAGTACAATGGTAATTGACAGACTGGGACACAAAAGAAAATTGATTCCAGGGTTGTGCATTATAAAAAATCTTGATTTTACACTGTAACATTCAGTTTCTTTGAGAGAAGTTCCTAAAACACCAAATTTTATTTAGTTGACATTGACGTGAAACAAATGATTTTAGGGCTATTCAATTACAAATTCAGCTGGGCCAGATTTTCAAACCAAGAAGTTTAGGTGGGCCAGACATTTTCAGCAGACCGTAAGCAGCAGGTAATAACAAATTTTAAGCCAACACAAATGAATGTATTGAAAAAGAAGTAATGTTTATTCATTCGTCCCTTTTAAATTTGGTCACATCTGACACAGACACATCTAAAAGTACATTAAAAACTATTTAAAAAAAGCTATAACTGAACAGAATCTCAGGTAGTAGCAATACTTTTTTCCACTTTTGAAATTAAAAAAAAACAAACATTTTGGTCATATTTGACCTAGTCACACCTCAAAGTGCAGAAAAACAAAATAGTGTGCAGTTTTAGCAATAACATTTTTTCCCTTTTAATTAAATTAAACATTTTCAGGGGTGTGGAAATCAAATTTTTTTCTACTTGTCCATGGACAAGTAAACTTAGAAAATCCACTTGTCCGCCAGTTAAATTCACTTGTCCATAAACAAATAACAAAAGTGAAAAATAGTTTATTTTTTCTGATCTCTTTTATTGATACCAAACATGCCTTCCATTTTAAAACTGAAAAAAGTTCTTTCAGGGAGTAGTATTTTGCCACCTTGCTCTAGAACATTTTATAAAAGATTCCCTTATCATTTTAACTCACTAATAAACAATGCCTTCATTATAGCTACACTAGTTCTGTTTCACATACTACAGTTACAGTGAAGATTTTTATAGATATTTCATAACCTTTGGAAACCGTTAGAATGTTTTCTTCTTTATTTTTAATAAACTGACAGCGTGAAACCAACTTGTTTTATATGAAATATTCGCTAATAATCAAAAACGATCTATTGACAGCTCATCAAAATTGATGTTGTCACGCAATAAATTTCTTAACTCCTCAATATATCACAACCTACACGAAATCGCAAATTTCAGGAAAGATTAACTGCCTAACAAGCTTTGTTATGTGGTGAAAACAACTGTATTGTAAGTAAAATGACTGCATTTTATGTAGAAACAATGAATTTTATCAATCTTCTTCTATAATACGCTACCGTGGCTGTTCATTTGTCTGTCCAGGATTTTAAATCACCTGTAGCTCGCAAACCATTTCACCTTTTGACTTGAAATTTGGTACACATACAGTATACTATGTGACGTCTACTATCCGCTTTCAGGGTGATGATTGTATTACTCTTTATTTTTATTTTATTTTATTGTTGAATCAACGGCGCATGCCTATGGGAGCCGTTCTCATTCCCCACCACCTTCGCTAATCATTCTTGAGGCAGATTGAAGACTTAAGTGCCAGTTTAATTGTAAAATTAAAGAAAACGTACTAAGTAATTGCAACACAAAAACTAACAATCATTTTTAACGCGAAAAGATGCCAACGAAAGAAGAGAAGCAGCGGGCCGCTACGGTGGAGAAAAGAAGAACTGCTCAGGAAGCAGCAAGCGCATCAACCTCTGAGCAAATGAATGCTAAACGTACAGAGAAAGAGGATGAAAACTAGGAATGCTCAAGTCAAGTGTATTTATTCACTGCATGTTATCGTGCAGTACGCCGTTACTGGTAATATATAAAAGTTATTGATTATAATGAAAAATCATCACATTACATCGTAATGTTGGCATGAAAAAAATGACCGCATCTTCAAGCGTGTAAGTATTAGGGTAAAATACTTATGTAAGACCGTAAAAGTGCTTCCCCTTTGAAAAATCAGCCGTCATTTTATAAACAATATTGAAGACCAATTTGAGACATGGAGAACATGCCTAAGTAGACTGTTTCCGCACAAAGTACATACCCAAATGTTTAAAATGTGAAAGTAGTGGTAAAATGTGCCCAGCACAGCACATATAATATTTTTCTCCAGAAAATTGCACTTGTCCACGGACAACTGAAACAGAAAAACACGCTTGTCCGACGGTCAATTTACTCGTGTCGGACGAGTCGGGCGTTGGATTTCCGCACCCCTGATTTTCCTAAAATAAGACCCAGACAGTATTATAAATAACATCTGCTCACCTTTTGAAATAAAGTAAATATTTTGGTCATCAATGACCCAGGTACATCAGAAAGTGCATTTAACAGAATAAAAAAAAAACTATCAATGCTACCAAAGCTCTCAGTGCAGCAACCCATAACAAGTGATAACAGTAAGTAACACACATGCCTACAACGTCTACTGTACATTGAGGGAACATAGGTTCATTTTATATTATCACGTGTGATTAGCAGTACCTATTTTGTAAACAAAAAGGTGGCAGTACGCATATGTTGGATTTGGATCAAGTTTGAGGTGCTGGTATATATAGAGGTAGAGAGTCCTTGTGCTACATGTTTTGTTTATTTGGTGAAAAACATAAAAGTATAAAATTTGAAATTGAGAAATCATCAAGTAAAATAATAATTCTTTTATATTTATATATCACTTTACTCACTACTCAAAGTGTTTTGCAAACTCCTTGCAGGAAAACCCACAATGTGAACCCATGATCTCCTCATTGCTTGGTAGTGGCGCAACAATTACGCTACCTGCAAAGGTGTACCTTACTGCATAATATTGCGCTTGATAAAATTAGACAGAAATTCCGAAATCAAAGAATTTTAACCAAGCTCTGCATTCTACAAATAAAACTGTAGTTGCAGTTCCGCAAAACAATCAGTGCTTAATTTGATTGTGTTTTAAAGAAAATTCCAAACTGTTCGCATGTTTTCATCAAATGCAGTCTTTCTAATTCCTTCTTTGCTCAGTGTCAGTGGCTGATCATCATCCTCTTAACAGCCATGAATTCGCTGGATTGAAGCGTATGAGTGGAGGGCCAACCAATCATATGAAGAGAAGTGCGGAGGCAGTGCTTGTCAGTAATGAGGCTCTCATTGGAGTGACAATTAGATTCTTTTGTGAAAACTCACTTTCTTGATGAAATTGGAGTACAACAGACCCAGCACACAATTGATTATACAATTATTTAACATGTAGTCGATGCCACAACCAGCTGTTGTGGCCGAGGTGCCGGTACAACGTATTCCTATATCTCAGACTACTACCATCACATCTAGAAACACTACAACACACTGCATTATGGGTTGAATGGTGCTAGGCTAAGCGGAGTTTTACATTCACGGTCAGTACTACTGTAGGAATTTGTGTGGGAATTTCTGAAGGCTCGTAAAATGTGTTTTCCTGGTTTTTCTCTGTGTTTCTGGGAGGACCATGAGCTGAGCCACTTGGAAGTTGTTTCTGGGTTTTTACGTGGCCCACGTGCACCATTTGAATAGGCCAGATATAAAGACTTTCTTTTAAAAATCTGGAGTGTTCTACTCACTACTCTTCAGCCAACTGCAGCTCCTTTATTAAAAAGAATAATAGTCATTCATTTTTGGGTATGCAATATAATAAAATTACATAATGACAAAAAAACCCTTAAGGCACAAGGAGTTCAATTCTTCATAAAAGCAGAAATGAATAAATTTCAAATAAGATTAATAAAATAATATTTAAATAAATAAGTAAAACGTAATGGCCAGATTTTAAGAGGATAAGGTGTTTTACTGTGTTAGCCATTGTGGGTGCAATGATTACATCTTGCATGAAGAAGGGGCCTGAGTTTGCATATTGTAATCCTTTTAGTTAGTCAATAAAAGCTGTCATTTTGCTTGACTTCTCAAAGGATAAATGAGAAAACCGTGAACAGGCCATATATATGCATGTGTGATTTTTTTATATACTCTGGTTTCTAGTCAGAGGTTGCTTTCTGCTTTTTGAACAGCAACTTTTCTTCTTTGGTCCTTTGAAGTGAATTTTACTATTACAGAATCAACGTGAAGGCATGTATGTGTATGTTTGGTTTCATGCACACAAATCCTAAGGTATAAAGAGAACAAGAGAACGGAGTGCTCTTACTGATACATTTTTAATCACTTAAATTGTGAACGATTCACCCATTTATGTGCATTCAGTTAATGCACTGAAATAAAAAAAATCACACCAATTAATTATATAACATATGTTACTTGATCAACAAAGCAAGATTAATTACGAAATTCTAGTAATCTAACAGACCACAATGTCTTTCTATGCTACTTGATTTTGTACAACTGCCAAATATTGCGAAACTCCAACACCCTTAAATTATCAATTTATTTTATTTCCAAACATCGCAAAAAGGCTAAACAAAATCAATAATTTTGCCTTTACTGTTATCATTTTATTTGTAAGCCGTGTCTTCACACAGACAGTGCTGTTTGGTAAGAGGACACACATCTTCTGCATGACCTGTTTCAGATAAATCAATTAGCTAGCTAGGTAATTTGTCTTGGGTGATGTTTATGTCACATGCGTACAACATGACAATACAATGCCACTCTTTGTCTTAAACTAGAATTCTTTCTCTCAGTGAAAGCATCAAAATCACTTTCTTAATGCTCAGATCATCATAGCCTCTAGTGCATCCTTGACTACCCTAAAAACATATCTGAGGCCATTCAGCTAGCCGTGTCTTATAGCTGCTAATTTTAAAGTTTTCAATGCTGCAGTTTCTATTCATAAATTTGTTTATGATTAGGTTTCGAAGTTTTAAAGGTATGGGCTCTGGAAACATGTACTATTAAGCATCATACATAAATAAAAAGACTCTTCCAATAACTTGGGCTATGGGATGCGAAACCAAATGAAGGAAAAAAAACTCTTAAAAACTGAGGAATTTGTCAATTTCAAAGCAGCAAAGAAAACATACCCTCCATGTCTCTGACGTATATTTACAAATTTACAATTTATTCTTATCAATGATTCTTGGCACCATTTTTTCAAACTAATCTTTTAACAGTAGTTCTGCACCGATAATCCAAGGTGAAAATTTACTAATTCTAGATGATACTTTTATCATAAAGCTAGAAATAAATTCTTGAATATAAGTGGTTGGGTACAAGGCGGTATATTTTCCGGGTACATACTTCACTTTAACCTTACTTTTTCCAAGCAGTAAGATCGTCTGCTGAATAGTGTGCTGAACAATGTCTTGTTTTGTTTGTGTTTTAATTTTAATTTAAATTTTAAATTTTAATTCTCTTTTTAAATTATTATTTGCACGTCATGTTGTTACACTGTGGACCCTGAGCTTTGCAATTTTGTCTATCTGTATACTTGTATATGGGTTGAGATGACAATAAAGTTCACTTTGACTTTTGACATTTGTCCAGCAATAAAATTCCCCTTTCTTCCAGTTTTTGTGAATGAAAATTTCACCTAACTGATGACATAAAAAATGCCATACTAATAAACATACGTTTTGTCAACTAAGAATTCTCTGAATTAGCATTAGAATTCACGATACAAGCAGCAGCTCTGAGTAGACTGTCCAATGTATAGGGGCTTCAGCTGGTGCTTACTGGCTGCATAAACGGCAAATAACAATTTTAGGTAATTATTAACACTTTCATCACCTTCATTATTTCTCACATTTCATAGACTGATTTTAGCCTTCATCACTAATTTTGGAAAAAAAAAAACAAAACAAAAAAAACTATGCAGTCTTCAAACTTTCTAATTACAATTCTGCACTCAGGACTTTCATAATTATTTTCATATACAAAAAAACATAATACCAAATTCTCTGTGGGCACAAAGTAGATAAAGTTGCCAAAGGAGAACTCCCTTCCAAGTCCACTAAAAGCAAATGCCAAAAGAGTTTGGTTACCCTGGGAAAAAAAGTTAAAATACCTAACATAAAAAACTGATGTATGCAACAGAAAAATAAATAGGTAAATAAAAAAATAAGCAAACAATATGGTTTATTAAGTCAGTCAATTCAGTAAGCGCTAAAATAGCCATATCAATGTATAAAATCCTGGACAAATCTTGAATGTCCGAGAGGCTCCTTACAAAGGTAGGCAACTCTCGTCAATTTGATCTTACCTATACAGATTCTTGTAATACATAATGCCACGATCCAAAAATACCTCAAATAATATAAGTAAGAGTGTTGTATGTGCTGATCTCTACATATACCCATATCTCTATAAAATGGCAAGTTGACTTACTAACATATTCACTCACTTATCAACAAAAGCACTACTTCCTGTTTAGTTAAAAAGCTTAAATCTGGCAGGACTGCACATCTAGGACAGTATGGACATGCTAAAAAACGACCTATCGATAAATCAATACTTAGTGGTATAGTCCAGTACCTAAAACAGAAAAACTAACTGCCCTAAATTCTCAAAAATTCATTGATTGATTTCACTTGAAACTTGGTGACATTTGCAGAAAAAGATAACTAGCTAAACAATTAATTTTTATTTGTCAATATTTATTAATATTATGCTAACATATATACTCTGTGCTCTGCTTGGAGATGGCTTTATGCAAGCAAAGGACACAGCAGAAACAACTGACAGCACCAATAACCAATATGTCTGAAGAAGAGGTGGTGACATAAACTGGAAAAAAGAGATGTGGTTGCATTTGTTGAGTTCAGTGAGGTGTGAATTGGAAAAAGAAAGTTTGATGAAGCTCAATGGTTAGCAAGTACACTATAAATCTCAAGTGTTGGTAGCAGATGCTATGGTTGTGAGTGTTGGAGTTGTTTCACTAGTAGCAAAAAGGGAGGGAGAGAGAAGAAGAGGTGAAAGTGGTGTCCTTGGATCCAAGAAAAGGGGGACAGGCAGAGTAAGGTTAAACTTAACAGGTCCCCCACAAGGTACTCCATTGTAATATACTGTACATTCAAATCTGTGAACTTTGAAAGGGAACACCCACCCTGCCCCCTGAAATCATTTACATTTACATGCAAATCTGCTTACTCTGAAGGGGATGTCCCTTCCCAAAATTCTTTACATACAAATCTGCAGATCCATGGATCTGCAGATTGTTTAATAAGCCTCTAAAACGTAGTACAGGTAGTCTTCTTCTTCCACTTGAAGCACTAGGAAAAACAATCTCAAAAGTATAAACACTCAATTCACCGCATGGGCTGCCTTAATATGCAGCCTGTAAACGTCACTGCTGTTTTTAATAAGTTAAAGTAAAATGTGTTAGACAGTGTCAGTAGTAGGATTTGAACCCACAACCTTGGTCCAAAGTCCAATGCCTTAACCACTTACACCATACTACTTAACAATAATATTAGCCTTTGGTTTTAAAAAAAAAAAATCTATACATATTTTATACAGAAAAGTACTTAGTTACATAGTACTTTTGATACATTTTATTAACTGACAGCATTATAACTGAGGCCCATCGTCTTATAAAATTTCCTGGGTGAAACGAGGTAACAAAGTTTGAGCTCTACAAATGGAGAATATTACAGAAGCTGCCTAAATGTATCCTGGAATGATAAATTCCTGAACTATCCACGCAAAAAAAGGACTGTAACACAAACTCTTGAAACACTTCAGAAAGCCTCTTGATAATGCTCTCTGCAAAATGTGAAGACAGACTGATTAAATTGATACCATTATCATATAATCACACACCTGTTTTACTGTCCTTCAGAACCACATCAGATATTTCAAACAACTTCAGAGGAAGAGGCATTTTTCTATTAGCTGCCACAGTCTTTAAGAGGCCAGGGAGAAGAGTTGTGCGTGCCACCTAATGGAAGAACAGTCCACAGAGTAACATAAGTAGTAAGTTTCTTCTTAGACATTAATAAAACACCATAAATGAAAGCCATCTATCTTCAAAATTAAGCATTTGCTTTTATTTTAGCTCTTCAAACTACAGCACGAAATATTAAAATAATTTAAATGCTGCTGAGCTACATTCCTCTCTCATCTCTTTAAAGGATATTACATAAATGAGAACTTTTTTTTTTTCAGACTGTTGCATTCAATTTTTTTATATTAAAAATAATAACTATGTTAAAACTGAAATGATTTTTTTTTCTTTCTTATATCACTACTGTCCATTATTTGAAATATAAAAATGATCAAATCCTGATATTTCTAATATGTAACTTTCTACTGTTCTTCCTACCTGAAATTCCGCAGTTTTTGGATTTGAAATGTGGACTGCTCTGATATTACCAATGTCTTTGCAGAGCTTGTCAGCAATATCTTCCTTGGAACACTAAGAAAGTATATAAAGTTATTCAGACAAAATGTAGAATATAAATAGAATTTGTTATAGTAAAAATGCAGTCAAAGAACAATTTTACTTTTAAAATTATGCTTTTGATAACCAACACTAGCTGGAGCATATAGTCTATAATATTCAGTGATGAGTATACCTGCTTTCACACAGACGACCTTGCTTTTTCATAATTTTGATGCATATGCCTAGTTCGCAAGAATCATGAATGTTAATCTTAATAAACAAAATAAATGCAGCAGGTGAGAAAAATCATATAATACTTTTTTATTTAAGTTGTTCGACTCTGTTCTAACAGCTACGTGAGCATGTATCCTTCTGTATCCACAACCCTTGCTCCAGCACTTGCCTTAGTATACACACTTTCTCTAACAATACAAGAATAAAGCATACAAGGCTGGTGTTTACACTTCTGGCATCAAAATAACATTACAGATACAGCAAAACAATAGCCATGCCTGGATATTGCAAATGTAATATTGTTTGTGATTCAGTGCCTTGTAGTGATGTGTTGGGGGCTATGTCAGAATTTATTACTGTTTTATCTATGATCTGCTGGGACACATGTTCAACAACGCACAGTACACCGTTAATAGGAAATTAACTAAAGTTTAAGAAATTTAGAAAATCAAAATTGTGCCTCTTCTATTTCACTGCCACTGCTGTTACCACTTGCTACGTCTCCGGTTTATGCTGTAGTCTTTATACTGACCACTCCACTTTTTTTTCAAGAAAAAAATGGCTTTGTTTTAGACTATGTATAACTGTAATGTAATCTTTACCACTAAAAAACTGCAACACAGTATTTTTGTGAAATGCATTATATTATACATGCAGCAGTCAAATTTAAAATTAATATATACCACTTATGCTAATTTTTACAGCGGTTCTTTGTTACAACAAGAAATAATCTGTGAACTGCATTCCTGAAACTTAATTATGCGCCCCTACTAATCACATGCTCTTTTACTAACATGCCTTTATATTTTTCACAATTCATTCATTTCATTCTGTACATTCATAACTTTACAAATGACTCAAAAATGGAATGTTTAAGCTTATTTATTGAATATACTGCAAAATATTTTATGTTTTTTCAAAGGTTGCTAAACTAGCCAAATTTTAGCTCAAGGCAAGAACAGGCTTTCAGCCTAACATTTTATTATTAACCTACTGGTTAAAACACTAACATAAACTAGTATAAATGTAAAAAAAAATAGATTCATATGTACATTGTTCTAAAATATATAAATATTTGCCTTTGTCCCAAAATATGTATGGTATTTTTTTTAATTAAAGCAGCTCTCTGCTGCCCTCTAAAGTTAGAAATGATTGCTCTTTTCAAGTTGGTATAAAACCTCACCAGCATTGTTTCTGTTATATAGTAAATATCAAATGACATCCTGAAAACTATAGTATAGTATATAGTATAGTATAATAGTAACTGAGCTGTGAAAACGAATATCCTTTTAGGTCATTTTATTACACCAACAATGATTTAGTATAACTTTCCTGAAAAAATTATGTTTGAAGAAAAAAAAAATTTAATTTTTCAAGACACTTATACTGAAAACACATCTACTGAAACTTCACTTGGTTTTCCAGATATAACCAGTAGCTCTTACTGAAGAATACATACCAAAGCAAATGTGAGTGCCTCGGTAAATCCAGCAGCTGCCATATCTTGCCTTAGAAGTTCAGTTAATTTATTTAAAGGGAACTAAAATGGGAAGGAAAAAGAAAGCAAGTATTTCTATTTTGTTGTATTTGATGAATATCAATTTTTTCACCTATCTTTCATAAAATCAAAAAAACTAAAAGGTTAACAATGGAAGTCATAAAATACCATAGTTACAAGTCTCAGACTGAAATTACAAACCTGATTAGCAACAGTATATGTTGTAGGTATTGTCCTTTTAATGTTGTTAAAACCAAAGGCAATGGCAGCATCCTCTACAATGTCACATGCATGAATAATATCAGGCCTGGTTGGTGGGATTTCAACTTCAATTATGCCTTCTGTTCCTGAAACGTCTGATTTCAAGTACATTCGGGTCAGAAGTTTTGCTATGCTTTCTGGGGTTTCACTGTATAAAAGAAACATTTTTAGGAATTAAACTTGAAGCATGAAGGTTAACAGATATATCAAAATCGACCAATATATCAGAAACACAACCAATCATTTGTTTCTAAATGTCCATTAATGTTCTAAAATACAGAATCATGGACATCCAAAGCCAAAACAAAAGAAAAACGTGCATGGAAAGAGTCATTTTAGTACAAACCTTTAAATGGTAAATAATCTTGCCTTATATTTTAGCACATATTTATATCCTTTCATTGATATTATAGATCATTTTACTGCTATTGATTAAATAAACTTTTTTATTTGTAAACTCCAGTTTCCTTCCAATTCCCAAAAACATGCTTGGATAGGCTTACTAGCGTCTTTGTACAGGTTCTGCATGAGTCAGTGGTGGTACATGAGTGGGTGTGTCCTGTGATACAGTGGTGACCTGGTCAGGGTTGGCTCCTTCTTTAAACGTGAAGTTGCCAGAATAAGCTAAAGTTCCAAACTAGCCCTTTGCTTTCAGAAAATACATAAATCGACTCTGGCACTAGCTCAAAAACCTATTAAGGGCCAATAACAGCATTTCATCAGACCAGTTATAATATAAAGTATGTAAAATTACAACACATACCTGACACCTATTTTTTTGTTGATTAAATCACCAGTCAGTGTTTCCTTTCTGTAAGGTAGCTCCTGAAATACAAAATAATTAATGGAAAACATTAATCAAGATACATAAATAATTGTGTATCTGGTCTTTATTTTATAAGATGCTATACACTAACTAAGATGTAACAATGGCTCTTGAAGCTGTTGGCTACTGTCTGTCCTTGGTGTCAAATATAGGATATAAAATTTTGTGAATGATATAAAATAAATTAAGGAGATGCCAGTCAGGTAAACAGCAGCAAGTAAATAAAACTGAAATTTTATTTTCTAAATCTAGGTCTATTATGTTTCAGACTTTATGTTTTCTCAAAACACATTCAGCAGTGATACAGAAGTTTACAAATTTTCTTTCGGCTGCTCCCGTTAGGGGTTGCCACAGCGGATCATCTTCTTCCATATCTTTCTGTCCTCTGCATCTTGTTCTGTTACACCCATCACCTGCATGTCCTCTCTCACCACATCCATAAACCTTCTCTTAGGCCTTCCTCTTTTTCTCTTGCCTGGCAGCTCTATCCTTAGCATCTTTCTCAAAATATAACCAGCACTTCTCCTTTGCACATGTCCAAACCAACGCAGTCTCGCCTCTCTGACTTTGTCTCCCAACCGCCCAACTTCAGCTGACTCACTAATGCACTCATTTCTAATCCTATCCATCCTTGTCACACCCAGTGCAAATCTTAGCATCTTTAACTCTGCTACCTCCAGCTCTGTCTCCTGCTTTCTGTTCAGTGCCACCATCCTCACTAGTGCCTCACTACCATCCTGTAGACCTTCCCTTTCACTCTTGCTGATCACTCCTGACACTCTTCTCCACCCATTCCACCCTGCTTGCACTCTCTTTTTCACCTCTCTTCCACAATCCCCATTACTCTGTACTGTTGATCCCAAGTATTTAAACTTATCCACCTTCACCAACTCTATTCCCTGCATCCTCACCATTCCACTGACCTCCCTCTCATTTACATACATGTATTCTGTCTTGTTCTTACTGACCTTCATTCCTCTCCTCTCTAGAGCATATCTCCACCTCTCCAGGGCCTCCTCAACCTGCTCCCTACTATCACTACAGATCACGATGTCATCAGCAAACATCATAGTCCACGGGAACTCCTGTCTAATCTCATCTGTCAACCTGTCCATCACCACTGCAAATAAGAAAGGGCTCAGAGCGGATCCCTGATGTAATCCCACCTCCAACTTGAATGCATCCGTCACTCCTACCGCAGACCTCACCACTGTCACACTTCCCTCGTACATATCCTGTAAAACTCTTACGTACTTATCTGCCACTCCCAACTTCCTCATACAATACCACAGCTCCTCTTGAGGCACAATGTCATATGCTTTCTCCAGGTCCACAAAGACGCAAAGCAACTCCTTCTGGCCTTCTCTAAACTTCTCCATCAACATCCTCAGAGCAAACACTGCATCTGTGGTGCTCTTTCTTGGCATGAAACCATACTGCTTCTCACTAATCATCACCTCACTTCTTAACTGAGCTTCCATTACTCTTTCCCATAACTTCATGCTGTGGCTCATCAATTTTATCTCCCTGTAGTTACTGCAGTCCTGCACATCCCCCTTATTCTTAAATATGGGCACCAGTACACTTCTTCTCCACTCCTCAGGCATCCTCTCACTTTCCAAGATTCCATTAAACAATCTGGTTAAAAACTCCACTGCCATCTCTCCTAAACACCTCCATGCTTCCATAGGTATGTCATCTGGACCAACAGACGTTCCATTTTTCATCCTCTTCATAGCTGTCCTTACTTCCTCCTTGCTAATCCGTTGCACTTCCTGATTCACTATCTCCACATCATCCAACCTTTTCTCTCTCTTGTTCTCTCATTCATCAGCCTCTCAAAGTACTCTTTCCATCTGCTCAACACACTCTCCTCATTTGTGAGTACGTTTCCATCTTTATCCTTTATCACCCTAACCTGCTTCACAACTTTCTCAGCTCGGTCTAGAGGTGGGTGGTATGACCAAAATTCTATATCACGGTATTTTTCTAAATTCTGCCGGTTTCACGGTATTAGACGGTATTTTTTTCCCCATGCATGAGTGGATGTTAACCACATTTTCCACTGCAATTACTGCAGTAGACTGGCTAAGAATAACCTATTAGACTGTTATGAGAATTGTACATCGTACAAAAAGACATTTTAATGTGCACACAAGTATTAATCCAGGTTTGCATGGCCCCATAAAGTGATAGTTTTCAAGGGGGTGGCACTAAAGAGAAGGAATCACATTGCATGACAGATGCAGTCAAAATATAGAACCTTTTAATTGAACAAATTTTGCAAATGCTTAAACTATGATTTTGACAACATATTTTCAACCATCCAAAGAGGCATTTAGACTTAGTAAAATATCCAGAGGTGTTTGTCAAAAGTTGGATTGCACTGAACACGTCTTAGAAAAGGAATAAATAGTAAATATTTTTTGTAAACCAACTACACTTTCTGTTAATGTTAACAATCTCTGTCCACTGACACGTTAAAGTGACTTTTTAAACAATTTTACCATCATTAAACTGCATAATATTTAAACTAATAAATAATAACAATAAAATACATAATAGTATTACTGATAGTTGCATCATTACTTCAAGGCTTCAAGCCCAGGTGGATTACACAGTATTCACCAAATTAAAATAAAATAAAACAAGTGCAACTTGGTGATGACATCTTACCAACTGTACCATCATTTAAGCAAACTGCATTAATATGGACCTTGCTTCAAGCTAAGCTATATACATAAATAATAGAACTGCAACTTGCATTTATAATGCTGTTTGTGGTATAGCCCTATGGAAGCGCATTAGGGCCACTGTGAAGAAGAAAAAATATGGACACGGAAGAAAAAAACAAACTATATGTCGAGAATAAATTCAACATGTTGACTTTATTCTCGACATTTCCACTTTAATGTTGACGCTTATGTCAAGATTAAAGTCGACATTTCCACTTTATTCTCATAGTTTATTTTATAATTAAAGTAGAATGTTGTAAACTAAACTTCATCCTAAAATCAATGTTTAATTTACTAGATTTTCTCAAACCCCGTCACAAGTTAATGCAGCACATCAAATACTTTGTGTTAAGTGTTCCCCGACCCAGTCGTTAATCACTACGCTTCTTAAACTGACTTCCTCCGCACTAAGAGCAGGCGCCTGCAGCAATCACCGCACAGAATCCATTCACTTCATGATATTCCTGCTCTCTACCAAAAACCCCAGTTCCTATCTTTCCTTTTTCTTTCTCCACATTACCAATCACCACACGATAAACATCTTTGTGAAATTAAAACTAATTATTAACTTAGCCGATGGAGTGTTCAGAACTTTAAAAATATCTTCGTTATACATGTTTAATTATGCCATCCATTCAGAGTTGTGCCCATCTCTGAACGAGTCGCCAGCACATCGCAGGATGAATATGAGCAAAACATACACTAGCAAGTACAAAAACAAGTTCAACTTGGCTTGCAGTATTATCCAGTAGAATAGAAACAGTATTTACACATCTGACCTTTTAAAACTAAAGTATCTCCAGGCAACGGACGTGACTCCTTTTTTTCGGCAAATGCTCTTCTGTTCAACTTTACTTTTAGTCCAGTTTCGGAATGCTCTCTGTCCATTTTCACCGCGCGGCATACCTATGCTACCACCCACTATTTGGTGGTGTAGCAGTGAAAAAGAGCCCTAGTGCAACAAATCTGTGTTTAGCGGTGTATCAGTGGAAAAGGGTCCCCACTTGAACAGTTTCCCGCTCCGCCACGTTCCGAACGTCGTTTAGGCAATTTAAACCATTGTTGCGGTATAAGAAAAATCCATATCATAAAAAAAATAAAAAACGGTTTTCGGTATGAACCGGTATACCGCCCAGCACTAGCTCGGTCCCTCTGTCTAGCCAATCGGTACAGGTCCTTTTCTCCCTCCTTAGTGTCCAACCTCTCATACATCATATGCCTTTTCTTTAGCCTTCGCCACCTTTCTCTTTACCTTGCGCCTTATCTCCTTGTACTCGTCTACTTTCTGCATCTCTCTGACTATCCCACTTCTTCTTTGCCATCCTCTTCCTCTGTATACTCTCCTGTAGTTCCTCATTCCACCACCAAGTTTCCTTTCCCTCCTTCCTCTTTCCAGATGTCATGCCAAGCAACCTTCTTGCTGTCACCCATACTACATCTGCTGTAGTTTCCCAGCTGTCTGGTAACTCTTCACTGCCACCCAGTGCCTGTCTCACCTCCTCCCTAAACTCAACCTTGCAGTCTTCCTTTTTCAACTTCCACCATTTGATCCTTGGCTCTACCCTCACTCTCTTCCTCTTTTTGATCTCCAACGTCATCCTACAGACCACCATCCTATGCTGCTTAACTACACTTTCCCCTGCCACCACTTTGCAGTCTTCGATCTCCTTCAGATCAACTCTTCTGCATAGGATGTAATCTACCTGTGTGCATCTTCCCTCTTGTATGTAACTCTATGTTCCTCCCTCTTCTTAAAATACGTATTCAAAAAAAAAAAAAACAAATTTAAAAATACTCATATAATAAATAAAAACTGTGGTGTATTTACCAAAAACTCACATCTGTTTCTTTTCATAAAAGGTTATTGTGCATTACACATTCAGATCTGTTACATTTGTGCATGGCACTGGTTTAAAAATAAATAAATAATACTCTGATTTGGTATGGCTATTACTACTTTTATAATAGGCACCCATTCCCTTTAATAGTGTTCTGACCTGTTCCTTTACTAAAGGAGAACAATTTAATATCAGCCACCCAATCAAAACATTTTGTGGGCGGGTTTAGACAGGTCACTTGTGAAGCCACAGGTAAAGTACCACACAACAGAAAATCACCAAAAGAAAACATCTAAACAATACAGCAAAAGTTACATACAGCTCAAGTGTAAGTTAACTTCTGTAAGTGAAGTGTTGGTGCTTGCTTCACAACTCCACTGATTGAGAAATTCTAAATCAACAATTCAACAAACTGTTTTTGAACTATGTAATATCTGACAACTGTAAACTACTACACATCTGATACAAATGTTTTGAACGGTTTGCCATATAAGGTCTTTAGGCGAATCCAAAGACAGTCACTGGACTTACTGCTGCTTGAGACATCCCCCCACATAACCAACAACATCACATCACTTCCAGGATTATAAGCAAGTGAAATTTTTCAATGATCATCACACAAGACACTACATTTTGTTTATCTCAGAAATAACTGCAGCTTCCACAGATGCATTTTCTCTGAAAGGTGGCCATGTACTGCTTTGTCTTCTTCTTCTTTCGGCTGCTTCCATTAGGGGTTGCCACAGCGGATCATCTTTTTCCATTACTGAATAATAAACTGAATTTGGCACCTTTTGAATTCTGGAGCCATTCTTCTCATTAAACTAGCATGTTATTTCGATCCAGTTTAAAGACCAATCAATTAATAAATCATAAGCACAGAACACAGATGATATGAATTACTCAGAATGGTATGCATATGGAAGGACAGAGAAGCTGCTTGCTGCAAGTTTTAAAAGTTGTTTGAATCGCAAGACTTGTCTACTAGAATCATAAGAGGATTCAGTCAAGATCAACACTGGGCATTCCAATGTACACAAAATAGTAATTAGAAATGGCTTTCACCTGAACAGTGTAGATTGGCGAAATTCACCAAAGAAAATATGTTTTATTCCTCGCTAATCTTGTTTGACAAATATTTTCCTGGAAATTCGTCCTGTGCTCGGTTTTCCCCTGCACCCCATGATGCTTTGCAAACCTCATGTTACATCACAGAGCTGTAGCAGCCATGAGCAGTACTTTCATGCATGCATACATTAAGATCCTTGCAGAGCTGCTTCATGCATATGTGTTGCCGCCACCCACTTAGCCCTTCATGCGTTTAAAAAAAAAAAAAAACTTGCAGTATTTTCATTTAAGGAATACATTAGCTGACCGTAATGAGAATATTATAAGTACTGCCACTGGATATAAAACACTGATCCAGGCAGCACTTCATGACTAATTTGCATCCATGACTAGCCATGTGCCCAGAAACATCTCAAAACAAGCCTTAAAGGAGGCAGAGAAATAAAATACACACAACCATGTGAAATAATATAACATGAAAGAAAAAAATGCACAGAGATCAGAAACCAAAAAGCACTGCAGCTGTAATCAGTGCCGCAACTTCATACAATAGAACAAGTCAGTCTCATGCCACTACTTTGTCACATAGCTAATATGAGCCACAAGACTGAACTCTGTAAGCACAATGATATATATATATATATTTTTAGTTACTGCTAGTTTGTGGGTTTATTGTTTGAGACACGGTGGCACAGTGGTTAGCACTGCTGTCTTACAGTGAAGATCACATTTTTGGCAAAAAAAAAATCAGTCCACCATAGTTGGCGAACACTTCCCTAGCTCTCAGGGACAATTAAAGCAACATGACACCATTATAAGCCCCTCAAACCTAGTTCAGGTCCTCCTTCACCATTTCTTCAAATATATTTCACAGAATTTGGCAAAGTTTATGAACATTTCAGTGATTTCGCCAAACTAATGCTGAAGCAAACTCTACAGGATTCACTCATTACAACTCCTGAAGTACTGCTTTCTTTTTAGTGGGCTCAAGTTTAATCTCAAAATGAAGTACCCACTGAATATTAATATAAAACGTTCCACAAAACATCCAACCCTTTTCCTATTGATGGCTTTATAGATTTTCCATGAGATATCATTTTTTTATTACCTAAACAAATAACATGTAGAAATAAGTCAAGCACAAGCCTTTTAAAAAAAGCTGTCAAAGCAACTTTAAATCAAACACTACCTGAAGCATAAAAACATAAACAACAATAACAGATTGTGAAAGAAAATAGAAGTACCCACATTCGATCAAGGCTATAAAAAAGAAAGGAATTATTTTAAATATTTCCTTTTGCATCATCAACAATTTGATATATTAATTAAAAAAAATGAAATTACTGAAATAGTCTAATATTTACATAATTGCAAAGCAAATTTGCAGAAGAATATGATCATTTAACTTTTCCACAAAAACTAAACTAAAAAGTTATGAAATTATCAAGAGTTATTTCAAAGTAATTCAAATAAACAAATAAAAGAAATAACTTCTTGTTTCAGAAACAAATTTAAAATTAAATGAAATACTTACAGGATAAATATAGGTTTTCCCATCAGGGTATAGGACTTCTGCTGCTTCAACTCTGCAAACATATATATAGTGATAAATGAATTTGCAAAAATATGACCTACTTTTGTATTGTTTTTTTTTTAATTTTGTGATGTACTTACGTGAAGGGTTCTTCACAATATTCACTGAACATTGTCACCATCATATCTAAAACTATTTTAGCCTGAAAGGAAGAAGGGCAAAGTCATGCTAAACTTTACATAAATGCAATTAACAATAATACAGAATGAATGTAGACATAATTGATTTACCTTTGTTAAATCAGTTCCTGTGCACTCAATAAATACATTTTTCGTGTTCAAAGAAATCTTTGTATGATTCCCTGAAAAAAAAGTAAGTGTGTTCTGAAATTTACTGATTACAATAAATGTTATATAGCAGTTAATATGAATACAATCAAAAATCTGAATGCTTCACTGTATGTCTACTCTTGAAAATTAAAATTGAAATTGACTACTTATATGTTTCCACTGTGAGAGGACACCTGTATGGCTTACAACTAGCATATAAAACACAAACACGCATATACACATAGATACATACATAGATACATACATACATACATACATACACACACACACACACATACAAAATGATTAAAAACATTCCCATTTTCTCCTGGCTTGTATTGTACAGGTACAGATTAAACTGTCACAAATAACATCTACCTTTTAGATGCATTAATGAGTTATTCTTAGTACAAAATACATACTGTACTGTATTATGACCTATTTAGTGTTTTTGATAACGGGTTCAACAAATTTTACTTAGTGAATTTAATTTATACCTTCTTAGAGAGTTACACAAAAAAGGAAAACTTACCATTGATAATTGGTGGCATCGACAGAACAACGCCATTACTATCATAAATAACAGGGTACACTGGCTTGTCTTCAATTATATGCAGATAGTGGCGTAGATGGCTATCATTCTGAAAGATAGAATGAACAAGTTAATGCAAAAAATGG
Organism: Erpetoichthys calabaricus; assembly: GCF_900747795.2. Taxonomy (NCBI): domain Eukaryota; kingdom Metazoa; phylum Chordata; class Cladistia; order Polypteriformes; family Polypteridae; genus Erpetoichthys; species Erpetoichthys calabaricus. The sequence goes on from NC_041395.2 coordinate 116,935,618, forward strand.
CACATTTTTAATCATGTTGTTCCGTTGCTTCTTTGTATTTGTTCAGTACAGTGGTGGGTAAACTTGGCACTAAGTGGCACCTGGGGGTTTCAGGTTTTTTCAGATGAAATCTTTTAATCAGCTGTCAATTTATGCACATACATTTTTCATTAAGAGATTTACTATAGTATTTATACTCTCAAATGAACTGTTCAATATATGATAGGTACCCATTAATCTAGGCATTATCAAACCTTTTAAACCCATTCAGGGAGGCAGAAGCCAGAGCTCATCCCACAGCAACAGACACAAGAACTATATTTCAACTGGTCACCAGTCAATTAAAAGGCACAATCTCATACAGAGTACTGAACATTTTGAGTCAGCAATTTTTCTAGCATGGCCTAAAAAAGCCATGCACACATGGGGAGCATGTGCATTGAGCCTGGACTAGAACCCAGGATCCTGAAGCCCTAAAGCAGCAGCACCAACCACTTAATGAAAAAGGATGTTTAATAAATAATATTTAACTGTCTTACAAATTTCTCCAATGCAGGGCTACATTCAGTCTCTTCTTGTTTCCTTACCTTTCATGATGACCTGATATACGCAAGAATGAAAGTATAAAGACCTTCATATAATCAGCTTCCATTACCACCTGTACTTCAGAACAGCTGATCCACATCACGCTAGGCATGCTTGGACCCAGTCAGTACTTGGATGGGAGACCATCTAGGAAAAAGCTTGGGTTGCTGCTGGAAGAGGTGTTGGTGAGGCCATCAGGAGCAGCTCATCCAGCGTGGATCTCAACAACTCAGCAAAGTGACAGGAACATTGTGCTTTAAAAATTGTTATCATCCTTCAGATGAGACATAAATCTGAGGTCCCGACTCTCTGTGGTCACAATGGATCCCGGGACATCTTTTGAAAAGAGTAATGTGTTTCCCGATTTCCATGGTAAACTGCATACCACGGCCTGACCATTCTGGCCGCTAATCATCCTCTGTCCCTTACTGGTTAACTATCTCTTCATCCCTTCACCACCTAATAGCTAACATGTGATGAGTATACAAAAAGCAAAAAAAAGCTTGCTTGATCCAGGTGAGTTCCCCACTGTCTATGTAAACTGCTTCCAGTAGATTAGAAAACGCTATGTACTATACATTATATATACAGTGTAATTATTTAATTCAATCATCCACTGGATTTTGCAGCACGAATTTATATTTGTTCACTCAAATTAATAGGCTGAAAATACATTAAAAATGCAAAATGAAAGTGAGGATGTCTTCCATGTATTTATTAAAAGATTTTTTTAAAAAGATAACAACTTTACATATATTAATTTAGTGAGTGCCTTAAATAAATGCATTTAGATTTATACAGTATATTTATTAAGCAATTCAGCTGAGAAGACAATATAACACTTCAAAAAATTAAAAGCCAAACATGAAAAACCATCCATACATGAAGGTGTAAGTTATATTAACTTTCCTAGCTGTGTTACACTGGTTCACCTAATGAAGTTGTCTAGGCCAATGGGCCTCAGTTATATTGCCATTGGTTAATTTATCATGTATGTAAGATGTATGATGTATCAGAAGTAAAATTTAACTAAGTACTTTAGCTGTTTATACTGTTGAACATGCTACATTCAGTCCTTGGTGGTGTTAGTGTGAAATAGATTGCAGCAGAACTCCATATTAAAAAAGTATTCAATAATGTTACAAAGGTGATTTAAAGTGGATTCACTCAAAGCTAAAAACTGCTAAAAATCTCAACTCTCCATTAGCATCAAATACTAAAATTAGTACTACCTCAGTATACAATGGATTTACCAAAAAATGTTTACCAATAAAAAAAAAACTACTTTTACTCAAATTAACCATCCTGTTCTCCTCTTATCACATTCAGAAAAACAGAATCTCCATCAGCTATAGAAATAATCGTGCTTCATTCTGTTCAGCCGTGGCTATGCTCCATTAGTTAATCTGCTTTTTTTTTAAAAAAAGCACTTAATGTTGATCACTGACTGGTATTGTGAACTTAAAGAAGATATGCAGGTAGACACTAGGCTATACATTAATTTTAAAAAATGCAGTGTAATCAGTTTATCTGTGATCTGTTGTCACATATGGCACACTCCTGGGACACTGAAACTATCACCAATGCTGACAGATATAAAGATTGAGAAACACTGCTCAAAAATAAATGCTGTAATCCAACAAGACAACACCACTGCTATACCAAAGCAGGGGAAAAAAAACACATCAGTTGCTACTTTTGATGACATGCCGCGTTGTCATTGGTCTTATTTAAAGTTTGTCTATGTTGACAGTCATAGCAACCAGCAAACTCTTGCTAAACGCATCTTCTTTGAGCTTTGCTTCTTTCGCTTTGAAATGGAGGATGCGGTGCATTAGAATATATCACTCTCTCTTGGGTATTATAAATAAAAAATATCAACAAATAAAAAAATTGTTTTTTTCTACCATGTCACCATATTTCAATCAAATCTGTCAGATATTTTTGTGAATTTTAAGATGTTTAATTTTTCTGGTTTTAACCCTAAATATTGATATACAGTAATCCCTCACCTATCGCAGAGCCCCCCACGATAGGTGAAAATCCGCGAAGTAGCGACCTATATTTATTTTATTATTTATACATATTTTAAGGCTTTATAAACCCTTCCCACACTCTTATAAACCTTTCTCACTCTCTTGTTAACCTTTCCCACACTCTTATAAACACTTCCTATGCTCTTAAACACTTTCTGCATTCTTAAACACTGCAGACCAACACTGCACGCAGCGATCAGACGTCGATGTGTCTGCACTCGCTTTGTGAAGGGGGGCAGCTGAACTCACGCTGAGCAGAAATGGAATTTGTGCTGCTTCTGCCAAAATGTCTGCTTGTCGCTCTGCGCGTTCAGAAGGAGGGGGAGGAGTGGGGGTGTGTGAGGGCTGAACACACGTTTGCTCAAACCCCCCCTCCCCAGAGGCACAGTAGGCTCCTGCCACTTCGCATTGTCAAGGGGGTGGGGAGCTGAATGAACACTAAGGAGAAGTGGACTTTGTGCTGGCTTTGTGCTGCTTGTCGCTCTGCATGTCAATAATTTTAAAGTCTTGTATTTTCCTGTCTCACTGTCTTGTCTTGCGTGAAGTTAAAATGTTTTATAATAGTGAGATGTTATTCATATCCTTTGCCCGACATCCACATATCATATGTGTTAACAAAGTGTGTTTTATAAGTTTACATGTGTTTAAAGCGTGTGGGATGGGTATTTTAAGGCTTAAACTATAAAAATGTTTATTTATATGGTCTTTATATATCACGGATTTTCTCCTGTTGCTGATGGGTCTGGAACATAACTTCCGCGATAGGCGGGCAATCACTTGTATTTAAAAACCCGCGAAGTCGTGAATCCGCGAAAAGTGAACCGCGAAGTAGCGAGGGATTACTGTATCGAAATGACCTTTCCTAGATGTACCATCCTATCAAATGTCAGCTTTTTGGCTAAACAAGAAACTGTGCTTTTGCTGATAAGTGAGTGAATGAGTCAGTCAACTGTGCATTATATATAGATTTTGCTGTAGCTGGAACAATCTGAATGTAAGCCCTTCAGAGTACTAAGCAATATACTTTACCTTATAGAGATGCATAAGCTCAGAAGCTGTATATTCTTTACTTTGATTCAGAGGTGTAAATTTAATATCTTCTGGTGGTTTTGCAGTGTAGGTGAATGGTCCAGAAATTGTGTCCAGGTCATGAGTGCCAATTGCTACAAGTGTTCTTTTTCTGGAAAGATAATAGAAATAGAAAACAAAATTTATATTATTATAAGAAACATTTCTTTTCAAGAACGAATATTAATCAGTTACTACATTTTATTACTCACCAGCAAGCCCGCGATTCTCGAAAGAATCGCAAATCCAAGAATGGCAATCACTTTCTGTTCCCTCCGATACTTGGAGGGATGAAATATCATGGAGGGTGGGTGCATCCTGGGAAAGTTCATTTAATGAAATAAACATATTTGTACTAAAGCGGTTTCTTTTTGGAGCTGTCACTCAGTTGTAGGCACCTTCGTTTACTGTTTTTATCCATGCAGTCTCTTTTTTGTTTTTCTATGGCTGTGTCGTCAGCAAGAAGTTGGTTGCTGACGGCGGCGGATTCGGGCATGGAGGGCTACATTACTAAACGAACGTGGTATATGTGGTGGTTTGGGCGGTCGCGTTCGGGTGGCTGTAAAACCTGGTGTGCACGCATTACCTCAGGTTTAGTTCACAGGTCGTAGCCATGGTAAAGTTTTCATTTAATTAAATAAACATATTTGTACTAAAGCGGTTTCTTTGTGTGGGCACCTTCGTTCATTGTTTTTATCCATACGGGCTTGTTTACAGGTCATAGCCATACGGGTTCATGTTTGTATTACTAATCGTTGAGCTCCTTCCATTTGGAGCCATGACTCCTTTGCCTCTGCTGTGTCAGAAGCGCGCTGTGGGTGCATTCGTTCGTTGTGTTTATCCATACGGGCTCGTTTTGTATTTCCGTTAGTTGAGCTCTTTCATTGTGGAGCCGTGACGTCTTTGCTTCTGGTGTGTCTGAAGCACGTCGTAGGAGCCTCCGTGTATTGTTTTTATCCATGCGGTCTCGTCTTTGTTGTTCTGTGGCTGTGTCGTTAGGTAGAAGTCGTTTACTGTTAGGAAGCATACTCCAACTTACACACACTGACTGCTGGCACAGTGGATTAGAGCAGGTGTAGTTTACAGGTTGTGGTGTTCGGGCGCCACGCACTGACTCTGGGAACTACGGACTCGGTTTTGTATTACAAATCGTTGAGCTCACAGGTTGTGTTGTTCGGGCACCACCTACTGACTCTGGGAAGCCGCTGGGTTTGACTCTGGGGCGCTGTGGCACAGTGCGCATGTGCGTCGGTGCGTCCGCTGTCCGTGCATAAATTAAACTGTGGTTTAGTAATATAGATACGGTACATGAAAAAGGTATTAAATAAAGCAACTCCTCTCAAAACAAAGGTAATGAGAATTATAAGGAATTCACCATCATCCATCTTACTAGCCGAAGGTTGTAAACTGGATATGGACGCAGGGCACATCGAGGCGCACGCACACTGCTGCACTGCACAGAAAACACAGAAACGAGAAGGTTGTAAACCGGATGTCACGTGCACTGCCGCACTGCAACGAGCCCGCCACCTGTAAACTACACTTGCTCTAATCCACTGTGCCAGTAATGTAGATCACATAACGGTCATTCAGTTTGGCGCCCGCCCCAGAGTCCAGAGTCAAATGCAGCGGCGTCCCAAAACACTGTGGTGCCTGCCACAGCGTGCCTACAACGCGCTTGCGAAAGGAGTCACGGCTCAAACCAAAGAAAATACGACCTGTGAACTACACCTGAGGTAAAGCGTGCACACCAGGTTGTACAGCCGCCTGGACGCGACCGCCCACACCACCGCATATACCCTCCATGATATGTCTTCACGCAGCGGCTTCCCACCGAGGCACATATTGCGCTGTGACGCTCGCCCCACAGTCAGACGCAGCGGCTTCCCAGAGTCAGTAGGTGGCCCCCAAACAACACAACCTGTTCAAGCAGTCGGTGTCTGCGAAGGCAACAGACTCACGTCTCCACAAAACGAAACCGCTTTAGTACAGATATGCTTATTGGATTAAATGACATTTCCCCAGACGCACCCGCCCTCCATAATATGTCATCCATCCACATATCGGACGGAACAGAAACTGATTGCCATTCTAGGATTTCCGATTCGCTAGCGAATTGCGGGCTTACTTGTTTAATAAGAACACACACTATCTTAAATTAGAAAGCTGTAAATTAGGACATTTACAGAGATCAACAAAAATTGCAAGTTTACTACTCTACAGGGACTCACCTTTACAAGAAATTTCAATACAAGGCAGGTTCTGATTTACTATTCCAGATCCATAGATAAAAATTAAATAGAAATCACTTTATACATTCTTTAATAATAAATCAGATACTGATTATCACCAATTTATCAGTAATCTGGGAGTGCAATATTCATGTAAAATATGGTACCAATGTAGGAAACACTTTAAAGCCAGAATCCAATGATTATTCCCATACATTATGATCATTTATTCCATCCATCCCCAACCTATGTAGTATTAAATTCATGGAAGGCAATTGGTAACAGGAGCACTTACATGCAACTATGTTAATAATAAATTTTGTATCCTTTGGGCAATAAATTTCACATACATTCTAAAACTAGCATGCTATTTTAATATGTGAAAATTATAGCAAAAAAAAAAAACAACCCAGATTTCTTTAAAATTCGTTAACATCTGCAGTTGATCATCATAGGAAGGAATAGGAGATTTCACATTTGACTTTCAAAATGAAACCTACTATTCATCTTTGAGTATGAATGCCTTTAAAGCAGCCATTTTCAGATCAACTTTAAATAGATCAAATCAAGATTATAATATTCTTAAGAGCAATAAAAAACTTTCCAATTTACCTCTATGCTCTAAAGTTTATAAGTAAATGGTAATTTCATCATTTTCTTATTTTAAAAAATATAATCTTCAAGGGAATTTTCAGTCAAGTTTTCTCCCCAGACCCTCTTCTCTATATACATACAGTATGTTACCATTGGGAAATGTATTTCAGAAACACAATATCTAATTTTATTTGTATGCTAATTATACTCAATTGAATTTATAATGTAATGTAAAAAATACTTTTTCAGTTTCATCAATAATTAACTGGTTTACTTATTTAAAGTAGTAGTTGAGTAAAAATGATTTGTTTGGTTGAAACCATTGGATATGTAGGGATTATCTTTGACCTGAACTTAACTTATGACCAACATATTTGAATGTCTTTAAAAATATGTTCTCTACAGTTAGAAAATATTGCAAAATTACCGTGTATACTGGCATTTAAGTTCTCCTTCAGATAAATCAGGCCTTGATTTTACCGTATAATTTTCCGATATTTTATAATGTTAGTTGTATAAGTCGAATGTGGAAAATTTATGCTATTGGTCCAAGAGATTATGATATGCTAACGCCCACCTGAAGAGAGTAAAAATAGAGCACACTGCCTTTTTTTCTATGTATTGTGCCGACGAGACCACATGGTAATTCCCGAACTATTCCGAAGCGACATTTGCACTGTTTTGTGTTTTTTGTATCTCACTCCCTCATACGACTTTACCGTAAGAGCATCCCTTATCTACGATGGAGTGTTCGATCAGAAGAAAATATGAAGCTGGTTTTAAATTAAAAGTCATTGAAGTGGTGAAAGAAATTGGTAACTGTGTTGCTGCAACAAAATTCAATGTGTCTTAGAAACTGGTGCGAGATTGGAGAAAGCAAGAACATGTTAAAAAAAAAAATGTATGTGTCATATTTTTGAGCGGGCATATTAGTTGAGGTCTGATTTTATGATGGATTTTTCAGGTTTCAAGACCCAACTTATACGGGGGTATATACAGTAAGCTATATTTCTTAAGCAGTAGGACATTTTGGTGATTAACAGCAAAATAAAAAGTTTAAGATTGGAAGGACCGGGAGGCAGATTATACATCCCCCAGGCCGTGTGGGGACCACGGGGACGGAGCGTGGACGCTCAAACCCATTGGGGCCCATGGCCACCGCCAGGAGGCGCCCCGAGCCTCATAGAGCCCAGGAAATGTGCACTTCCGCCACACCTGGGAGGGTTGATGGAGGACCTTTCAAGGATGCCCGGAGTGCTTCCAGGTGCTCATGCGGAAGGACATCAGCGAGCACCTGGAGCACATACGGGTGATCATAAAAGGGGATGCCTTCCAACAAGTAAGGAGCCAGAGTCGGGTGCAGGAGGAGGATGAAGCTCCAGTGAGAGGAAGAAAGGTGGCCCACGGACGTTTAAAGGCCCGTGTAAGTGTGACTGGTGCGAGAGCACTGTGTGTGTGCGGGACTTTAATTTGTAAATAAACTGTGTGTTTTTTAGAACTGCGGTGTCTGTCTGATGGTGTTCGGGCTAGCTCTCACAAGATATAGGGATAGTAGAGAAAAAAGAAAGAGGTTGCATTATGACTATAGATGGGGACACACTTACTTGATTTGTATGCTGACCACTCCTCAATATCATTCAGCATCTGAAACCTACCAATTTTACTTGTATTGTTATTTTTTATTTGTTTTTAATTGTATTTGTATAACTCAAAACCCCAAGTGTCAGTTTACTCAATTATAGGAGTCTGTGCAATTAAGTAAGAATAATATGAACATATATAATGGGGCCATGTGTATTGAGATTGCTAAAATATAAAGCGCATTATAAATAAAATGTATTATTATTATTTAAATGTAAGGATGTTTAATAATAAACTTGTTTTAGTAAACTAATAAGTTTGCAGAGTATTACAGTTAATACAAGTGGCACAGGGATTTCAAGAACATGGGTTTGAATAATGGGCCCAATCATTGTCTGTATGGTGTCTGCAGTTTCCTCCAGTGAGTTTGGTATGCCCCTCATATCTTAAACACATACAATCAGATAGATAGATAGATAGATAGATAGATAGATAGATAGATAGATAGATAGATAGATAGATAGATAGATAGATAGATATAGATAGCTACTTTATTAATCCCAAGGGGAAATTCACATACTCCAGCAGCAGCATACCGATAAAGAAAATATTAAATTAGTGATAACAATGCAGGTATACAGACAGACAATGGTTGTATTTTTCATACGTGGATTACTCGTTTAGCCGGATGTAATTGTTGACCATTTGGCATGATCCTGGATCTGTCGGTTTTTCGAAACTCTTGCTGGATGTGTTGTCATAGCAACACATCCAAATCCTCAAACCTGCTCGGAGCAGGTTTTTTCTATGTAAACAAGGATTAGCTCACACACTTAATCAGTGTCAATGCATGGAATTCATTCAGTCATGGCTTCACCGTTCATGAATGAGCGACCAATTGATATTGGTGCACAAATTATAAGAAGAGAATTTCATATAGAGAGGGTTTTGCGCAATCAGCAAGATCCTTTATTGCTCCCGGAGGAAATTCTTTTCGAAAGATGCCGCTATAGCCGAGGGGGAATATTGTACCTCAAAGATTTATTAGCACCTTATATTCGAAGTCAAACTAGGCGAAGTCGGGCTCTCACAACCACATAGACAGTATGCATTGCTTTGAGGTTTTTCGCAAGCGGCACTTTTTTTATATACTGTAGGCAATGCGGAAAAATCTATCTAAAAGTGCAGTTTGCCAGGCAATTCATAAAATCTGTTTAGCTCTGAAATATTTCCTTTGGGCTTTCATAGTGTTTCCTGGACACCTGTGTGTGCAGACAATAAAAGTGGCGTTTCATGTCATTGCAGGTAGGTAAAACAAAGGCAAAAACACCCACAGTTTCATGAAGAATCTCACAATCAGCCTAACATTCTCATTACCCAGGATTTCCAAATGTGATTGGGACACTGGATTGTATGCAGATCCAAATAATCAGACAGTGTCTTCAACAAATATTTGACCTTCGTCAATATCTCGTTGGTCAGACACAGGTTCTAGGGATATGACATTCCTTGCAACTGACCCAACAAAAAAGAGGGCTATATGGAACATACCTATGGCACACATCGATGACAAATATATGCAATGACCATCCTTTACCTGAAATGAAGTGACCACTGCATCCTGCCATTGGTTCTGAGGAGGAGCTTTGCCCTGGAATGCCCTCACTAACAGGGCAATGGGCATTTTGCTGGATAGCCAACTCTTCAGCAGGGGTTAGGTCTGGACCGCGTGGACCTCCACCTGTTTTTTGCTTGTCTGCCTTCTTATTAGCTTTAGAATTAATGTTTTTTATATTACAGTGGGTACGGAAAGTATTCAGACCCCCTTCAATTTTTCACTCTTTGTTATATTGCAGCCATTTGCTAAAATCATTTAAATTAATTTTTTCCTCATTAATGTACACACAGCACCCCATATTGACAGACAAAAAAAAGAATTTTTGAAATTGTTGCAGATTTATTAAAAAAGAAAAACTGAAATATCACATGGTCCTAAGTATTCAGACCCTTTGCTGTGACACTCATATATTTAACTCAGGTGCTTTCCATTTCTTCTGATCATCCTTGAGATCACCTTCATTTGAGTCCAGCTGTGTTTGATTATACTGATTGGACTTGATTAGGAAAGCCACACACCTGTCTATATAAGACCTTACAGCTCACAATGCATGTCAGAGCAAATGAGAATCATGAGGTCAAAGGAACTGCCTGAAGAGCTCATAGACAGAATTGTGGCAAGGCACAGATCTGGCCAAGGTTACAAAAAAATTTCTGCTGCACTTAAGGTTCCCAAGAGCACAGTGGCCTCCATAATCCTTAAATGGAAGACGTTTGGGACAACCAGAACCCTTCCTAGAGCTGGCCGTCCGGCCAAGCTGAGCTACTGGGGGAGAAGAGCCTTGGTGACAGAGGTAAAGAAGAACCCAAAGATCACTTTGGCTGAGCTCCAGAGATGCAGTCAGGAGATGGGAGAAAGTTGTAGAAAGTCAACCATCACTGCAGCCCTCCACCAGTCAGGGCTTTATGGCAGAGTGGCCTGTCGGAAGCCTCTCCTCAGTGCAAGACACATGACAGCCCGCATGGAGTTTGCTAAAAGACACCTGAAGGACTCTGAGATGGTGAGAAATAAGATTCTCTGGTCTGATGAGACCAAGATAGAACTTTTTGGCCTTAATTCTAAGCGGTATGTGTGGAGACAACCAGGCACTGCTCATCACTTGTCCAATACAGTCCCCACAGTGAAGCATGGCAGTGGCAGCATCATGCTGTGGGAGTGTTTTTCAGCTGCAGGGACAGGACGACTGGTTGCAATCGAGGGAAAGATGAATGTGGCCAAGTACAGGGATATCCTGGACAAAAACCTTCTCCAGAGTGCTAAGGACCTCAGACTGGGCCGAAGGTTTACCTTCCAACAAGACAATGACCCTAAGCACACAGCTAAAATAACGAAGGAGTGGTTTCACAACAACTCTGTGACTGTTCTTGAATGGCCCAGCCAGAGCCCTGACTTAAACCCAATTGAGCATCTCTGAAGAGACCTAAAAATGGCTGTCCACCAACGTTTACCATCCAACCTGACAGAACTGGAGAGGATCTGCAAGGAGGAATGGCAGAGGATCCCCAAATCCAGGTGTGAAAAACTTGTTGCATCTTTCCCAAGAAGACTCCTGGCTGTATTAGCTCAAAAGGGTGCTTCTACTAAATACTGAGCAAAGGGTCTGAATACTTAGGACCATGTGATATTTCAGTTTTTCTTTTTTAATAAATCTGCAACAATTTCAAAAATTTTTTTTTTGTCTGTCGATATGGGGTGCTGTGTGTACATTAATGAGGAAAAAAATTAATTTAAATGATTTTAGCAAATGGCTGCAATATAACAAAGACTGAAAAATTGAAGGGGGGCTGAATACTTTCCGTACCCAGTGTATATATGATTCTTTATGTCAACAATTCTTTAAATAGTTATATACCAATATTTACCAGTTTGAAGTATATTCTTGTACTTCACTTTAACCTGTCTCCATGTTCTCCTTGTGCTCACGTTTGATCTGGAATTATGACATATTAAATATGAATTTACATGCATATTTAATAAATTAAATGTGAATTTCCCCTTGGGATTAATAAAGTATCTATCTATCTATCTAATTAATCTGACACATATGAAATGAAACGCTGCATTCAGTAAGTACAATGCACACTCCTTAGTGTTTAATTTGTCGGCCACTTTTTGCCAGCTGTCTTTTCTGGTTTGGGCTGCTTTTGCAGTGTTACCCTTTGTGCATATTAAATCTTGAAATTCTTCATGTCCTTCGAATAAAAGGTCTTGCTCTGCTTGTGTGAAAAAAAATGCACCCGTTCTTTCTTCATTTTGCTATAGCCTATCAAAGACTTGCTGATCATGTTTTCTAGACTCAATATATATGGGCTTTTCAATCAGCGCGGGTGCGCGCATTCATCTCAGATGATTAGATCCAGCTAGACTAATCTACTACACGGCTGCGTTTGAAAAACCGACTTATCCCGGATGAGTTTCACTGGCATTAACTCATCCAAGATGAGCCATCTGATCTCGGATGATTTAAGCAACGTACAGAAAATACCCCCAATATCTTTGTATAATGTTAACGTTTACCCTCCCGGGTGGAATTGAAGAGTCGCATGGTGTGGGGGAGGAACAATCTCCTCAGTCTATCAGTGGAGCAGGAAAGTGACAGCAGTCTGTCGCTGAAGCTGCTCCTCTGTCTGACGATGATACTGTTTAGTGGATGCAATGGATTCTCCATGACTGACAGGAGCCTGCTCAGTGCCCGTTGCTCTGCCACAGATGTCAAACTGTCCAGCTCCATGTCTACAATAGAGCCTGCCTTCCTCACCAGTTTGTCCAGGCGTGAGGCGTCTCTCTTCTTTATGCTGCCTCCCAGCACACCACCACATAGAAGAGGGCGCTTGCCACAACCGTCTGGTAGAACATCTGCAGCATCTTATTGCAGATGTTGAAGGATGCCAGCCTTCTAAGTAGTATAGTAGGCTCTGTCCTTTCTTATACAGAGCATTAGTATTGGCAGTCCAATCCAATTTATCATCCAGCTGCACTCCCAGGTATTTATAGGTCTGCACCCTCTGCACACAGTTACCTCTAATGATCACGGTGTCCATGAGGGGCCTGGGCCTCCTAAAATCCACCACTAGCTCCTTGGTTTTGCTGGTGTTCAGTTGTAGGTGGTTTGAGTCGCACCATTTAACAAAGTCCTTGATTAGGTTCCTGTACTCCTCCTCCTGCCCACTCCTGATGCA